>NC_135957.1:52928645-53606292 GCF_053455715.1 Rhinoraja longicauda
ATTCAGAAAGTCCTTGTCGATGAAAGATGTTCAGGCTCTGGTAAGGAAAGAGAAAGAGGCATCAGTCATATTTAGGCAGTCAGGATCAAGGGAATTCCCTGGCATGTATGCAAAATATAGGAGTACACTTAAGAAGGCAATCAGGAAGGCAAAAGTAGGACAGGAAACAGATCTAGCTGGCATAGTACAGGATAATCATAAGAGATTCTACAGGAAAAATAAGAATAAAAGGACGGCCAGATGACAATGTAGTTATTGTTTTTAGTACGTTTGTAGATGAAAGCAAAAGCAACTGGAGGTGTAGTGGACAGTAGAGGTGCAAAGGAGTACTGATGCAGATATCCAAAAGTTCAATTTGTATGTATATTTGAATATGGACACGCTAGAGGCAGGAAACATGTTCCCGATGTTGGAGGAGTCCCAAACCAGGGGCCACAGTTTAAGAATAAGGGGTAGGCCATTTAGAACAGAGATGAGGAAATACTTTTTCGCTCAGAGAGTTGTGAAGCTGTGGAACTCTCTGCCTCAGAAGTCAGTGGGGGCCAATTCCCTGGATGCTTTCAAGAGAGAGTTAGATAGAGCTCTTAATGATAGTGGCATCAAGTGATATGGGGAGAAGGCAGGAACGGGGTACTGATTGTGGATGATCAGCCATGATCACGGAGAAAGGCGGTGCTGGCTCGAAGGGCCGAATGGCCTACTCCTGCACGTATTGTCTATTGTCTACTAATACCTACGCAATCTCTAAAACTACCTCTTTCAGTACCCTGGGGTGTAGTCCATCAAATCCAGTTGACTTATCCTCCATTAGATCTCTTAGCTTCCCAAACACCTTCTACTTCGTAATAACAACTCCACAAACACCCCTCCCCTGACTCTCTTGAATTTCTAGCATGTTGCTGGTGTCTTCTGCTGTGAAGGCTGGCACAAAAAACTTATTTAATTCATCTACCATTTTTAATTCCCCATTACAATTTCTCCAGTGTCATTTTCCAGTGGTTCAATGTCCACTATTGCCTCTCTTTTTCTCTTTATATATCTGAAGAACCTTTTGCTATCTCGTTTTATATTATTGGCTATCTTACCTTCATATTTCATCTTTTCTCCACTTATTGCCTTTTTAGTTACCTTTTGTTGGTTTTTAAAAGCTTCCCAGTTCTCTAGCTTCCCATTAATCTTTGCAATATTATATGCCAACTTTGGTTTTATGTTGTCATTGACTTCCCTTGTCAGCCATGGTCGCCTCATTCTCCCCTTAGAATCTTTCTTCCTCTTTGGGACGAAAAGACCCTGCATCTTCCAAATTACTCCCAGATACCTCTGCCATTGCTGCTGCCCCATCATTTCTGCTGGGGTCCCTTTCTAGTTAACTATAGCCAGCCAATCCTTCATGCCTCTATAGTTATCTTTACTCAATAGTAATACCGACACATCTGATTTCTCCATCTCAAACTGCAGGTTGAATTTTATTATACTATGGCCACTATCTCCTAGGGGTTCTTTTACGTTAACTGTTCGGAGGCCTGTGTATACTTACCATCAGGGTCTTTTTATCTGTGCAGTTTCTTAGCTCTACCCACAAGGGATCTATATCTTCTGATACTGTCATCCCTTGCTAAGGATTGAATTTCATTCCTTTCCAGCAGAGCGCCCCCCCCCCCCCCCCCCCCCCGGCAACCTGCCTGTCTTTTCGATAGGATGTGTAACCTTGGATATTCAGCTCCGAGCTTCGATCCTCTTATAGCCATGTGTCCGTGATGCCCACTACGTCATACCTACCAATTTCTAACTGCACTACAACCTCACCCATTTTGTTCCGTATACTGCGAGCATTCAACTATAACGCCTTTAGTTCAGTATTCACCATGGCCTTTCTAAAATTGATCCCCATTTTCCCTGACCTTCGACTATTTTCCCTCCTTAAACTTTCTGTCCTAATACTTCTGCAGACTTCAGTAACCTCTCCTGCACTCCACCTTCCCTTTAACTTCATTCATACATTTTCAATTTGTTGCCCCTACCCCTCCCCCACTATATAGTTTAAATCCCTAAAAACATCCCCAGTTATGAGATTTTCCAGGACCCAAGTCTCAGCATGGTTCAAGTGGAGTCTGTCCCATTGGACCAGCTCCTTCTTCAATACTGATGCCAATGTCCCATGAATTCAAACCCACTTCTTCCACATCAATCTTTGAGCCACCTATTCAACTTTTTATTCTTCTCGATCCTGTATGAATTTGCACGTGGCTCAGGTAGCAATGCAGAGATTATTATCTTTTTGGTTCTTTTTTTCCTTTAGGTGCCTTTTCTACCTAGGTTCCATGTTCTACCTACGTCATTGGTACCTACATGGACCAAGACGACTGGATCTTTCCCCTTCCACTCCAAATTCCTCTGTGGGTCCTCTGTGGAGGTAGGGTACTGACATGGATAGAAAATTGGTTGACAGACAGAAAGTAAAGAGTGGGGATAAATGGGTCCCTTTCAGAATGGCAGGTCGTAACTAGTGGGGTACTGCAAGACTCGGTGCTGGGACCGCAGCTATTTACAATATACATTAATGACTTGGATGAAGGGATTAAAAGTACCATTAGCAAATTTGCAGATGATACAAAGCTGGGTGGTAGTGTGAACTGTGAGGAAGATGCTATGAGGTTGCAGGGTGACTTGGACAGGTTGTGTGAGTGGGCGGATGCATGGCAGATGCAGTTTAATGTGGATAAGTATGAGGTTATCCACTTTGGTGGTAAGAATAGGAAGGCAGAGTATTATCTGAATGGTGTCAAGTTAGGAATAGGGGACATACAACGAGATCTGGGTGTCCTAGTGCATCAGCTACTGAAAGGAAGCATGCAGGCACAGCAGGCAGTGAAGAAAGCCAATGGAATGTTGGCCTTCATAACAAGGGGAGTTGAGTATAGGAGCAAAGAGGTCCTTCTGCAGTTGTACAGGGCTCTAGTGAGACCGCACCTGGAGTACTGTGTGCAGTTTTGGTCTCCAAATTTGAGGAAGGATATTCTTGTTATTGAGGGCGTGCAGTGTAGGTTTACTAGGTTAATTCCCGGAATGGCGGGACTCTCATATGTTGAAAGACTGGAGCGACTAGGCTTGTATACACTGGAATTTAGAAGGATGAGAGGGGATCTTATCGAAACGTATAAGATTATTAAGGGGTTGGACACGTTAGATGCAGGAAACATGTTCCCAATGTTGGGGGAGTCCAGAACAAGGGGCCACAGTTTAAGAATAAGGGGTAGGCCATTGAGAACTGAGATGAGGAAAAACCTTTTCAGTCAGAGAGTTGTGAATCTGTGGAATTCTCTGCCTCAGAAGGCAGTGGAGGCCAATTCTCTGAATGCACTCAAGAGAGAGCTAGATAGAGCTCTTAAGGATAGCGGAGTCACGGGGTATGGGGAGAAGGCAGGAACGGGGTACTGATTGAGAATGATCAGCCATGATCACATTGAATGGCGGTGCTGGCTCGAAGGGCCAAATGGCCTCCTCCTGCACCTATTGTCTATTGTAAAAGACATTCTTTCCCCATTTAAACACAGAAGAATGATAGTTGACTATCATTGTGACTAACATTCTAGCACTTGAAAATTGGTACTATATTAAGATAAATTAGTATAATTATTGTGTAGGAAGGAACTGCAGATGCTGGTTTACACCGAAGATACCCACAAAATGCTGGAGTAGCTCAGTGAGACAGGCAATATCTCTGGAGAGAAGGAATGGGTGACGTTTCGAGTCGAGACTCTTCTTCAGACAATTATTAACCATTTTAACTGACTGCTTGAACAAAATAAGTCATGTACCATTATTCAGATGTGATAGCTTATTTCCATGGCATCAATTGTTTTGGATTCCAGTTGAGGTCTGTGCTGAATGAGGCAACTTAAAACAACATTTTTGGGATGGCAATGTAGTAAAAGCATTTACTGGAGCATTCTACAGCCTATAAAGTTTCACTGAATTTTAGCTACTGTTGTAACACATGGCAGTCATTTAACTTGATCAAACTCCCGTGAGCAGCAAATTAAAAATGACCAGATATTCTGTTTTTGTGATGTTGATTGGGACATCATGGCTGGCTATCCTGCTATGCTTCAAAATGTTGCAATTAAGTACATATTAGACAAGGCATTGGGCACATAAAATAGCACCACAGACATCTAGTATTGCCTCAATCCTGCAGAAAAATGTCATGCTGAAATTTTGTGCTCAATGTGATGACTGTGAGTTGGCCGAGTTGACTGTTTTGCAAAGTATTTGAAAGAATAGTTTTATATGGTTTTATAGCATACTGATGTAAACACGTAATGTTGTCCAATAGTTTTCACTAATAATAATACTTTAATTGAGTCTTGTAAGTATACGAAGTGTTTTATTATAAAGGGTAATTGAGGCTGAGATTATAAAACCAATTACAACAGAAATAAATAACTTGCAGAAGATATGGGAAAAGGTCAACTGAAGATTTCATTGAAACACTTGAAAGAGCACAGTATTGACTGAGTTGCTTCCTTCTTCACAATTTTGGCCCTAATTAACAAATTAGGAAACTTAAAATGACAATATTTAATAAACATCATGGACATTAATGGAGAATACATATTTTCATAGAGCCTGGTAAAATGGTGGAACTAATTTAGAAATAAGTTACATAAAAGGTTACTGAAGAAGCCACAGTTGAATTTGGTTGAGGTGGGGTAAAATTTAAAAACTGGAAGAACTTTCATAAAATCAAAACAACCTTAAATTGATTACTAATGTAGGTATAAAATCTGGAATAATGAGGGATTACAATTATGTTATATGGGCAACAGATCATGACAATTAGCATGTGAGATGAAACAAACAGGTGAAATTTGTATTCTTAAAGAGATTTCAGGAAATGTTGCTTAGGTTTCTTTCCTTCTTTATTCATAAGCACATATTGCAATAAATAACATGAACTACATCAAAACATACAAGTGTATCATTTCAGCTGGACACTAGAATGATGGTAACATTTTTTTTCTGACTTCTGCTCCAGAAATCTTTGCGGAAACCTTTAATGAAAGTCATGGTTATATAATCATACGAATTGGGAATGGTACAAAATAAATGTCCACAAAATAAATTGGAAGGTAAATGATAAAACTAGATTTAAATATTAGAAACAATTAAAAATAAAATATTAAAAGGCATACAAATACTTATTTATAGATACAAAGGAAACATGGAAGAAAATGAAAAAGGAAACAAGTTTCAATTTGCTGAAAAGTTATCTGAAATAATTCACTGAATTTGTATAAACAAAGTATTATCACACTAATCATGCTAGGCCAACCTGGTATTTGTTAAATTAATTGTTCATTGTGGATTGAAAGCAAGCATTCCAGGATGACCTTGTCTACAGTCAGACATAGCTGATATCCGATGAAGGAGCAAGAAGGATGCTCTATTTTACCTTGACAACCCTGGTGAGGTGGAAATACACCATGCAATATGCTCACTTTTGCAGTTCAATCACTCCTCTTTTTTGTATGTGTGCGCTCGTGTGTCTGTGTGTATTTCTGAGTCTGCGTCTTTCTGTATCTGCATCTGTGTGTGTGCTGAACATGTGTTTGTAAATTGGAGAGAGGTATAGAGAAGGGCTATGCGTTTGGCACAGAATTGGTATCAGACTATATTTTGCTTAAGCTAGTGTCCATAAATGAAGACTCGCCACTCTTAGTACAGGTGATAAGAGTTTAGGCTTTTGATGTAACTGTATCCATGTTACTGTATGGAAGAGAGAAAAATGAAAAGAAAATCACAGAATTAACCACTGAGCAGTATAATTCAGCAATAACTTCCAGATTAAGAACCATCTATTTCTTTCAATGTTGATCTTCTAACTATATTTTTTTTAAGTTAGAGATAATGGAGGCAATTGGTCCATCTAGCTTAATCCATAGTGGAACTCTGGTTTGCCTCTTCTCAGCAACTTCAATTCTTCAGGCAATGTTTCCATTATACTCAATTGACAAGTTCAATTAGCATCTCAAAATCACTGTTCTAATTTTTAGTAAAACAAAAAAATAACAATGTGTTAAGTAATTTTACTCAACATTAATGAATAAGTATTAAACCCAGGTGAATCTCATTTGTCATGACTCTCAAAAAACATTTTCAACTGTATATGGAATACAATCTTTTTTTCATGCCTCCACAGTTCACCATTTGAATATGAAAAATGCTTTATTTATATGAGCATGAAATGGCACTTTGCAATATTAGTAATAAACGATTCATTGGTTGATATAAAATGTTACTATTGACATTGAAAAGATTTTCATTTAAAGCAGCATCCCAATGAATTTCACATTAAAATAGTAAAGTTATCCATATCATACAAAGTGTTTTCAACTCAGATATAAATATCTGCAACCAGTTATCTTGGATTCTTTCAAAACATTGATTTTCTTTCTTTAACTATAACTTTCATATTTGTAATTTTTTTTCTATTATTTTAATTTTTCAGTTAAAAGATAATGCCAATAAAGAAAAGCAGAGATGGACAAACAAAGCAATATTGATCTGTTGGTAAGTACATCTGTTCTACTTGACTTTTATCAAGTCCTTGCCAAGGAATGCTTAACAAATAGTTAGATTGGGGTAATATTAACTAGTTAATTAAAATGTTTCCAAACGTTCATGCAACAAACTAGTAAATAAATAGTATTTCCCCAAAATATATACTGCGATGCTACATATAGAAAAATATTCCACGTCATAAACATATACTCTGAGAACTCATTAAAGGAAATATATTTTTTATTTGAAATACAGGTGCTTTTAAGCAGTTTAGTGGCATCTGTTGACAACAATGACACTAGCTAAGATGTGTGCACTGTTTCTTACAGAGGTCATAAACAGAAACTTAAAAACAATACTTTAAAAGAAAAGTAACAGTTGGTTCTCTGGGCTTCAAATGACATTTATTACATTCCTCTATATTACAAGGCAGCAATCTGTTAATAATTAAAAGAAAAGAAAGGATCCTGTTGTCATTTTATACAGAAACCAGTACATGAACATTTGCATATCACATTTGATGAGGTATCTCCGGCGCAGAAGCTAAAGATATCTCTTTAAAATGTAATCATTTTTCTATGCATAATTGACTGGGGTTTTTTAACCCTTAATGGGCTAGTCATGATATTTGTTGTGCTAATCATCTGGAGTTCTAATTTATTTGGCAGGACAGAGGTTAATTATGCATAATATTGTATAAACATAGGTATATCTACACTTTCAGCTTCGACTGTAGTTCTTGAAATGATTAGAAATGTCCACGAAGATCAGGTATATGGATAAGACATAGGAGTCCAGCGCTGGATCCATTATTGAGTGCACCTCTATAGGTCAGCTTGTTAATACATAGCAGCATCAGAAATCTCAGCAACCAAGTGAGGTTTTATTGAACAGTGCTCACAGTTGTGGGGATCCGTTTCTTATTCTGTCCTCTCCTTTTTTTATTTTCAGGTCTTTCTTTCCTTACTCGTCCTCCTTTGTTCTCTTTGCCTCTTCTGCTACCTTTGCCTTGTTTGTCTTGTGTCATTTCCCTCCCTGGTTTCTTTGGCTCTTTATTCTTATTTCCTAAAGTAAAAGTGCATGGATTAGAACCAATAATCCAACTTAAAGTTAGAACACATTGAAAGAGAAAAGAAACATTTCGAACATTACATATATTCCCTTTAAAGACCATGAAGAAACAGCACTCTCGTGAATTTTATGAATATCCTGAGGAAAGGATATATAAGGCATGGAAAATCAGACTACCAATTTAGTCTTAAACTTTACAAGAAAGCAAAGTAATCATGGTGGTGGCACAACTCTGTGCTGCCATTCGGATATTATGGTTGATCTTTTGCCTCAATTCTACCCTCCCACACTATCCCCAGCTCTTTTCATTTCATTTATATCAAAAAGTCTATCAATTCCCCAGCTTGCTCACGACATATCTGAAGATTCACAATCCTTTGAGTGAAGAAAGTCGTATTCACCTCACTGCTAGGTTAATTGTGACATTAGGATTTGCTTTGATCTCTATGATATTTGTTTCAGATTTCAATTATTTAATTACACATTAATTCAATAGATTAAAGTGAACTTGACTGTTGCTGTTTGGCTCTGGTTAAAACCCTATCCATCAGATTGAAGTGACAAATGAACTGCCAATGAACATGATCACCAAATTGTCAAAGAACAATTACAAAGTGCCTTAACAGGTAAACAATTTAGCATTATTTCCAACATCCCAAGTAAGTATCATATCACATTTGCCCTGCTCTACAGTTGTTATTATTTATCGTCTTATGGTGGCTGGATTAAGAGTTGCAACAGAAGTGCTTTTAGGTCAGAATGTGAATGCCCCCATGCTTCCTGTGACTGGGAGATGCGCAAGTGGGGATAAAGAATACTAAAATGTTCCCTACTACTATTGGAAATAAAAAGCTTTTAAATCTTATTTGTGTTGTGAAACAATCGTTTGCAAATGTAAGTCATACCAAGTGCAAGTTAACAGCTGTTGGAGCATTTTGGGGGAAAAAAATCATCTCTAACCCATATCCCAATGTAAAGGAACCCAAATACCTTGATCATTACTTGACAACGCATGAAACTCAGACATAGCTACAGTTATTGTTTGACATTTTTGTATAATGATAATATTACATTTCACAGCTGCACTACAGAAAAAAGGGAAAAAGTGCCAAACACAATGAATGCCGCATCCTGATGCCCTCGGGTGCATTTTGACGTTTCTTAGTCATTAATGATAAAAGGATCCTGAGATCATTGCACTTCTGACTTTTAGCATACTGCAAACTATTTGGAAGAGTCAAGATAACGGGGAAGGATTTTTGTCGTAGCCGATATGTCTTTGTCCTCCGTTCAAATCTTATCTGCTGGGGAATTACTGCTTCCCTTCCCCTTCCCCTTTCTTCTTTTCCATTTCCATTCTGTCTACTTGAACTATTTCTTCATACAATTCTTGTGAAAGAGCTTCAAACTCCTGCAATGTTTCAAACTGCTTAGTCATTGAGTCATGGAAACAGGCCCTTTGGCTCAACTCGTCCATTGCGGCCAAGTAGCTTAACTGTGCTAGTCCCACTTGCCTGTGCCTGGCCTATATATCTCTGTATAGGAAAAAAAACTGCAGATGCTGGTTTAAATCGAAGGTAGACACAAAATGCTGGAGTAACTCAGTGGATCAGGCAGCTTCTCGGGAGAGAAGGAATGGGTGACATTTCGGGTCGACATCCTTCTTCAGACATTTTGTGTCTACCTAAATATCTCTGTACCTGTCAAAGTATCTTCTAAATTTTGTAATTGTACCTGCCTCTGTTCATTCATTCGGCATTTACACACGCCATCCCCCTGTGTGAAACGTTGCCCCTCAGATCACTTTTAAGTCTTTCCCCTCTCATCTTATACTTATGTCCTCTAGTTTTTGACTCACCTATTCTGGGGAAAAGACTGTGGCTATTCGCCTTATAATTTTAGTCAAGAATGTACCTCTCAGGACTTTTTTAAGTAGTTGTAGTTATGGATAAAAAGTTCAGAAAGGTTCCTGTAAGCTCCAAAACCACAACTTATTGAAGTATGCTGTTTTTACAAGGAAAGTGTATTTGTTTGGAGACAGGACACCCACCCAACCCATTTCCCACCATCTTCCCTCCACTCCAATGTTCTTCCCACCACATATGCTCTTTGTTACTCCTCATGAGGATCTGCTTGTCAAATATGAGGCTGCTGCATCACAGAGAGCAAACTGATATTACAGAACAAGATATGAAATCAGAGAGGCACATGAGACCACAGATGAGAGAATCTGTAGCATGAAAAGGGAGAACTGCTGGAGGAACTCAATGGATTAAGCAGCATCTGTGGAGGGAATTAGATAGTTGACATTTTGGGTTGACACAGTTGATCTGGACCCCTTTTATGCTATGAAATTAGAGTTGAGTACTGTATCTGATTCAAGCTTTAATGTGGAACAAAGAAATAGGAGTAGGCCATTCAGTCCTTTAACATTTTTCTGGTATTCAATTACAGGATTTTTTCTTCATAAAAAAACCCTAACAATCTCAGACGCAATTTTTTATTAGATTCCTAGTCATAACAATTTAATTCAGCAGGGAATTTCTGACCTTTATAAGTTTCGTTTTGAATCCAATTACTTTAGAATTGGCCATGACGTTTCTGAGAGTGGAGAAAATCAGTCAAAAACCTTGCTCAACAACACGTCCAAATTGTCTTTTCAGCCTGGTCACTTTGTGTCATTTACTGGAAGAGAGTCGGCAGATATTTGCCTTCTCCCCATTTCTCTCCTTTGACTCTTTTGGAAATCCCCTTTGTGACCAGAATTTGCCTGAAGCTACCACCTTCGGTCATCATTCTCGCTGGCACCTTAAATACTCCTTTGCACAGAGGACAATGAACATGGTATTGAGTACAAACATTGATTGATAATATCTATTAATTCTACAATATTGTAATTACTACTCTCACTCATTTAAATATTATTTTCATTTTCTGCCTTGCCTTCTGCACTCTCTCACCTCATCTCATCTTTTCTATGATCCTTGTGGTCATTTTCTACCAAATCCTATCTCCAATCAGTGTCTTATTTTTTTCACTCCCCTCGCATTTCCTGCCCTTATCTATTTCACTTGTTCTGCAATGCTTGACCTCATCTCCTTCATCCCAATTTCAATTCACCTCTAGTTTCCCTCCTTCCTTTACACATCCAGACATGAGCCAACATCAACTGCCCTTGTTACACCAGGGCATAATTTCACTAAGCGTAGCATCAAGAAATCCTGGTAAGCAATAATTTTCAGGGTTGGAGAGAGGCGGATGAAATTCTCTGAAACTGGAGACACAACTATCACAGCAAATGACAGCTGTGGTTGATGGGTGCCAACTACTTCTGTCACGCATCTTGCAGCAAAAATTTTGCAAGTCATTAATCCAACTACCTTCATCAAAGTTCTTCCCTTCATCACATGAATAGAAAACTAATGGTGACATAGTTGAGGTTCATTAATAATTCCTCAGATAATCAGATAGCAAAATTTGAGCATTACCCAACCAGAAAATGGCAGGTGGCATTCAAATAAGCTTTAACCTTTTTTTGTTAATCAATTGCCCAACCATTTCCGAAGTTCACCACCTTCAATATCTTGGCAATTGCTAATGACTAAAAACTCATCTAGAATGGCCATTATAAATAGTGCCACTACTTGTGCTAGTCAGAAGTATGTGGCTTATTTCCAAACTTTCCAATGTCTCCTTTCCATCATCCATGTGAGACAGTACAAGAATGTAATGAACACTCGACAACTGTCTGAAAGGATGCACTGGAAGAATAGTGACAAGCTCAACAACAGCTCATTAACGCAATATGCTTGATAGGCAAAGTGTCCACCATCTAATCACTGACTTGTTCATCCTTCAGTGAACTGGTTATAATTTGTGCAATCTACAGGTACACTGCATACATGAGGTGAGAGAGGTACACTGAGGTTTCATCAGTAGCCTTTAGAAACCACCACCCATTTCCAGTAATTCTTCGCCATGTGCCACACTATTTTGCTCCAAAAACCATGGATGACCAAGTGCCGCAGGTGGATTGGAACACATTTTCATTGCCACTTAAATCATTCATAATCCTGACATGGTTATATTTCATTGTTCTTTCATCACGGCTGTTTAAATTCCCCACACAAAGAAGTACGGCTCTGCTGTCATCACTTGGATTCATGTGGTTCAAGAAAAACACCCTTAATGGCAGTTATAGTTGGATGATGATTATTATGACCTTGCAAACTGTTAAAATCCTGACAATGATTTAACAATTCCTTTTTCCCACCTTTGCCACTTTCTCTCCAAACCATCTTCATTATTGACCTCTGATGTCTTACTCCTACTTATCCTTCCACACAATTCTGCACGTGACACATGATAAGGAACTGTTAATGCAAATATTTTACTAGTTGTTGGTTAGGAGGCAGTTCAAATATTGGACTAGCCATGTCCAGGCATAATTATAAGCCCAGAAGCTATGTTCCCTGGTTCTCCATGTAATATTGCCTGGAGTAATAAATAAGTGAATGGCTCAGCTACATCCCAGGCTTTTAAAACTCCAATGCCATTAGTGTGACAGACACAATTGAATATGCAGAAAAATGCCAGAAGTTTTATGTTGATGTACGGCCGGATGGCACTCTGCACACTTTCAGATGTACAACAATTTTTTAAATGAATATTTGTGTGAAATTTGTGTGAATCTCCTGTAAATTGATTGGTGCTGTCATGCAGAGGCTAATGTGGTAACTGCATTCCAAGCAATAATCCACATTCCCCCATAATCTGCTTTGAAGGAAGTTGATTAGAGTTGTAATGCTGTACCACTGAGCATTTCACAGAGTAACATGGAGGAGGATGGGCTGGATGGTAGAGAAACAGATAAACATGATACTAAAGCATTTAGGAGGAATATTTCTAGTAGTTGTGAAGGCTTCTTATGCTTCCTCTTATCTGCCTCCAAATCAACCGGAATCAGAAAATAGAGGAAGGGCGACACATCACAAAACATAAGATTCCTTAATTCATGCAAAAAACTTACAGCACTCTGCAAAAGGGCACACCAATCTTTATTCCAAATCGTAAAAAGCTCTCTTGGCAACCAATCCGTCTTTTAAGGCTAATAGCACTGAAACGGCTGCTCTGGAATCAGCAAGCTAGGCTTTTCCTCTTTATCTGACGTCATTGCAGGAAGTTTCAGTGCAGAGGTCTCTGAGATACTTATTCACAGATTTACATTATAGGGGCCCACTTCAGGCAGATGCCAGAAATACATAGTGGAGGTTTAAGGCAAAATGAGAGCACTCTGACACTTTCTGGTGCCTGAGCGGCTCCTGCCTAATCATCAGGCAGATAGAGCACATCCATCCCTCTGAACCCAAACTGCCTGCTTTCCTACATTCAAGTGGAGGAGATTAAACCCACGGAGCAAAGAACAAATGTGAAACACCATTATGATCCTGACTGTACTAACCTATGGCTGTTACTGTCTGGATAAGAAAGTGAATTTTTAAAAAGCATGCATTCACCTTCATCGATATTAGTTCTTTGAACCTCACAGCTCTAATTTTCTTGTCACTGGAAGGTTATTAGAGCTGTAATTTTTTTTTGTTTACATGATGTTATGATAATTGAGCCCAGCTGCATGCAGACATGCTCATAAATCAACTTTGGACCATTTGTGTCAAGCTGGAGTTGGTGTGAGCCAGTACCTCACACCTGTTGGGTTTAAGTTATTCCACCATGTTCAGAACTTCTTTCTCTCTGCGCTTCCGATCATGCATTCATCCATGTGAACGCTACTGCCAGGTTATGAAGTACATACTAGTTTTAGCATGTAAGAATAACTTGGCGGCATTCCCTTTTCCTTCAGGCATAAGTGACTCCAGTTTAATAACTCGCTTACTTTGAGGCAGAATTCTTTAGTGTGTGAACACAGTGTTGTGTGGTGGATCAGTGCCAGCTTGATGAAAGGAGGTGGGACAGTGATATTCTATTGCGCACATGAATCCCAGGTCTTCAGAGGTCAAATTACATAGAAAGTGTTTTAGCAGGTTTTTTTGGTCCCTAAATTCCCGCCATGGTTAAGAACTCCAAAGAGGAAGATCTCGTCACTTCTAATTGTCTTCATCTTTGGAGCCACTTTGACCTGACGTCAAAAGCGGGCATTCAATGGAAGGAAAATGGTCATCATTTTTGAATCCCCAATACAGTACAATTAAAGATCTTGCCACATGTGCTTGATTGAAAGAGTGGCTTCTTTGCCTAATTCAAGGTACTTTGGTTCACAAGTAGGTAGTGCATAAAGCAGTGTCACAGATAGATAGGTTGGTAACCTTCATCATAGACACAGTGACCTTCATCAGTCATGGCAAAGTATAGAAGTTGGGATGTTATATTGCATTTGTACAAGACATTGATGAGGCCACATTTGGAGCATTGTCTTTAGTTTGAGACACACTGCTATAGGACAAATGCCATTAAGTTGGAAACCGTGCTGAAAACATTTGCAAGGATGTTGCCAGAATGAGGGACTGAGTTATAAAGAGCAGTTGAGAAGGCTAGGACTTTATTTATTGGAGTGTAAGAGACTAAAGGGTGATGTTATAGAAGTGTATACAATCAGAAGAGGCACAAATAGGGTGAATGCATTCAACTTTTCCCTAGATTTTTGGAATAAAAAAATAGAGGGCATAAGTTTAAGGTGAAAGGGGAAAGATTTAATATGAATCCGAGGGGCAATTTTTTTCACACAGAGAGTGATATGAAAATGGAACGACCTGCAATATGAAGTGGTTGAGATAGGTACAACACGATATTTAAAATACATTTGGACAGTTGCATGGATAGGAAATGTTTAGAAGGATATGTGTCAAACAGTCAAATGAGACTAGTTTAGATGAGCATCTTGGTTAGCATGCGAGTTGGGCTGAATGGCTTGTTTCTATGCTCTATGATCGTGTAACTCTTTGACTCCATGACTCTATTAGATAAGGGTGAACCATTGAAACAGTACTGAATTAGATTTCAGTTATGCAACACAATATATTTTTTTAGCATTTAGAAAATGCTGGAAATACTCAATAGTTCGGGCTGCGTCTATGAGAAAGACAGAGTTAACATTTCTGATGAATGACCGTTATTGGATCTGATGAAAAATCCTCCACTTGAAACTTTAATTCCGTTTTGTCTGTCCACAGGTGGTCACAAACAGCCGAGTGTTTTCTGTTTCATTTAAGATTTCAAGCATCTATAGTTTTTTGCTTTTTACCTTTATTGTGAGTTGATTGCTGATTGATATTTTCAAACATGCTCAACGACCTTCCACTGTCAGTGAGTCATACGCGTGGAGAAGTGTGATTGAGCTTCCAGTACCCCGCTGCACTTGCAGATCCATTTACAGATAAGATACCGTGACATGTCAATAAAATCTTTAAGCTATGTGATTCAATTTCTAGTTCACTGCTTTCCATTTTGGAGTAGCTACTACTATTACATTTTTGGTTTAGTTTAGTTAAGAGATTCAGTGCAGAAACTGGACCTTCGGTCCACCGAGTCCGCGCCGACCAGTGAACCCCAAACACCAGCACTATCCTACACACTAGGGTCAACTAATAATCTTTACCAAAGCAAATTACCCTACATATCTAGGAGGAAACAGGAGCACCCGGGGTAAACCCTGGTAGTCATGGGGAGAATAGCTCCTGGTTGATCTGCCTCATCTCCCCCAATCTAGAAGGATGAGAGGGGATCTTATTGAAACATATAAGATTATTAAGGGGTTGGACACGTTAGAGGCAGGAAACATGTTCCCAATGTTGGGGGAGTCCAGAACCAGGGGCCACAGTTTAAGAATAAGGGGTAGGCCATTTAGAACGGAGATGAGGAAAAACTTTTTCAGTCAGAGAGTTGTGAATCTATGGAATTCTCTGCCTCAAGGCAGTGGAGGCCAATTCTCTGAATGCATTCAAGAGAGAGCTAGATAGAGCTCTTAAGGATAGCGGAGTCAGGGGGTATGGGGAGAAGGCATGAACGGGGTACTGATTGAGAATGATCAGCCATGATCGCATTGAATGGCGGTGCTGGCTTGAAGGGCCGAATGGCCTCCTCCTGCACCTATTGTCTGTTGTCCATAATGTGACAGTTCCTTACAGTCTTAATTCCCTGATCCTTCAAAAGTATAACTACTTTTTTTTTAAATGACTCCCAATGATCTAGCATCCACAAACCTCCAGGGTGGAGAAATCCAGAGATTCATTAGCCTCTATTATAATTCCTACACACATTACAGTTAGAACATAGAACAGCATAGCATAAGAACAGACCTTCTGTCGCACAATGTCTGCATTGAACATGATGACAAGTTAAAGTAATCTCTTCTGCATGCACGTGATCCATACCTGCATATCCATGTGCCTATCTGAAAGCCTCTTAAATGCCGCTATCATATTTACCTCTATCACCACCCATTGCAGCGTATTCCATGCATCCGTACACCACCTCTTCTCATCTCATTTAGGTCCTCTCACCTTATACCCTCAAGTCTTTGACATTTCCACCCTGGGATAAAGGTTCTGTTTTAAAAAACCACCCCATAATTTTGTAATGTTCTCAAAACACCTGCAAAATCCTCACCACCACCACTATTTATGATGCTTCTTGCCCTGTTCTTTCTATTGCAGATTTTGCAACTGTTGTAGTTATTGCAGTTGCTAAAAATATGAAATAAGAACTGAAAATGCTGGAAACACTCAGCAGATCAGGCAGTATCCATTGAAAGAGAAATCGAGATAAAGTTTCAGGTTGAAGACATCTTTGTCAGAAGAAGGGAAGAGAAAAACCAAACTTTAAGTTGTGGAGAGGGTGAAGGAAGGATTATTCAGACAAATCAAATCTCTCCGATATGGTGAGGCCAGGGTTGCCATGGGAAGAAGCTATAGATTAAATCATCAACTTGATTGGTTGACTGTCTACCATATCTATGCCTCTCACAATGTTATGTGCTTCTATCAGATCTCCCTCAAGCTCCAACGTTCCAGAGAAAACAATCCAAGTTTGTCCAACCACTCCTTATTGCTAATATCCTCTAATCCATGCAGCCTTCCGGTAAAACTCTTCTCAATCATCTCTAAAGCTTCCACATCCTTCCTGTCATGGTACGACCAAAACTGCACATAATGCTTCAAATGCAGCCTAACAAAAGTCCTTTAAAGCTTCAATATGACTTCCTGAATCTTATAGTTTAGTTCAGTTTATTGTCACGTGTACAGAGGTACAGTGAAAAGCTTTTTATTGCGTGCTAACCAGTCAGCAGAATGACAATACATGATTACAATCAATCCATTTACAGTGTATAGATACATGATAAGGGAATAACATTTAGTGCAAGGTAAAGCCAGCAAAGCCTGGTCAAGGATAGTCCGAGGGACATCAAAGAGGTATAGATAGTTCAGCAATGCTCTCTGGTTGTGGTAGGATGATTCCGTTGCCTGATAACAGCTGGGAACAAACTGTCCCTGAATCTGGTGGTGAGGGTTTTCACCCTTCTGTACCTTTTGCCTGATGGGAGAGGGGAGAAGAGGGAGTGGCCAGGGTGCATCTCATCTTTAATTATGCTGTTGGCCTTGCACTAAATGTGTTGGATAAAGGGACTTAGTGGTTGCGAGGTATAAATTGGAATCAATAGAAGGAAGGTTGGTTTGTGTGATGGCCTGGGCTGCATCCACAATTTGCTACAATTTCTTACTCAATGCCCTGAATTATGAATGCAAGTATATCATACACCCGAACCCAAAACGTCACCTATTCATTCTCTAGAGATGCTGCCTGACCCACGGATTTATTCCAGCCATGTATATTTTTTGTAAACCGGCATCTGCAGTTCCATGTGTTGGCATATCATACACCTTCTTTACCACTCTATGCACTTGTGCTGCCCCTTTCAGGGAACTATGGAATTGAGCCCTAGATCCCTCTGTACATCAATGCTGTCAAGGATCTTGCCATTTAATGTATACTTTCCCGTTACATTTGACCTCCCATAGTGCAACACCTCAACAAACCTCAAGCCATTTTACAGCTGTAGCTTCCTCTGATCCTTTTTGTTTCCTTGTGTGGGCTGCAGCAACCACTAAGAAGTCCCTTTATCCAACACATTTAGTGCTATCTACTTGCTTGCTGTTATTTGTGTACTTAATTATCAATGGCACTGCATTAGAAATGGTTGCAAAACTTCAGAAATGTACCAGTTGCAATAGTAACTCACAATTCAATCATTATCCTAGTTTCTTAGTGCTCCACTAGATAGCGTACTTGTAACACAAGAAGCTGCTTTTGCTTGCCCAGTGTGAGAGAATGATCAAACTCTTTTCATTTAACTGTCTAGACAACCATCAGGTCTCTATATATTTTGACTGGATGGCTGCCAGTGCAGCCCTCCAGTTGCCTATGTCTGGCCACACTCATGGGCACTTGCTGCCTTGAACCACTTAATCATTCACCGATATATATTTCTGTTGGAGCGCTCACTCACTTATGGAAATGAAAGGTGAAGTTAGATTCACATACTGGAGCTAATGATGAAGAGGTTTGCCATATTATTACAGTTAACATACATTTTAGTGAAGAATTAGCAAAACAGCCGTGTGAAAACAACAGGAGTAAATGCCTCACGGGAAACTGGGTTGTAAATTGAGAAGGATTAAGCAGCTGGCCACATGCCTCACTGATGAATCTGGTTCTGGGATTAGATTGCCTGATCCAGGCACTCTGCTCATGGGATAAGATTTTTCATTTGGGCACTCATTTTCTGGGCTGCCCATTCCATTAGATGTAATACTTTTCTAAGTTTCAATCGTTACAAAATGAAATTAATAGCTTTGCCATGTATTCATAATAGCTGATACAAATTCCTTCAATATCATGTTGAATCTCTATTGCATCTGAATACAAATCCACTTTCAATAACATTCCACTGAACCCCTACTTCAATGTATTTGTTAACTTGCTTTGTTACTGATATCAGTGAGAATAATTTCAAATTGCACATTTCCTGAATGTGGTATAAAGACATCATGGAGTTTAAAGCATATTGGTAATTGCATTAACATGAGATTTGCTCCCTTTATTTAAAGCAAAGAGAGGGATTGTCAACACTGCAATTGTTTCTATTATTAGAGTTAGGATTGCTTTCTTACAAATGGTAACAGAAACTATAACATAATTTAAAAAGGAGATGCTAAGTTTGGTTTAGAGATACAGCGTGGAAGTTGGCCCTTCGGCCCACCGAGGCCGCGCTAACCAGCGATGCCCATACACTAATACTATCCTACACACTAGGAACAATTTAACAATTTTTACCAAAGCCAAATTAACCTACAATCTTGTACATCATTGGAGTGTGGGAGGAAACCGGAACACCAGGAAAAAACCCAAGCAGTCACGGGGAGAATGTATTGTACAAACTCCATACAGACATTCCATAGTCAGGATCGAACCCGTGTCTCTGGCGCTGTAAGGAAACAACTCTACGCTGCACCGTCCTAAATTTAAAGAAAAGCAGAAATTCTTCCAGGAAAAGTACAGGGAAATCAAAATAGACTGCTACAGTTGAACAGTCAACAGAAGCAGAGACATGCAGGATTGCATTTTGATTCTGTGACAGCTTTCAAAGTGATGTGAACTGCTCAGTAAATGATTGTATTTTATTTTTGGTGTCTTATGTCCAACAGGATCTCCTCTGTAGATGTTGAACCCTATTGTACTTGTATCTGCTTTGAACTTAGTTCAACATTCTGTCAATAACGCTTACTGAAGATCAAGGCAGGCAATCCTCTGAACAGATCCACAAGCACAGCAATCCTCCTCACTTGTAACTCTTGCAGGAGAAACTCTATTTGGCCAGGTGTTAGAAGTAGGGTTGCCAACTTCCTCACTCCCAAATATGGGACAAGGTGACGTCACCACTCCGTGCCCCACATGATCTCACCCAGCCAGCGGCCACATGCTCCCGCTCCACCAATGGCGGCCGCCCAGGCCTGAAGGCAGGTTGCTACACAACCTTCATTAGGCGGCGCCCGGGCCTACACTGTCCGGAGGTAGACACTAAATGCTGGAATAACTCAGCGGGTCAGGCAGCATCTCGGGAGAGAAGGAATGGGTGATGTTTCGGGTCGAGACCCTTCCTCAGTCTGAAGAAGAGTCTCAACCTGACACGTCACCCATCTTCTGCTGGACCTCCATGAGGCAGGCCGCGAGGACTTCGCCACGGACAACGAGGGCGAAGAAAGTATCCACAAACTGAAGGAGAAGGCAAAGAAGAGGAAGGGGTGAGAATTTGGCTCCGAGGAAGGCGCTTGCTCCAGGCTGCGAGAAGACTATGACTCCATGGAGCAAGATGGCGACGAGCCAGGCCCTCAACGCTTGGTGGAGGGGTGGATCCTGTTTGTGACCGGGGTCCACGAGGAAGCCACCGAGGAGGACATCCACGACAAGTTTGCCGAGTATGGTGAGATCAAGAACCTGCACCTCAACCTGGACCGGTGCACCGGCTACCTCAAGGGCTATGCTCTGATGGAGTACAAGACCTACAAGGAGGCGCAGGCGGCCATGGAGTGTTTGAACGGGTCGGGGCTGGCCGGGCAGCCCATCAGCGTGGACTGGGGCTTTGTCAGGGGGCCCCCTAGGAGCGAGAGGTGGAGTGGCAGCAGGAGAAGCCGGAGCCCGGACCGGAAGGGTCACTGAGCCGGGACGGTGCAGAGTGACCAGTGGGACGGAACGGCCCGCACAGCGCCGGGGACCGAGATGCGCCTGCAGATTGCCGTGCCCAAACTGAGCCGTGCGTTACAGGGGCCGTTTAATCTCAGTCGGGACTGTCGTAGGGCTGGGGAGAGGGTGGGGAGGGAAGGATAAGGTTGGCTTGTGCAAAACAACACGCAGAAATAAAGTATTTTAGTTCCAAAAAAAAATCTTCAGTCTGAAGAAGGGTCTCGACCCGAAACGTTGCCCATTCCTTCTATCCCGAGATGCTGCCCATCCCGCTGAGTTACTCCAGAATTTTGTGTCTACCTTTGATTTTAACCAGCATCTGCAGTTTGTTTCCTACAGTGTCCGGGCCCACAGCACCCCCTGGGCCTAATACGCGACAAGGGTGGTCCCGTACAGGACAAACCAATTAAGCCCAAAATATGGGATGTCCAGGCAAATACCGGACAGTTGGCAACCCTAGTTAGAAGAGAGTTGAAGAAGCTGCATGACTCAGGCATTTTTTCCAGTTTCCTGCCACCATATTATTGTGACAGCCATTAGCATCATCCAGCATGTAATTGTGTCTACTAGGCATTTGAAATGCCTTGACAGCAGTTGTGTCTTTTCAAACCTAGTTCAGTTTGTTAATCATAGCTGCACTCCCTGGGAGAATGTAAATAGTGGGAGATGAATGAAGCTTACAGAATTAATAGATAGGGCAAATGCACAGTCTTTTTCAAAGGGTAGGGGGAATCAAGGTATAGAGGTTTATGGTGAGACAGAAAAGATTTAGTAGGAACCTGAGGAGCAATGTTTTTACACAGATTTATAATGTATTTGGATGGGAAGAGTTTGAAGGGATTTGGGCCAAATAGGTAAGTAAATGGAATCAGCTTGGATGGGGCATCTGGGTCGGTGTAGATTACATGGGTTGAAAGGCCTGTGTCTGTGCTGTATGACTCAGATTCTATAACTACTGAAACCATTACATTTAGTATAGAACAGCAGCTAGAAATATGATGTAAAGGAAAATGCTGGATATACTCAGAGTGGACCAGGTAGCTTCTGCGGAGAGATGGCATTTGTGTCACTGGAGAATCTTAATCTAAACCTTATCACGGACATTCTATCCCTGCCCTCTCTGCAGAGTATGGGGCCAGCATTAGCCAGTTTGTTTTTCCCACAGCTCATCAATTGTGATAAACAGCAAGAGAACAAGTATGATTGAGGGGATCTGGCAGAGACAAGTCAAAAATAAATATTAAACAGTTTCACAGTCCATGCTTTCTGGCAATCATTTTTGAACAATCCCATGGACATCAAGCAAAAAAAAATTCTCCTCAAATCCATCTCAGGGAGCAATGGGTTGAGATTTTATGCCATTTTTCTAATTGGCTAACAACTTAATTTACTGCCTCTACAATTATACTGCCAGTCTTATATTTTTGCCAGTCTATTAACCCACGACACCAGTATCAGCTGCAAAAATATTTAGCCACGGGAGTACTTGCATCATTTTTTTTGTGTTAAAGGTTCCTTGCTCTCTCTTATTGACCTCCATTAACAACACAATTTTGGTTGTAGACTCACAATGAATAACTTACTTTGACTAGTCTTGAAAATCTTGGGAAGAAAGATAGGTAGACGGGTGGATGCACAGACAGAGACAGACATAGACAGAGACAGAGACAGAGACAGAGACAGAGACAGAGACAGAGACAGAGACAGAGACAGAGACAGACAGACAGACAGACAGACAGACAGACAGACAGACAGACAGACAGACAGACAGACAGACAGACAGACAGACAGACAGACAGACAGACAGACAGACAGACAGACAGACAGACAGACAGATAGATAGATAGATAGATAGATAGATAGATAGATAGATAGATAGATAGATAGATAGATAGATAGATAGATAGATAGATAGATAGATAGATAGATAGATAGATGTCAAATTTGCCCTGCCCTATCCTGCTTTTCCATTGGACCAGAAATGCCTCCAATGTCTGAGTTGGCACATGTACACATGCACACACCTTTGTGCACAGAGTTTTACTTTTGTCTGACATGGAAAACAAAGGAAATGAGCCCCTTTAAATTTTAGTGCTAACTTTTACTCCCTGAATTGATGGAGGGCTTCCTGTAGTGAGGCAAAATCACGAAATCAAAGATCAGGTTGTAATCAATTTTGGAAACAATTCTTTGGCTTTTCAGTTCTAGAAATGGGCATTGGGGAAAGGAAGCAATCCACCTAATTTTATTTTGAATTATACTAGGCTTGTACTCCTCAAACCATTATAAAACAACAGCATCTCAGTGTATTTATTTATAATCTCAGTTTATAATTTATAATCTTCACATTTGGTTGATCTCCATAAAATGAAATGTGGATGGGAAAAGTTGTATATTTTTTCCACCTAGTATATTCTTACTAAAAGTCATTGAGCTGCCTAAGCAAATATTTTACACTGTTCTAAATAAAAGATCATCGTAAACAATGCCTTGTACTGGAGACAGCATTATGATGAAAAACCTGCTGTCATGATTTATTTGATTTAAATGTCAACAGGGCAGAGAACAGCTGTAACATGACATAAAAAGCATAATTTAAATAAAGTTTATGAATAATAATTTCCAAACAGGCAGCTGTGATGCTTCAGGATTTAAACTGTTTATATTTTTCGAGTGTAGTGCAGATTTAGTGGTTTTATTTTTCAAATATTCAAAAGGCTGTACTTTTATCTCTATTGCAGATAATCAAGTATTAGTATCAAATCATGATGCACCAGCAACTTTTACCGATAACAGTTTGAAGTACCTGCAAACAGAATTAATCGTTCATTTTCAATAATTAAAAACATTTACCCTCAGTTTTGCATAAGCCATTTGAGGTCAGATTTAATTCAATATGCTTCTGGTGTGTGAAGTAACGAGTTGAATATCGTTGAGTAGAGCCTGCCACTGCAGTTTTGATTAATTATCTCAATGTTGTGTGATTTTGTTGTCCATATTTGGAAAAGTAATCCTGCCGGCGAAAGGCTTTCTGGATGTATTAACAAGGAACTGCAGATGTATGTTTATGCCAAAGATGGACACAAAATGCCAGAGCGACTCAGCATCGCTGGGGAACATGGATAGGTGGCATTTCGGGTCGGAATCCTTCTTCAAACTGATTGTAAGGAAAGGGAAAGGAAGCTGGGAGAGAAGAGCGGCAGAACCGAGCATGGCCGATAATAGGTGAATGCAGGTGAGGAGGTTATTTGATAGGCTGATTGTTGGACAAATGCCAGAGAGGAAGAGGTAGGTGTGAGCCAAAAGGATTAAGAGTTGCAAATTGTTAAGCTTGGGGATAGAAAGGTTGCGAGTTGTATAGCCTGTGTAAATGGTACAGGTGGAGTGGAAGGGGAAGGGGAGAAACCGGTGCCAGGTCAGCCAGGTTTCAGGGGCTCACATCTGCAAAAAGCCCATTCAAGTGGCCTGACAGGCTCATGGATGCTTCTGCCAGATCTGCGAGGAGCAGGTTCTCCAGCATAAATGCCAGTGAATCTCAGTAAGCTCCTGCTACATTAGTGGGCTCCCTGCAGAGTCCAGTGGAAGAGCATCACCAGCAAATTGTGGACCAAGCTTGGCCACTAAGATCATGTCTTGTGCATTCTTATGCAGAGATAACTTCAGCGGTTCTTCATAAAATTGTTAGCAATGCTCAACACAATCTGGGCCAAAGTACTATGCATTTCTCAGTACAAAAATGTTCCTCTTTCAAGTTTTCACCAATCTGTTCTTCTCTCTGAATAGGTTAAAAAAAAAGTGCAGCAAAACAAAATGTGTAAAAAATGTTCAGCCTTTGTTTATCTCCCTTGGAGGAACAACAGAGTTTTGAAATTGAGTGTGTATTATAGTTTGGGAGACTGCCAGCCACATCTTCTGCTTAGTGATGTGTAGAACATTGCATTGCAGCTACCCTAACTGTCCTGCTGCTTAATTTAGTGGAGAGTTTAAATCAGCTTACTGTCTGCATTTCCTTAACTTGTCAACACAAGAAGAAGGTTCTGCTGAGGAGATGGCTTCCCTGGTGGTTCAGATAATATACCAGATGACATTTTATCAAAATACAAACATCCTGTTATGCATCCTATTTCCTTGGCCATATATATTTCCCTCGATTAAGAGTGACTTGATTTACGGAAATAAGACTTTACACAAATTCTCTCTTATATTTTTAAGCAATTTTCAAGCTAGTAATAATAATAATAATAATAATAATAATAATAATAATAATAATAATAATAATAATAATAATAATAATAATAATAATAATAATAATAATAATAATATATTTCATGGTATTCATTAATGTCTGGATGCAGTAAATATTCCATTAGTTTAATTATGCATAGTGTTAGAGTGATTATTTGGCAAAATGAAAACTATTATACCAGGTGTATGTAGAATAGAATGATATGGGTATATGACATTTCTCACTTATCGAGAAAATGGTTTATGTACAATTCTCATGAATGGAATCCTTACATATCCAGGGAAATGGCCTTACTAACATTCTGCTATGTAACTTTTGTTTTATGTGGTCATACTGTAACTATTGGCATGACCTTTGGGATCGGTGCTAAAGTTGCAACGCTCATCATTGAACTTCAAGGTAGCTCCATATAGAATTTCCACAATGTCGATTCTGGTGTACAGCAATCCAATCACTCCATCAGGTACGATGAACAGCCATTTTTAGTGTAATATTCTCTCAGGCATTAAACCCATTAGCAAAAAGCTAATTGCTTAACTATTTAAAAAAATATTTTACAACTTTGTTAAAAATAAAGTTAAAATAATTTAACTTATAATAATTTTAAAATAAACAGAATCGTGAAAACAATCCAAGATAATAACAATGCATGGCTAAAATTATATGTAGATAAAAAATATAATTAGTTTGTTAAGTAGCAATGTGGTTGCCTGCTCTATATTGTTACTGGTTTGTAAGCAAATATCAAGCCTATCTCTGGCATCTTAAGTGTTTAAGAATTCTGTTATACTAACTATCCACAGCCAAGGAAGGATGAGGTAGAGCTAGAAAGAAAAATAAGTAGTTCTTAGTGTAATATATCTTGCAGTCTATGATTCTATGACGAATGAAAAAGTTGCAACTGTTGAGCTTTAACCTTGTCCTCTTTTTATCAATACTCTCATAAATTGGCCAAATTTAAATTCAGTCTTTTTTCAAATCAGTGTTATTTTACTGACTTAAATTATTTAAAATAAATTAGCTTTTGGAAAATCTAGGCACTACTGTGGGTACAGGAGATGACAAATATGAAAATAATATAAACAACATTTGGAAGTTTGAACAAAATATTAAAATGCTTGAATAACTTGAATCATTCATATCCTATCATGCTTCTTTACAACACGTGCTAATATAGGATACAGCACAGTCCAAGACAGTTAGTGTATGTTGCTTCCCAATTTAAAGATAAGTGCCTATTAACATCTGCAGAATCCCAATCTGCACAGTGCTGCAATTCTGTTGAAGCATCCTGTCCTTCATTTACAGAGATCCTGCCACACTTTTAATCATGACCTCCACATCCGGGAGCGTTGCCTTTTAATCCCAATTGGATTCTCAGTTTAGTTATGAAGATGTAGTGAAGCAAATGTTCCACATCACATTAATTGCAGTCTATGATTATGTCTAGCATCAAGATTTTTTGGGCTCTATTATTAGCATTGCAGAGACATAATGCAGAATCTGGCTAATTACAACCTTAACTCAACCACAGATTGACAATGTATGATTCACATGGAGTTCAAGAGTCATAGATTCTCATTTGGTTATTCCATTAATCTTTAACAAGGTAAACTTCCAACCCCAAAAATGTTTCTAAAAGCAAAAATAATGCTTTCAAAAGGAGCCATTCTGATTGAGAATATGTTTTTCTAGTGACCAATATGTTTCCTATGGTGTTGAACAAAGGAAGTCTAGACCAGGTTTTGTCTTTGCATGAAACAAAATTATAGAACAGGGTATAACTGGACTATGGCATAAGAATATAGATCAATTTAAAGAAATGTATATATATTTTTCTATTTCTATTATAATTTCTTCTGTGGACATTAATCAAGGTAATGGTTAATGTAAACTTGTCATGTCGTATTAATAACCTGATGGTAGTGAATATAAAGGGGTTAACCCGGCTGGAGGGAAACACTACAACATCGTGTACTTCCATGCATTGTTTCCAGTATAAATGTATACATGTGAATTTATATTATAAAAATGGCAGAAAAAGTTAGCAGACATCCAATATTTTTAATAAAACAAATACAGAAGTTTGGATACTTCATTGGCTGCAGTATTAAATGTTTCTATAGAACTTAATGTTATATTATTTCTAGTATAAGACAATAACTGCAGATGCTGGTACAAATCGATGGTATTTATTCACAAAATGCTGGAGTATCTCAGCAGGTCAGGCAGCATCTCAGGAGAGAAGGAATGGGTGACGTTTCGGTCGAGACCTTTCTTCAGACTGATGTCAGGGGGCGGGACAAAGGAAGGATATAGATGGAGACATGAAGATAGAGGGAGATCTGGGAAGGGGAGGGGAAGAGAGGGACAGAGGAACTATCTAAAGTGGGAGAAGTCAATGTTCATACCACTGGGCTGCAAGCTGCCCAGGCGAAATATGAGGTGCTGTTCCTCCAATTTCCAGTGGGCCTCACTATGGCACTGGAGGAGGCCCATGACAGAAAGGTCAGACTGGGAATGGGAGGTGTGTCTCGGCCACCGGGAGACCAGTTTGGCCAACGCGGACCGAGCGCAGGTGTTGAGCGAAGCGATCGCTGAGCCTGCGCTTGGTTTCGCCGATGTAAATAAGTTGATATCTGGGAATGTCTAGAATGTCTTATTTCTAGTTGCACCTTAAGGTACTTTTGTAGCTTAATTTATCATGCCAGCATGTGTTTGTGCACAATGTGGTTTAGGGCACCTGAATTTTATCATTGTATAAATTACAAAACTTTGTCATTTTTGCCTCCAGATAGGGGAGTTTTGGGTTCAAGCCTCACTGCTAAGTCTAAATTGGCACTTTCAGATGAGGCACTGGCCAGCTTTTCGATTAAAATCTAGTTAGGAGCACGTGTAGATGAGCTTAAAGGGAGAGTCGCAAACATTTTTGGCACCGAAACTATTTTCTAGCAATTTTCTGACTTCAGTTGAGCGTCAGTCTCTGCACGGATTCAGCAGTGGAACTTGATGCTGCGACTATTTCCCATCATTTAAATTAGAAAACCATTGTCCAGGTCTATCTGGCATGAGAACCCTGGCCGAGAAATGTGACTTTTTTGTGTTGAATCAGAATTGCTTGTCAGCATAATATTGTTTGTGAAATGAGAGAAGTTCATTTGCAAGGTTTGCGGGACAGCATCCAGAGGTTTCTCAGTGTAACCTTGCACTGAATCCGACATTCAGCGTGGCATTCCTTATGGGTCTGTTGTAATTTCTCAAAGTCTTCAGTATGTAGCTGAGCAGGTGCAATCTTTGAGGCCAGCGCTTAAAGAGACATTCCACAAAATTAAACTAAACTAAACTAATTACCAGCAATAAATTTCCAATGGCACGAATGTTGCTACTGAATGAATGAATGCTGTATTGATGGGAAAGGGTGAGAATGGGAGATCCCTGGGGGGACCTGGGCGGGTTGGTGAACAACCGTCCCCACCAGAGGCACGTTGTTTGATCAAGGTGGCCACGGAGACATTTTAAAGCTGCACCTGCTTTCCTCAAGCAGGAGAGCTTTCTGAAAAGTCATGAATGTTTATGAATACCTCTGCTGTGGAGAAGACTTATGCTGTGACCACTCTGCTTCTTCCTTTAAACTGAAGGAATAGCCAGATGAAACCGTCTGAAGAAGGGGCTCAACCCGAAACGTCACTCGTTCCTTCTCTCCAGTGATGCTCCCTGTCCCACTGAGTTACTCCAGTATTTTGCGTCTATCTTTGGTTTAAACCAGCATCTGCAGTTCCTTCATACACATGACATCTCCTCAAGGTTGATTATGACATTTTGGTGAGCTCCCCAGTGGGGCTGTGTGATGCTGCAGAGATCAGCAGAGATGTTTAATTTCTAGCACAATCTCATCGTTCCCAGCCAATACGGTTCACACGGAGATACTGCAAACTCCACAGAGACAGCAGCTGATGTCAGGATTGAACCCAAGTCCCTGGGGCTATGATAAATAGCCAGATAATCTGGTTAAGATATAGATCATGATCAATAAAAAATCTCTTGTTTATTTCTGTGGTGTGATCTTTGATATCCACTTTGGCGATTTAATGGGGATTTAAAAATCGGAATGGTAAACCCATTCATAAATGTTCTCTTCACAGTTGCACAGATTCCAGGGTCCAAATTCCTAGGCTTTAAAGTTCCATAATGTAATGTTGCTTAAAATATTTGAAATTTGTGGTAAAGAAGACATATGATATGCTTGTTTTCATAGGCTGAGACATTGAGTATAAGAGTCAGGAAGTCATGATGCAGGTTTATAGGACTGCATTGTGTGCAGCTCGGGTCACCCCATTACAGAAAAGTTGTGAAGGCTCTGGAAAAGGTGCAGAGGAGGTTTACCAGTGGAATGCTAGAGGTTGAGGGGAGACCTGATAGAAGTATATAAAATTATGGGAGACATCGAGAAGGTAGGCAGCCAGAATCTTTTTCCCAGGATGGAAAAATCAAATACTAGAGGCATAGCTTTCAGGTGAGAGGGACAAAGTTTAAAGGAGATGTGCAGGGCATGATTTCAACACAGAATATGCTGGTAGTGATTGAAGCATATACATAGTGGCATTTAAAAGACTTTGAATAAACTGCACAGCAGTCAATTTCAAAGCACAGTTCTGATGAAGGGTCTTTGAAATCAAATATTAGTCCTGTTACTCCTTCCACAGTTGCTGCCTGGTCCGCTGAGCATTTCTAGCATTTCTGTCTTTTTTACATGCTTGATTCTTTTGGTACAATGGGTTCCTTGCTGTTGTACAGCAGAGCTATAACAACGTCTTGGAGCAGCTTCTCATCAAAGCTTGGCACAATGGTACAGCAGTTAGTGCTGATGCCTTATTACTCCAATGGGGCTGATCTTGGGTGGTGGCAGTGTGTTGTCTGTTCTCCCCATGACCACATGGGTTTCCTCCTGTGCTCTGGTTGCCACCCACATCCCAAAGGCATGTTGGTTGATGGGTTAATTGACCACTGCCAATTGCCCCCATCGTGTAGGTGAATGGTAAATCTGGGAGGAGTAGAGAGGAATGTGGGAAGAATAAAATGAGATTAGTGCAGCTGAGTAATGATGGCTGGTGCAGGCCTGGTCGGCACGGAGTGCCTGTTTCTGAACTGTTTGACTCTCTGACTCAAATTATTATTGTTCCTATTCACTGAGGTTTCATCTGTGTTATTAATTTGTACAGAAGCCATTAAGATGATTAAAGTATTTTCCATTATTCTTAAAATTAATTCAAATAAAATTGTATTTCCTGATTCCTATACATAGTTATACTCCAACTAAACAACTGTGAACTGCTTTGATTGCACTATGGATTTTGGGCTTTGTTTTGTTCTTTGCACTTTTTGTTTTTTTTAATTCATTGGACATTTTTTATGTTTGCTTATTATATTATCTGTTGAGTTTACAAACTCACAGTGCTGCTGCAAGTAAGAATTTCATTGTTCTGTTTCGGTACATTTGACAATAAAACACTCTTGACTTATTCGGGGAGCCCTGGTCTGTTGACAATGTGTGGATTAAATAACTGCTGAGAGTGAATCCTTCAGGTTTCTAAATTATGATGTTTTGCTTTGGATTTCTTTTGATGCCTTGGCATCACCTTTTTCAGGACTAGAACGTAAACTTATACTAGGTCGAGTGGACACGTTGGGCCTAAACCTCTCCTGCATTGGTGCAGCACCCTCTCCTCCCCTTCCCACTCCCTCCCTCCAATCACCCTCAACCCCCCCTTATCCGTCCTCCACCCCCCCCCCTCACTCCCTTCCTCCCCCCCTCCCTCCCTCTGAGATAGATTTAAACTTTAAAATGTGAATAACTTAAAAAATATAACCGATTTCAATGAAACTTCTTCCATTAGCACCAAAGGGACGAAGGCGAGGAAGGTGGGCCTAAGATCGTCACGCTATCGTGTACCATTTTGGCTGTAGTTCAGGAACAAACAAACAAACAAACGAGAGTTTTAGTTTATAGATGTTAGTACTCTGCCATTCGGTATTGGGATCCCTACACTTGCAGCCTTAATGACAGGATAAAGCATTTTAGAAGTGTCAGCTCTTAACTTCCTTTTTGCAGGGTTTGCCAAGATACAGAAATCCATATCTTACCAGGTAATGGATAACTTCAAGAACTTTGGAAGTGTTCAGCATAGCAATGGATTAAGACATGCCTTATACATTACAGTTTAAAATGTAAGTTCAAGAGAAAATGAACCAATACTCTGACCCCTTCTTTGCCCTGGAAAAATGTCTTCATTGAGACTTAATTCTGGTCTGCTGGCTATTCAGATAATTAGTTTCAAGACTTAAAACAAGATACACCAGTCCAAAAGTAATAAAGCATACTCTGGACAAAAATAATAAGAGGCAAACAGTAGAAGTCTGAGGACATGCCGAGTTTAAACTGTATGCAGTTCACTTTTGGTGAGTTCAAGCTTTGACCCCTCTGCGTATGTGAAATATAAACACTACAGCTCAAAGGATACAGTAATTAGTTTTGAGTTAATTTTAAAAGGCTACAGCCTGCTGGATAATCACGATAGAAAGGTCATTTGTTACATTGGTGTCCATTACCTATGCTTACAGCTGCGAGACTGCAGTGCTACCAGTACAACCCAGCTCCAGTCTGTAAGCACTCTGACCTAATCATAATTTGACTGGACCAGGGTCTCGCCTGGGAATTCAGATGTTTTTCTTTTATGCTGAGGGGAAATTTAAGACAAGAATTGTACCGCAGAAAGGTTAAATTACAGACATAAAACGCCCTTTAGTATTTTTACAATTCATTGCCAATTATACCATAAAAAAGTTAAAACACTGGGTATTGCAGCTGCAAGATTTATTAACTTTCTTTTGCACCTTTGGGAAATAACTCAGCTGAACTCTGCCAGTGGCTGTTTTTATTTAATTCATTATATTTCAAATCTGCACAATCAAATTGCAATTTCTTATTATTATGATTTTGTAGGCTGCTGCCTTATATTACACACTTTTTTGATTGAATAGGATCTATCTTAATGTATGACTTCTGAGGTTTGAGAGCTCTTGGCTGGTTTCCCTGGTGCTTCCACCAATATTTGACAGTACTCGGAATATAAGCCAGGGACCCATTTGTCAAATCTTATTGAGGCCAAAAGTAATCTACACTCCTTATCAAAAAGTATTAGATTACTAATAAGCAACTTGGCTTTGACCAGGCAAGTCCCTGTTCTTTCAATTTCTTTGGTAAATTAGAACATGGGTTGTGCAGTAAAAAATTAATTGCCCCCACAATGTTTACATCAAGCCTGTTTGAACGAAGATTATTTCTAAATTTGGGAATGAATTCAAATAAAACTACTTGAGGTGGCGTCCATATACATATCCTCATTTTTGTTCATTGTCTAAGTGATTTATGTCAAACATCTAAAGCTCCAATGAGACAGCATGCAGGCAGATTTGTGAGTACAGGTGACGCCTGCATTATGGGGGCGGGGCAAGGGGAGAAGGAGTTGTGTTCCTAGAAAACAATTGCAAGTTTTCATAACACAAAGCCACGTCTTCTGTGCACGTATCTAGAAACGTGAATTGAAAAAAAAGTATGTTTATTTATTTACTTTTCGTCATATAAATTACACAAAACCAAATTTCATTCTATTTCTCCAATTTTTGGGTCGTGAGTTGCGAATTCTATAAGGGTGAATTTCTGTTTCCGTAATGTGGGGGTGTTGCCTGTATTTTCACTGGTGGTGACCAAGGTGACTCTGCATGTTCTGAACTTGAAATCATATTGATTAGTGTGAGTTCAAAACCTCAAAACGTGTTCGCAAATGGCTGAAATAAATGATGTTAAGATTGCTCTGGACTAAATCTGCTACAGGGACGAAAGAGACTTTGAATCGTGGAATCTGGAGCATGAACAATATTAATCTGCTGGAGGAACTCAGCGGATCAAGCAGCATCTGCAGGGAGAAAGGAGTTGTCAAGACATCCTGATGGGTCCAGATGCTGAGTTTTGCCCCAAAACATTGCCAATTCCTTTTGCTCCACAAATGTTGCTCGATCTGCTAAGTTCCTCCAGCAGATTGTTGTTGTTCTTGTGATTTGCTGCAGTGGTAACATTAGATTTCCAAGGGGAGGGGGGAGCAAGCTACAACATCCTTCTACAGAATTTATTTCAAAACATTCAAGCTCCAAAAAGAGGTTTCAGTGAATGGCTTTTATGTTTTTGAGGTTTATATTTTACACTAGTTCCCCAATATATTCTTCAATTTAGGTTAAGCTTTGAATACTTGTAAGTTTACATTTGCAAAGTTTACTGATTACTGTCACCCATGCTTAGGAGTTACTTGGTTTGAGCAATATTGGATTCTCGGGCAATGTATCATAAATGATAACTCAAACAGTGAATTGTGCTTTGTAAAGTGAAGGAATTTTGAAATAAAGTTAATCTGCTTACAAGATTGTATCATTAAACATCTGAAAAATCCTGTTCCCATTGTAACTTTGTCACTGTCTGTTTCCTTGTGCAGTGGCCCTAGCATTCCTGCACCACTAATCCTTCCCACTAATTAAGATCTTATCATCGCATCTACTTTATACTGACTAGTTGTTGAGTGAAATGAGTTTTTACGACAGAGGTTTTTTACTTTTCACCCAATTCTTATTAATTAAATTTGATTCCATGTCAGAAGGAACTAAGAAGCTAAAAGGCAATGTGTACAGTAAAAGAAAAAGGCTTGCGTTTACTTAGCTGTCGTCATGACTGTAAGATGTTCCAAAGTGCTTTATATCCAATGAAGTATTTTTTTAAATGTAACCACTGCTTTAATGCAGGGAAAGCAATTGCTGAACTGCGCAAAGCATGATCCTGTACAGAGGGTAATGTGACAGTGATGTTGATTGAGAGATAAACATTCACCAAGGAGACCTCCCTTGTCTTTTTTGAAACACTGTCATGATATTTTCTTTGAGTTACGTAGATTGAGAGGACAGGATCCTGGTTTAGACTTTGCATGTGTAAGATTCCCAACAGTACAAGTCTTCTTTAATGCTACACATGGATGCCAGTAAATAATCCCCAATTTTCTCAGAAATGTTTCTCTTAATGATAGCGGGGTATGGGGAGAGGGCAGGAACGGGGTACTAATTGTGAATGATCAGCCATGATCACATTGAATGACGGTGCTGGCTCGAAGGGCCGAGTGGCCTACTCCTGCACCTATTGTCTATTTTCTATTGTCTAAAACTCTAATGATCACTCCACCCTTCTTGTGAGGAGTCCAGTGGAACTGCCAAGGTAACAATGTCAAATCTAGTTGTTTTGGTGTAGTTTATTTATTGACCTCTCTTCAATGTCTTTGGATGGAACTGCCATTACGGAATCTCTAACGAACCTGTTCCTGATCATCATTGAGAAAATGGGATTTGTGTGGTGGCTAGCATGCTGAGTGGATAGAGGAGCAAGAGGGTGTATATCCAGGTCCAGGACAGCAAATGGTACACAAGTGTACCTGCACCTTTAAGATCTGAGTGTACCATCCATCCATCCCAAAAACTCTCAGTGTGTGTGTGTGTGTGTGCGTGTGTGTGTGTGTGCGTGCGCGTGCGTGCGTAGAGACAGAGAGATACATATAGATTTAGTATGTTCCCGAACTACAGCCAAAACTATGGATGATAGAACAATAATTTTAGCACCACATTAATCACCATTGTCTTGTGGTTCAAATGGATATTTAATTTTTTTTTCACTTTTTAAACTTTAAAAATCACCTTTTTAAAATTTCAAAAATCACTTTTCCATTCCAATGGCCGTCAGTGCGTTTGACGTCACAATGCGACCCACCCGAGTGATGGGAGTGGCGGCCAATGAAGGGGGGAGGGCGGCCCCTCCCTTTTCCACCTGCCCTGCCCGTCAGCTGCGTTCAACGTCACAATGGGACCTGCCCGGCGTGCCCCACGCCGGACCTTCCTCCCGTGGTGCTGGACAGTGGCAGAGGGTCAAGCAAGATGGCCATCGCAGGAGTGGTTTCGGGTCCACGGCTCGCTCTGGCCGCAGTGCACGGCCGAAGTGAGTGGCTCCCTCTCCTCTTCCCTGTCCCCCCTCGCCCACCCATGGCTCCAGGAGACACTCCCCGGCCGACAATGGCTCCACGGATCATCAGTTGGGGGAGGGTTGCCGTGCCCGCAGGAGAGGTTTGCACCCAACGGGGGTTGCCGCGCCCGCGGGAGATTTGGACCCAATGGGTCCATGCCCGTCAAGTGTAGTATAACATTATTCAATACATCATTGTATCAGACACTGCTGTTTAGTTCAGGGTCATTGCCTTCACTGAAGGATGTTCTGCTTTTAGCTCATTCTGTTTATTTCCTTATACAAGAAGCAACATAAAGAAATCTTCAGAAGCTATGTTTCAATCACATTTGAGATGATGGCACTTGAACAACTAGCAGCAACTAGGACTCAGCTCACTCCCTTACATATTTCCCTGCAACCCATTCTCTGCATTACCACCATGCCTGGGAGTAGCTCAGCTAGTAGCCTGCTGCCACACAGCTCCAACAACACAGACCAAATCCTGACTTCCAATGTTCTGTATAGAATTTACACTGTATGGGTTTCCTCTGAGTGTTACAGTTTCTTGTCTCATCTCATGGGTGTGCAAGTTAGTACATTAGCTAACTACTATAAATTGCCCTTGATGTAGGTAAGCGACAGAATCTGGGGTATTAGGGGAGGAGTTAATGGGATTTTGAAGACAAAATATTAGGAAAATTAGTGAGGAATTGTTGAACACTTACTCGATGGGCTAAATGGCCTTTTTATGTTGCAAGAAAATATGGAAACTCCATCCTGATTCTCTTACCAACCATCTACACTACAGATGATTTACAGTGACCAATTAACCAACCAACCATTTTTTTAAACTAAATATGCTGAAAATTTGAAATCTTGAAAAAAAACAGAGTTCAGGCAGCATCTGTGAAAAGTGAAACAGAATTAATATTTCAGGATCCTTTGACATAAAGCACAGATACTGTTTGACCTGCTGCTTGTTACCAGAATTTTCTGTTTTTATTCTACAATTATTCCTTGTCTGGAGGAGGTGGTATTAAGACTCTTAATATTGTTAAAATTGTGATTTGGAAGTCTTTTTTCAATTGATATAATGAGGATATTGCCAGAACTCAAGGGCCTGAGCTATAGGAAGAGGTTGAGTAGGCTAGGACTTTATTCATTGGAGCGCAAGAGGATGAGGGGTGATCTTATAGAGGTGTACAACGCATGAGAAAAAATGCATACTCTTTTGCCCAGAGAGGGTAATCGAGAACCAGAGGACATAGATTTAAGGTGAGGAGAGAAAGATTTAATAGGAACCAGAAGGGTAACTTTTTACACAAGGGTGTTGGGTATATGGAATGAGGGGGTAGTTGAGGCAGGAACTATTATAATTTTTAAGAGACATTTGGACAGGTACATGGATAGGATAGGTTTAGAGAGTTAATGGGCCAGGCACGAGCAGGTGGGACTAGTGTAGATGTGGCACGTTGGTTGGCATCGGCAAGTTGGGCCAAAGGGGTCTTTTTTTGCTGTATGATTCTATGACGTGCTTCCACTACAGTTCTATGAATTCTGAGGTGGCTGATGAGGCCAATGTGAGACTTGTCATGGACTACACCATGAGATTCTTGGCAGGATGAGCAAGTGAGTAGTTTGGGAAGTATATGTTTTTCTGTCATTTACATTGGGCTTCTGTGCTACATAAATGTGAGGTTCTCAAGGCCATTCATAAAATTCCTTTCCCATTTTGAGTTGTTAAAGGCCAGGCATTCCTACGAGTCAGAATCTTACACATTTTTTATGAGTCCTTGAGAATGTCTTTGAACCATTTCCTTTGTTTACCTGGTAATATCTTGATCTACCTCAGGCCATCTTAAGGGGTAGGCCATTTAGGAGTGAGATGAGGAAAACTTTATCACCCAGAGAGTCGTGAATCTGTAGAATTATCTGCCACAGAAGGCAGTGGAGGCCAATTCTGGAAATCTAACTTCAAGAGCGAGTTAGATTTAGCTCTTAGGGCTAAAGGAATCAAGGGATATGGGGAAAAATCAGGAACGGGGTACTGACTTTAAATGATCAACCATGATCATATTTGAATGGCGGTGCTGGCTTGAAGGGCCGAATGGCCTACTCCTGCACTTATTTTCTATGTTTCTTTGTGATGCTGAGTTCTACAGCAAAATGTGCTTCAGACGGGCAGAGGTAATATTTCAAGGACATTCTCAGGGCCACTTCAAAAATATTGTAGCATTCTGACATAGGAATTTTTGGATTTACTTAAAATAAATCAAACAATGCACAAATAAAATTAAAATAAATGGTGCTATTTTAACTCTAAACATTCAAAGCTGATATAAACAAAGGTCGGTTTAATACGTTTCAGACATTTCCCTCTCATGGGTGGGGTAGCAGGAGATTTGGAGGGTTAATAATGGTAACATGTAAAATTTGACATAACCAGTGTCAACTAAACACTATCAGTTCAACTAGAGAAGACTTGGGGAATTAAATAATAGTTTGAGGTCAATTATTATAATTAAGTGAGGCCTTGCTCCTCAGATTTTGGAAGGCAGTGAGATTTGTGAGGTTCTTTTCTTACGTTCAGTTTGCTCTGAGCTCTTTAAACACCTATCAGAGTTATAGAGTCATACAGCATGGAACAGGCCCTTCGGCCCAACTTGCCCATGCTGAAAAAGATACCCATTTATGCTTGTTTCACATGCCTGTAGTTGGCCCACATCCCTCTAAACATTTCCTATCTATATACCTGTCTAAATGTCAGTTAAATGTTGTTATGGTACCTGCCTTCACTACCTTGTCTGGCAGCTTGTTCCATATATCCACCACCTTCAGTGTGAAAAAGTTGCCCTTCAGGTTCCTATAAAATCTTTCCCCTCTCACCTTAAACTTATGTCCTCCGGTTCTTGATTCCCCTACCCTGGGTAAAAGACTCTGCATTCGCCCTATCTATCTCCCTCATCATTTTATACACCTTTATAAGATCACCCCCTCAGCCTCCAACACTCTAAGGAATAAAGTCTGAGCCTGCCCAACCTCTCCTTATAGCTCAGATCCTCATGTCCTGGCAACATCCTTGTAAAACTTGTCTGCACCTTTTCCAGCTTAACAACATCCTTCTTATAGTGTAGTGATGAAAACTGAACACAAGACTCCAAACCGCACCAGCAACTTGTAAGACATCTCGTGTAACATCCCAGCTTCTAAAAATAAAACGGATGCTGGTTTATACCAAAGAAAGACATAAAATGCAGGAGTAACTCAGTGGGTCAGGCAGCATCTCTGAAGAAAATGGATAGGTGACATTTCGGGTCAGGAACCTTCTTTAGACTGATTATGAGGGAATTAGAAACAAGGAAAGACCAGGACACATTAGGTCTGGCAACAGATGACCTCAGGCAGGGTGAAAAATTACTGAGTCTACATTTGGTCTCACCAATGTACAGGAGCCCACATTGGGAATACCGGATGCAGTAGATGAGGTTAGAGGAGATGCATATGAACCTCTGACCCACCTGAAAGGACTGTCATGGTCTCTGGATGGGGTCAAGGGAGGAGGTATAAGGGCAGGTGTTCCATCTTCCTCCGTCGCAAGGAAAGTACCAGGGGAGGGGGTGGTTTGGATGGGAAGGGATGGGTGAACCAAGGAGTTGGGGAGGGAACAGTCTCTGTGGAAGGTGGAAAGGGGTGGAGATGGGAAGACGTGATTGGTGGTGGGATCACGTTGGAGGTGATGGAAATGTCAAAGGATGATGTGTTGAATGTGGGGACTGCTGGGGTGAAAGGTGAAGACCAGGGGAACTCTGTCCTTGTTGCATCTGGAGGGGAGGGGGAGCGAGAACAGAACTATGGGACATAGAGGAGACACATGTGAGGGGCCCAACTGTGACAGATGGGGGGAAACCATGTTCACTAAAGAATGAGGGGTCCTGTAGTGACACAGATGTCCTTGTATGGAAAACCTCATCTTGGGAGGTGGAGGAATTGAAAGTGGGGCAGAGCATCTTTGCCAGAGGCAGGGTGGAATGAGGTAGAGTTCAGATAACTAGGTTTGTGTCTATCCCAACTTCTGTACTTAATACCTTGACTGATGAAGGCCAATGTACCAAAAGCCTTTTTGACCAGCCTATCTACTTGTGACGCCACTTTTAGGGAACTATATACCTGCACTCCTAGATCCCTCTGCTCTTTGACATTCCCCGGTCCAGCCCTTGTGTGACTTTCCAAACTATAACACCTCGCACTTATCTGCATTAAACTCCATTAACCATTCCTCAGCCCACTTGCCCTACTGATCAAGATTCTGTTATAACTTTTGATAACCATCTTCGCTATTCTACGATATCACCCACTTTAGTGCCATTTACAAATTTACTAATCGTGTCTTGTATATTCTCATCCAAATCATTGATATAAACCACAAAAACAGCAATGGGCCCCGGACTGATCCCTGAGGCATATCACGAGTCACCGGCCATCGTCACCTTCTGCTTCATTCTGTGAGGCCAATTCTCTCTCCAGTCGGCTAGTTCTCCCTGGTCCCGTGCTTTGGATTTCCCAGGCCTCTGGAAACCTGATAGCTGAAGGGACCTTGTGTAAGAAGGAACTGCAGATGCTGTTTTAAACCGAAGATAAACACAAAAAGCTGGAGCAACTCAGCAGCTCCCTTTCCTTTCCCCTGTCTCCCAGTCTGAAGAAAGGTCTCAACCCGAAATGCCACCTATTCCTTCTCTCCAGAGATGCTGTCTGACCTGCTGAGTTACTCTAGATGTTTGTGTCTATCATTCGAGCTTGGAATTGTCAGATTCAGCAATTAAATGCTTTTCATGCTCTTGAAGCAAACCTCCATTATCTCTCTCCCACAGATTTCTCCTTTCCCATGGCCTTTCTCCTCGGGTGTTCACAAATTGTTTATTCAAAAACTCCGTGACAGGTAATTCTGCATTTTCTGCTTACAAAATATGCTTTTTGGCTGCCTCCTGCTAGGCAAATCTTTTCAAGGCTATTCCCAGCCTTACTTTTCACAACATTGATATGTGCTCAAAGGCAGCTGAACCCTTTTGGATTATTTGAGCACAAACAACAAAGTGTGTATGGTCATTCAGAGAAGCATGAAGCAAATTGCTTGGTTTCACTGAATAAATGTAACATATGTTATTGATTGCTTGGAGTTAGTAATTTGTTGGTTACTTCAGCTTTTTATAGTCACGTCAACAGAATTCCTACTTTGCATAACATTTCACATATGTTTGCCAGAAGCCTGAGATTAAGTGGTCTTTCATCAGCAGGAATACAGAGAGCATTACAGTTAAATATTGAAAGAGTAACAATTTAACAGATATTCAAATGAAAAAGTAAATGCTTACTTTCCTTGTTAACAAACAAATAACACGGCAGATAGACACAAAGTGCTGGAGTAACTCAGCGGGTCAGGCAGCATCTCTGGAGAGAAAGGATAGGTGACATTTCAGGCCGAGACCTTTCTTCAGAGTCTGAAGAAGGCCCCCTTCCTGAATCATCACCCATCCTTTTTCACCAGAGATGCTGCCTGACCCGCTGAGTTACTCTTGCATGTCGTGTCTATCTTCAGTATAAACCAGTATGTGCAGTTCCTTTCTACAAGTAACACTAGCAGTCCTGATAATAATCACTGGTAATAATAATTGGTTTCTTGAGTTCTTTGAAGCATTTATGGTAGCATTATGAATAGTCAATAGTCGTTTATTTGTCACATACACATAAATGTGTAGTGAAATGAAACATTACGTTAGTTATTCTGATGGTTGATGGTTTATTGCTAAGTCTCACAGAAATCCTCTTACCTTTTTGGCCTGGTGGACAACGCTTTTTCTGAACAGTACATTTCCTTCTCTCAGTGGTCTTTGGACAGGAGTTGCCATGTGCTGAAGGTTCCAGCAGAATATCCCGGCTCCTTGACTCGCTGCCTCTCCGAAATCCACACGTTCTCCCTCGCTTTGTACAGGGACTCCATGCATTCCACTCACCGACTTCACAATGCACTGCCATCAGAAAAACAGTTGTTCTATATCTTTTTGTTTCTTTGTTCTCAGTTAATTTTCCTTCACCAAGAACCTCTCACCCCCAATTCATTGCTTTGCTTTAATCTGCTCATTTATGACAGGGTGGGACTGTACATACAATGGGTGGGAATGTAAGGAGAATAAAGTCAGATTAGACTAGGATTGATGTAAGTGGATGTTAGATATGTGGTATGGACTCAGTGAACCAAGTGGCCTGTTTTCTGTGCCGAATGACAATATGAATGCTTTGCTCCTCGTCAAAATATGAGCGTGAACATGAATGAATAAGTTTATTGGCCAAGTATGTGTATATACCAGGAATGTGCCTTGGTGCTTCGCTCACAAATGACCACACAAACATACACAAACATACAGTTAAAAATTAAGAATAAAGCACAAACACATCAAAACAAGAAGGATACCACATTACGGTCTAAACATGTGGGTGAAAATAAACCAGAGCAAGAAAGAGACTACAGACTTTGGTTATTGAGTAGAACTACTACTCGTGGAAAAAAACTGTTTTTATGTCTGGCTGTGGCTGCTTTGACAGTCCAGAGTCGCCTTCCAGAGGGAAGTGCTTCAAAGATTTTATGGCCAGGGTGAGAGGGGTCAGAGATGATCTTGCCCACTCACTTCCTGGCCCTTGCAGTGTACAGTTCAGAACAAGTTAGGAAAAGGGGACGTACAACGTGATCTGGGTGTCTTAGTGCATCAGTCACTGAAAGGAAGCATGCAGGTACAGCAGGCAGTGAAGAAAGCCAATGGAATGTTGGCCTTCATAACAAGAGGAGTTGAGTATAGGAGCAAAGAGGTCCTTCTGCAGTTGTACAGGGCCCTAGTAAGACTGCACCTGGAGTACTGTGTGCAGTTTTAGAAACATAAAAAACATAGAAACATAGAAAATAGGTGCAGGAGTAGGCCATTCGGCCCTTCGAGCCTGCACCGCCATTCAATATGATCATGGCTGATCATCCAGCTCAGTAGCCTGTACCTGCCTTCTCTCCATACCCCCTGATCCCTTTAGCAAAAAGGGCCACATCTAACTCCCTCTTAAATATAGCCAATGAACTGGCCTCAACTACCTTCTGTGGCAGAGAATTCCATAGACTCACCACTCTCTGTGTGAAGAAATGTTTTCTCAACTCGTCTCCAAATTTGAGGAAGGATATTCTTGCTATTGAGGGCGTGCAGCGTAGGTTTACTAGGTTAATTCCCGGAATGGCGGGACTGTCATATGTTGAAAGACTGGAGCGACTAGGTTTGTATACACTGGAATTTAGAAGGATGAGAGGGGATCTTATCGAAACGTATAAAATTATTAAGTGGTTGGACACGTTAGAGGCAGGAAACATGTTCCCAATGTTGGGGGAGTCCAGAACCAAGGGCCACAGTTTAAGAATAAGGGGTAGGCCATTTAGAACAGAGATGAGGAAAAACTTTTTTGGTCAGAGAGTTGTGAATCTGTGGAATTCTCTGCCTGGCAGTGGAGGCCAATTCTCTGAATACATTCAAGAGAGAGCTAGATAGAGCTCTTAAGGATAGCGGAGTCAGGGGGTATGGGGAGAAGGCAGGAACGGGGTACTGATTGAGAATGATCAGCCATGATCACATTGAATGGCGGTGCTGGCTCGAAGGGCCAAATGGCCTTCTCCTGCACCTATTTTCTATTGTCTATTGTCGATTGAATGTCAATGGGATATTTAACTAAAAACTACCCCTATGAGTACATTTTTACTAGGGGTCATTGAACCATGACAAGGAACAAAAGGTGGGCTCCACTGATTTTAATTCTATTGCCCAATTACCAAATCACAATGAGATAAATGCTGTTGACCAAGGGCTGAATTTCATTTGATTTTGGTCTGTACAGTTCAGTAAAATGTTAAAAATTGAAACGGTCTACCAAAGTAAAAGAGGTGCTCATCATCTTTGAAAATGGACCATATGAAACATAATCCAGGTTGTTAAAAGAAGCAAATGTGGAAATTGTAAAGACTCTGGCTGGTGCTGCCTAGGGATTGGCAAACTGGTCATGGTGTAATATTGTTAAGAAAGAGACAATGGTATAAACCAAGTAATTACAAGCCAGCTAATGTAACTAGTATTTGGCAAATACTTGGATTCAATTCTAATGGCCAATGCTCACCTTCATTAAGATTAAGAGAAAGTTGTATCTGAGTAGCTCGATTAAATGATTTGAGAAGGTAATGAGGAGGGCCGATTAAAGGCAGTGCATATAATGTAGATTACATGAATTTGTGCAAGGCTTTGATAAGACCCTGTGGGAAACATTTAAAAAAAGTAAAAGTGAATGAAAGCCAAGGTGCTGTCAAAAATTGTATCCAAATTGTCAAATGGCAGGAGGCAAAAGGTAATGTTTAACAGGTGGCCTCCATTATTGGAAGGCTGTTGCCAATGGGGGTTCATGAGGCCGGGTACTTGGCCCCTTGCCTCATTATAATTAATGTTTATGACTTGAATATAAGGGGCATGATAACAAAGTTTGCCGATGATACAAAAATTGGCCATGTCATTAACAGTGAAGAGAGAGCCTTCTACAAGAAGAATTAGTTGGTCTAGCAGGCAGGGCAGTAAAGTGGATAATGGAATTTGAAGTCTGAGTTGTCGTATTTGGAGAGATGCAATAAGGCAAGGGAATATACAGTAAATAGGAGATGCTGAAACATGATGAACAGTTTACTTTAGTTTATTCTTGTCACATGTACCAAGTTACAGTGTAAAGATTTGCATGTTATCCAGTCAAAGAAAAGAAAAGAGGGACGTGGAATGTGAATCTGTTTCCTTAAAGACAGAAGAATATAACATTAAAGTGGTTGAAAAGGCAAAAAAGATGCTTGCCTTTATTAGCCGAAGCATAGGATACAAGAACAATTAATTTATTAAACGTGCAGCACTAGATAGGTTAGAGCTTGATTATTGCAGATCACCCATTATAGGAATGGTGTGATTGAATATAATGGAGATTTATTAATATATTTTTGGGAGTGGAAAGTGGTACCTATGATAAGGTTGGATAAGCAAGGGTTGCTTTCTAGAGGTAACTGAATTTAGTGTTTAATATTATGGGGTGTTCAGACAGACTAAGTCAGATGGATCTAGTCGCTGTAAGAAGGGTTAAAACCTGACAGCAGTGACAATGAATGGAGAGGAGATGAGGAAAATTATTTTCACCTAAAGGGTTAAAGTGGTCTGGAATTTACTGCTTGAAAAAGGTGATAAAGGCACAACATTCATCAGATTTAAACAGAATGTGTACTCGAAGAGCAATGACCTGTAGAGCTACAGGTAGTGATGGAAGACAGAACAGAACGAGGGTTGGGGAGCAAAAATACCAAGGAACAATCAGCTTCATTCTGTGATGTAAATATTCTATGTTTCAATAAATGACATTTTCCTTCTGCCAAGTTGTAAATTAATTGACAGAAATTGGTCGTTATGATGAATAAACAATGTTAATTTTAATTATATCATTTGGCTATCAGGTGATAAAAGGGGAACCAAATGAACATTAGTTTGTTTACCAGTTCCTATGTTTCATTATACTCCCTTACCTCCAGTACATCACTTTTTCCTTTTAAACTAATGTTTAAAACTAGTTTAAACTAATGTTTAAATTAATCACTAGTTTTCCCCATTACTTCATTTTCTTCCTAAGTCAATATACAATATCTCTATTGATTATAACCTAGTCTACCATTTTATCATTCTATTTTTCCTTTATGCTTTATAACCTCCTTATTTTCCCAATTTAATTCAGGGGTCTCAAGCTAGGTCCCAATCTGCAACTTTGTGTTATGATCCACATTTGGTGGTTTGAAACATTTTTTCTTAAGACATCTAATTTTCTAGCTTTCCATCAACATTAATCATTAGGACTTGCTCAGTGTGAAGCTCTTTCGATGAAACATTAAGCCACTTTGATCCACTCTCTTAGGTAGATGTAAACAGTTTCATTTTGAAGTAAAGCAAATAGATTCTTACATTGTTAAGCCTGGTTATACCCTTCAAACATCAATAAAACAAATAATCTGTCTATTATATCGCTACAGTTTCTAAGACTTTACTGTGTGTAAATTGGCTCCTATATTTCCTGCATTATAGCAGTGATTTTGTATCACAAGTTTTAACTTGTTTCCAAGAGCACTTTAAAACACCTTTAGAACATGAAATGCCCTGCACAAATGTCAATCATTCCTTTGCTTTGCATTGAAGTTAATATTAATGTTTGCTTACCAGTTGTAGTACATTCCATTGTCTGGTTATTTGGGGCAAATCCTTCAGGGCAGATATCAAAACATCTTCCTTTATGCAAGTAGAATGCTGGTTTGCATTTTGTGCAGAAATTTTTGTTGAAGCAGGTATCACAGTTGTCAGCTGTACATTCTGAAAAGCAATAATTTAAACATGAGAGGCAGTGGCAAGGTTTAAAAAAAATAATCTAATGCCACCCCGATACTGTGATAATTTACCCACATATTATAACACAGACGGAGGACTTTTGGCCCATGGAGTCCATGCCAATCCCAACAAAATCAGTCCCATCGGTCCCATTCCCCCCCATTCTTTGTTTACATATGGCCCTAAAATATGTCCTTTCTCTTATGCCCATTCCTCACCTTTTTGATTGTTTTGCCACTTACCAGTAAAGACAGTAAAGACTAATTTACACTGGCCAATGAACTTACCAACACATCTATAGATGCGGGAGGAAACTAGAGACCTGGAGGAAACCCATGTGGGTTTGGGAAGAACATACACATCCCGCACAGACAGAACTAGAAATTGGGATCAAACCAGGGTACCAGGAGCTATGAGGCAGCAGCACTAACTAAACCTATATGGAACACGCTTCACAAATTGAATTTAAATCACTTTATTGATGTTTGGAGTCAGCCTAAAACCTGGAGAAAAACATTCGAACAGGCATAAGTGTAAGAGTGGAATTTTACATTAGACATTGTGACAAAACCTGCTGTGTACGACTACAATAGCTATGTGACAAAGCAGTACTCCAGAAATTTTGACTAATGGCATGTTCAAATCTTACTCTGGCATTTAATTAACTAAATAATCTGGAATTTAAAAAAAAGAAAATATGAGCAATGGTAGCCATAAAGCTTACCATTAAGAATGCATCCAGGAAAAATAAAATTGATGTGGCCATAATGTGACTCCAGAACTACAAAATTATAGATAGACACAAAAAGCTGGAGTAACTCAGCGGAACAGCAGAATAACTCAGCAGATTAACTCAGAGGAATAGGTGACGTTTTGGGCCAAGACACTTCTTCAAGGTCTCGACCCAAAAAGTCCCCTATTCCTTTTCTTCAGAGATGCTGTCGGGTCCTCTGTGTTAGTCCAGCTTTTGGAGTCTATCTTCATTTTAAACTAGCATCTGCAGTTCCTTCCTACTACAAAATTGTAGTTGACTCTGAAATGGCCCACCCCACTTTAGGAACAATTGAAAATGAAGAGTTAGTGTTGGTCTTGCCGACAATGCCCACATCCAAAGAAGAAATAATTTTTATCTCTCTTATGATATGAAGCATTTTCATGGCAATATATTTTAAAAGACCATTTTGTTCTAATGTTTCACAAAGCCTGCAGATCCCAAACAATTGGCAAACCACTTTAAACAAACCTGAACCAAAAAATCCACAAAGTAAACAATTTTGAATGTGAAATTAAATTCAAAATGAGAAATTACCAAGTTGCTTTGTTAGAAATCTACAACAATATATGGTTACATATTCAAACATGAATTAAGGGATACAATGACGACAGGCCTGAAATGTTAACTCTTTCTATCTCCGTTGGTATTTCCAGCATTTAATTTTTAATTTTTACTTACATCTGACAAAGTGTATAGGTAAATATGTGAACTCATTCATTTGCACTTTAAGATACTTCAGTTTCATAAGGCAGTAGTTCTATTTCAGTTGAGCACTACATTTTTGTGGGGAGGGCCAGACTGAAAATTCAAACCATTTCTCATATAAAAGTGGAAATTTCAGGTACTCCGATTTCCTCCCACACTCCAAAGACATACATAATTGTAAGTTAATTGGCTTGATAAAATTGTAAGTTATCCCTAGTGTGTGTAGGTTATAAGGTCATAAGTGATAGGAATAGAATTAGGCCATTCGGCCCATCAAGTCTACTGTGCCATTAAATCATGGCTGATCTATCTCTCCCTCCTAACCCCATTCTCCTGCCTTCCCATAACCTCTGACACCTGTACTAATCAAAAATCTATCTATCTCTGCCTTAAAAATATCCACTGTCTTGGCCTCTACAGCCTTCTGTGGCAAAGAATTCCAGATTCACAACTCCCCATCTCCTTTCTGGAAGAACGTCCTTTAATTCTACGGATATGACCTCTAGTCCTAGGTTCTCCCATTAATGGAAACATTCTCTCCACATCCACTCTATCCAAGTCTTTCACTATTGTAGGATAGTGTTAACGTGCGGGGATCGTTGTTTGGCGCGGACTCGCTGGGCGAAGGGCCTGTTTCCACACTGTATCTCTAAACTAAACTAAACTTCCTACTGTTCCCCAGAGTCATACTGGGAAATCTGGTGCAAGCACGACCATTCCATGCACTTCAGTGGAGAGGAAAGGTTGTAGCTTGAGGCTAGTTTTTGCATTATCTTTGTGAACTTAGAAATATTTTATTATTATATTTTTAACAATTAAATGCATTTAGATGTATTTTATTTATATTGTTTGAACGTTCTAATTTAGGATTTAAAACAATAATGTTTTTTTTTAAATCAAGACATTGTAATAGTATGATTATTATATTAATAATTTTTGTATTTGCTTCTGTGTTTCTGACAATCTCAACTATTCAGTTCTTTAAACAGTTTTGACACTGAAGAGTATGGGTATGACAATCCAGTTGCCAAATAATTTCTTGGGGCAGGCATGGCGAAGCCGTTGCATGTGCTGAGCTTTGCTGGGAGTTGTTTTTAAGGACCATATTGACTCTGGAGATTTTACAACAGCTAAGTGCCACCCAAGTGGGTAAGGGCATGATGAAAATGGCTGGTTCACTGAACACCGTGGAGGGTTAAAGGAAAAATCCCATGTGGTTTTCTTTGACCATGCTCGGGGGTTATATGTTGTACACCATTGCTTTACATTACGGGTTGATTTTTAATTTCTCATTGATAATTTCAAATTCCTTTGTGGCTTCTCCACTCCCTATCTCAGTGGGCTTGTTCAATCCTAAATCTGTCTAAGATCTCTACTCTCCTATGATTTTGACCACCTGCACAATTCCAAATTTGCTTGTACAACCTTGGTGTCAATGCTTTCAGCCACCAAGAACCTAAATTCTTTCCCTGAGCCTTTACACATTTCTACCTCTTCCCTTCAAAAGTTTCCTTAAAAATATATATCCCTTTGAGCAATATTTTGGTCACTTCCCAGTGTGTCTGAATGTGACTGTCATTTGTTTGTTGTTTCTGTGAACTGTTAGTCTTACAATTTTGAACTTGCCGTATTATGCAAAAGAATGAAAATGAAAGGGAGTAAATACTGAACATATGTTGGATCACACCATACATTTCAGGGGAAGGAATTCTAATCAGAATTTTTTTTCAGGTTTGATGAAAGGTCATTGACCTCAAACTTTTAACCTTTGATTCTCTTTCCTCAAATGCTGCGCTACTTTGCAGTGTTTCCAATATTTTTTGTTTATGTCTTAGATCAGAGTATTGTGCAAGTTATACTTTACAACATTGCAATAGTGACCGCACTCTAAACAAAAACACATCATTTTTTATGAAGTACTTGGGGCTCCCTGAGGTTGGGGGCAGGGATTATGTAAGTGCTTGTCTATTTTTTGTTATTGATAGTTATGTTTTTGGTTGCTAGGAACTGGATTGAAACAAAACAATCAAAGACAATTTCATATTTGTATGGTTTCGCTGACTAGAAAGTGGAACAATTTTTCTGAAATAATATCATTAATTAATGACATAACATCTGTCCCAACTCACTGCCATGAATCAGGAGCTTAAAAAACTCAGATGTAAATATGCCGAATGCAAATGAATGCAAAAGTTATATTCCTTTTTAGAATTCATCACATAAAATTTATCTTTGTTAAAAAAAACAGTTTACAGTTTAACTGCACTGTGGATAGAAAGTCTTGAAAATTATTGCAGGTTATATTTTATTGACAATTTGTTTAATCTTTCAGTAAAACTATTGTCAAGTCAAATCATGTCAAGTTTCCCCATAATCACAAATGCAGTGAGTTACATGTACAATGAAAATATTGCTTGCAGCTGCATTACAGGCACAGAGACAGACAATACACAAAACTTAAATTATACATAAATTATTCAAAATAGTGAAAGTAAAAAGACTAAACAAAAACTAGATATTAGTGCAAAGCACAATTAGAAACACAAGTCCATGGTAGTGCAAGAGGCGATCAATGGTGTTTCATGGCCAAAGTAAGATTAGGGTGGAGGAAGGAACTGCAGATGCTAGTTTACACCAAAGATAGACACAAAATAGACAATAGGTGCAGGAGTAGGCCATTTGGCCCTTCGAGCCAGCACCGCCATTCAATGTGATCATGGCTGATCTCACAATCAGTACCCCGTTCATGCCTTCTATCCATATCCCTTGTCTCAGCTATCTTTAAGAACTCTATCTAGCTTGAAAGCATCCAGAGAATTGGCCTCCACTGCCTTCTGAGGCAGAGAATTCCACAGATTTACAACTCTCTGACTGAAAAAGTTTTTCCTCATTTCCGTTCTAAATGGCCTACCCCTTATTCTTAAACTGTGGCCCCTGGTTCTGGACTCCCTCAACATTGGGTACATGTTTCCTGCCTCTAACGTGTCCAATCCCTTAATAATCTTATATGTTTCAATAAGATCCCCTCTCATCCTTCTAAATTCCAGCATATACAAGCCTAGTCGCTCCAGTCTTTCAACATACGACAGTCCCGCCATTCCGGGAATTAACCTGGTGAACTTATGCTGCATGCCCTTAATAGCAAGAATGTCCTTCCTCAAATTTGGAGGCCAAAACTGCACACAGTACTCCAGATGCAGTCTCACTAGGGCCCTGTACAACTGCAGAAGGACCTCTTTGCTCCTATACTAAACTCCTCTTTTCATAAAGGCCAACATGCCATTAGCTTTCTTCACTGCCTGCTGTACCTGCATGCTAATTTTAAATGACTGATGAACAAGGACACCCAGATCTCTTTATACTTCCCCATTTCCTAACTTGACACCATTCAGATAATAATCTGCCTTCCTGTTCTTACCACCAAAGTGGATAACCTCACATTTATCCACATTAAACTGCATCTGCCCACCATACATCTGCCCACTTACACAACCTGTCCAAGTCACCCTGCATCCTCATAGCATCCTCCTCACAGTTCACACTGCCTCCCAGCTTTGTGTCATCCACAAATTTGCTAATGTTACTTTTAATCCCTTCATCTAAGTCATTAATGTATATTGTAAACAGCTGCGGTCCCAGCACCGAGCCTTTCAGTACCGCACTATTCACTGCCTGCCATTCTGAAAGGGACCCGTTAATCCCTACTCTTTGTTTCCTGTCTGCCAACCAATTTTCTATCCATGTCACACCCTAGCCTCAATACCATGTGCTCTAATCTTGCCCACTAATCTCCTATGTGGGACCTTATCAAAGGCTTTCTGAAAGTCCAGGTACACTACATCCACTGGCTCTCCCTTGTCCATTTTCCTAGCTACATCCTCAAAAAATTCCAGAAGATTAGTCAAGCATGATTTCCCCTTCGTAAATCCATGCTGACTCGGAACGATCTTGTAAATCCATGCTGACTCGGAACGATCTCGTAAATCCATGCTGACTCGGAAGAAATGTTGGAGTAACTCAGCGGGTAGGCAGCATCTCTGGAGAAAAGGAAGAGATGACGTTTCAGGTTGAGACCCTGCGCAGGTCAGTTAAAATCCTGATGGTTGCAGGGAAGTCGCTGTTCAAGATTGTATGGGATTTCAGGATTCTGAACTTCATGCCCTATGGTAGCAGCTAGGAAAGAGCATGGTTTGTGGGATTCCTTAATGATAGATGCATTCTTAAGGCAGCACCTCATGTAGATACTTTTGATATTGGGGAGGCCTGTGTCAGTGATGGACCAGGCTGAGTCGACCAGTCTCTGCAGCCTCTTACTTTCCTGTGCCTTGGAATTACTGTAGCAGGTCATGATGCAACCAGTCAGGATATGCTCTGCGGTGGATTTGTAGACATTTATTAAGATTATTCAGTGATATGCCAAATCTCTTGAAACTTGTAAGAAGGTAGTGGTGTTGGTGCACCATCCTCATGGTCACATCTATGTGCTGGGCCCAGGCCAGGTCAATTGAGATGTTATTGCCCTGGAATTTGAAGCCGCAACACCTTCAACAGCGGCCATCAAATGGAAATTGGTACATGGTCTCCAACTTTCCCTTCCTGAAATCAATGGTTCCTTGGTTTTGTTGATGCTGAGTGAGAGGTTGATGTTGCAGGTGTTCTATCTCTCAACCAGGTGATCTACCCCTCTCCTGTACGCTGACTCATCAACTCCTGTGATTCGGTCAATAACAGTAGTGTCAATGGCAAATTTATAGATGGCAATGGTACAAAGAGAGTAAAGCGGCGAGCCAAGCACCCATGGAGTGTAAATCGAAGATAGACACAAAATGCTGGAGTAACTCAGCGAGACAGGTAGCATCTCTGGAGAGAAGGAATGTGTGATGTTTTGGTTCGAGACCCTTCTTCATTCCTGAAGTATACCTGTGTTGATGGTCATTGAGGAGATGTGTTACCGAGCAGCACTGTTTAAGGTCTGCTGATGAGGAAATCAAGGATCTCTTTGCAAAGGGAGATGCAGGGTTTCAGTCTTGGAGCTTGATCTTTGGGTTTGGAGGGGATGATTGTGTTGAATACAAGCTGTAGTTGATAAATAGCAGCCTGACATGTGTTCCTGTTATCCAGATAGTTCAGAGCAGAGTGAAGAACCAGTGAAATGGCATCCGCTGTTGGCCTGTTGTGGCGATAGGCAAAATTAAGCCAATTCTGGTGATTCCCGAGGCAGCAGATGATTCACGCCACAACCAGCCTCTTGAAGCACTTCATCATTGTGGATGCAAGCACCACCAAACAGTAGTCATTGTGGCAGGTTACCATGCTCTTGGACACTGATATGATGGATGCCCTTTTGAATCAAATGGGAACCTCAGACCACAGAAAGTGAGGCAGACAGTCGTTGCTTGCATTTAAAACAAAATTCCCTGACACTTCAATAGTCACGTCGTATTAATCTTTTATTTAAAATATATCACAATTTAATTCCAATTGTGTTACCTAATTTTGCACTCCCAGTACAATTATAGATTGTTTAGTCTTTCTCCTACTCCTAAAACTCACATTTAAACTTCAGCCAACTGCTTGGGAATTATCCTTAGGTGATCTATTTAATACTACTGCCAGCTTGAACCCGTAAAATTGTGGTAGTGCTGAATTTGAAAGATTTTCTTTTTTGAGTAGACACTTTGCAGAATTTTTCAGAAAGTAGAATGTAAGAGAAAATGTTATTTTCCTTTCACCCCACTCGGCCACCCAGACATTTCCAAACAGCTTACAATGGCCTGTTTCCTTCATCATCGTTACTTTATTGCATATCTTTCATTCATTGTTCTTTATCTCCACATCACCATCTATATCGTTTCCCTTATCCCTAACCAGTCTGAAGAAGGATCTCGACCTGAAATGTCACCCATTCTTTCTCTCCAGAGATGCTGCTTGCCCTGCTGAGTTACTCCAGCTTTTTGTGTCTATCTTTGGTTTAAACCAGCATCTGCAGTCCCTTCTTACACATTTAGTCTGGCTTGGTTCTGCTGACAGTATCACAATATTTGGTGGGAACTGAAATGTAGTTAAAGTCCTTTTCTGTTTTCTGTTTCTGTTTCTGTTTTCTACTGCACAACCGCCAACAGCTGGGCTATCTCATGCAGGTTTCGCTCGCGTGGGCACTAATTTTCATCTATAACATTTATCACCTCCAATGAAGAATCTTCGGTCCTCTTTTAGAAATGTCAGTGTAAACCCAAAATACAATCCCATTCCATTGATATACTTTTCGTTGTGGGAAAAGAGCAGTTAAGATAAATGAACACAACGGTAATTCCTAGTGGCATCTATACGTATTTAACACTTACGTGCACATTTGTTCATTTCCGGTGTTCGGACTCCATAATACCCACTTGGACAAGAAGAGAGACAAACTCCAGTCTGCTTCATCCCATTTCTCTCCAGAGAGAAAAAAAGTCTAGGCATACATGACAGACACCCATTAAACTCAGAACATCGATCACACCCTTTTGGGCAACCTTGGTTCACACCTGTATTTGCTGGAAGGAAGCAAGAATAATTGTTATCTAGTTGGCATTTAACACTATCCTAATTTTTTAGATGTTATACTTTATGAACAGAATTCTAAGAAACTATCAGTATATTCTAGACACATATTCATTATCATTCTTTGCTAATGCAACAAATTGCTGTTAATGCGCATTTAATTGTGGTTGATTGGTAGCTGTAAATTATATTGGTAATATAATTATATACTACTGCTACTTAGTTTGCAATTATGGTTGAGGGAGAGTAATCAGGGTGTGAAATGCTTCTGTCCAGAAGCCCTTTATAGTCACCAGTGTGCAACATCAACTATTCTACTGTTTTCACCGCTACTTGGAATATGTTAATCTACATGTTAATCAATTTTATGGGAAGAATAATCTCCTGTTATCAGGAGGTTGAATATGTAATTCACGAGTGTGAACGTGACTTTTACAAATTATTTGTAATATTCTGTTGAGGAATGTTCTTCCAAATTTTAATTTCAATAAGACTACACTTCAATAATATTAACACTGAGTTACATTCTTGTCAAGAATTCTTGTCAAGAATTCCAAATTATTCCAGTCTATCTTCATAATATAGTTATCATATCATCTCATCATATATATACAGCTGGAAACAGGCCTTTTCGGCCCTCCAAGTCCGTGCCGCCCAGCGATCCCCGTACATTAACACTATCCTACACCCACTAGGGACAATTTTTACATTTACCCAGCTAATTAACCTACATACCTGTACGTCTTTGGAGTGTGGGAGGAAACCGAAGATCTCGGAGAAAACCCACGCAGGTCACGGGGAGAACGTACAAACTCCTTACAGTGCAGCACCCGTAGTCAGGATCGAACCTGAGTCTCCGGCGCTGCATTCGCTGTAAAGCAGCAACTCTACCGCTGCGCTACCGTGCCGGTATTTAACTCTGTTCAGATCAGATCTGTTCGGATCAGTTTATATCTATTCTGTTCGTTGTCTCCAACACTTAATTATCTGCTTCACTTCATGCTGGCCAGAACTGAAAATTATTCCCATGTTATGAGCTGAGTACTGAAGAATATGTCCCAGATCTGATTTCTAATAACTTTGTTATGAACTTCAGTATTCTGTTGATTTCGTTGATGATCCTCATCATTGGTTAGGTATGTCGAGCATTGACTTTAAGATTTCCAGGTCACCTAACTTTACCTTTGCTTTTGAAAAGCACTTCATTAAGTGAAGATGTTGTACAGTTGTGCTTTCACTGTGCAAAAATGTAGCATTGCATCTATCTGCATCCAACCATTATTTCCAATTACCTATTGAGTGACTAACCGTACAACTTTCTGAAGAATCGTAGGAGCATGATAATATTCTTAGAGAAGGCAATCGTACCAACATGAACTATTTGTGATTCCAGACCAAGTAACTGCCCTGTGGCTTCAATAATTATTCAGTTTAAGGTACATTTAATTACAGAAAAGAAAAAAATGTTGGTTATATCAGCATATTCAAATTCCATGAATGAATGATTAAGAAAACATTTCCATGATACCTTTAGTAGTAAAACTTCAATATGCTTGACAAGAGCATCATTAAAAAATGACATTGGGCAACAGTAGAACAGATGATCAAAAGTTGGGTCAAAGTTTTTAATGAGAAAGGCATTGAGAGGATGTTGCGAGCTTGGGGCCTAAGTATAAAAGAGCATAGCCACAAACACTGCGGCCATAAAATTCAAAATGCATTAACTGCAAAGATTTTGGAGGCTTATAAGGCTGGATAGAAGTAGGAATAATTAAGTCATGGGATTATTTGAAAACAAGGGTGTTAATTTTTTTAAACTGACCCACTGTTGAGGTGAAATCCAATGTAAGACAATAAGTAAGACACAAACTGTTGGAGTAACTCAGTGGGACAGGCAGCATCACTGGAGAGAAGGAATGGGTGACGTTTTGGGTCGAGACCCTTCTTCAGACTGATGTCTGGGCAGTGGGCTGGACAGAGATAGAATGTAGTCGGAGACAGTAAGACTGGTGGGAGAACTGGGAAGGGGAGGGGATGGAAAGAGAGGGAAAGCAAGGGCTATTTGAAGTTAGAGAAGTTAATGTTCATACCGCTGGGGTGTAAGCTACCCAAGCAAAATATGAGGTGCTGTTCCTCCAATTTGCGCTGGGCCTCACTCTGACAATGGAGGAGGCCCAGGAAAGAAAGGTCAGATTGGGAATGGGAGGGGGAGTTAAAGTGCTGAGCAACCGGAAGATCAGGTAGGTTAAGGCGGACTGAGCGGAGGTGTTCAGTGAAATGATCGCCGATCTTGCGCTTGGCCTCTCCGATGTTCGGCTCACTCGGCGATCGTTTCGCTGACCACTGTTCCAGGTGTCAACTTCTGTACATCGGCAAGATTAAGCGCAGGCTCGGCAATCGTTTTGCTGAACCTCCACTCGGTCCGCCTTAACCTGCTGAATTACTCCAACATTTTGTGTCTACCTTCGATTTAAACCAGCATCTGCAGTTCTTTCCCAAGACAATAAGTAATATGGGCAAATATATCACAATATAAATGTGATGTTCTTCATTTAGGTCAGAAGAATAATTATCAAATTAGAAAGAGAACAAAGTATGATTCTCCAAAGAATTTAGATTTGTTTGTACATAAACACAGTTAACATGCAGATGTAGCCTATTGCAAAAGGTCTGGATACAATTGGACAGACTTAAGTGAGGCTACACCTGGCGTTCACAACTACAAAACTCTCTGCAGTTTACACTCCCTACTGAAAATATTACACTTACCTTGACACGATGAAGATTCAATCCCATGGGAATAGGTAGCCTTATGAAGAGTGATTGAATATCATGGGCCCACTAGATTTAGAGTTAGAAGGAATTTAATAGAAGAACAATAGAGTCCTGAGAGAGTTTGGCATAGCCAATGTTGCAAAGTTAGCTCCCTCAGGTGGAGAGTCTAGAATTAGGGGTCTTAGAATAAGAGGCCACCCATCATACCCAGGAGGAAATGTGTTCTCTCAATAGGTTGTGAATCCTTGGATTATTGTACCTTCAATGTCTTTGTGATTGTGTAAATTCAAAGTTAAAAAACATAGAAACATAGAAAAAATAGGTGCAGGAGTTGGTCATTTGGCCCTTCGAGCCAACATGCTCATGGCTGATCATCCAAAATCAGTACTCTGTTCCTGCTTTTTTCCCATATCCCTTGATTCCACTAGCCCTAAGAACTAAATCCAGCTCTCTCTTGATTATTAGATACAAAGGCAATCAAAGGATTTTGAAATTGGGTGGAAAAGTAGATGAGGTCAATGATCAGATACTGAAGTATATTTAAAATCTAGTATAGATTTGTGTATTGCAATCATGTCTGTATCAATTGATTTGGATATATTTGAGGGTCCAGTTTATATGTAATTTTACCTTATTACATGAATGAAGTTCCTTGTTCCTATCTATAATAGAAGGTAGCCAAGGAGAAGGCATGAGTTTGGTTAGGCCTCATTTGGAGTATTGTGTGCAGATCTGGTCGACCCATTATAGGGAGGATATGAAGGCTCTGGAGAGGGTGCAGAAGAGGTTTGCCAGAATGCTGCCTGGATTGATAAGAGAGTATTAGCTATAAAGAAAGGTTGGAAAAACTGGTTTTCGAACATTTTTTCCAGGATGGAAATGTCAAGGCCAAGAAGCCATAGCTTTGTGGTGAGAGGGGCAAAGTTTAAAGAAGATGTGTGGGGCAATTATTTTGTACAGAAGATTGTGGGTTTCTGGAGAAAGCTGCCAGAGAGTGGTGGTGGTGGCAGATACAATATTGGCATTTAAGAAGCTTTTAGATAAGCACATAGATATGCAAGGAATGCAGAACTGTGGATCATGTACAAACAGAGATGATCGGATTAACCTGACATAATGTTTGGCATGGATATTGTGGGCTGAAGGCAGTTCCCAAGCTATCCTGTGCTTTGTCCTATGTTATGGAAATAGAACTAGAGAGTCTTGGTGACATAAAGGATTATGGTGTTGCGACTTGTTTTAATTGGATAGCACTAAAAATGTATACAAATAATTGCAATGGAAAAAGAATCAGTGCACTGTGAATGCTTTCTTTAGTATATCCATTAAGTATCTGTGTTTGGGCAAAATCTTTTTCTCTGCTTTGACCGTGATGGGCCTCAAAATATCCAACAAAGTTTTTAGTACTATCTTAACGCAAAATAAGAATAGCTTATGTAACTGCCTTATCTCTACCATAATTGTTTACAGAAATTCCTGTGGCAACACTTTCAATGATCTTTAAGGCAAACATCTCAGCTGCAGTAATGAAGACTTACACTGCAGAGTTATAATACTGGAATCTATTTGATAATGTGAAAATCGCTGAGGTGCATTCTGTCCCAAAGGCTAAACAAATCCAATTCAACTAATTATTCTTTAATAATCTGCTCACGGAGCAGCTTGCGTTTCACCCAGGACCAATCAGCTCCAGAACTCATCACACCAGCACCAGAGCTAGATTCCAAATGTAACATGGAAGCAACAATTAACTGAGTGTGTCCCCTACTCCCAATTCATCCGTCTACGCCGCATCTGCGCCTGGGATGAAGTGTTTCACACTTGGGCATCAGAGATGTCCTCATTCTTCAGGAAATGCGGCTTCCCCTCTTCCATTATAGATGAGGCTCTTACTAGGGTCTCTTCTACATCCCGCAGCTCCACTCTTGCTCCCCCTCCCCCCATTCGTAACAAGGACAGAATCCCCCTCATTCTCACCTTCCACCCCACCAGCCAGCGTATCCAACAAATCAACCGCCAACATTTCCGTCACCTACAACGGGACCCCACCACTGGCCATATCTTCCCATCCCCTCCCCTTTCTGCGTTCCGCAGAGACCGTTCCCTCCGTAACTCTCTGGTCCACTCGTCCCTTCCTACCCAAACCACCCCATCCTCCCCCCTCAACTCCATCCAAGGACCCAAACAGTCTTTCCAGGTGAGACAGAGTTTCACCTGCACCTCCTCCAACCTCATCTATTGCATCCGCTGCTCCAGATGTCAACTTATTTACATCGGCGAAACCAAACGCAGGCTCGGCGATCACTTCGCTCAACACCTGCGCTCAGTCCGCATTAACCAATCTGATCTCCCGGTGGCTGAGCACTTCAACTCCCCCTCCCATTCCCAGCCTGACCTTTCTGTCATGGGCCTCCTCCAGTGCCATAGTGAGTCCCACCGGAAATTGGAGGAACAGCACCTCATATTTCGCCTGGGCAGCTTGCAGCCCAGTAGTATGAACATTGACTTCTCCAACTTTAGATAGTTCCTCTGTCCCTCTCTTCCACACCCCCTTCCCAGATCTCCCACTGTCTTCCTGTCTCCTCCTATATCCTTCCTTTGTCCCGCCCCCCTGACATGAGTCTGAAGAAGGGTCGCGACCCGGAATGTCGCCCATTCATTGTCTCCTGAGATGCTGCCTGACCTGCTGAGTTACTCCAGCATTTTGTGAATAAATACCTTTGATTTGTACCAGCATCTGCAGTTATTTTCTTACACTTAAGGAAGTACATAGTACAATACAGCATACAGTACAGCACAGGAACAGGGTTTTCCACCCACAGTCCATTTTGAACATGATTCCAAATGAAACTTTGCCTGCATATGATCCATATCCCTCCATCCCCTGCATATCCTTGTGCTTATCTAAAAAACTCTTAATTGCCACTATTTTATCTGCCTCCACCATCACCCCTGCCAACACTTTCCAGGCATCCATCACACTCTGTTTAAAAAAACTTGCCCTGTAATTTCCTTCAAATTTTGCCCCTCTCACCTTAAATTTATGCCCGCTAGTCTTTGACAATTGCAGCCTGGCAAAAGGTTCTGGGTCTACCCGATCTGTACATTTCATAATTGTTTTACTTGTATCAAGTCTCCTCTCAACCTCCGAGGCTCCAGAGAAAAGGAGTTCTGGTGAAACTGAAATGAATGGAAATCCGGGGGGAAACACCCTAATGATGGAGTAACACTTTGCACATGAGAACGACCTTAATTTTCGAATGTCCATCAATCCAATCCTAAGATAACATTGCAGGAGTTCCTCAGAACAGTATTGTAGGCCCAATATGAATATTCTCTGATGACTGACAATGTTTAATCCTACTTTCAATTCTTCTGCAAATGAAGCAACAAAACCTAGACAGCATTGAAGTATGGGCTGATAAGTGGCAATTAATATTATTGGCACAAGTGCCAAGCGGACTATCTCCATCAAGAGTTTATCTACCTACCCTCGATATTCAATGGCATTACTGCCACAATGGGATATAAATGATGAGACGACAACAGCACTTTAGACTACATTTGGTACATCGTATCTCCACCTACTGATGCACTGAGCAAAACAAAATGTGCAGGTCAGGCAGCATCGGCGGAGGGGATCGATGGGCATGTTTTGGGTCGAATCTTATCGAAACGTATAAGATTATTAAGGGGTTGGACACGTTAGAGGCAGGAAACATGTTCCCAATGTTCGGGGAGTCCAGAACAAGGGGCCATAGTTTAAGAATAGGGGGTAGGCCATTTAGAACGGAGATGAAGAAAAACTTTTTCAGTCAGAGAGTTGTGAATCTGTGGAATTCTCTGCCTCAGAAGGCAGTGGAGGCCAATTCTCCATATGCATTCAAGAGATAGAGCTCTTAAAGATAGCGGAGGTATTTATTCACAAAATGCTGGAGTAAGAATAGAATAGTTCCTTTATTGTCATTGTAACATGAGCCATGTACAACGAAATTGTAAAATGTCAGCCAGTCAGTGCACCATTCAAACATTTCTAAAAGCTAACGATACATACAAGGTAAAATATTTTAAAACAGATAAACAACTAAAATAAATATCATGAAAATAGCACGCATAAACACCCAACCCTACATCCTTCTGTCGATTTCACAGTCTCTTATTATGTATCGCCCCTGCGTTCCTTGGCGGCTACATTTAGTGCCTTTATAGCAGTGGGGTAAAAACTATTTTTAAATCTGTTTGTCCTTGTCCTTGTAGATCTGTACCGTCTGCCTGACGGTAACAGTTCAAACAGGGAGTGTCCGGGGTGGGAAATGTCCTTTATAATACTCTGGGATTTTTTGATGCAGCGGGAACTGTGTAAGTCCTCCAAGGTAAGTAGAGGGCAGCCGACAATCCTCTGGGCGTTGTCAATGGCCCTCTGGAGCGCTTTCCTCTGAGCCGCTGTGCAGCTGGTGTACCATACGCATACACAGTATGTTAGGATGCTCTCAATGTAGCACCGATAAAAGGACAACAGCAGTCTCTGAGTGATGTTATTCTTCCTGAGCACCCTCAGGAAGTGCAGTCTCTGCTGGACCTTTTTCAGCAGCGCAGAGGTGTTCACGCTCCACGTCAGGTCCTCCTCAATATGGATTCCCAGGAAGCGGAAATCCGCCACCCTCTCCACACATTCCCCTCTGATAGATAATGGTACCATGTCCGTTTTATTCTTTCTAAAGTCTATTATTATTTCCTTTGTCTTTAAGGTGTTGAGGAGCAGGTTATTTTCTCCACACCACACTGTCAGCTGCTCCGCCTCATCCCGGTAGGCGTACTCGTCCCCCCCGGTGATGAGTCCCACCACCGTAGTGTCATCCGCAAATTTGACAATGGTGTTGCTGTGGTGGGCGGGGGTGCAGTCATGTGTATAGATGGTGTAGAGCAGGGGGCTCAGCACGCAGCCCTGTGGAGAGCCGGTACTGAGGCTGAGGGCCGTGGATGTGTGATGGCCCACTCTGACTCTCTGGCTGCGAGCTGACAGGAAGCTATTTATCCACATGCAGGTGGAGTGTGGAAGTCCCAAGTCCCCCAGTTTGTCCACCAGTTTATGGGGAAGGATTGTATTAAAGGCAGAGCTGTAGTCCACAAAGAGCATCCGCACATAGCTCCCCGGCTGCTCCAGGTGGAACAGTGCAGCATGGAGGGCTGTGGCTATAGCGTCCTCTGTGGATCTATTCGCTCTGTACGCAAACTGGTGGGGGTCAAAGCTTCGGGGCAGGAGTGATGTGATATGACCCCGGACCAGTTTTTCAAAACACTTCATCACCACTGGTGTGAGTGCGACTGGCCGGTAGTCGTTGAGGCTGGAAATGTGGGGTTTTTTGGGCAAGGGGACTATGATTGCGGACTTCAGACAGGATGGAACAGTGGACTGGGCCAGAGACTGGTTGAAAATCCTCGTACAGACTCCAGCCAGCTGGTCAGCGCAGTCCTTCAGCACGCGTCCAGAGACGCCGTCGGGTCCAGTAGCCTTCCTTGGATTGATGGCCCGCAGCGTGCGCCTCACCTCATGCTCCTCTATCTTGAGGGTTAGGCTGCTGTGGACCATGTGGTGTGATATGGCTGTCTCGGGTGGCTCCACTTCAAAGCGAGCAAAGAAGAGGTTCAGCTCCTCTGCCAACGAGGCGTCACCTTCAGCAGCTCCAAGGTTGGTCTTATAGTTGGTTAGATACTGGATCCCCTGCCACACCTGCCTGCTGTTGTTACTGTCCAGGTGGTCCTCTATCTTCCTCCTGTAGTCTAATTTGGCCTCTCTGATGCCTCTCTTCAGGTTAGCTCGGGCCATGCTGTATAAAGCCCTATCGCCAGACCTAAAAGCAGTGTTCCTCTCTTTTAACAGCCGCTGGACCTCCCGGGTCATCCAGGGCTTCTGGTTGGGGTAGACCCGGATGCGTTTGTCCACTGTGACAGTGTCCATGCAGTTTTTAATGTAACATAGTACACTGTCTGTGAACACCTCCAGGTCCCGGTGTTCAAACACATCCCAGTTGGTCCTGTCGAAGCAGTCCTGCAGCTGCTGAGATGCACCATCAGGCCAAGTTGTGATGGTCTTTGTGATGGTAGGAGCGGTTTTCCTGAGGGGGGCATATGCAGGAATTAAAAACAGGGACATATGGTCCGACTGACCCAGGTGTGGTAGTTGTCTAGCCCTGTAGCCCAGCTTGATGTTGGAGTAGACCTTGTCCAGTGTGTTAGCTCCTCTTGTAGCACATTTAACATGCTGATAGAATTTGGGGAGCATTTTCTTCAAGTCCGCGTGGTTAAAGTCCCCTGCTATGATGTGAACACCGTCAGGATATATGCTCTGTTGACTGCTAGTGCTACCATACAAATATCCGATAGCCGAGTTAGCATTAGCATCCGGTGGTATGTACACAGCAGTTATCATGACAACAGTAAACTCTCTAGGGAGATAAATGGGCCTGCATTTAACAGTCACATACTCCAGCAGGTCAGGCAGCATCTCAGCAGGTCAGGCAGCATCTCAGGAGAGAAGGAATGGGCGACGTTTCGGGTCGAGACCTTTCTGATAGCTGAGTCAGGGGGTATGGGGAGAAGGCAGGAACAGGGTACTGATTGAGAATGATCTGCCATGATCACATTGAATGGCGGTGCTGGCTCGAACGGCCGAATGGCCCATTCCTGCACCTATTGTCTATTGTCTAACCCTTCTTCAGAAGTAAAGCTCTCCTACTGACACACTGAATTCATTCCAGTATCTACAAGGGGCAAAGTCAGGGTGTGATGGAAGAATACTCACCAATTAGCTGCACAAGTGAAGCCCAACACACAAGTTCAATAATATCCTGGAAAAGGGAGTCCATTTGGCTGGAAACCCATGCACCATCTTAAAGTATGCATCAACAATGATACATATTATCTCAGTGTGTACCATCTACCAAATACTCAATTACTCACCTAGGTTATTCTATTACTGACCTCCCAAACCCATGACCTCTATCACTAAGAAGGACATGGGCAGTTGGTACATGAGAACACCAACTGGTTCTTCTCAAGTTTGCATACTATCCTAATATGGAGAAATATTCTCTTCATTGCTGGGTCTAAATCCTGGAACGCTTGACCGCAATGGAACTGTGGGATAATCATCATCAGATTATCAGAAAAATCACTATAATTTTTTTAAGGGCAATTAGAGATGGGCAATAAATACTGCCCTTGCTGGTTGCTCCCACATCCAGAAAACATGAATAAAATATCTAGCAGACCAGTTTGAAGTCAATGACTTTAAACCATATGTTAAGATGTTAACATGTTTCATGTGGTAAAAAAAATATATAGATCCAATTTATTTAAGATGTAAAACATTTTGAAGTTTTCAATCTTTTCAGGGTTTCCTTTTAGATAAACTAAGTCAAGATAATTATCCAACCTATCATTTGAAATTTATTTTGAATTAAATAGATAATTCGGAGCTTGCCTCAAAGATGAAGTGGTAATTAAAGTGAAAATAAATACTTCAATGAAGTGAGTTCCACAAAGGCTCGTTGGTTCCATCTGATTTTTAAAGAACTGTTTCCTGAGAACATCGACTTCTAAACAAAGCCTCAAGTTAATTAGAAAAAGATTCAATTAAATATAACTGAGCAACCCATGGAAATCCAATGCAAGTGGGGAAAAAAATCAGAAAATCGAAGTGTCTTTGCAGTGAACATGTGGATGCATTGCAGCTTAAATAGATAATTTGGAGCCCAAAGCCTTGTGAGAACCCGGGACTCCGTTTTGTAGCTTTTATTTGACTAGAGAGGGCAAGATAACTTACTGAAGAAGGGAAATTTAAGATGGGTTGCACTTCCTGTCAATTTAAATGACCGTTCATAAATTTCCATTGGCAATGATTATGAAGTTTGGGAATAATTACCTATCCACTCATTTAAAGGCCAGCATTGGTAGCTCAGGGAACTACCCCTGATAAAACTAAGGAAACAAAAACCTTTCTTTTCGTCCAAGGCCAGTGTCTGCTTACTATAAATAATTATTTTAATACGCTTACACACCACGTGCTAAGATACAGATTTTCACAGACATCAAAACGTTGCTGGGAGTATGTTTCCTCTCGTGGTATAATCTAAACCTAGGGGGCGTCGTTTCAGCTTTAGGGGTTCTCACATTGAAAATGGAAATGAAGAGGAAGTTCTTGCGGAGTGTCTTTGCAATCCTCTGTCTCAAGAGAATTGTTGATGCTAAATGATTGAATATATTCAATGCTGAGACAGATAGTCTATTAGGAAATCAAGGGTTATGGGGAACAGACAGGAAATCGGAACTGAAGCCAAGATCACATCAGCGGTGGTTTATTGAACGGCGGAGCTGGCTCCAGGGAGTATGCGGCTTCTATCTTCTTAAAAAAAAAAAAGGCGCAACACAAAATTTATCAAGCCTCAAATACACAGCCAACTTTCTGCGTATTTTCAAACCTTTATCACATCATAAGTGAACTTAAGACTCTACCCGCTCTAACCTCAAAGCAATTTGCATTGGCTTCCTGCAGGGGTCTCGCGCTGTTCAACTAGAGTGGGCTCGGAAAGTATTTTGTATTCAACTTCCACTTTGTCTCGGTATAAGATGATAATTAAATCTCCGCAAAGCTGAAAGGCATGTACGAATTTTCGCTTAACGTTTGTCCCGAGGTTTAAGCAGGCGCTAATTCAGTTTTGCCTTCGATCAGGTGCACTTGGTGGAGTTCATAATGCACCCTGTGAACATTGACTGTTGTCCATTTACACCGCACGCGTAATTTCACGAGCACGGGACCGATCACTTGGGATTGATTTGCATTAAATATCCATCATTTTCCCTGACGCGAGGTTGTCCCGTCTCCCTGCAAGAGTTACTCGGCAGATATAGCAATATCCCCTTTTTAAGGAATACCTCAGTCATATTTAAATGGACCGATTGTTCTGGGGATCTCATGCGATGCAATTGAGAACGCGGTATCTGGAAGCGAATGCACAGGGTAAGCAAGCGGCTTGTGGATTCAGGTCTCAGTGGACCCATCACACATTTATATGGCAAGTTCCAACAGAGAGCGGGGGTTGTTTAAAGCACCAGTACTGCAATATTAGCAAATGGTGCGATTCACGTGTATTTATTACTGGGAACAAATGTAAACAAAAGTTACACTTTAAACATCAGTGACAACTTTGACCCGTCCATAAATTTACATTAAATGCAGAAAACTGGTAAAGCGTTCAATCTGTATGTATTCTGCCCTGGACAATGGATCTTGTATACACCGCGGCAGTGGGAGTCCCCAAACTTAAAGTAGACATATCGTCTTTCCTACATACTCGATTCAAGGTGTATGACAATATTTTTTTTTTAAAGTGACAATTGTGTGTCTTTCTCGCCCTTTCAAAAAACAGGTATAAGTTAACCAAAGATTATTAAAGCAAATGTTAATATTTCAACCTTCCATGACGATCCAAATGAACATTGCCCAGAGGACCACAGACATTGGCTGTCCAACTTGTGCAAAAAAAAAAGCAATGTTGATATTGTAATAGGAACTGTTGTTGTGTTTGGACCTCACCATCCCAGGGCTCGAAGAAGAACGCTATGAATCACTTTTATTGCCCAAAATGTCAGTGGAAGCAATAAGCGGAGCAAAACGCTGCACAAAAAAAGAACTAGACAATGTTATACAACTGTTGAGTTTTGAAAAGGCTAAAAAAATGTATTTCCCACGGTGAAATTAATTAGGAATAAAGAGTGGGGTGGGGAGAAATTGGTTTGGAATTTTACCCCAGCCCGCTGAGATCCTCCAGCACTGTGTGCTTTGCCCAGCATAGCAAAATCCCTGTTTGTAGAGGGCATGGTACTAATAGCATCCGGACAAGACTGGGAATCAAATAAGGTTATCCGAATACTGGTTGTAAAAAAATTAAATCAGCAGACATTTTCCATGAACATGCGTCAAACGTTTATTTCTAAACAAGCAAACCAGCTGTGGGGATGTTATTTATGGAGTTCAGGTCCTTAGAAACTGTTCATTTTGGTGACATGCGAATGTGTTTTTTCATTAATCTGCGTTTAATTCCTGCTTGTAAGTGAACACATTTGAATTGGGTCCTGCACTCAAATCAAGATTCTTGCAATCTTGAGCCGGTCGGTTGTTGCTAAACGTTTGTGGATCGAAGGATGAGGAAAGATTCAGGGCCTGGGTAGGTAGGGTTGGTGCTACTGTGGGGAAGATGATTTCTCCACATCTTTTCCACCAATGGCGTCCAATTCAAATCACCACAAAGGGTTCAAATATCTTGCCAAAATGGACATCATCTTGGGAAAAAATCTGAAACAACAGTTTCTGACTTATAATGCAAATACGTGCAGTAAGCGGGCGTCGATACCACAGTAGTATGTCTGTATGTATGCCTAGCACCAGTCACTAAGACTCCAAAAACCTTCTCAACGATTATTACTTATCATTCTCCACACGGCTTCGAGATAAATATTCTTGCTTTAAAATGACACAATTAAAAGTTTTAATCGAGGGACAGGTGGGTGGGTGGCTGTGTTAGTTAAATGGTAGATTAGGTTTAAAAAAAACCCACAATGCTTCACACAACCTTTCGTCCCATATTTACGACTAGCTCTTCTATACGGTATAAACCTTGTTTTAATGGTAGGGGTATATCCCGGTGTAAGACGATCTGTTCAAGTTCCTGATTTTGCAATCGGAACCATGCCTCACAGATCGGATTCTCGGTGTAATTGTGTTAAGTTTTGAGTGCTTTGAAGGCAATTGAATCTCAGCTGTGATGTTAATCATCGGCTCAATGTCAGGCAAATCCAATGGGATTGGAGACAATTTCCTCTCATCGAGGACTTTAGCCATTTGGGAATGATTCTGACTTTTACCCCAAGGCTAATCTTTTGCTGCCGTGTGCATCATTCAAACGCCCGCAAGTTCATTATATTTACATCGACCAAGCACAGATATAAAAATCACTAGACATTTAATACCAAGGACCGGACGATATCACCCCCCAATTAATCATTGCTGAGGCCACTAAGCGACCATGTCAGCATCAGAACATTAGTAAATACTCGGTCCATCCCGCGAGTTTGGTTGGATTGTTTAAAGAGTAAGTGGAGTTTATCAAAGAAACCAGTAAAAGCCGCTACGTCTCCAGCCGAAACCGAAGAGCACAGATCCATTTCTGCTGAACGACCTCACACTAATAAACTCGCACATGATTAGACGAGAGAATTGGGAGCAGGGTTTCTAATGAGGCTTGCCTCCGCCCTCTTCATTCGCAGGTGGCCTCCGCCCTCTTCATAAAGCAAAGGGGGAGCTGCCTGCGGTCAAAAGATCCATTGCATTTCTAAAACATGTTTTGATTTGGTTTAGAAAATTAACTCAAGTGAAGGGAAAGAAGCGCATACGCGCTCTTCCTCTTGCGTGATTACTTTCGGAGATAGTGGGCTTTCAAAACCAGCATCTTTACAGGGGGTGTGTGAGCTCTTCGGGCCTGGCTTTAAATCCTAACTCTCTCTAAGCCCACAAAGCTAAAACGAGATAAAATGTCGTATCAACTCGACAGAATTAAGATATCTAAAATAAGATTAATCAGATTCAATTCACTTTCTGACTATTTTAACATGATACATTTCTGAAGTGCTGATCGCACGTTTCCAACAAAATAATCCTGAATACTGATTGTTGTTACCTTCACAGAGTTAACATTGCTTATACAATTTCTACTAAGGTCAGCGTTATCTGTGTTAGAAAATAAAACTTTCCTCACCAGAATCGCAATGGTCTGAGAACAGTGATTATATTGACTAATTAAAGACTTGATTAAACAAAATGCTTCCTATAGGCTTTAATGGAATTTCAGGTCTCTATGTAAACGGGTCAATTTTTTCAGGGAGTGTCTAGTAACATGATAGTAGGACATGCCCCTACATAAGGCGCTCCTCTCGCCAGCACGTTTAGAAATAACATTTTTACGACGCAAGATGTCGCAGTAGGTGTGGGTTTAAAAGGATCACAGACATTAATGAAAACGAAAACCAAGTCTGAGCTCAGGACAGGCCTTCGAACGGTGTTTACTGGCGCAGCCAGTCCGCGGGAATGATCCTCGGCAACAGGCGAGCTAACTCTTCAGGAATCCTCCCCCGAGAGCCGCTAGCTACTGCAGGGCAAGGCACGTGGGCAGGGGGGTTGGGAGACCTCAAACACGGCGCAGTGAATGTGAAATAGAACCCCAGCGACTGGTCCCATTCTCCCATTTGTAGATGCTGTTCCCCAGCACCGGTCCCACAAAAGTGAAGTGCTGAGAAGTTGCTTCACCCGTACGGCATTTTAAAGAGGCCGGAGCGACAGCGCTCACAACTAAGCCTGGTTTGGGGTCCCACAGTACAGGGCGTGTAAAGCCCGAATATGAATGATGTTCCCAGAGGTACGGTGTGGTTAGGATTGTTGGCTAATGTGTCATATGCAGTAAGGGTTTAGTCTCGTCGCTCACTGACTCCTCTTGGACGAATCCCATCCCTAGTGCTTCATTCATTAATGTTCTCTTGGTCAGTGAACTTTCTTCTCTCCTTCCAACGATCGCTTCTCCGGGCGCTGCTTCTTCCCACCCCTACCCCCGCCTCCCCACCCATTGCCCGTTGAACTCAAGATTCAAACTCTCGCCTTTTGAGTAACTTAGTCACAGGATTGAAAAGTAATATTTTGACTTTTTTTCTCCTGTTACCTGGATTTGTAAAATCCAAAGCTGCACAGTAGTACACGATACGTGATCTACCTCTTCGCCTTTCTTGGCTTCGCATCTTTCCCCTTGATTCCCAGTAATAACAGATGATGACAATGTGAACTGGCTTGCAGTCAATGGCATGTAAACTATTTCTTTACGTGGAATTAGGTGCGGAAGTAGTCGCCACTAAGTTATGCGTTTCTGAGATATTGAAAGCAAAGATATGTTCAAAAAAGAGAAACAAGAAACATCTTCACACGCAAAGAGGATAACGTGCACATACCAGATGGGCTGTCTTTTTTAAAAATGTGGTATGGGGGGAGGGGTGAAAGCTTTTAGATAGCCGCATCTTGAGCTCTGGTTGCTTTACAATTGTGTTTTCTTCCGAAAGTCTCAACACGAGAAGGGCGCTCAGTTTGGGCCATGTGATCACAGATGACCACACGAAGATGGGAAACTTCAAGCGTAAGAAAGAGTTTATCCAGATTTTGATCACTGATTTAATTATGATGGGGCTATTTCTTCCTAGATTTAGTAAGATCTGTAATTAATAAGACTGGGCCGTGAATGAGATGTGCTAAAATCGGCAAACGGTAAACCCGATCCATCTCTTATTTAGAAGAAAAAAACCAATAGTTTAATCAATCTTCCTGAATCTATAATAATCATCTGCAAAATATGTTTGGATCTTCCTCAACACAGTGTCTTGCGTTTAACCAACAAACTTTTGGCATTTGATATTGAATGACATTAACGGATAGAGTGTTATGAATACTTTCATCCCAAAGAAAATAAACATCCTGACCAGCGTCTAACATCTTAATTTTATGGAAGCATGTTGTAGATATATTCTATTTCAGTTTACACACTGCACTAAGGGGTAGAAGTCCAGCTGCGAGGAGTGTCTGTCAGTATGTTTCAGTAAGTTTCAGATTACATGTAGTTGACCAAAGAAATAGTCTGCAGTCAAACAGAAGAAGCACATTAGCTTCGCGATCTCAGGGCGATAAGCGAAGTGTCAAATACAAAACACGTTCTCAGCCGCAAAGCTCCATCTGATGAAGAAATAAGCGTTTAATAGTCCGACTTTGGTGAACTGATTACCCATACCCTTGACCTACAAGTTTTTTTTTCTCGAAATATTCTCGTGCGAATAAAGGCTGATGTTGAGCATTTGGGTGGTGGCAATGTGTATTGCCATATGGATCGCTTGGCAGGTACTCAGGATGGTTTCAACTTAAGGCAGTTCACACCTAGTCGAAACTCCGGGAGAAGAGGACAGGGATCCACAATATCCAGTTAGCTTTATTTAATTAAACATCTCCAACAAAGTTCCATCGATCCCCTTCAGTTACCTCTTCCATTCTTTTTTGTAAAGCTGTTTTTTTTTTTTAACTAGCTATTAAAATCAGAAAATTACTGGTTTGACATCTACCCCGAGTCATTGGTTCGCTGATTGCTCAGCGTTGAAAATGATCTGTAATTGACAAGCGTCTCGTTGTGAAAGGAATCCCGCCGCTGTTTGAAACCAATGGCGAAATTGTATTAAGCTCACTACAGTTTTAATCATTATTTTTCCCCCACTGGCCCTGGGAGCCTCGTTTCAACGGATTGGGAGAGTGGCAAATGGGAACTAAGGATACTTTTTTTAAAAAAGAGTATCTCATGAAGATCAAGCACTGTTTAGCGATTATTACAATTAACGTATTGAAGTATCCTCTGACAGAAAAGTTAACTGAAATCCTCTACAAAGACTGACGAAAGTCTGAATTTAAACGACACAATTTGAATGGGAATCTGAGGTACAGACGGGGGGAATAAAGAAAATAAATGTAGTTGGAAACTTAAACAGGTGTAACAGTAATTTAAAAAAAAATCAAACTTACTTCGTCTGTGGCGCCTTCCTCTGGAGGCGTTTTGGCTGCCAATGTATTCCATACAGTTTAATAAAATTAGAACCACAGAAATCAGTTGAAATTGCATAGTAACCTGCGGGTGATGGCTCCTGAAAGCAACTACTGCAGTAACTCGGAGCACACTCGAGAGGGAAATTCCAGGATATCCTCGGCCGCACAATCAGGCACTGGTTATTGATGCAGATGCGAGCAACAAAAAAAAAAGTCAAATCTATAATGCTACAACTTGTAGACAGATCTGATGGAGGGCCTCGGAATCACTGGCCCGAATTGGATGTAACATCTTGCAGCCAAGTGTTTTGGAACCCTCTTCATAGAACTCGCAGTGCCGGGGTCTCACCTCTTTAAAAAGAAACGCATTGGACAGTCCCGGACCCAGGTCCCGTCAACATCTGCTCTGCCGACACCCCTTAAAAACTGTCACATTTAACACCTTCACAGCCGCCATCCAATTTTCAGCAGTCTGAACAAATGCCAATTTTTTTTTTTCAAAACTTGGGTAAGCCTTTCTGGAATAATGTTCTAGCTATCTGATTGCAGTTCATCCAGATCCTTAAATCACAGGAAAAAATCATAGATCAGCAGTCTAACTGAAAGAACAGAACCATTTTTTTAAAAACTAAACAGGCCTTTCAGTTTTTTTTAATCAGATTTGGTTTTGTGCCATTTCTCTTTAACACTTTTAAAGAAAAAGGCGATGGAAAATATATTCAGACTTTCCGCAATCTGCATAAGCCAATCCAAGCCCTCTCCAGCATTACGGAAATTGTTGAGATCTTGCTTGTGCCCGAGGTCTCGATAATGCCAATCACGGTGCCGCGCTCCACGTCTTCGAAGCCGCACCAGTCATTACTTCCAATCGCTGGACATCTGTAGGTTATTTGCAGAGTTGCTGCCTGCTCTCGTTCAATGAGAGTGGGTGTGAAGCGTGCATGCAGCTGAGCGCTGAGATTTCTCTCAGCACAGCGTTGCTGTCCTTCGCACTCTTGAGGGCGATATGACTAAAGGGAACGGGACCCGGCGATCATATGACGCGAGTTGGCGCTGTGAAACACCACTAACCAGCATAAGGCTCTGTCTACTATATTTGTCTTTTTTTCCCAGTAAATATGGACTGGCCTCGCCCCTTCTGCTGATTGAATTCTCCACTGATTTCATTAGCTCCGCTAATACCGCACACGCACACTTTCTTGGAAGACAGTTAATAGACTGTTGTCGTGGTGGTCATTTTATATCTTTGAAGAAAGTGTTAATACACTATCCCATGAACGCCACACAACGTAATTCCATCTGCACCAGAATATTTTCGCTCGCCAAGGGAAGAGAGAGACCCATTAATAAAGTGGACATAACAGCCTTACATTGAGAAGAAGAAAATTAATCTTGTTCCGTGCAAAGGAATCGGTAATAAAGGAACACAACGGAACAAACGAGGACTTGCGGATGATTCAGTCGCTATTGCAGCTATGTTTTCAGTGCACACTATCTCGCCCGCACCCATGCACTTTTCAAGGGTGCATTTAAAAGCCTGTATTTAAAGGAGGATATTTTTTTATTATGTTTTATTAATTTTTTATCAAATTTTGATTATTAAAGGAACACATAGCAAACTTCTGATGCGTCGGAATTCATGAAGCAGGGAAATTGTTGGCAGTAATAGCAAAAACAATACCAAACAGCTGAACAAATACAGCCCCGCAGTCCGTAACCACTTAAATTGCTTGTTAATCATGTAATGAACCAATGGTTTATATGTCCCGTGGAATGCATATGAAACCTGTGCGGTTGTTGTACCCCTTGGAGTACTGCGTGCTAATTTTTTGTACTACCGTGAAATTAAGAGCAAGATCGATGTAGATGCTCTTTGCGTGAAATTAGAGAAATTACTGTTAACTTCCCATTATATATATAAAAAAAACAAATTCAAGCGAATTATCAATGTAACAGTCAACTCCAGTAAAACACAAAGTGTTGGAATAACTCAGCGGGCCAGGCAGCATCTACGGAGGCATTGGTGAAACAGCATGTCATGTCCCACTTGGGAAGCTTACAGCTCAACGCAATGAGCAGTGAATCCTCAAATTTTGAGTAACATCCCCCCTTCTCTCTCCCTTTTCCGTGTGTTCCCCCTCACCTTGGTGTGCACCCATTTCTCCCACTATCCTGCCCCCCACCTCCCGTTTCCCTTCCACCTAAATTCCTCCTTCTGGCTTTACATTTCACTCCTCTGTTTTCCTTATCTGATACTCTTTTGTCTCCCCATCAGCCAATCAACCCCCTTTCACCTGTTCCACCTGTCACTAAACAGGCTTTGGCCAGTCACGACCTCTTTTCCAGCTTTCTCCCTCCTACTATAATCAGTCTGAAGAAGGGCCCTGACCAGAAACAACCCTATCCATTTATTTCACATTTGCTGCCTGACCCAATGAGCACCTTGTGTTTTACTTAAGATTCGAACATCTGCAGTTTCTTATGTTTTCATCTAACAGTCAACTTATTTTGATTTTATTGAGTTTTGATCATTTTAAGTAGTGTAGACATAGGAAATGGTGCAAAAGCCCAGCAGTTGAGACAACATCCATGGAAAGAGATAAACCAAGTTAATGTTTCAGTGTGTCAGAAGGAACTGCAGATGCTGGTTTACTTTGAAGATAGACAGAAAGCTGGAGTAATTCAGTGGGTCATGTAGCATCCCTGGAGAAAAGGAATAGGTGATGTTTCTGGTCAAGGCCCTTCTAGAGATCTGAAAAGGTCTGAAAAAGGGTCTGAACCCTAAACATCACCTATTCCTTTTCTCCAGAGATGCTGCCTGACCCACTGAGTTATTCCAGTTATTTGTATCTAATGTTTCAGTGCAATGATGTTTAATTAGAATTCATAGCAAAGGCACTGTATAGATTTGGGGCTCTCTGAGTCCTTTAATTTGCCTGACAAGTAGCTTTGCCACCATGATCCCCATGCAACCAGTACAACTGTACAATCTTGTGAATGATTCACCTCACATAATGTGATGACTACCAACAACATACAATTGAGCAGAACGACCTTAAGAGCCACACTATTGGGGTGGTTGTCTGTTCAGAATATTGAGCAGGTCTCTTGAAGCAAAACAATCATGCCAAATAAATACATCTAAGTGCTCGCCATCTGAAAACCATGAGATCCAGTCCCATGTGAAGACCACTTCTGAAGTATTCAAGTTGGGTGATCCTGACCCACACAGGAAATCTAGGTAGATCCATGTTCTCCAGAGGTGCTGCTTGACCCACTGAGTTACTCCAGCACTTGTGTCTTTTTTTTGTGTGAACCAGCATCAGCAGTTCCTTCTTTCTATTCTCTGATGATTTATTGTATTTTTTTTTTCATTTGTTGGTGCATCTACAATGCCTGTAAAGCTATAGAAACTAAGAATTTCATGGATTCAGTTTATATCTGGTGCATCTGACAGATAAGCACTCTTGATCGAAACGTATAAGATCTTATACAATCTTATATGGGGATCTTATCGAAACGTATAAGATTATTAAGGGGTTGGACACGTTAAAGGCAGGAAACATGTTCCCAATGTTGGGGGAGTCCAGAACAAGGGGCCACAGTTTAAGAATAAGGGGTAGGCCATTTAGAACGGAGATGACGTACAGGTTTGTAGGTTAATTGGATGGGTAAATGTAAAAATTGTCCCTAGTGGGTGTAGGATAGTGTTAATGTATGGGGATCGCTGGGCGGCGCGGACTTGGTGGGCCGAAAAGGCCTGTTTCCGCGCTGTATATATATGATATGATATGATATGATGAGGAAAAACCTTTTCAGTCAGAGAGTTGTGAATCTGTGGAATTCTCTGCCTCAGAAGGCAGTGGAGGCCAATTATCTGAATGCATTCAAGAGAGAGCTAGATAGAGCTCTTAAGGATAGCGGAGTCAGGGGGTATGGGGAGAAGGCAGGAACGGGGTACTGATTGAGAATGATCAACCATGATCACATTGAATGGCGGTGCTGGCTCGAAGGGCCGAATGCCCTACTCCTGCACCTCTTGTCTATTGTCTATTGTCTATTGACCCACCCAGATAGCCTCGGTTACCCCTGAACCCACATTCACCGTTGCAGACGTCGGGTCAGCCTTCCTGATAGTGAACCCATGGGAAGTGACTGGGTTGATTGCAAACCCAGTCCCTGTGTTCTCAGCAACTGTGCAGACCAACATAATCACGGAGAGAGGACACAGAGGGGAGCAGCCAGAGAGCATGTTGCTAAACTCTCGTTGAAGAGAGGACACAGAGAAGGGTCTCGACCCAAAACCTCACCCATTCCCTCTCTCCTAGATGCTGCCTGACCTGCTGAGTTACTCCAGCATTTTGTGAAGGCCAGAAATTGGAGGATCAACACCTCATATTTCGTTTCGGCAGCTTACAGCCCAGCGGTATGAACATTGACTTCTCCAACTTTAGATAGTCCCTCTGTCCCACTCTTCCCCTCCCCCTTCCCAGTTCTCCCTCTGTCTTCCAGTCTCCACCTATATCCTTTCTTTGTCCCGCCCCCCTGACATCAGTCTGAAGAAGGGTCTTGACCCGAAATGTTACCCATTCCCTCTCGCCTAGATGCTGCCTGACCTGCTGAGTTACTCCAGCATTTTGTGATACCTTCAACATACTCACGGACATCTCACACACAGGTCATCCTCTCTTCTCTCAGGCAGAAGATACAAAATCCTGAGAGCCCTGCATCTTAGCATCAGCTTGAGAGTACAAGATATCTGCCGGCAGGTTCAGACGGATCTCAACAGAACATCTGCCTCAATGCACGTTTATTTATTTGTTCACCACATATAGAGCACATTGGCACTCTATTTCCATCCCTCATTGTTCTTAAGTTGAGGTGGTAGTTAAAGGTCAATCACATTAATGGGGCTGGAATCACATATAAACCAGCCAGGGAAAGAATAGCAGATATCCTTCGCTCAAAGATATGGATCCATTAGATTATTTTAGTAATTTGATGGTGAATGTTACTTAAGTCAACATTGTGTTTTTATGAGGTCCAGATTTATTTAAATTCCCTTTCAGTAGGGTGGGATTTGATCTGTCTGGATCAATGGTACAAGGAGCTTTGGCATCTAGTCTGGTAAATCAAGTATTCTCTCACCATTCTATTACCAAGCCCCAATAATACAACTATAGATGGGATGATGAATTGCATCCGTATGCCCACAAAGCCTAGCTCAAGATCTACCCGTCGAAATAATTCCTAAAACATCAGAATAAACTGGTTCCAACCCCCTAGGCAGCACTATTTAGGCTGGACCCCTGGCTTGGTATTTCTATCCTTGTATGGATGCTGTCTGATCTGTTTTGAGCACCAGTATTTTATTATAAATAGCATGTAAGACAACATTAAAATGTTGTCTTAAAAACATAACAACTTGGTATATAAAATAAGTTATATGGTTCTGCATTGTTTCTTTGTTGTTTAGTAGATTCTGATTGATCAGTGCCTTGTCCAACATTCCCAACTGATTCCCATTCCCTCTCCTTTGTTTCCGTTGGTGTCCAATTAACCTTGGTTAGTCTCAGCCTTAAATATACTCAAAATTTGTCTCTTCCCAGGGTTGTGAATTTGAAGGATCTCTCCGTATATTAATTCTACTGGAATTTAGAAGGATGAGAGGGGATCTTATCGAAACGTATAAGATTATTAAGGGGTTGGACACGTTAGAGGCAGGAAACATGTTCCCAATGTTGGGGGAGTCCAGAACCAGGGGCCACCGTTTAAGAATAAGGGGTAGGCCATTTAGAACAGAGATGAAGAAAAACTTTTTCAGTCAGAGAGTTGTGAATCTGTGGATTTCTCTGCCTCAGAAGGCAGTGGAGGCCAATTCTCTGAATGCATTCAAGAGAGAGCTAGATAGAGCTCTTAAGGATAGCAGGGTCAGGGGGTATGGGGAGAAGGCAGGAACGGGGTACTGATTGAGAATAATCAGCCGTGATCACATTGAATGGCGGTGCTGGCTTGAAGAACCGAATGGCCTACTCCTGCACCTATTACCTATTGTCTATTGTCTATATGGCCAGGCTCTTGTATTGATTCATGCCCCTAGTTTTTAGACTTTCCCATGAGAGGAAACAAGCTCTTGGTGTCTATCCTTTCAATCCCATTTAAAAACTTGTATACTTCAATGAAATCAAACATTAATACATATTGTTTTATTGCATATTTTAACAATATATTCATTTTCTTTTCACCCTTTTGAATTCTTGTGACTGTAGGCTCACCTTACTCAAACACTCCTCACAGGACAGCCCCTCATCCCGGGAATTACACTCTTCTGATGAGAGACCCAAACGGCACACAATTTTCTAATAAGCTTTCACCATAGTCCTGTACAATCTCAAGAAGACTTATTTATTTGTGTACTCCAGCCCTCTTATAAGAATGCCAACATGACATTTCCTCTTTAATGCATGCTCTGTAGGTTTATTTTCTGTATCTATTTAATCAACATACCTTGATCTCTCTGCACACCAACATTCACCATTTTAAAATACTCTATATCCTGTTCTACCTGTTAAATGGATAACATCACATTTTGATTTGCCATTTTCTTGTTCACTGACTAAACCTGCTATATTGCTTTGAAATTATGTTCTCTTGTGGGCTCATTCTCCCATCTTTGTACTGTCAGCAAATTTGATCTCCTGAAACTCCACCTCATCAACTAAGTCATTAAGATAAATCCTGAATACCTAGAACCTGAGATCTTATCCCCACTAGTAACTGTCAACCTAAAAGCAAACAACTTAGAAACAGAAGATAGAAACATAGAAACATAGGAAAATAAGTGCAGGAGTAGGCCATTCAGCCCTTCTTGCCAGATTCAATATGATCATGGCTGATCATCTAAAATCAGTACCCTGTTCCTGATTTTTTTTTCCCATATCCCTTGATTCCTTTAGCCCTAAGAGCTAAATCTAACTTTCTCTTGAAAACATCCAGTGAATTGGCCTGCACACTGTCTTCTGTGACAGAGAATTCCACAGATTCACAATGCTCAGGGTGTTAAAGGTTTTTCCTCATCTCCGTCCTAATTGACTTACCCCTTATTCTTAAACTGTGACCCCTGGTTCTGGATTCCCCCAACATGGGGAATATTTCTCCTGCATCTAGCCTGTCCAACCCTCTAAGAATCCTTTAAGAATTTTATGTTTCTATAGGATCCCCTCTCATCCTTCTAAATTCCAGTGAGTACAAGCCGAGTATACCCATTATTTCATCATATTCCTGCTGTTAGAAATACAACACCTGCATGTTCCCCTTTATTTATCCTTCCACCTCAAATAGTATAAACACAATGTTTCCCTTTATAAAATGATAGTGATTTTGCCTCATCATATTATGATTTTCTAAGGACCTGGAAGTTGCATCCTGAAGATGGATTCCAGTACATTGCTCTAGAACAGATGTCAAGCTAATTGGTCCATAATTCCTAATTTCATCTTCATTTCTCAAATCCTCAGTTTTATATATTGGTATTTAAGCATTTTTGGCAAGGCCAGAATGCATTGCTCATGCTGAATGACCTTGTGAAGGTGGTGGTGAGCTGCCTTCTTGAACCACTGCAATCCTTCTGGTGAAACACTCCCACGAGACCACTGGGGAGAGAAATACAGGATTTTGATACAGCATCAATGACGTTCAAGTGGTATATTTCTAAGTCACGGTTCTGTGCGATGGAAATGAATTTGCTGAATTCTGACCAAGTTGTTCTCAACAGCTTGATGCAGTAACTCTGTTTCTCTATCCACAGGTGCTGTCTGACCTTCTGAGTGTTTCCAGCATTTTCTATAGTTGCTGTAGGTGGTGGTGTTCCCATATTCCTGCTGCACTTGGCCTTTTGATTTTTAAAGTCAATGGTGTTGTCAGAGTAGGCTGTGTGCATAACTGCACCACATTTTGTAAGATGGTAGACTGCATAGCCACAGTTGTAGCAGCAGTGGAGGGAATGATTATTTAAAGGGTTACTTTGTCTTTGATAATGTTGAGCTTCCTGAGTGCCCCTGATGCTGCCCTCTTCCAGACAAGTGGAAAATATTTCATTACGTTCCTGACGTGTGCCTTGTGGATGGTAGGAAGGAGTGTCAGAAGGTGTGCTACATGCTGAAGCTTATCTCTGACCTGCTGTTGTTGTCACATTATTAATGTTGCTCATTTAATTGAGTTTCTACTCAATAATCCACAGTGTGTTGATTGTTGGGGAATCAGTGATAACAATCCAACCGAATGCCAAGGATAAATAGTCACAATCTCTCATGTTGGAGATGGCCATTGCACTGGTATGGCACAAATATTACCTGGCACTTACCAGCCATGTCTGAAAGTGATTTGGATCTTTCTGCAGGCAGGCATGGACTGTTTTATTTTTTTGGAAACAGAACATTATGCAATTATCAGTGAACGTCCCCATTTCTGACTCAATGATGGTAAGAAGATCATTGAGGAAAGAGCTGAGGATGGATTAGCGCAGAACATTGCCCTGAGATTTTCCTGTAGTAATGTGCTCGAAGATGTATGGGGCATAGCTCCGAACATCGGAGTGTTTTCATCTTACTGCTTATTGACAGCATTTTTAACAGTTTCCTTGATACCATACTCAATCAGATGTTGCCTTGACATCCAGAGGCATCACTCTTCCCCCACTTCTACAAAGCACATCTGGACCAAAGCTTTGATGGGGCTGAGTGGTCTGGCAGGGTCCACTGGGTATTGGTAAGCAGGTCCTTGGTGAGTAGATGCTACTGCATCGCATCAGTCATGATATCATCCATCTCTGCTGATAATTGAGAGCAGGCTGATTGATATGGTTTAATTAGCCAGATTAGATAGAACAGATAGACAATTATCCACCTTGTTCATGGATGCCATTGTTATAACTTTGCTGTAACAGCTTTGCTGATGCTGTGGATGTTAGTTTTCTAGTATTTGTACTACTTCATTATACTTTCATGACATCTGCAAAGGTGTGGCACCATGGCGTAGCAGTAGAGTTGCTGCCTTACAGCGCCAGAGATCTTGGTTCAATCCTGACTACGGGTGCTGCTTGTACGGAGTTTGTGCGTTCTTCCTGTGACCATATGGGCTTTCTCCGGGTGCTTCAGTTTCCTCCCATACTCCAAAGATGTGAAGGTTTGTAGGTTAATTGGCTTTGGTAAAATTGTCCCTAGTGTGTAGGATAGTGTTAATGTACGGGGTGATCACTGGTCAGCATGGATTTGGTTGGGCTGGAAGGCCTATTTCCGTGCTGTATCTCTAAAGTCTAAAGTCTAAAGTAAAACCTAAAGTGTATTATCTGAAGCTGTGCTATGTACAACTTATGGATATTACTGTCTGATGTACATACTAGAGCAAGGAGGAAAATAACTTGCCAAAGTCATTTTTTATTTTATTTTAAGTTTTATTCTATTTTATTGCTTACTATTTTTTGTAAACCAATTTTGTTGGTTTTCTAGGTGTAATATAACCTGATGATTTCTTAGAAATTATTTGGAAGTAATCCATTATTTTTTCAGTTTCACTTGTACATTTCAGTTCACACATGGAGTACAGATATGATTGGCCTCTTTAACTTGCCTCGTGGGTTTTAAGCTGAACAATAAGAATTTCTCTTGATTTCTTTATTTTCTCTTCATGTTTCTGTCACGTTGCAGCTGTATACAACTTTGGTTAAATCACATTTGAAGTGTTGTGTGCAGTTCTGGTTACCACACTGTAGGAAGAATGTTGAGGCTTTGAAGAGGGTGTGGAAAAGGTTTATCAGGATGTTGATGTATTGACTATAAATGAAAGATTGGAGAAAAAAAAATTTGATTATTTTATTAGGATCATTGGAGGCTGAGAGACAACCAGCTAGACCTTTATAAAATTATGAGAGGCATAGATCAGGTAAATACTCAGTGTTTTTCCCAGGATGGAAATGTCAAATACTGGAGAAAGGTCAGCAGAAGGATGTTTAAAGGCAATTTGTAATGGCATGTTTTTTATGCAGAGAGTGGTATGTGCTTGGAACTTGCTGCCAAAGGAGATGGTAGAAGCAGATACAATAGCAACTTTTAAAATATATTTTAGATAGACACATGAACAGGCAGGGAATAGAGAAATACACACCATGAGTAGCTGAGGAGTTTGGTTTAGATTGGCATCATAGTCATCACAGACAAAGTGGACCGAATGGTCTGTTCTTGTGCTGTTGAGTTCTATATTCATGTACAATTTAAATCAACATGCACATCTTACAGAAAGGTAGCATACTCTGGTGTCAGAGTTCATTGTTGACTTGAGGAAAAGAAGGAAGTTCCCATTATTTCTGATGTTTTCTTGGCGGTCTTGATCAAGAAGGTCAGGCCATGGACGTAGGTACTTTTCCCCAGCAGCCACAGAAGCATTCCAATACCACGATAATAGCTCTGTTCTGAGGTAGCTCATAATGTCACTGACTTGTATATCATCACAAGGCCTTGAGTTTTGTCTCAAAGAGGTTCGACACCTCAAAAGAACAGGAGAGAAGATTCTTCATTCCATCATCTCTATGTCAATGACACTTGACCACACTCTGTACCCTTGATCTGCAGTACTTCTATTTATCACTTCACTTGTCTTTTCCTTGGCTTCTTCACACTATATATTAACACCATTCCCTTTTCACAGCTGAGCACTCCCTCACACCTCCTAACACTCTTTCTCACCACATCAAAGACATTGGCCTTAAATGCTTCACATCCTCCTGCCACCCTGTTGTTTGGCAATTCTAACTGAAGGTTTCCTAGTCTTTTTCAGTCACTGAGCTGTTTTTATCCATTGTGACAAAACTCCATTCAACCTCAGTAAAAGCACAAAGAAGTTGAGATGCACAGGATGTAAACTACCCATCGCTGCAGTTCTCATCCTCTCAAAAGCACAGGGTTTCATCCTGGATATTAATGGGCAGACATTGTCAACTTTGGAAACATCAACTTGCATTCTCAAGACTTGCAGCATAAGATGAGGGTGGCCTTTTTAACGTAAAGCAGGGGAGTTATTCCCAGCATTCTTTCCAATATTTATCCCTCAATTAATATTGCTATAACAGATTACCTGGTAATTTTGGCGATATGATACAATAGAACTTTATTCATCCCAGGAGGGAAATTGATCAACATTGACATTGCCATTTGTGTGATCACTCTCTGTGGAAATAGCATCCTGCATTTTCTAGACCAGCAAAGTAACTCCAAAGTACAACAAAGGAAGTTCCCATTTGGTGTTAAAAGGGTGGTGATGTTCTGAAACCATGAGTTTCTTTTAAAATATGTTTTTCTTTTACTTGATAATTCCTGGCTTCTTGGGGATATCATACTTTCTGTCTGCTATCTCTTTCCCTTGGATACATGTTAATGCCTGTACCCTACAGAAGGATAAAGGTGGAGACTGGCGACCCTCTTGAGGATGAAGACTCCCAGGAACCATTCCTTCTGAGTACCAGTAGATACTGGCATCCTGCTTGGCTTATATTGTGAGGAAGAACAATAACACAAACGAGAATCAACAGATACAAATGGAATGACTGACGCTGGGAAGTGAACACCTTTGAAAGGCCTTTCCTTGCCACCTGAACAGGACAAAGAAGAAAACCTCATGGGCCTGAATATGAAAAGGAAACTGTTTGCCTTTTACAGTTGTGAAGCCTCCAAGAAAATTCATTTCCACAGTAAATGTCTGTGGTTATTTTGCATTGATGTGCAGCCTGTTACACGGATCCTGTGGTTAGGTGTTCACAGCAGAAATCCTTACCAGTCCTGTTGACAAGACTGACACACAGACTTTGGAGTCCACCTTAGAAACACAGGGGACAGAATAATCGACAAAATAAATTGCAATCTAACTTTGTGGAAGCATTGACTAACCTCTTTTGAGTACCATAGTTGGAGCTGTATATGCGCCCTGCTCTCTTGATGTTAACACATCTGCTCTTTGGATTAGCAATAGCTGTCTTGATGTGAACAAGTCAGCTGAAACAGACCGTGCAGGCAATGGTTACACAACACTAACCTCAACACTAGTTTCTATTGACTGTCTTTAGTTGCACAAAGGACTTTGTGTGTTATTAATTTATTCAATTTTTGTTTATTATATATTATCTTTGTGTATTGTGTTTATTGTCCTGTTATACTGCAGCAAGTAAGAATTTCATTGTTCCTTTGTCAGTACATATGCCAATTAAATACTCTTGACATTCTGGGCTGAGGTACTGCCGTCCGCAAGTAGACTTTTACAGAAATTCTTATCAATGGTTGTTGACGAGAGAAATGAAGAACATTTCTATCTTCACAGACCTGCTATCTATTTCCAGCAATTTTTTTTTTTATTACATAGTGCATAAGACTCCTTACGAAGCATATTTTGTTTGTTTAGTTTAGAGATACAGTGCGGAAACAGGCCCTTTGGCCAACCGAGTCCGCGCTGACCAGCGATCCACGCACACTAACACTATCCTGCACACGTTAGGGACAATTTTTACATTTAGACCAAGTCAATTAACCTACAAACCTGTACATCTTTGGAGTGTGGAAGGAAACTGGAGCTCCTGGAGAAAACCCATGCAGGTCACAAGGTGAATGTACAAACTCCGTACAGACAAGCACCCATAGTCAGGATCGAACCTGGGTCTTTGGCGCAATAAGGCAGCAACTCTATCGCTGCACCACTGTGTCACCCCAATAGTCTAGTCTAGCATACAGTCTAGAGCCATTGTCCTCTCCAAGATACCTGAACCTCAGACTCCACAACTCAGTAATCATCGTCATTATAAAACTTTGATTACACTGCATTTGGAGTATTGTGCCTAGTTCTGGCCATTCAATTACAAGAAGGATGTGGAGGGTTTGAAGAGAGTGCAGAAAAGGTTCACCAGGCTGTTGTCTGGATTGAAGTGCATAAGGTATAAGGAGAGGCTGGATAAACATGGACTGTTTGCTCTGAAGTATTAGAGGCTGAGACCTGACCTGAAAGAAGTTTATAAAATTATGAGGGGCATGCTAAGGGTAGATTATGGAAATGTCAAATGCTAGAGAGCATAGGTTAAGGTGAGAGGGTGGATGTTTAGAGGAGATGGGTGAAGCGTTTTTTTACACAGAGTGGTAGATGCCTGTGATGCAGGGGGATGGGGGAGGTGGTAGAAGTAAACATGATAACAGCATTTAAGGGGCATTCAGTCAGGCACATGGAGATACAAGGAATTGAGGTAGATGAGGTTAATTTAAGATGGTATCAAGTACAACTAGATGGTTGCTTTAATTTAGCATCATTGTTGGTGTAGACATTGTGGTCCAAAGGTATCCCAAAATGCTGGAGTAACTCAGCAGGTCAGGCAGCATCTCTGGAGAGAGGGAATGGGTGACCTTTCGGGTCGAGACCCTTCTTCAGACTGATGTTGGGGGGGGTGGGACAAAGAAAGGATATAGTTGGAGACAGGAAGACAGTGGGTGAACTGGGAAGGGGGAGGGGAAGAGAGGGACAGAGGAGCTATCTAAAATTAGAGAAGTCAATGTTCATACCGCTGGGCTGTAATCTGCCCAAGCAAAATATGAGGTGCTGTTCCTCCAATTTGCGATGGCCCTCACTATGACACTGGAGGAGGCCCATGACAGAAAGGTCAGACTGGGAGTGGGAGGGGGAGTTGAAGTGCTCAGCCACCGGGAGATCAGGTTGGTTAAGGCGGACTGAGCGAAGGTGTTGATCGAAACGATCGCCAAGCCTGCATTTGGTCTCGCCGATGTAGAGAAGCTGACATCTGGAACAGCGCATACAATAGATAAGGTTGGAGGGGGTGCAGGTGAACCTCTGCCTCACCTGGAAAGACTGTTTGGGTCCTTGGATGGAGTTGAGGGGGGAGGTAAAGGGACAGGTGTTGCATCTCCTGCGGTTGCAGGGGAAAGTACCTGGGGAAGGCGTGTTTTGGGTAGGAAGGGAAGAGTGGACCAGGGAGTTACGGAGGGAACGGTCTCTGTGGAACGCAGAAAGGGGAGGAGATGGGAAGATGTGGCCAGTAGAGGGATCCTGTTGGAGGTGACGGAAATGTTGGCGGAAAGAGGGGAAGCCCTGTTTCCTAAAGAATGAGGACATCTCTGAAGTCCCAGTGTGAAACACCTCATCCTGGGCGCAGATGTGGCATAGACGGAGGAATTGGGTGTAGGGGATAGTCTTTTATCAGGAGATAGGGTGGGAAGAAGTGTAGTCAAGATAGCTGTGGGATTCAGTTGGTTTGTTGTAGATGTCGGTCACTAGTCTGTCTCCTGTGATGGAGATGGTGAGATCCAGAAACGGTAGGGAGATGTCAGAGATGGTCCAAGTATATTTAAGAGCAGGATGGAAATTAGTGGTGAAATGTATGAAATCAGTGAGTTCTGCATGTGTACAAGAGGTAGCACCAATCCAGTCGTCAATGTAGCGGAGGTAGAGTTCGGGGATGGGGCCAGTGTATGACTGGTACAGGGATTGTTCGACGTACCCGACAAAGAGGCAGGCATAGTAGGGCCCATGCGAGTGCCCATAGCTATGCCTCGGGTTTGGAGGAAGTGGGAGGAGTCAAAGGATAAGTTGTTGAGGGTAAGAACCAGCTCTGCTAGGCAGAGAAGAGTGTTAGTAGATGGAGATAGGCTGGTTCTACGGTCGAGGAAGAAACGGAGGGCTTCAAGACCATCCTTGTGGGGGATGGAGGTATAGAGTGACTGGACATCCATGGTAAAGAAGAGGGAGTGGGGGCCTGGAAACCGGAAGTTATTGAGGAGACGGAGAGCATGTGAGGTGTCTTGGACGTAGGTGGGGAGGGATTTGATGGAGTCGAGGTAGGTGGAAATTAATTCGGTGGGACATGAACAGGCAGAAACAATGGGTCTGCCAGGACAGTTCAGTTTGTGGATTAGAGAGAAGCCTCGACCACAATCAAAAACAAGGGCGGGCCTCCTCTACATGGTCACTGACTGGCAGCTGCATGTCGATCTGTGATGACATTGTGTGGCAGTGTTACAAACCATGTCTTTCAGGTATATCCTTCATCCCCAGCAGCCATCCTGCCATGTTATTGAGAGGTTGAGTACAGTGTTGGTGAAGGAAGGTGGATGTTGCAGGTAACAGGACACATACCTTGTGGCAACTGTTTGGATACCTTGTGCAAATGTGCACAATTCTGTTTTTGAGATGGTGGTCTTGCTCTACTGACGCACTGAGTATGGATCGTCAGTGAGACAAATAATACAATCCTGTAATTACTGCATCTACAATCCTCTGTGTCTCCCGTGGCCACTTTGTGGATCTCAATAAGATTTCCTCAAGCTCTGCACTTTTTCAAAATCTATGCTCCATGCCTGATAATAAAAAGCCCTTAAACTTGAGTGACCCTCGTCTGAATTTTTAGCAGATGCTCCCAACATATAAGGAAATCCAAATTGACACCTAATCAAAGGTCAAAGCCACGCTTTATATTGAACTCCCATTGCCACACAGCCTTATACGCTACTCACTCAGCCTTCTAACACTGGTCATCGCTCTTCAATAATTCATGAGCCACTATCCCAAGAGTTTCTCCCATGCAACAGCTTTGAGTTCACAACCTTGCGTTGTTAGATTTGCACTTCCTCAAATGAAAAAATGCAGATTGAAAGGCATCTGCCAGATACAGAACGAATCCCCAATGGGTTACACCTGGAAACTATTTGTCATCCAAGATCCCAAATCACACACATATATTTGTTTCATTAGCTCGTGAGGATTCCTTTATGAATATCATTTATAAAGATGGAAAAGAACAACCACCCTGATACAGATCCCACTGGGACTCCACTTGTGACCCAGACAGGATTGATTACCTCCGGCCTGAGGCAAAGTGGCTCCATTAGACTTGTGATGTTCATTTTTTAATCTGAGGTCCTGGGTGCATATTAATCTAACATTTGCTGTTCCACTTAACTGCGAAGGGCTGCAAAGGTTGCACATGGCTGAAATTCCTTTGCAAAACTTTAATTCGACATTTTAGATCAGATTGATTCAGATTAGGTAATTTTATTCTTCTCGAAGGAAGATTGAACAATGTCATGCACAGTTGTTGTGTCTGCTCTCAATTTCTCCAGGATTTATCGTGCTGCGTGACTCCAGATGAATGGACTCCACATCATAACTATTATTTCCTCAGCTGTCTGGAGAAGATGGTGGAGAAGGATCATGATGATTTTCCCCATGGTAAGCAGTGGGGGATGTCTCCATTTGAGCCATAATCAGACTTGCCCCCTTTCTTGACGATGATCATACTGTAGCTTCTGCAATGTATGGTGGTATTGAAGCCAAGCACATGGGTCAATGAAGATTCTGCTTCGCGACTCATTGCCCAGCAGAGCAACCACCAACCAGATCTTCTTTTCTATATATTCCTATTAATTAAGATATTTATGAAATTAGCAGTTTCTTGTTACTTGTTTAAATAACGGAAAATTCATATTGAAATTTTATTTTATTTTATTTGTGGTTTATAATAACTTATAAGAACTGCTATTTAATTCATTCTGCCATCATTGCTAACCATAGAGAAAATATAATTATGGAGGTCAACACAATAAACCTAAATAAATTATTTCATCACCTCTGGCCTGAATTGCTAATTGACAGATCTCATCCACTTATTGTCTTCCTTTTTGCTTCCTGTATTGCACAATACATTGTTTTATCACATCTTTACACACCAAGACATAAAACAATAAACATCTTTTCAAGCAAACCAGTGCCTCAAAATCAACACTGAGGTGGACCATTTGTTTGAAGAAAGCATATAATATCACAATCTACTGAATTAAAATTGGGATTGTAATTTTCTTTATTGGGATAGACAATAGACAATAGGTGCAGGAGGAGGCCATTCGGCCCTTCGAGCCAGCACCGCCATTCAACGTGATCATGGCTGATCATTCTCAATCAGTACCCCGTTCCTGTCTTCTCCCCAAGGATTGTAATCTTTTTTTGGGGTGAAAAAAAAATCAGAAGCAAATAAGCAAGACAAATTGAAACAAAGGAATTTTATTGTATTAGCATGCTGTTCTGAATTTTGTGTCCATGTAAAACAGTCAACACTGCTTGCTAGGAACCTATTAAATATAACTAAAATCTGAGCTGGAGAAATTGAACTGGAATTACGAAGAGATAGTGAAATTTCAGCAATCAGGCTGTAAGAGTTTTCCCACCTGTGCTGAAGGAACTAGTCACTTTCTGGCAGAGCATCAGGCAGTGTAAGTTGGAAAGACCTGTTGCATCAATCCTCTACATATCTCTAATTTTCTTCTCCCCTGACTCTCAGTCTGAAGAAGAGTTTCGACCCTAAACATCACCTACTCATTTTCTCCAGAGATGCTGCCTGGCCCTCTGAGTTACTCCAGCATTTTGTGTACATCAATCCTTCTTCTCTTCTGTACTTGATACCAGGCAAAACCTCAGAATTGGTGGAATGTTCCTTATAGCACAGGGGAATACAAAATTTAGATGGTAACAACACGTATGCGTATTAAAAAGATATAACAACAAATAGTGCCCAGTACCATCAGCTGAAGTGGGTTTCTACCAGGTTGACCTTAAAAACATGATGGTAGTGTTAGATTCCCATTGTCCATCAGTTCTCTGTAGAGCTCCTGAAAGATATGTTTTATGGATTTCTAGAGAAGCAGGTTAAAATCATATAACTGGAACATTGGAGAAATAATATAATTAATTAATTCAAACTGATATTGAAGCAAGAAACATCAACATTTTAAAATCTTAAATATCTATTTCTTGTCAATATTGATTAATGCATTTATCTACTTTTAGTAGTACAAAAACATACTTTGCATTTTGAAAACATCTTTAAATAAATAAACTATAATACTCATACATATTACTGCTGAAGATGTGTTCAGCAAAGTTTCACAAAGACTGCAAAGTTTTACATACTGCATTTTCAGACTTGCGATCCTTTTGTTTCTTTTTCAAAGAAAAATTTACCTCCTGCGTACCCGTGCGAACATTGATATTTGTATATTTAGAAAATTATGTCATATCTTATGCAAAGTTATTTACCATGACTTGATGCCTATTTACCACAATATCTCATTAAGTCTCTTGGTTGCAATGGTGATGTGAGAAATATGAATTGTTTTATTGTTGTATATATTATGTTTGTATAATTTATTTTACACACTTCCGACTCCATTTTTGTTTGTTAGAAAGAACCAAACAGAAAAATAAGTTTCATCAATCCAGTTGAAGGAGTCATAAGGTCATAAGTGATAGGAGTAGAATTAGGTCATTTGGCCCATCAAATCTACTCCGTCATTCAAAAATGGCTGATCTATTTCTCCCTCCTAACCCCATTCTCCACAGATTCATCTCCCTCTGACTAAAGAAATTTCTCCTCATCTCCTTCCTAAAAGAACGTCCTTTAATTCTATGACCACTAGTCTTAGAATCTCCTACTAGTGGAAATATCCTCTCCACATCCACTCTATCCAAGCCTTTCACGATTCTGTATGTTTCAATGAGGTCCCCCTCATTCTTCTAAACTGAGTACAGGCCCAGTGCCTACAAACGCACATCATAGGTTAACCAACTAATTCCTGGGATCATTCTTGTAAACCTCCTCTGGACCCTCTCCAGCACCAGCACATCTTTCCTCAGATATGATGCCCACAATTGCTCTGCACCAGCACTCCCAAGTCTCTTTGCACCTCCGATTTCTGGATTCACTCCCCATTTAGTGTACACCTTTATTCCTCCTACCAAAATGCATGTCTCCACACTTTGCCACACTATATTCCATCTGCCACTTCTGTGCCCACTCTCCCAACCTGTCCAAGTCCTTCTGCAGAGTCCTTGCTTTCTCTACACTACCTGCCCTTCCACCTATTTTCATATCATCTGCAATCTTGGCCACATAGCCTTCAATCCCAGTGAATTGAAAGCCTTCAATCCCAGTCACAGATTCATAGAGAGAAACCACATGGGAACAGGCTCTTTGCCGTACCAAATTCACAATTACTATTAATGACTACGTTCGTCCATTTTTAAATTCTCCCCATCTTTCATCAACTTCTCCCAGACTCTACCACTCACCTACACATTAGGGGCAATTTGCGGTGACCAGTTTACCCACTAAAGCTGTATGTATGTGTGAGGAAACCAGAACATCCAGAGGAAACCCACTTGGTCACTCCACACAGATTGCAGCTGAGGCCAGGATTGAACCTGAGACCCTGAGAAGTAGTGGCCCAGCTAAGCTGCACTTGAGGGCTTTGTTAGTTGCTGTGTTGGATGAAAAAGAGCATAAAATGGAAGGAAATTCAATTCACTTCCACAGATTCAAATGGTGTATTCAACAATGATTCCACAAGCTGGACATGCTTCTGTAGAAGTATAATGAATGTAGAACCCCCCCCCCCCCCCCCCCCCCGTGCTTGTGGTGATAAATGGAAGTTAAATTATATGGCTTTCATTCTGTTGTGGCTTCTGTTTGTCATTATAAACAATGTTTGAATGGTTTCTTTGTCAGCTGAGCACAACTGTAAAATTTCTGTATGCTTGTGTACTTTTGTTATGATTCTTGCAATTTGATATTCATGTTTGGGTTTTGGCTATGTCTTCAGATCCCAGAAAACTGCAAGGACCATCTTTTTATTATTATTTTTATGACCTAAAATTGGATTCCTCCACTGGGAAAACTTGGTCCAGAGATGTAGATGAATTGGAATGCCCTGGTTTTAAGGAAACCATTAAAAGTGGCAACGGTTGACGGAAGAATCATGGCTGTAGGTGCAGAAAATAAGAGAAGCCACGCAACAACTTGGATAAAGAGATTGGTGAAGTAAATGCTGGAGATGTAGAGCTTTGCAGGGTGCTGAGATAAATTGCAGAGTCTATCAGCTCGGGGCAACATAGGAGGAGCCAATAATTCCAGAAAATATAGAAGAAAGATTCATACATGCTATTACAAATAAGGGCATGTTCTAACCCACTAGGATGATCCCCGTGACCTGCGTGGGTTTTCTCCGAGATCTTCGGTTTCCTCCCACACTCCAAAGACGTACAGGTATGTAGGTTAATTGGCTGGGTAAATGTAAAAATTGTCCCTAGTGGGTGTAGGATAGTGTTAGTGTACGGGGATCGCTGGGCGGCACGGACTTGGTGGGCCGAAAAGGCCTGTTTCCGGCTGTATATATATGATATGATATGATATGATATGATACACAGCCAACCATGAAGGCTGTGGGGGCTCAGTCATTACATTCATTCAAGAGATAGAGAATCATCGAGTCATGCAGCATGGATACAGGCCCTTCAGCCCATCTTGACCATGCCAACCAAGATGCCCTGATCTAAGCTATTCCCATGCTATTACCATTTGGCCCATATCCCTCTAAACCTTTCTTATCCATGTACCCTATAAATGTTTTATAAATGATTTATAGATTTAAAAGATAATATTTTTTTTTAATTTGAAGGAAATCAAGGTGTTTGGAGTTAGTGCGGGGAAGTGACACTGAGTTAAATGATCAATCATGAACTTGTTGAATGGTGGGGCAGGCATATCGGTATTTAATAGTTTATTCCGCTTCTATTTCTTATGTTAACACAGAATTGTAATCTTTTTTTTGGCACGTGCCTTAATCAGATTATTCCTTAATCAAATTCTGCGTATTGAGGTAAGTAGAAATGTATATTATTTTATTTGTTATCACCCATTCACAATTGCTTTCAAGAATGTGATGGGGAGTTGCTTCATTGAACACTGCAGCCTATGTGTAGGAAAATAACTGCAGATGCTGGTACAAATCGAAGGTATTTATTCACAAAATGCTGGAGTAACTCAGCAGGTCAGGCAGCATCTCAGGAGAGAAGGAATGGGCGACGTTTCGGGTCTGAGGAAGGGTCTCGACCCGAAACGTCGCCCGTTCCTTCTCTCCTGAGATGCTGCCTGAACTGCAATCCATGTAGTGCATGTACTCCCACTGCAGTATTATAGTGAACTCTAGAAGTTTAAACTCACTGAAGATAAATCAATGCAGATATTTTAATTTCAAATCAGAATGCTGCGTGATTTGGAGATAAATTTGGAGACATCTGCATGTGCTGGCTGACCTTGTTTCCCCTGATAGGTTAAGGGTGTGAAAGATGTCATCAAAAGAACCTTTGCTATTTGCTGAAATGCATTTTATAGATGACATACATTGCAGAAATAGACAATAGACAATAGACAATAGGTGCAGGAGGAGGCCATTCGGCCCTTCGAGCCAGCACCGCCATTCAATGAGATCATGGCTGATTAGTTGTGGAAAAATTAAAATTAAAGATGGAGTATTGGTTGCTGGTGGAGTAGGAATGAAGTTACGTTTCTTTAGCATGATGAAAGTCACTTCCATCCATGTAAATTGGTTTATTCCAGTCCCGACTTGTGCCCTGTGGATGGTGGAAAAAATTTTAGAAGCCAAACGTTGCATTCAACTCAGTGTTGAGCAGAATTAGGCAGGTCCTAACTGGCCAGAAACCACTAGATATCCATTTGGCCACCTGTGGTTCATCATTTACAATCAAGTGAGGAAACTATGCCAAATTATGCTTAGTTTTCATTCTGGTGTGGATTGGTGGATGGGGCGAATATTACCCCAACTTTGGGACCAAGACAAAATTAAATATATCCACTCAAAATAGCTGATATGATTGCACGTGAATGGAATTAAGCTTATGCATTGTGATTTTTACCCAGGTAAGAGATCTGAGAATCAAGTGAAGACACAATTGTTATAGGTTACAGATCTGAAAGGTCTCATCTACATACTACGGTTTGTAGGTTAATTGGCCTGGTGTATGTGTAAATTGTCCCTAGTGTGTGTGGGATAGTGTTAATGTGGGAGGATCGCTGGTCGGTACAGAGTCGGTGGGCCAAAGGGCCTGTTTCTGCGCTGTATCTCTAAACTAAACTAAACTAAACTGCATGCACAACTGTGTGTTCTGCAGTTTCTTGCTGGGCAGCTTCTTGTTCTCGCTGGTGGAGTGTTTCAATCTTGAGCTATTGCTGGCTGAAAATTAAATGCAGCTGGGTTGTTCAACGAGACTGCAAGGATTAAAACTCCATGGGTGGGACAGCAGAGAAATGTGAGGGATTGAATCAGAGTAAAAGGGGATTGGTTTACCTCCCCTCCCTATCAGCAGAGAGTGAGATGGGGACAATGAGCGGACAGGAAAGAAAGATGGAAAAGAGAAGTAGTTGAGAGGGAGAGAGCGAGGGTAGTCAGGAACTGGGAGAAATGAAATGAATTTCAGGTTAAGAACTAGGAAAGTGGGTGATCAAGAGGAGGGGAAGTGGAGGTGAGCGTTGTTTGCCATCTCGGCAGTATCCTCTCTTCTAGCTCCACGTTCAGGTAAACATTTTTAATGTTACATTTTTTAACATTACATAATGTAACATTTTTAATGTGGACTCCTACATCGGCGAGACCAAGCGCAGGCTCGGCGATAGTTTTGCTGAACACCTCCACTCTGTCTGCCTAAATCTCCCTGATCTCAATGTTGCTAAACACTAACTCCCCCTCTCATTCCCATACTGACCTTTCTGTCCTGGGCCTCCTCCATTGTCAGAGTGATGCCCAGCGCAAATTGGAGAAACAGCACCTCATTTTTTGCTTGGGCAGCTTACACCCCAGTGGTATGAATATTGACTTCTCTAACTTCAAGTAACCCTTGCTTTCCATCTCTCTCCATCCCTCCCCCCTTCCCAGATCTCTAACCCATCTGACTGTCCCTGTTTACCTTTTATCTCTGTTTGCTTTGTTGTTACCCTCTCCTACCTAACAATGCAGGGCGGCACGGTAGCGCAGCGGTAGAGTTGCTGCTTTACAGCGAATGCAGCGCCGGAGACTCAGGTTCGATCCTGACTACGGATGCTGCACTGTAAGGAGTTTGTACGTTCTCCCCGTGACCTGCGTGGGTTTTCTCCGAGATCTTCGGTTTCCTCCCACACTCCAAAGACGTACAGGTATGTAGGTTAATTGGCTGGGTAAATGTTTTAAAAAAATTGTCCCTAGTGGGTGTAGGATAGTGTTAATGTACGGGGATCGCTGGGCGGCACGGACTTGGTGGGCTGAAAAGGCCTGTTTCCGGCTGTATATATATGATATATGATATATGATATATGATCTATTCTACATTTTCCGTGATCTCCATCCCCTTTGTCTCGTTTTATCAACCTACACTTCCTTATCTCTGTATCTCCCTCTCCCCTGACTCAGTCTGAAGAAGGGTCTTGACCCGGAACATCATCCATTCCTTCTATCCAGAGATACTGTCTGTTCTGCTGAGTTACTCCAGCATTTTGTGTCTGTCTTCGGTTTAAACCAGCATCTGCAGTTCCTTCCTAAAGATTTTTAAGGTTGATTGGGTGGTCCGATATCGGTATGGTGCTGGCTGCCAAGGTTTTCCAGAATAGCCCAAGTTTGTAAATGAAAACATAACCTAGATAAGATAACCTAGAATAAGGTAACCTAGTAACAACTACTAAGTAAGCATGCAGGTACAGCAGGCAGTGAAGAAAGCAAATGGTATGTTGGCCTTCATAGCGAGAGGATTTGAGTATAGGAGCAAGGAGGACCTACTGCAGTTTCACAGGGCCCTGGTGAGACCAAACCTGGAGTATTATGTGCAGTTTTGGTCTCCTAATTTGAGGAAAGACATTCTTGCTGTTGAGAGAGTGCAGCGTAGATTCACCAGGTTAATTCCCGGGATGGCGGGACTGACATATGATGAAAGAATGGGTCCACAGGGCTTGTATCCACTGGAATTTAGAAGGATGAGTGGGGATCTTATAGAAACATATAAAATTCTTAAGGGATTGGACAGGCTGGATGCAAGAAAAATGTTCCTCATGTTGGGAGAGTCCAGAACCAGAGGTCACAGTTTAAGAATAAGGGGTAGGCCATTTAGGACTGAGATGAGGAAAAACTTTTCACCCAGAGAGTTATGAATCTGTGGAATTCTCTGCCACAGAAGGCAGTGGAGGCCAATTCACTGGATGTTTTCAAGAGAGAGTTAGATTTAGCTCTTAGGGCTAACGGAATCAAGGGATATGTGGAAATAATGGAAACAGGGTACTGATTTTGGATGATCAGCCATGATCATATTGAATGGCGGTGCTGGCTCGAAGGGCCGAATGGTGAGCTCCTGCACCTATTTTCTATGTTTCTATGTTTCTAAAGAGCCCAGCATGTTTGAGGCATGGATATAGGGCACAGCATTTTTTTTCCCCTTTACTAATATAGTGGAGAGTGGACTTTAAAATGCTGTCCAATTAAAAAATAAATGTCACACTATCAAATCAAAAGGATTTCATGGATATTCTTCCTAGAAATATTAAAGCTTAGCTACTAAACAATTGAACTAATTAGGTTCAACATAAAATTACAGCTCTCTTTAAATTACATAGCACAAATGTGGGGGGATAAATGGCTTGGTTTAACAAAAGTAATACAAACTATATGACTACCGTAACAAGATATAAAATGGCATTTATTTTGTATAAAGATCTATTTTCTCAGAATGGGGATTCCTTTGGGAGTTTCTGCAATGCTTTGGCATTTGCAAGAGAATGAGGAACGCATGAGGAAATAAGCAAAACCGATGTTATTATACCTCAAATGTAATTCTAATTAAGTAACATACTCCTTGTATTTCCGTTTGGCTGCAGTTCTCCAGGGTATTGTTAGCTGGGGCAGAGTAAGAGCTCTGCTGGTCTATTTACAGCCTTCTCTCTATTCTGTCCGAGTCTTCACATAATTCAGGGAGACTGAATTCGAGTCTTCACATAATTCAGGGTGTCAGAGGTTATGGGGAGAAGGCAGGAGAATGGGGTTAGGAGAGAGAGATAGATTAGCCATGATTGAATGGCAGAGTAGACTTGATGGGCCGAATGGCCTAATTCTACTCCTATTCCTTATGACCCTATGCCTTGTTATGACCTAATGACTGCACTTGTAAAAAAATATATACCCTGCATGTTCTGAAAGTCTGAAATAAAACAGAAAATACTAGGAACAACCTGTATATTAGAGAAACACAAATAGTAGTCCAAATTCTGCGTGCTGCTGCTCGTGGTTCAGAATGGTATCACTGGCATTTGCCTGCTTAATGTCAGTAAGTCTGGGTCTTCCACATGTGTTTGCAGACGTAGAAGTCACAGACTTAGTGACTGATTGATTTATATTGAGAAGACGTACTGCTTACTCTACGAAATGCTAATTTCTTGGTCTCTACTGCTGCTTTGAGCAATTTGAGTATGTTTTTTTGTGTGAACAGGTAAAGAACCAAGTGTGGAATAATGTAAAGGTCTTCCATTAAAGCTTTCATGGCAATCACCCAGCTAGTGCAAACTGGAATAAAGAGCCTTCAGTAAATATGGTTGTAAATATGCCAATAATTCGAGCTCATAAATATAGATGAGTTTTTGTCTGAGCAGTCTCACCACAGCTGCTTGCCTGCAGATAATTGACCGTAAGACCATAAAAAATAGGAGCAGAATTAGGCATTCGGCTAGTCGAAAATAGACACAAAAAGCTGGAGTAACTCAGCGGGACAGGCAGCATCTCTGGAGAGAAGGAATGGGTGACGTTTCGGGTTGAGTTACGTCGAGTTTGTGTCTATCTTCGGTTTAAACCAGCATCTGCAGTTCCTTCTTACACATTTGGCTAGTCGAATCTGCTCCGCCATTTTATCTTGGCTGATCTATTTTTCCTGCTCAACTCCATTCTTCTACCTTCTCCCTATAACCTTTGATGTCCTTACTAATCACGTTACTTATTTCAGGGTGTACTGAAGTTGTGGTATATGTCATGCACTACTGCAGAGTTGCCAAGCTGCTTCCGTTCCCATCGACAGAGTGGTCCTCAGATTCTTCCCACAGCAGCTGATGATAAACCTTTCCCTGGTTAATTTGAAGGTGTCTTCCTACCTACCCTTGACACCTCAAATTTATCCCAAAATTAGATTCAGCCCGTTTTCCATTCCCAAATACGTTATCTCAATAGTTTATGAAGCTTGCATGTGTATTATATGTTACAAACTACAGAATATTGGAATCAATTAATTCACCATCAAAGCCCCAAGAAAGAAAGAAATGTATGGTTTCAAGATAGGATGATTCCTGATAGAGGTAAGATGGTGTTTACAGCATATTATATGTTTGCTGTGAGAGTGTGATCATTAAAAAGGTAATCTTGCTATGCTCCAAAAGTGTTCTGAGAATTTGGGCCCCTAGACTTTCTGTTACCTTAATCTAAATTCTCCCTCCATATACTTTTCTTTCTCCTGAACAATCACAAAAAACATATACAATACAATACAATACAATACAATATGAATTGCAAGACAATTTAAAATTCTATTTGAATGAGCCCAGTTTGATGCAGATTGCAGGCAGCTTCTTGTGAGAAGCTGGTTCTGGGTATATTTACAAAAATCTATGAAGCTGTGGAACACAAAGAGGCTGATAGACAGATGCAAAAGATGTGCAGCAGTGCAACCAAAGACAGGCAGAGATAAAACCGAGCACCACCTGCACGTCTTTACTCACATCCTTAATAGTTCATACAAATGGCCTACATGCCTTGCCAAAGGTTCTTCTATCTAAATGCATTCATGCTGCTCTTGAGTACTTTATAATATTACCACATCAATGTGTTGATTGTTTTGGCCCATTAAGCACAGTGACTGCTAGGCACCAAATATTCTGCCAGCATATGATACCCGATGCTGCACCTTCAAACATTCCCAGAAGGTGGCCTTGGCACCTAGGAACAAACAAAAGTACGACTGTAGAGGAAACAGATTCATGTTAACCTGGCCGGTTGCCTGAACCCGCTTCTTGCTGTCCTCACCTGGACTGAATCTTGCTGGATGTGGAGGCCAGATGAGCTGACCATCCCTGCAGATGGGAGGTGTCCTAGTGGTGGAGGAGGCTGCAAGTGGCTAGTCAGTCTCAGCTAGTGCATCCTGCTCCTGTGTTAACCTAATAACCATTTGATGCCTTGAGTCTCTCAATGATTTTCAGACGATACAACTGCCTTTGAAAATCAAATATGTTCCCCACCATCAATGGGATCTATAGGAGGCTCTGCCAGTCTAAGTCAGTGGATAAGAAATTGCGATAGATACCGAACCATCGGGAATTTTGAATGGGTAGATGGCAGATTGTCACAATGTAACTGTATTATGCGAGTATTCCATTAAGAATTGTTTCGTGTGACCATCTATTTTCTATGCATATTTTACTGTCTTGTGAATTTCAGGAGGACTCAGACTAATTAGCTGTCTCGCTGAGTAGGCACACAGCACAGTAAATGTTCTGTCCCTCACAGTAGGCTGTATGTTTGTTTACCATAACAGTTGTCCTCCGGTATTTTAGAAAGTGTTATTGATGGACGGCTTTAGCAGTGCTGGTTAAAGAAGCAGTGACATTTATACTTACAGAAAGTAAGGACAGCACATGAACATATACTGAGTGACAATGAGCTATTTGATTCCAATGAAATACCACTTCATGGAATGAATAAAATACCCAAAATATTGATTACACAGGCTGTTAAAAATGGAGCAAATGGAGATAAAACTTTACACTGAGTAGGCTGTCAAAGGTAAAGCAAAAAATACATATGTAAATATGCCGTTATATCCCATTGATCACGGGCAGTGAATTGTACCACACCATAAGCCTTTGAGTAGGAAGGTGGAGAATACATTAGAAGCACTTTGTAACTTGCCTAGGGACACAATTTTGGATGTTACCACGTGGCAGTGAATTGTACCACACCATAAGCCTTTGAGTAGGAAGGTGGAGAATACACTATTGCATTAGAAGCACTTTGTAACTTGCCTAGGAACACAATGTTGGATATTACCACTCATCTTGTGATCAGGAGCAGAGAAAATCCTTTGTTCTTGTATTAGAACCGAGGCTATTAGCAGACCATTGGAGTTTTTTAGATCTGCAGAGCAGGATTATCTGAGATAAAATTGTTTATGGGATGTGAAGGGGAGGGGATTAACTACAAATGAGAATGAATTAACTGTAGGAAATTGCATACAGGCGTGCAAAGCTGTAGAGCTCTCCAGAACCAAGCCAGAAATGTTGGATGAACAACAAAAGGAAAAGCATGCAGTGAAGCATGAGAAATAAGGCAAAATAAGGAATGCACAGCCAGGCTTGCTGAGATATTGCAAACGGTAACATGAGAGGCTTGAAAAGAAAAAAAACACCATATGGGAAGAAGTGTGTGCACGGGATTGCATTTGAAAGTAGTGCATTAAAACTCCATTGAGTTGTTGAGGTCTTGTTACAGTGGTAGTTCAGTCTTTGTTGCCCAGTTATCATCCAGATGCCTGGACCAATGGTCCAGAGATTGGACTTCAAATTCCAGCAAGGCAACCATGGAATTTAAATTCACTTTATGATAAGTAAATTTAAAAAATAACAAATAGCCTTAAAACTACTTAATTTTCATAAAAGCACATCTGGTTCACCAATGTTCTTCAAATGAGAAAATCTACCTTCCTCACTCCATCAGGCCTATATGTGACTACAGTACATCCCATTAGGTTGATTCTTAACTTCCCTCTGAAATGTTGGTGTCCCTATTGGTGACTGGTCTATGTCCTGAAATGTTAACTCCATTCTTCTTTCCACAGATGCTGCTTGAGAAGCTGAGTATTTTCAGCATTTGTTTTAATTTCAGGTTTCCATCATCTTCGGCTGAAAGGAGCAAACAAAACTAGAATCATGTCTTAGACCTTGCCAGGATCTGTTGGCTTGGATCCTCAGCCAAGCATGGACCAAAGAGTTGACTTGCAGAAACTAGTTGAGAGTTCATTTGAGAATGGCAACATGAAGACCAGAAGAAACTGAAGTCAAGGGTATCAAGAAAATGCACTCCTTTGATAAACACAAAATGCTGGATTAACTCATCAGTACAGGCAGCATCTCTGGATAGAAGGGATGGGTGACATTTAGGGTCGAGACCATTCTTCAGACTGAGTCAGTGGAGAGGGAGATACAGAAATAAGGAAGTGTAAGTAAGGTGTGAAAAGGAGTTAAAGGAGATGACGATCAAGGAAATTGTAGAATAGATCATTGTTAGCTAGGAGAAGGTAAAAACAGAACAAACAGAGAAGCAAAAATGTAAACAAGGACATTCAGACTGGTTATAGAACTTGGAAGGGGGGAGGAATGAAGAGAGATGGAACGCAAGGGTTACGTGAAGTTAGAGAAGTCAATATTCATACTGCTGGAGTGTAAGCTGGGGTGTAAGCTGCCCAAGCGAAAGATGAGGTGTTGTTCCTCCAATGTGCACTGGGCCTCACTGACAATGGAGGAGGTCCAGGACAGAAAGGTCAGTGTGGGAGTGGAAATTTAGTGTTTAGCAACCGGGAGATCAGGTAGGTTTAGGCGGACTGAGCGGAGGTGTTCAGCGAACCGATCGGCAAGCCTGTGCTTGGTCTCGCTGATATATAGGAGTCCACACCTGGAATAGCGGATACAGTAGATGGCACTCCTTTATTTGGAGGCATAAATGACTTGAGGAAAGATGGTTGTAGTTGTCAGAGATTATGCATCCAATTTACAGGATATCATTGCTGGAGCTCGCTTGAGCACTGTTCTGGGCTCAACTATCTTCAACTGGTTTATAATTGACATTCCCTCCATAAGGAAAGCAAGAAATAGGGATGATGCAGCTTTATAGGATTTTCGTTAGGTCGCACTTGGAGTATTGTGTGCAGTTCTGGTTGCCCCATTAAAGGAAGTATGTGAGACCTCAGCTGCTGTCTGTGTGAAGTTTGCACATTCTGCAGGTGACTGCGTAGGTTTCCTCCCGGCTCTCTGGTTTCCTCCCTTATGTCAAAATGTGTGGGTTGGCAGGTTAGTTGGCATCTGTAAATTTTGCCCCTAGAGTATAGGGTGCAGATGCGAATGTGGGATTAAATAGAACTAGTGTGAATGAGTGATCGATGGTCAATGCAGCCCGAATGGTCTTTATCCATGCTGTATCTTTTAATCAATTCAATCAGTCTGAATCCAAGAAAAAGCAGCCAGCTTGATTGGCTTCCCATCACTATGTGTTCATTCCCTCTACCAGAGGAGCACAATTGCTACAGTGAGGCACCATTTACAAAATGCATTGCAATTATTTGTCTGGGCTATTCTGAAAGCATCTTCCAAACTGTCATCCCTACCACCAAGGCGGACAAGAGCAGCAGGTGCCATGGAATACTCTATCTGGGATACACTCTAGGTTCCACGCTATCCTGATTTGGAAACATTTATCTGCTCTTTCTTTCATTTCTTCTGCAACCCCTTCTGCCTAGCAGCATTGTGAAATTACTTCATTGAAACAATGTTGAGAAGAGACTTTCCACTTCTTCTCAAGGGCAATTATAGATGACAATAAATACTGCCCTTTCCAGAAACACCCAGATCAATGAAAAGAATGATGATATATTCAATAGCAGATACATAGAACATAGAGTAGCACAACAGAGCACAGGAGCATGCCCTTCGGCCCATATGATGCCAGGCTAGGCTGATCGTCTCTATCTGCATGCGATCCATATCCTTCCATTCCTTGCATGTCCATGACAGGGTCTGAGTCAAAATACCAGTTGATCACATGGTATCAAAGGAGGGACATTGAATAGATGTACTCACACCATGAATTAGACATATGGGCATCCAGTAACAGGCCACTTTATTCAGGAGTATTGTGTAATGTTCTCCTGAAACAAGCCAAGCCATCAATCTCAGGGCTGGACAGTTAAATGTTATTTATGTATAAAACCACAGGAGAGATATGAGCTTGAATTCCTTGCAATAAACCAAAAGGATGTCATGCCCATGTTACAATGTGGTTTGACAGATGTGAACGATAAAAGTTACAGCAAGATGGATCCTTAAGAGCCCGAAGGAAGACAGTTGTGGAGTACTGTGTGTAGTCTGGTCACCAAGCAACAGGGAGGATGTCATTAAACAGAAAAGATTAGCAAATATGATACCAAGACTGGAGGGCTTAAGTTATAAGAAGAGATTGGACAGGCTGTGGCTCTTTTCCCTGCAGATACTAGAAATCTGCAATAAAAACAGAAAACAAGTGAAGAGCCAATAGTGTTTAATTATCATATATATCAGCAACAGAACAATAAAATTGTTACTTGCTGCAGCTTTCTAAGCCCATTAATATAGTGAAACGCAAACAATTATACAATAATCAATAATACATACATTACTATTCAGAACATCTCATCAATCTGATTGAGTGTTTTGAAGAAGTAACCAAGAAGGTTGATGAGGGCAGAACCATAGAACATGGATTTCAGTAAGGCCTATGATGTTTCCATATATTAGGCTGCTCTGTAAGGTTAGATTGAATTCAATGAGAGATTGGATACCTAACTGGATACAGATTTGGCTTTATGGTAAAAAGCAGAGGATGGTGGTGGAAGGTTGTTTTTAGAACTGGAGGCCTGTGACTAGTCGTGTGTCTCCCCTGATGCTGGGCCCAGTGTCAGGTATTGCATTGTGGGAATTGTAGAACCTTGGAGAGTTTTGCAGAGCAGAGGGATCCAGGAGTACATACAGTGCATTCAGAAAGTATTCAGACCCCTTCACTTTTTCCACATTTTGCTACATTACAGCCTTATTTTTAAATAAATTAAATTATTTTCTTTATCATCAATCTACAAACAATACCCCAGAATGAATAAGTGAAACAGGTGTTTAGAATTTTTTGCAAAGTAATTAGAAAGAAATAAATTGAAATATCACATTTACATAAATATTCAGACCCTTTGCTATGATACTCAAAATTGAGCTTAGGTTCATCCTGTTTCCATTGATTATCCTTGAGATGTTTCTACAACTTGATTGGTAAATTAAATTGATTGGACATGATTTGGAAAGGCACACACCTGTCTAGAAAAGGTCCCACAGTTGACAGTGCATGTCAGAGCAAAAACCAAGCCATGAAGACGAAGGAATTGTCCGATGACCTCCGAGACAGGATTGTGTCGAGACACAGATCTGGGGAAGATCACAGAAAAACAATTTCTGCAGCATTGCAGGTCCCAAAGAGCACAGTGGCCTCCGTCATTCTTAAATGGAAGAACTTTGGAACCATCAGGACTCTTTATAGAGCTGGCCACCCGGCCAAACTGAGCAATCGGGGCAGAAGGGCCTTGGTCAGGGAGGTGACCAAGAACCCGATGGTCACTCTGACAGAGCTCCAGAGTTCCTCTGTGAAGATGGGAGAACCTTCCAGAAGAACAACTATATCTGCAGCACTCCCACCAATCAGGCCTTTATGGTAGAGTGGCCAGATGGAAGCCACTCCTCAGCAAAAGGCACATGACAGCCAGCTTGGAGTTTGCCAAAAGGCACCTAAAGGACTCTCAGACCGTGAGAAACTAGATTTTCTGGTCTGATGAAACCAAGATTGAACTCTTTGGCCCGAATGCCCAGCATCACGTCTGGATGAAACCAGGCTCCGCTCATCGCCTGGCTAATACCATACCTAAGGTGAAGCATGGTGGTGGAAGCATCATGCTGTCGGGATATTTTTCAGGGGCAGGAACTGGGAGACTAGTCAGGATTGAGGGAAAGATGAATGGAGCAAAGTACAGAGAGATCCTTGATGAAAGCCTGCTCCAGAGCATTCTGGACCTCAGACTCAGGAGGTTCACCTTCCAACAGGACAACAACTCAAATCACACAGCCAAGACAACGCAGGAGTGGCTTCATGACAAGTCTGTGAATGTCCTTGAATGGCCCAGCCAGAGTTCGGACTGGAACCCGATCGAACATCTCTGGAGGGACCTGAAAATGCATCGATACTGACCTGATCGAGAGGATCTGCAGAGAAGAATGGGAGAAATGACCCAAATACAGGTGTGCCAAGCTTGTAGCGTCATACCCAAGAAGACTTGAGGCTGTAATCGCTGTCAAAGGTGCCTCAACAAAGTACTGAGTAAAGGGTCGGAATACTTACGTAATTGTGATATTTCAGTTATTTCTTTTTAATTACTTAAAAATAATTCTGAACACCTGTTTTTACTTTTTTATTATGGGGTATTGTGTGTAGATTCATGGTACAAAAAATTGAATTTAATCAATTTTAAAATAAGGCTGTAATGTAACAAAATGTGGAAAAAGTGAAGGGTCTGAATACTTTCTGAATGCACTTGAAGGTGGCATCATATGTAGGTAAGACAACAAAGAAGGCTTTTGGCACACTCGCTTTCATCAGTCAAGGAACTGAGCACAGAAGTTGTAACATTATGTCACAATTGTATAAGACAATGTTGAGACGGCATTTGGACTATTTTATCAGTTTTGGTGACCATGATTTTGGAAAGATGCCATTAAGCTGGAAAGAGTGCAGAGAAGATTTACAACTTCAGCTTGAAGAAGGGTCTCAACCCAAAACCTCACCCATTCCTTCCCTCCAGAGATGCTGCCTGTCCCGCTAAGTTACTCCAGCATTTGTGTCTACCTTTGTTAATTTAATTTACCAGTTATTGTTCAATATCTCCGAATGTGCTACTGATATATATGAATCAAATTAAATATAAACAGAAAAATAACAAAAATGAAAAGTTGATTAAGGCTGAAAGGAAAAAAAAGAAAAATTATAATATATTTTTTTAATGAGATTCTGTATTTCAAAAATCTCCATCAAAATTTGATAACTGAAAGCATTGAATTCCATGCTTATCGTTATCACATGGAGTGCTGGAGAAGGTTTATAGACAATAACTATCAAGGCATTAGTAAAATGTTGTTTAAGATTAAATAAAATATTATAATCTATGATGAGTTTAATTCAGATCTGAAATACACATGCAAAATATTCACACTATTCAATGCATTTGAACGACGAGCTAGTGAGAAAACATTTTTTGCAAATCCAATGTCAGATCAGCATAACTCAGGCAGCAATATTTGACTATTTTACATTAAATATGACTCAGTTGTGGTGTAACTTTCATATAAATAATAATGAATGCCATTACCGCACATTATTTTGACTGCAAATTATGAGACTAAATTAGTTGACACTAAACCAAATTGTAAGTTTTATCCCATTGGGATTGATTGTCAATAACGGCTGCTTAAATCAGTGGAAGAATTTTATTGTTACTCTTTGTATGCTTTTCGGGAAACACAAATGGTGTTCCACGCGATAATGCCATGGTTCTTATCAGGGACAGCACAATGTGTTTCACAACATCTGCTATTCATATGTGAGATATAAATCCATTGAGCATGTGTGATAATGATGCATGACTATGATGTTGGGAGGATGCATTTATGGAGTTACTGAACTTCACTGATCTCTTGGCTAGCTGTATGTTTTCAGACTGTAGGATAAGTATGCTTTAATTACTCAAAATGACATTGATTTAAAAAACTGCAGCAAACCACAGGGAAACTGAGAATGGATACTGCAGAGTGGAGCAGACATTGTGGTTTTGTCCATTTGTTAATCTGCATGTCAAATGGATTAACCACGTACCTGAACCTCAATGCAATGCAATGTCACTCAGAGCAGGAGATAAAATGAATTAAGTAGAGCTTGTAACTGCGGGAGATCCTTCCGAATACCGAACCATTGTCATTATCAATGTTTTAGAATTAATATTCAATAGCTCCAAATTCTGAACTTGGTTGGATATTCTGCTGCTGTGTTAACATAACCCCAAGGATCTGATGGACTCACAATGAATTGCAAAGATGTAATGGTAGGAAGTGCACGTGATTTTAGAAATCAGGTTTTATTTTTCTTGGCACTGAAGAAATTTAATTAAAATGAACACAATATTTAAAATAATGAACAGTTTTAAATAAATCTTTGGACCTGCAATTGAAAGCTTAAGGATTTGAGAAATTGCCACTGTGTCTTTTATTTGTCATCATGACAATGCAGTTTATTTGTGCCGTAAAGCCTAGCAAATGTAAGAGTCAAATACACTTTATGTCTTTTAGTTGGTAATGACATAGTCAAAAGGTGGGGACTATCATGGGGACGCATGTTTGTGTTGTTCAATCCAATGTGTAAACACATGTTGAGACACTGGGAAGGATTCAGAATCACCAAAATGGCCAATTATGGAAGCAGATCTTCAGCATTTTAAGTGAATAGAAATGCAGTGTAGTGAATAAAATGGAGGGATACACAAGTTGCCCATTTGTCTCCATACCTATTGACCAATGGTAGAATATGTTAATGCAGGTTAACATCCCAACATGTTTTGCTTAACTACCTAATCAGAGACTAAATATGGAAATATTGTGTGCAGTTCTGGTCATCACATTACAGGAAGGATGTGGAGGTTTTGGAGAGAGTGCAAAAGAGGTATATCACAACGCTGCCTGGATTACAGTGTATTAACTATGAGGAGAGGTTAGACACAGCTTGGTTTGTTTTCTCAGGAATGTCAGAGGTTCAGGGGACACCTGTTAGAAGTATATAATTTATGAGAGGCATAGATAGAGTAAACAGTCAGAACCCTTTTTCCAGGGAGGAAATGTCAAAGAGTGGACTGTTTAACTTTACGATGAGAGGGGTAAACGTTTTTAGACAGTCGGTGCCTGAAACCTGCTGCATGTGGAGGTGGTGGAGGCAGATACGATAATAGTGTTTAAGTTTTAAATTAGGTACATGGATATGAAGGGAATGGAGGGATATGAATTATGAGCAAAGATGAGATTAGTCCCCCTAACTCAACACTTTAACTCACCCTCAGTGAGCTAAAGTCATTCAATAGACAATAGGTGCAGGAGGAGGCCATTCGGCCCTTCGAACCAGCACCACCATTCAATGTGACCATGGCTGATCATCCTCAATCAGTACCCCGTTCCTGCCTTCTCCCCATACCCCCTGACTCCGCTATCCTTAAGAGCTCTATCTAGCTCTCTCTTGAATGCATTCAGAGAATTGGCCTCCACTGCCTTCTGAGGCAGAGAATTCCACAGATTCACAACTCTCTGACTGAAAACGTTTTTCCTCATCTCAGTTCTAAATGGCCTACCCCTTATTCTTAAACTGTGGCCCCTGGTTCTGGACTCCCCCAACATTGGGAACATATTTCCTGCCTCTAACGTGTCCAACCCCTAAATTATCTTATACGTTTCGATAAGATCCCCTCTCATTCTTCTAAATTCCAGTGTATACAAGCCTAGTCGCTCCAGTCTTTCAACATGTGACAGTCCCTCCATTCCGGGAATTAACCTAGTGAACTTACACTGCACGCCCTAAATAGCAAGAATATCCTTCCTCAAATTTGGAGACCAAAACTGCACACAATACTCCAGGTGCGGTCTCACTAGGGCCCTGTACAACTGCAGAATGACCTCTTTGCTCCTATACTCAACTCCTCTTGTTATGGCCAACATTCCATTGGCTTTCTTCACTGCCTGCTGTACCTGCATGCTTCCTTTCAGTGACTGATGCACTAGGACACCCAGATCTCGTTGTATGTCCCCTTTTCCTAACTTGACACCATTCAGATAATAATCTGCCTTCCTATTCTGACCACCAAAGTGGATAACCTCACACTTATCCACATTAAACTGCATCTGCCATGCATCCGCCCACTCACACAACCTGTCCAAGTTACCCTGCAACCTCATAACATCTTCCTCACAGTTCACACTGCCACCCAGCTTTGTATCATCTGCAAATTTGCTAATGGTACTTTTAATCCCTTCATCCAAGTCATTGATGTATATTGTAAATAGCTGCGGTCGCAGCACCGAGCCTTGCGGTACCCCACTAATCACTGCCTGCCATTCTGAAAGGGACCCATTTATCCCCACTCTTTGCTTTCTGTCTGTCAACCAATTTTCTATCCATGTCAGTACCCTACCTCCAATACCATGTGCTCTAATTTTGCCCACCATCTCCTATGTGGGAATGGAATCTCCCATTCCTTTTGGATGCATGTCCAACCTATCCATAAACTGAAATCACTCCCTGGAGCTGGATGCCCTGGAGCATATGGAGTCATGATTCTTAAAAATTACACCCTGGTTGCACGCTTAACACGCACTTTCAAAATCAGTTTGCCTGCCATTTTATTGAATTACTAACGTTACAATAAGTCAGAGAAAACTTGTGGCAGTAAGAATTTTGAGAAGAAACTAAATGCGAATTTGTCCCATTCAGTGCTTCATACAAAATGTGAAATTCAAATGTCCCATTTCCACAAAGACACCAAAATATGTCAAACGGTTTTTATAAAAAGGTATCACATTAGTGGTTACATAATTGTGCTCATTTTCAAACGTTTGCTAATTTTTTTAATGTCATTCACTCAGGGCACTTCTATTTCTACTTTTGTTTATGTTATTGCTCACAGCTGGAAGACAGTCACGAAAGCTGTTCAGTAGTATCACCATCTGCAGCCCAGGTCTTCCTGTATGTGGTTGAAATATATAGTCATGTTCATGCACATAGGATCCAAGAGGTGCAGGAGGTCCGATATGAAAATGTCCTTGATCTTCTTACAACTTGTCAACAGATGGTCACATTCCAGAGGCATATTCTATTTCAACACTTATTTCATTTCACAAATGTAATCATTTCTGACAAACACAAGGCTCATTGAGGAAACGATTTGAGCTGATGCTCAAGTCTAAAGAGAAAGATGGCTCTTACTGTTTCAGCTCCCAAGGAGGCAGACATTTTTTTGCCATGTCCCATTTCAGTTATTTCTCTTGCTATCTTATTGAAAGTTGCATTCATAAATCAACTTATTGAATTTTGCTTTGTATGATCACAAATGACATTACAAACTTTATTGAGTACATAATATTCTGTAAATTCTTCATCCATTCTAAGCTAGGATAGGCCAAATGAATTATATGTTACTGATGAATTATGCACATAAATGTGCACATACTCTACAAAATATCTCTCCTTCAATTTTAAAATGTTATCTTTACAGGCATCACATAAAGTATTTGAATATTTTAGTATTTTCTCATATATGGAAATGCTTGTTTTTACATTGCATACATAATAAAACTTAAATTTTGAACTATAAAGTCAAACATATGATAATGAGCAAGGTAATCACATCAGCAAACTAAATTGTACATAAATATGTGAAAAGTGAACATCAATCAACCAAAGAAGACACATTTGTAGGCTGCTAAAGTGTAACTGGAAGCAATTTAGACTAATTGCAATTCTGAAAGCAACATATTTGTGGCAAACTAAGCTAATTAAATTATGTTATAAAAGCTTTGTTTCATCTGTTGGTGTCAGTGCCTTTGCTCTTCTACACAGTCTCCACCCATTCAACAGTAGAATAGAATTATTAAAATTTATAGCACAAAGATAGGTTACGCCGATTATCATGCCAAGCCAAATTTTCTCAAAGACCTGCCAACCTAATCCTGATTTCTTGATTTTCCATGCACCCATTATGGCTTAATGAACTTTATGAATGTATTTAAAGACAAAATCAATAAAAAAATAATTTAATCTGGTCTAAAGATCAATCGATTCCCAAAAGAAGCAAGTTAATAATAACTTCAGGTTTTAAATAGACCCCTTGCATTACCATCAGAATGAAATAGAGTTGCCAGGAAATTCAGTTGAAAATTATGCTAATTAGGTCAATGGTGTAAATTATGTTGTTTTGTCCAGTTATCTCATGTTGCCTCTGAGTGCTTCAGTATTGCTCAGTCTGCTGCACCAACATGAGCTAAGGGACAGACAATGGATGCACAGCATTCTTGCCATGGCATCCCTTAGGAGAAGAGAACAGTGCTCCATAATTATACTGGAAAGAACACTCTTGTCTCCAGTTCTCCAAGGAGCGATGTATTCAGATACAGATGGTTTTGTGTAGGTGGTGAAAGTGATTGTGACCGTCTGCAGGGAGAGTCCTGCCCAACACACCTGTGCCTGGATTATTTTTCCTGTAGAGATCAAGATCCCTGTCAACACGAACCTCACAAGCTTTGGATAATTTGAGGCAGTGGCTGCCTACTTGAGCCGTACATGTGAGGTTTCTTGACACTTCAGCAATAGGATGATCTCTCCTCAAGAAAAGCAAACTATATCCATTTTCCTTACGCGAGATGGTGGAACAGAGTGTGACACAGAATTGTGAGATTTGAGAGTTTTCCAAAGATTAATTGCGAGAGACATTGCATTCTTGTGGTATTTCACACTCTCACTCCATGAACTTTGGAATGATAACATTCATCTATGAGCAAGAGAGGAATATTTTGATAGTGAAATCCATTACCCCAGGAAGTTAGCATGACCCCTATTCTTCGGTAGTTTGCGAAGCCCAAGTATTTCAGCAACAAGCCATGTAGAGGCTGGCATGTGGTGGACTGGGCTAGCTTCTAAAAACTTTCCATGCTCTGTCTAGTTGAGGGGGAAAACCAGAACACCAGGCTCCACAATACTCTACTGAGGGGTGCATACTTTATCATCTGCCTTTGCTGGATACTCTGTAACCCACGGTCGACGGTCAATGAGAGCGTGGAGGGAGCACCGTGAAGGGGGGAAGAACAATGGAGGACCCGGCATTGGGGGACCGCCATGAGGGGGGGGGGAGAACAATGGAGGGACCGCTGTGAGGGGGGGAGGTGAAGAACAATGGAAATTTGGGGAGGATGGGAGAACAATGGGGACCTGGCATGGGGGGAACCGTTGTGGGGGGGGGGGGTGGGCGGAGGGAGAACAAAAGGAGGAGCCGGCATGCTTTGTAACTTTGTCAGCGCAGTAGGTGGCTGCTATTTGTATACATTGGGTATGCAAACAAAGAATTTCACTGTGCCTAGTCACATGTGACAATAAAGTATTCCATTCCATTCCAACTTTATCACTTCAAGGACTCACACTTTGCCGAAGCTCATCTGAGCCCATCTGTAGGAGGAGAGTGAGTGGAAGAGTGGTGGCAGACAGTGATAAAGGGCTGTCCTCTATGGACGCCCTCTCAGTGCGGCACGGTGGCGCAACAGTAGAGTTGCTGCCTTATAGCGTTTGGAGCGTCAGAGACCCGGTTCGATCCCGACCAGGGGTGCTACCTGTATGGAGTTTGAACATTCTCCCCGTGACTGCATGGATTTTCTCCGAGATCTTTGGTTTCCTCCCACCCTCCAAAGACGTACAGGTTTGTAGGTTAATTGGCTTGGTATGAGTGTAAATTGTCCCTAGTTTGTGTAGGATAGGTTAATGTGCGGGGATCGCTGGTTGGTGCGGACTCGGTGGGCCATAGGGCCTGTTTCTGCACTGTATCTCTAAACTAAACTAAAACTAAACTAAGCAGGTCAGGGAGCATCTCGTCCCCTCCCCCTTCCCAGTTCTCCCTCTATCTTCCTGTCTCCACCTATATCCTTCCTTTGTCCCGCCCCCCTGACATCAGTCTGAAGAAGGGTCTCGACCCGAAACGTCACCCATTCCTTCTCTCCTGAGATGCTGCCTGACCTGGTGAGTTACTCCAGCATTTTGTGAATAAATACCTTCAATTTGTACCAGCATCTGCAGTTATTTTCCTACTACACTAAAACTAAACTAAAATAATCTGATATATATATATATATATATATGCGTCACTGCAATTGCAATGTGGTAATACCTGCAGCAATGATAGCCTGGCTTGATATCACACGGATTGTGGATTGAAAGGCTAAGGTTCCATGGTGAAGGTTATCATGTGTGTGGATCACACTCTTCAACTGCAATGAAACTCATCTTATCTTCCACAAGCCATGATCAATATCTGTACTTTGCAGGTAGTTGAGAATGAAAAGCAAACATATTCTGGGACAGGATTAACCATTTCTCAAGCTGCTGCCTTAACAAGGATCCCTGCATTATTCAGCTAAACTGTCCCAGTGTGCTTAAAATGATGGAAGTTAGAAAGGTACATGATTTATCAGCAGTTCCTGAATTCGCTTTATACCACAAAATCATTATGCGCACTCATTGGGCTGCATTCAGAACCAGCCATTAGTTTCCATACTAGTGAGTGCTCAACCAACTTGGCTCAATTAGTGCTGATTATTCAGGAACTTGCTGATTTACAATTTAGTCCTGTAGAGCCAGCAGCTGACATGGGCACACTAATCACAATATCATAGAATTGTGAGCAGCCTCTACTCTGAATGAACAGCAAAGAATGAGTTGTACGACAAATCATCATGCAATTCCTTATTCAGTCCTAAGTGATCCCCTTGAGCCATGTATCATCAGTGCAAGGAATGAGCTTATTGAAGGTTACAAACCACTGGACTCCCTCCGGGAACCGTGGTATCTCATGTCACATTACAGGAGAGCCTCGAGGACATACCAGTAACTATCTTGTTAAACATGAAAGTAATGATGATGGAGGTATAATTGAAAATGATTTCCATGTAACACATTCTTCATGGGAATTTTATAAAGAACATGAGTTTATCACAATGCAAGTGGGCAGCTTTATCTCCCAACGTAAGGTACGTGTAATCTCTAGGATGATCTTCACTATGTTAGATTAATCAGATGGTGACCTCAAAGATTGACAGATTCTTGATTAGTACAGATGTCAGGGGTCATGGGGAGATGGCAGGAGGATGGGGTTGAGTGGGAAAGATAGATCGGCCATGATTGAATGTCGGAGCAGACTTGATAGGCTAAATGGTTTAATTCTGCTCCTAGAACTTATGAACATAAGTCCCATATTTGTTGTAAATTATGAACATAATGCACAATCAATCACCGTTTACTGCCAATAGAGCCTTGGCGAGAGAACCATCCACAGAGTAACTTAGCAACCCATTAGAATTAATCGATTACTGAGTTTCATAGGCTCTCTTGTCTGAGGACAAGAAGTTAATCATTCAAATACAACACTCCTTTCCACACAACCAAGCAAGAGAGTTGTTGTTGAATTACTATTGGAGAACACTCTGCAAGTCCATTGATTGCATTCATTTATGCAGACAGTATATGCTCTTAACTCTGAATATCCAAAGACCCGCAGTGCTGATGAGCCATGCAACCTGATGTCTTTCAAGACCTGAGCAAAGCTGGTGATTCATCATTCTCTCAGAAAACGCTCATCTCAAGTCTACCATGGCATGACCAAAGATGCCCCAGTGATCATGTAGGTGGAAGAGAGAAGCCTACAGAGAGTCATCTATCTCCTTCAAATAGGGAAAAGCAGAGGAAATATTTCCAGTGGCTCAGCTGATTTTATGTCTTTGCTCCTTTATTTTAATCATCTCTGACAATTGCAATTGGTGCTTGTAGTTATGGAAGGAGAATTCTAACATTCTTCTTGCAATTTTACAAATTTCACACAAGGAACACCTTTACAATCTATCCTATCCTACAATCATACATTGACTAAAAAATAGCTGACAAAATGATCATAGTTCCTTGCAGTATTCCAAGCTTCTGAACTTTGCTTCCTCGTCCAATCTGCACTGTTACTTTAAGAGGGTGGGATATGTTCTATTGTTAAAAACTTTTAAACATAGGTAAATTATTGACTTAACGTATCTATGAAAACCTTTCCTTGGCCCAGTGCATCGATGCAATTACAACAACACCTCTACTTCCTCAGAAGATCAAGGAGATTCAGTATATCGACAAACGCACTATCAAACTTTGACAGGTGTATGGTAGAGAGCATATTGACTAGTTTCATCACCTGGTGTGGCACCCCGAATGCCCAGAATTGAAGGAGACTACAGATACTGTAGATACTGCCCAGAACATCACAGGTTATGATTTCCCTACCATAGGAGGCATTGGTTCAAAGAGGCATTAAATATCATCAAAGGCTTACACCATCCTGGCCTTTTTGCTACTACAATTGGAAAGAAGGTACAGGAGCCTGAAAACCATGTCCACCCAGTTCAAGATCAGCTTCTTCCCATCATCAGGCACCTGAACACAACACAACACCACCTCAGTAACTGTAATCTTCTTTGAACTGCGCCTTTAGTTTCACTACAGTCGACTATATTTGCATTTTTATGGTTACCTAGTATTAATGTTATGAATTTATTGTATTTTTGATTATTACATTTACCATCTGGCTGTTATTGCCTTTATGGACCTGTTGAGCTGCAGTAAATAAGAATTTAAATGTCCCATTGTCAGTATATATGACAATTAAACACTCTTGACTCTGTACTCCCTCTTGAAACAAACATAGCAACATAGAAAATAGGTGCAGCAGTAGGCCATTCGGCCCTTTGATCCAGCGCTGCCATTTAATATGACCATAGCTGATCATCTAAAATCAGAAACCCGTTACTGCTTTTTCCCCATATCCCTTGATTCCTTTAGCCGTAAGAGCTAAATCTAACTCTCTTTTGAAAACATCCAGTGAATTGGCCTCCACTGCCTCCTGTGTCAGAGAATTCCACACATTCACAACTCTCTGGGTGAAGATGTTTTTCCTCATCTCAGTCCTAAATGGCCTACTCCTTATTCTTAAACTTTGACCCCTGGTTCTGGACTCCCCCAACATCGGGAACATTTTTCCTGCATCTAGCCTTTAAGGATTTTATATGTTTCTATAAGATCCCCTCTCATCCTTCTAAATACCAGTGAATACAAGCCCAGTCGACCCATTCTTTCATCATATGTCAGTCCCACCATCCCGGGAATTAACCTGGTGAACTCGTTAGCCACAGTTGAGCCGCCTTCCCCATTTTATTTTTCGCCAGACAGGGATCACATCTCTTGACATCTAAGTTAAAGTAATTTTCAAAGTACATGATTGTGTGAGCTTGTCATTCAGTGCTTGTCCTCAATGGCAGTTTCTCACACCAGCTTTCCAATTGGGTTTGTTGGAGCTATTATTTCTCTGCTGTGTTCTTCTATGCCCTTCCAAATCTACAGTATGAAATTATTAATGAATACCATATCTTAGTTGCTTGGCATGAATAGGAAAGAGCATGCAATGACAATTTAGCACAGCTAAATCGATGCACATGGCTCTACTGATCACCCGATTACACGGATTGTAATTCACCAAAAATATACCTCAATCTGTACTATCCTACAGAGCACAAGAACATGTTTAGTCAACACAACGAAAGTTTTAGAAAACCATCATTTCGGACTCAAAGTGCTGTAGTAATTTAGCAGATCAGGCAGCATTCCTGGCCTGACCCATTGCGTAACTCGAGCGTTTTGTGTCCTTTTGTGTATTAAAGCAGTTCTTTGTTTCAATCATTTTGGATGAAGTTTTCAAAGAAGGAAGACAGACATGGTGTATTGAATATAATAGATACTGATCTGAGGCTTCCATATTTTTGGCCCCAGTGAATACTATTTGAAATATATTTCAATTAATTAGATTTTTATTGGTTGATTTTTACTGTTTATATTTGTTGTTTTTTTATGTTATGAAATTAAAAGCAGTTGGGTGTGAGTATGGGAAGTCCTTTATTTATCAGCTGCATATTATCTTTGTACTATCTTTAGCAAAATCTAATGATTATATTTACTATCAGCTTTAAGCGGTGTGAGAGACAAAGTCTTTAATGTAAATAGAATCATGATTTGCTTTCTCACTAATTATTTTGAAGACATTTTGGATAATGAACATGAGAAAAAATACTATATTCTTGTTGTACATCTTTGTACTGGTTACACTCCTCCATTGACATGAACCAGATCTGTTAATAGGTTAGAGGGCAAAGATAATAGTTTTTTCAGAGTATTCTTGCAACATAAGTTTGGTTTCATAATAAACGCGAGCTTTAAAAATTGAAACTAAAGATAATTAGCAAAACTAGCGTAAGAAAAAAATCACTTATGAATTACTTCAATATTATATCTTGTACTAAATGTTGTACCCTTTATCTGTGCACTGTGGACGGCTTAATTATATTCATGTATAGTCTTCTCTGCTGGATAGCACACAAACCAAAGCTTTTCACTGCACCTCGGTACACGTGATGATAATAAACTAAAATAAACTAAATTTAATGTCCTTTTCATTATTTTCCTATTATCACATTGGTTTCATTCATTTCTGAGTGCTTTCATTTTTTGAGTCCTTTTAACTGCCTCCGCATGCTAGTTAGTCTGGCCAAAGATAAATTAACATGATTTCATCTGAGTTAGCTAATTAGAAAACAGGACAACTTTCACTAAATTGAAGCTCTCACGATCCTCTTTAATTATTTAGTATTTCCAGAGAATTCATGGCTATATTTTCTTTTATTTCCATGGAATTACACTCTTTATATATCGGGGGAATTTTCCAGTTTTACTCTTTGGGTTGTGATCTGGCAGAGCAGATTGGCTAAGTGAACCAGACTACCTATCATCTCATTGAAACAATTGGAATGTAATTTGAAATGTGTGGTAAAAGTGCCTGCTCTGTCAGATTACCATCTAGTTTTTTTATTGAAGGTATCACAAAATGCTGGAGTAACTCAGCAGGTGAGGCAGCATCTAGGAGAGAGGGAATGGGTGACGTTTCGGGTCGAGACCCTTCTTCAGACTGATGTCAGTGGGGCGGGACAAAGAAAGGATATAGGTGGAGACAGGAAGACAGTGGGAGAACTGGGAAGGGGGAAGGGAAGAGAGGGACTGAGGAACTACCTAAAGTTAAAGAAGTCAATGTTCATACTGCTGGGCAGTAAGCTACCCAAGCAAAATATGAGGTGCTGTTCCTCCAATTTCCGGTGGGCCACACTATGGCACTGGAGGAGGCCCATGACAGAAAGGTCAGACTGGTAGTGGGAGGTGGAATTGAAGTGCTCAGCCACCGGGAGATCAAGTTGGTTAAGGTGGACTGAGCGAAGGTGTTGAGCAAAACGATCACCGAGCCTGCGTTTGGTCTTGCCGATGTAGAGAAGTTGACATCTGGAAGAGCGGATACAATAGATGAGGTTGGAGGAGGTGCAGGTGAACCTCTGCCTCACCTGGAAAAACTGTTTGGGTCCTTGGATGGAGTCGAGGGGGGAGGTAAAGGGACAGGTGTTGCATCTCCTGCGGTTGCAAAAAGTTTTTCTATTGTTCACTTTTGAGATCTGACCATTGCGAGCATGATCAGCATTTATTTTCTTCTCTAAATGCTCTTGAGAAGATGCCCAATGCCAGTGCATTCTTATGGTAAGTTTACTTTCATAGGTTGGGGCATTGAGTATAAGAATCAGGAAGCCATAAAGCAGCTTTATAGGTCCTTGGTTAGGTTGTGTTTGCAGTATTGTGCGCAGTTCTGGTCACCCCATTACAAGAAGGTTGTGGAGGCTTTGGAAACGATGCGGAGGAGGTTTACCAGAACAATACTTGGCAGATTTTGGCTTTTGAGATAGTATAAAGGAGTGATTCACTCTCTGCACGATATTCAACCTCTGATCTGTATTTTTAGACACAGTATTTTGTTTGTCCAAATGAGTTATTGGCTCAGGGCATTGAGTATAAGACCATGGCTCTATTGTCTACATGCATGTCATCATGTGTTGGGTATGGTGGTGAAGCAGTAAGTTGTATCTACATTAGTTTAATGTAGTTAAATATGGGAATAGATCTTGTCACAGTTACCGAAGATAGACACAAAAAGCTGGAGTAATGGGTGAAGTTTTGGGTTGAGACCCTTCTTCAGACTAGTTATGGATAAGGGAAATGAGAGATGTAGATGATGATGTAGAGAGATAAAGAACAATGAATGAATGATATGCAAAAAAGAAATGATGATAAAGGAAACAGGCCATTGTTAGCTGTTACCAATGTCACTGTTACCAATGGGTGTCAAGTTGTTGGCCTACCACAGGTTGATTCAGATCAAGACAGCCAGTTGGCTTCAGTCTCACAGAGTCATGAGCGAGCACAGCAGTCCAGAATTGCTTTTTTATTTACTCGTATGTATCAGCACTGCTTGCATATCCAGATGGGAATTTCGTAATTACAAGCAAGCTGCATTCTTTGTGAAATTTATAATTCCATTTACAATCCTTTTCAATTTCAATACAAAAACTTACCTTTAACCAGATTGTTTTTGCAGCCCCTAGCGAGTATTGAATAAGAAAGTTTGACCAAACGTTTTCTCGGCTGTGATCTACATTTGAATCTCTGCCGGAAGCCAAGTTAAATACATTCCCTATCCCGCTCTCAGTAAAGTTACAATTGGAGCTTTAGAGTTTTGTAGAAATTCATGCTAAAAATAGATTTATTTTTGGTTATTTTGACAAGAATGAAGCCCAGTGCCATAGTGCTGAGAAAATCTTGAGTTTGTTTCTATTTAGTACAGTTAAACATCACTCCAAAGACGTACAGGTATGTAGGTTAATTGGCTGGGTAAAATGTAAAAATTGTCCCTAGTGGGTGTAGGATAGTGTTAATGTACGGGGATCGCTGGGCAGCACGGACTTGGTGGGCCGAAAAGGCCTGTTTCCGGCTGTATATATATGATATGATATGATATGATATGATTTACACAACCACATTTTGTGCCCAGAGGAAAATAAACCCACTAGCCTCCAAGTACCCTTGAGAGTTAACAGTAGTTCCTGACAGTAATAAAAAAGAGTAAATATTCAGTATAATATTCCATTTTGGTAACATTTATTCTCTGAGAGAAGCTGGTCAGGAATTCTATCAGATATTGTATTATTTATGTTCATTATATCTTATAATTATATCAGAAAATCAAACAGTGAATGTGATTGGATACAAAGTGGTTAAAATGACTTGGGAACATGGATAGGTGACATTTTGGTTGGGACCCTTCTGTCTGAAGAAGGGTTCCAACCCAAAATGTTGCCAATCCATGCTTTCCAGAGATGCTGTTTGACCCACTGAATTACTCCAGCATTTTGTGTCTTATTTTTTTGTAAACCAGCAGATTGTGCAATTTACCCCTCGTTGTGGGTTTCCCTTAAACATCCGTCTTTTACCTCAGTCTGATCGCAACCCCAGTTATTTCTTCACTACCACCACCGTCCCCATCATTGGATTGCAAACCCTATCACACACCATCAGGATCTTATTCCTGCTAGTCAATCTGAACCGCAAATGTCCCAATTCCTTTTCTCTTTGATTGATGTACTGACACTCTTTCCAATCCATTCACCACTCATGGACTTATTGCAACCTTTAACCTGCAATCTATCACTTAGAACAAACATTCCTTGACTTACCATACCTGCTCCACTCCTACTGATCAAGCAGGAGCCAGAATACTCAAGTATTCATGCTCAATGATATTTTTCAGATAAGGTCCACACAGAAAATTTGCAATGGCTCTCTGCACATCACTAGTTTAGGGTGTCTTCATTGAAGTTAAAAAAATCCTTCTCCATTGTATTTTGATGAAATAGAAACTTATAGAAACAAATGGAGATGTTAATGCCTATTTCATATAAGTACCTACCATTTGGTTATTCTGGATGAGCACTCCTCACTGAAGAAGGGTCACGACCCGAAACGTCACCCATTCCTTCTCTCCGGAGATGCTGTCTGTCCCGCTGAGTTACTCCAGCATTTTGTGTCTACTCCTCACAACAATGTGTCTCCATTGAAACTCTGGACAGAGAATGATCTTATGCCTTGCACAATAGATCCAGAAATCATGTCCACTGTTAAGGTATTTTGCAGCAGGATATTCCTGATAACATTTCCAAAGCAGCTTGAAGAAATGTGAATCCGACCCATTCAGTTTCATGGTTGTTGGCCGCAGTGAAGTGAACATAAAAACAATGCTGTTTGTATTTGCTCCATTATAGCAGTTGCTTTCACTACCTACTTCCCCATTGCTCTGTCTGTGATTTCTGTGAAAACATGACCAGGGACAGTAATTGGACCAAAATTTGCTGAGGTCCCTTTAAAAACAAACATTAGCGAATGAAATGCAGAATAGGCGAATGAATGTATTTTACACAGAACACCTTTATTGTTGCTGGAAAAACCTTTATGATGGGATGGTGTTTCTTTTGAAATTCCTGTCTGCAGAATCCTGATGATATCAGATTCCTCAGGTGAGGCTGGCACATTGCTTCTGAATCAGGGGCTTAAGGTGATCCTTTAATTATTTTTCTGGATGCTACAATGTAAAATAAGAAGTTACAATTTAAAGTTGGTCTTAATCCAGTAGCTGGAGAGTATGGGATCTTTAAAAAGACTGGAGTCAGCACTCTAATTGTTCCCTTAACTTTATTACGTTTCCTTAACTTTATTTTTTATGGTAACAGAGCTCGAAAAAAATATAACATACGCAGTGGCTGCCGATCAGGTACTTTTATGCTTCACCCAGATTGATGTATATTCTTAACTTCAGTGAATTATTTATTTTGGGAAGTGAATGCTGCAGCCAGTTTACTTTGCCTTAGGCTTGCAACAAACAAATGAGGCTTAAACTCCAGTAAAGACAATACGGGTTGATTTTCCAAAATAGATTTAAGACTTCCTTCCATTTTTATATGGGTTCCCTTTCTATTAACACGTTTATAATAGCTTGGAGCATTGTAATAGGGCATAAATCAAATAAGGATCGGTACAGAAAATCCTAAGTTGTTAATAAATAATTTGCGAGAAACATGGTCATTTGTTGGGAAGAAGCAAAGGTCCACGCTGTTACACCAAGGATTGAATTGACGCAAGATCAAGAGTCCGACTTGAGATGCGTTAAGACTGTCATGAAACAAGGGAGCGCTTTGAAAGAAAGAAAATAATAGATTGTGAGAGCAACAGATAATGCAGAGAAAATTGAGAGGAATCTCTAAACTGACCTCACCATTAGGTTTAGCTTTGGGGTAAGTTGCTACAATGACCAGGAATATTGTCTTTCCTTTTGATCCTTTGGTCCTTTTAAATCAACATGCTTTCTGCAGAATCTGTTAAGGTATTAATTCCCTCCCCTCTGTGAATGCAATTTTCTTGCTGCCCAATATTAATTCAAATTATAAATCGAGCAAGGTGGAAAGTGGTAAACACAAAGTGTTGGAGTAACTCAGCAGGTCAGGCGGCATCTCTGGAGAAAAAGGATTGGTGATATAAAAAATCTATAAACATAGAAAATAGGTGCAGGAGTAGTAAGCCATTCGGTCCTTCGAGTCAGCACCGCCATTCAATATGATCATGGCTGATCATCCAAAATCAGTACCCCGTTCCTGCTTTCTCCCCATATCCCTTGATTCTGTTACCCCCTAAGAGCTATATCTAACTCTCTCTTGAAAGCATCCAGTGAATTAGCCTCCACTGCCTTCTGTAGCAGAGAATTCCACAGATCCACAACTCTCTGGGTGAAAAAAAAAATCCTCATCTCAGTCCTAAATGGCCTACCCCTTATTCTTAAACTGTGACCCCTGGTTCTGGAGTCCCACAACATCGGGAACATTTGTCCTGCATCCAGCCTGTCTTTTGGGTCAGGACCCTTCTTCAGACTAAAGATGGTTCCCAACCCAAAATGTCACCTATCCTTTTTCTCCAGAGATGTGACCTGACCTGCTGAGCTATTCCAGCACTTTGTGTCGATCTTTGGTATAAACCCCCAGCATCTGCAGTTCTTTGTTTCTACATTAAAGCAGGGGCATTGTTAATTGGGAACATGAGTTGGTTCTTAATTCTTCTATTGGGACTCTGAGACAATAATGACTCCATTAAAACTAACAAACCTTCTACCTTGTTGGATAGTTTTGACTTTCGATGATTGTGTTAGTATGTGATATTCGCTTAGGAGCCCATTTACACAGCTCTTCCATTCTCATTTCAAATGAAAATATAATAATAAATAGGATCAGGAGAAAGTCATTTCACTGCTCAAACTTTTTCTGTCATTGTATGAAAATCTTGCCAGAAATTTACATGTAAATTCTACATTCCTGCACCAATACAGCACAGTAACAGGCCTTTTGGCCCACAATGTCTGTGCCGTACATAATGCCAAGATAAACTTATCTCCTTTGCCTGCACATTATTCTTATCCCTCCATTACCCTGCACATCCATGCACCTATCTAAAAGTTTCTTAAATGCCTCCACCACCATCAATGGCAGTGCATTCAAGCAAGCACCTGTGTAAAAAAACAACCCATTTCAATCATTTCCTTAAACCTATGCCCTCTAGTCAGACATCCCACCCTGGGAATAAGGTTCTGACTCTATCATTGCCTCTCATAATTCTGTGTACTTCTATCAGATCTCCCCTCAACATCCGGCATTCTGGAGAAAACAATTCAAGTTTGTCCAACGTCTCCTTGTAGTTAATGCCCCCTCATCTGACCAGAAATGCAGCCTAAGCAAAGTCTTCTAGAGCTGCATCATGACTTCCTGACTCTTGTACTCAATGCCCCGACCAATGAAGACAAGCATGCCATATGCCTTCTATACCAAGTTGTTCAATTCATTGCAACAGAAGCTTGCATTTCATTTGCATTATGTCCAATTTTCTGTGAATATTTTAGACTCCAAATCCCTCTAAACATGAACATTGATTAGCTATGCACCTTTTAAAATGATATTGCTTTTCCTTTTCCACCTTGAACTGAGTTTATTGTTTAGTATATTGTCACGCGCTCCGAGGTATAGTGCAAAGCTTTTCACTGTACCTCAGTGCACGTGGATAACTGTACATTTTGCCAGATCACACCCATACCAGATCTTCCACCCTTTTGCCCAATCACAACGTAGAAACATAGAAAATAGGTGGAGGAGGCCATTCGCCCCTTCGAGCCAGCACCGCCATTTATTGTGATCATGGCTGATCGGCCCCAATCAATAACCCGTGCCTGCCTTCTCCCCATATCTATTGATTCCACTAGCCCCTAGAGCTCTATCTAACTCTCTCTTAAATCCATCCAGTGATTTGGCTTCCACTGCCCTCTGTGGCAGAGGATTCCACAAATTCACAACTCTCTGGGTGAAAAAGTTTTTTCTCACCTCAGTTTTAAATGGCCTCCCCTTTATTCTAAGACTGTGGCCGGCCCCTGGTTCTGGACTCGTTTAACATTGGGAACATATTTCCTGCATCTAGCTTGTCCAGTCCTTTTATAATTTTATATGTTTCTATAAGATCCCCTCTCATCCTTCTAAACTCCTTAGAAACTCCTTTAAACTTAACCAGTCTTTATATTTTTGCAGTCTCCTTGGGCCATCCTGGATGATCTGATTCACTCTTCCAACTTCATCAATACCCATTTAATTGTGGCAGCTTCCCATGCAACCACCTGATCTTTCATCTCCTCCCTTCACTCCATCTGCCTCTCCCATATGAAGCAGCCGCCTTTTTGAATTAAATGTGCTGCATTTGACATTCCTGATGGAGTCTCCTGTAGTGGTTGCAGTGAATAAGGATTTGCAGAACATGCCGTTCAGTCTGCAGGTTGACCCTGAACTTCCAATTGCTGTCACTTTATTCTCTATCCCACTGTTACCTCCCTACTTTTGGCCTCGTACATTGTTCCAGTGAAGCCCACTATGAGTTACTGGAACAGCCACTGAGATAACGATACGATATGATACGATACGATAGAACTTTATTTATCCCAGGAGGAAAATTGGGCTGCCAACAGCCATAAAACACAACAAGATACATGCAACATGAAATTATGGAACGAGTGGAAAGTCCAGGATTGGGGATGTGCAATGATTGGGGAGGGAGGAGAGTGGAGGGGGAAGGGGAAGGGGAGTCAATCTACCCCATGACAGAACGGGGAGGAGTTGTACAGTTTGATAGCCATAGGGTAAAAGGATCTCCTGTGGCGTTCTGTGCTGCATCTCAATGGAACCAGTCTGTTGCTGAAGGTGCTCCTCAGGTTGATCAGTGTGTCGTGGAGGGGGTGAGCTGTATTGCCCAAGATGCTACGCAGTTTGTGGAGCATCCTCCCCTCCAAGACCACATCCAGTGAATCCAGCTCCACCCCCAGGATGGAGTCAGCCTTCCTGATGAGCTTGTTAATTCTGTTGCCCTAACACATAACAGCGAAGAAGATGGCACAGGCCATCATCGATTGGTAGAACATCTGCAGCATCTTATTGCAGACGTTGAAAGAGTGGAGCCTTCTCAGAAAGTACAGATGGCTCTGTCCCTTCTTGTACAGTGCCTCAGCGTTCCGGGATCAGTCCAGCTTCTGTATATTACAGCCTTCGCAACTCAACAATAGATTCAACAGTTTCAAATATTCTGCAATTTCAACTTTGTAACTACATTTCCAGCAGTATTTTTTCCTTTCCTCTCATCTTCAGAGAATTTTAATTAGTCGCCGCCTATTTATATGTCCTGCAGATGTAATTTGTGCTTTCCACTCTGCCACTCTCTCCAGCTGGCAGTACCACAGGTTGTGTTAGTTAGTACATCCTTACATTGGCCCTATCACAGATACTTCCATTATTCTCCCCACCTCTCTCCCTTCTCTGGAGTTAACCGAGTTTAATTTCAATCTTTTTTTTCAATTCTGATAAAACGTCATTGATCTTGAAATGTTAGCTCTGTTTCTCTTTCCAGAGATGCTGCATGACCTGCTGATATTTTCCAGCAGAATTTTTTTTGATTTCTAGCATCTGTATTACTTTGTTTTTCCCTTTCATAAAATGTTGCCACTTGTGCATAATCATAAAAGGCAGCTGGTCTGATATCATGTGTTTTACACTGTTTAGTGAAACAAACATTGTGCTCATCCACCCTAAATTTTTTAATCCTCCTCGCTCGTGCCTTATTTCAACTGTCAATGACATCCCCCTGAAACCCAACAACCAGTCAAATTTAAACAGCCTCTTACACTGCCTTGAGGACATAAAATGTTGGATGGCACAGAACTTCCTCCAATTAAATGAGAGCAAGTCTGAGGTCATCCTATTCGCCCCCCCCCCCCCCCCCCCCCCCGACTCCATCAAATCGATAACAGGCAGTCTTGGAAGTCTATCCTGCCTAGTCAAACCGCATGTCAAAAACCTCGGCATGATATTTGACTCTGCATTAAAATTTGATAAGCAAGTCAACGCTGTGGTAAAAGCCAGCTTCTTCCAACTTCGAACCATAGCTAAAATCAAACCTTTCCTCCAATTCGACGACACAGAAAAAATCATTCACGCTTTCATTTCCTCCCGCCTAGACTACTGCAACTCCCTATACTGGGATCAGCCATTCTTCCCTGTCCCGCCTGCAACTGGTCCAAAACGCCGCAGCGAGACTCCTGACGGGTACCCGTAAAAGGGACCACATCACCCCGATTCTGGCCTCTCTCCACTGGCTCCCTGTACGGTACAGAATCAACTTCAAGCTCCTCCTATTCACGTATAAAGCCCTAAATGGACATTCCCCCCCCTACATCAAAAATCTTCTAACCCCCCTCTCTAACTCCAGGTCCCTCAGGTCGGCCGACTTTGGGCTACTCACTATCCCGCGGTCTAGGCTTAAGCTCAGGGGTGACCGCGCTTTTGCGGTTGCAGCTCCTAGACTGTGGAACAGCATCCCTCTCCCCATCAGAACTGCCCCCTCCATCGACTCCTTTAAGTCCAGGCTCAAAACCTATTTCTACTCCCTAGCGTTTGAGGCTCATTGAGGAGGCGCTGTGAACTGTTTGCATGCTACTGTATGTTTCTTTTTTTTTTCTCCATTGGAACCTAATCAGATGTACAGCACTTTGGTCAACGTGGGTTGTTTTTAAATGTGCTATACAAATAAAATTGACTTGACTTGACTTGACTTGACATTCATTGCATATAAGGATGTAATTGTCTGTGCCCCAAAGAAAAACTGGTCGTTCTAATGTAAAGTTGGTTTTTAATCTGAAAGGAATTGGAATATAAGAGGAAATTCTTCTTCAATTGTACAGAGATTAAATTGCACCTTAGCTGAAAATTATTTCTGGACATTACACCTCCAGAAAGGTAGATGAGCCTGCAAGACTTTACTGCAATGATACCAGGACTTGATTATGCAAAGAGGATAGGTTATATACAGATGGGTTACATCCCAATAAATTTAGATGGTTGAATTGGAATTTAAATTGATATGAAGAAGCTATCTCGTGAAATAGAGAATCTAGAAGACGGTGAAACAGTCTTAAAATTAGGACTAGGCTGATTGGGAAAGAAATCAGAAATTACTTCTCACAATGTAAAAATCAGAAATTCTCTCACACATAAGAATGTGAATGCTGTAATAATTGAAATGTTCAAGATTGGTGTCTACCTTCGATTTAAACCAGCATCTGCAGATCTTTCTTACACAGTTTACAATATCAGTTGGTAATAACAAAGTGACAAATAAGAACATATCTTAGGAAGTATAGATGTCATGATGAACTGATTATAAAATCACAAGCAGGAGATTGACCCATATTATGAGAATATAAGGAACTCTTAGTAAGCCTGAAAAAATTAACACTATGCAATGCATTACTAATGGGTACAGCAGAATTGAACTTTAAATAAAGCAAGCTGGAGGGTAAGAAACAAAGATGGATAGATGGCATTTATGATTATTCCCTCATGTGTGGCAATGATAAAGAATGATAAGAATGTATTTCTCAGATGTTCTCATCCATAAATGGATGTTCATCATCCATTGTTCTCATCCATAAATCCAGGATGTTCTCAGATGTTCTCATCCATAAATCCATTTATAGATTTGCTCCACCCTCCTTATGTAATCTATTGGAAAATAACCTGCTTTTTTTTAGCATGTTTTGAAAACTGTGTTCCACATGATCCAAGGAGAAAAAATCTCCTTTAAGGGAATACAACATCTCTATTTTAGATCCCTTCTGTAAATCTTTGGTCCATGGCATCTCAAAGTGGAGGAGTATTTGGGACAGTGTTGAGAACTTCAAGGAGGTAGAGGTACAAGAACATAGTTCCCTGGAAGTGGTTACATAGGTAGTCAGGGTGGTGTCGAAGGCATTTGACATACTTGTCTGATCAGTCAGGGAACAGAGTACAGGAATTGGGGCACCATGTTAGAGCTTTACAAGATGTAGGTGAGACAGCACTTGGAGTGTTGTTGGCAGTTCTGGTTGCCTTGTTTTTAGGAAGGATGTTATTAACTAGAAAAGATGCAGAAAAGATTCACAGGGATGTTGCCAGGCCTTGATGGTTGAAACCATAAGGAGAGTCTAGAAAGGTTCGGGATGTATTCCCTGGACCATAGAGGTTGAGGGATGACCTTATAGAGATATATGAAAGGGGCATATATAAGATAAATGATCACAGTAGTTTTCCCAGGATAGGGGAGTCTAAAACTAAAGGGATTAGGTTTTAGGTGAGAGGCAGATGATTTAAAGAGGACCTGAAGGGTAACATTTTCCTGTGCGCATGAAATGAGTTGTCAGAACAAGTGGTGGACATAAATTCAATTGCATTTAAAAGTAGGGTTGCCAACTTCCTCACTCCCAAATACGGGACAAGGTGACGTCACCGTCGGGACCTACAGCGTCGGGGCCTACAGCGTCGGGGCCTACAGCATCGGGGCCTACAGTGTCGGGGCCTACAGCGTCCGGGCCTACAGCGCTCCCCCGGGCCTATTACGTATTAGGTTCCGACATTTTAGCTCCGGATAGTCTAGGTCCGGAGGATCGGGCGCCGCCTAACGGAGGTTACGTAGCAACCCGCCTCCAGGCCTGGGCGGCCGCCATTGGTGGAGCGGGAGCACGTGGCCGCTGGCTGGGTGAGGTCACGTGGGGAGCGGTGCGGTGATCTCACCCTTTGTCCCTTATTTAGGAGTGAGGAAGTTGGCAACCCTACTAATACAGGACAAGGGCGGTCCCGTACGGGACAAACCAATTTAGCCCAAAGTACGGGATGTCCCGGCTAATATGGGATAGTTGGCAACCCTATTTAAAAGACATTTGGACTGGTACATGGACAGGAAAGGTTTAAAGGGATACGGGACAAACACAGACAAATGGGATTGGTTCCATGCTGTATGACTCCATTGAGAACCACAACAGTTTAACTGTACCGTTATAATGCCTCCAAACCCACCCCCTCCATTTTGCAAGCTGTGCATGATGTCATCTACAAGATAAATGCAGACTGCTTCATCACAGGACATGAAAAACATATCTCACCTCAGCCACAATAAGCGGGGAACGGAAGCACTGCCTTGTAGCTGCAGGAGAGAATGCATTATCAGAGGGAAATCAATTCACATGGAACCAACTGTTTTTCAGTCTGAATCGTATTCCACATCATGTGCAATGAAGCATTTCAATATGTTGAACAACTGAGAATTTTGTTATTGGTGTAAATTATGTGATTAACATGCAAATACTGAGAAAATGCAATTGGTTCTGATTAATTGCTAAATGAATTGTAATCAATTTGACATATTTAACAGAAGTTTAAATTCCAATAACCTTGGCCACATAATCTTTGCTACTGATTACAGTTCTGTGGTAAGAAATATATTCAAAAACAGAAAAACTTCAGAGGAATAATGTTCTAATTTTAATCAACTGTTTTGATTTTTTAAATTTTGAATAGTATACATTATTTGCAGGATGGTTTACTTAATAGTAGCACAACTGCCAAAATGTACTTATGGCATTTGTCTCATGATTCCAAATACCTTCAGGTCAAACATTTCAATTAACTTCATTAACCAACATCATGCTACCTCTGCTGAGAGATTGCATATGTTGGCTGCATATGGTTGGGAAAGCAGAAAGCAAATATTATTAAAAAGGGACCCATTCAGTCTGTATTGCAACTAACAGCTGTCAGTGAGTTTGAGGCTCTAATTCAACCTCAGGGCTTCTGCTGTTGATCATAAACCACTCAAATTTCACCTTCACTGTTTATGATGTCACGAGAGCTCGTTGATTGAATTACAGCCAAGGAGTTAACTGCCAACTATTTATTATCCCATATTTAATTATAGCCTCTGGAAAGTTAACAGAATGATACTTGTTCTTTGGCATTATCCTAGAGAGAATATCTTGTAAGAAGCTATGTTTACATCTAAGTCTAAAAAGATGTTCATTCAGTTAAAAAGGCCTCTCCTCATTTACTCATATACACATGGGAGGGCAGTGAAGGTGAACCTTCACCCGGTATGAAATGACAAAAGTGATGAGTGAGGTCTTTGCCACAAAATGAAGATGTAAAAGAATTATAATTTTATAATTTGAAATTGAGATGGAGAAAATGAGGCAGAGTTCACATTACTCATGTCCCTTCCTGAAAGAAATGGAATTGCAATGCACAGTTTGAAGAATACATCACCTCTTGAAATCTTTTCTTTCTGTTTTCCTAAGGTTGCATCAAAGGGTTAACGTGTTAGCTTAAATATTTCACCTGAGGAACTCTGTTACCTCCAAACCTCCTCTTGACCCTTCTGTTGTGTTTTCATTTCAAGTGTGGTATGTCTGTGAATGTCAGCAAAACAGGGCAATTAGAAGTTTAAAAAGGATTGTAACATAAACCACGATTGCTGTGAAATGGATACCAGCAAGAAATGCTCAGGACTCACTTAACACTGCATTAGGTTTTAAAGTGCAGATCCTCTCATTCTGCCACGGTGGCCTGCCATTAGACACATTTGTCTATGGCCTGACCCACTCTTTGCGATTTGATACAATGAAGTAACACAGCATGCAAAATACCAGCAAATGGCGATCAGCAAAGTGCAGTCACAAATCATGCAGGATGAGACCTTAATTGCTTTCCCTGCTTTTCCTTGAAACATGATGCCATTCTTTCATGCTGCATCTCCCGTCCCAATATTTTCCCTCTCTCCTGAAGAAGTTGACTCTTGCAGGTGTACAGCACCATGGACACCATAATCCTCCAGTATCTTTCTGGTTTGTAGGTTAATTTGCTTCAGTAAAATTGTCCCTAGTGTGTCGGATAGTGCACAGGTTGATCGCTGGTCGGCGCAGACTCGGTGGGTGGAAGAGCCGGTTTCAGCACAGTATCTCCAAAGTCTAAAGTCTACTCAGGAGCTGTTACATAGATTAAAAATGGGAAACCTTGCTATTTTTCTTCTTTATCCAAAGGGAGCATTTTTCACAACATAGCAGCTGTTTTAAGAGAGGTCAGCTACTTCAACTGAACCAGGATTTGAAGCTTACGCATTTCTGGTTTGTATAGCTCAATGTTGTACCTGATGCTGTAACAACTCATTAAACACCAGAAAGACTTAACATTACTTCATAAATGCAAAACCAATAAAGTCGTGGATATTGGTTTAATTTAGAGGCAAGAGAAAATACTTAATCAACACAAGAACAAAATAATATATTTACTTAATATTTAACTTCATAAATATGATGGGGCAGTAGTACTGTTCCATATTTAGACTATATTTCTAATAGTCCTGAATAAACCATTGAGACGTCAGCATCTGCTGACTTTTGCATTTTTTAGGTGGTCAAATAAAAAAAAAAAGGATTTTCCCTTTTACCGTGCCTGCTTTTACCATGACCCACTGACCATCCCACAATTCTTTAGGCTCACAACATAAATACATGAAGTATGAAGCCTTCTCCATGAACATACAGGCTGGATGATTGCTAATTGCTGAGATGTAAGGGTGATTTTCTTATTGCATCTTAGATCCACACTACCTACTCAATTCAATTCTTTCCTGCAGGAAGAAGGTACAGGAGTCCGAAAACCATGACATTAGGTTCAAGCGTAGCTACTTCCCAACAACTACCAGGGTCTTGAACACGAAACACTCACTAAACTATAAACTACGGACTGTCTTTGGTTGCACTAACAACTCAAGTCCAAGTCTTAAATTGGGGGGAAGACTCATTTTGATGGCATCAAACAGGAACTCACAAAAGTTGATTGGGAGAGACTGTTTGCATGTATAGTGATGCGTGGAAGGTGGGAGGCTTTCAAAAGTGAGATAGGAAAAGTTCAAAGTCAGCAGGCTCCTGTCAGAGTGAAGGGCAAGGCCAATAAGATTAGGGAACTCTGATAGACGAGGAATATTAAGGGTCTGATCAGGAAAAGGAAGGAGGCGTAAGTCATTTATCGGCAACAATATTGCAAAAGAGGAGGTGCTGAAGGTCTTGAAATGCATAAAGGTAAATAAATGCCAAGGCCTGAGCAGGTGTATCCTTGGGTGTTACAGGAAGCAAGAGAAGAGATTTCTAGGTCCTTGTCAGAAAATTTTGTGTCTTTGTTCACCACAGATGAGGTACTGGAACACTGGAGGATAGCTAATGTTGGCAATTATTTCAGAAACTTATAGCCTGGTGAACCTTACTTACTTCAGTGGTGGGAAAATTATTTGAGGGGATTCTGAGAGACTGAATTTATTTGCGGTTGGAAAGGCTAGGGCTGACTAGGGATAGTCAGCATGGTTTTATGCATGGGAAATCATGTCTCACAAAGAGTAGCTGGTAGCTGGAATGATTTACCAGAGGAGATGATGGAGCCAGCAACGGAAAAAATATTTAAGAGGCATCTTAACATATCTCGAATGAACAAGGCGTAGAGGGATATGGAATTGATGCAGGAAAGTGAGGAATGGTATAGAATGATATGATGGTTGGCATGGATGCAGTGGGCAGAAGGGCCTGGTTCGATGTTGTACAACTCTAGGACTCCATTCTGAATGTGGTATCATCAATGATCTGTTTAACATGCAGTAACTGTATACTAGTCTTTTTTTAATCATACATTTGGACAGTCCCCCCATATCTCGGTCACCTCACCATTCAAATAATGTACTTCTTTAATTATTCCAGCTGAAATTAACAATTTTGATTTTTTTCCAAATTTAACTACATTTGCCAGATCTTTGCCATTCAGTTAATCTATCTACACCCCTTAGTATCCTCATATCTTTAAGGTTCAGCTAATGCACTATATTTCAGGGTGTGCGTATTGGCACAACTGGATCTGTACGTTTTGGAACTGAAGTAAATGCTGTTCTTATTCCCTAACATAACAGCTATAGTGCAATTTCAAATGACAATGTAAATGAGTATTAATGCTGTTGAAATAGTCTTATCAAATTAGTTTATTTATTGTTATAGTTAACATTACACCAGGGTGCAATGAAATTCCTTGTTCACAGGAAGTTCGTGGAATAAATAGTATAAATGCAATAATGTTAACTACAACAATAAATACAAGTTCAAAACAGCAGAATGGCGAATTCTATGCCAATAATACTATTTTCTTTATTACAGTCAATATAAACATTGCCTCCAGTCAGAATATTATCTCCATTATTCGAACATGATTTGTATTCCAAGAATTTCTCCTTAGTGGAATCTATATTAGATTACTTCTGGTAATATAAATGAGGAAAGAAGTCCATTAGTGCAGAATATACCAATTATCAGTCAGGAGTAATTTAAATCAAGGTTCCAAATAATATATTATAATCACTAATGCCTCAGCTAATTAAAAGGAGCATATTTTAAAAAGAAAATTAACATCAGTAGTACACAATGTCTTTCAGACTAAAATTCTAAATAATTGATACAATAAACGGGCGGCACGGTAGCGCAGCGGTAGAGTTGCTGCTTTACAGCGAATGCAGCGCCGGAGACTCAGGTTCGATCCTGACTACGGGTGCTGCACTGTAAGGAGTTTGTACGTTCTCCCCGTGACCTGCGTGGGTTTTCTCCGAGATCTTCGGTTTCCTCCCACACTCCAAAGACGTACAGGTATGTAGGTTAATTGGCTTGGTAAATGTAAAAATTGTCCCTAGTGGGTGTAGGATAGTGTTAATGTGCGGGGATCGCTGGGCGGCACGGACTTGGAGGGCCGAAAAGGCCTGTTTCCGGCTGTATATATATGATATGATATGATAAGATATCACTGCCACAATGTCTTGTTGTGCTGCAATAAAATATGTAACATCACAGAATTTGAAATCAAATTATACAAACCATGCAAATTGAAGTTGTCTAATCGTAACATATTAGTATCCCAAATACATTGATCCCTGGAAATACCCAAGCAGAAATACATGAGTGTTTTTGATATTGCTGGCTCTCAAAGCAAGACTTTTGCAACACTGTTACATTCCAAGAAATTTGTCAAATTTGTACTTTCCAACTCACGCAAGGAGCTCGTTGCACAGAATAGGGACAAATTCTGATCTAAAGGCAACAAATCTGCCGCATATTTCAGTCTTGATGAAAAGGAAAAAATTCAAGATTACTGTGAGCACTGCAAGCAAAGAGTGAAAGATACGCTGGCTCCATTAAAACAAGTTAGATTACAAGAATGAAGCTAGACACAAAATGCTGGAGTAACCCTGCGTACACCATAAAAACTTGGTTCCCCTCTATGGCGAACACTAAGGGTGGATGGATGATGGGTCCTTTATCTCAGCTTAACCTTAACCTGGCGCTTTCTGGTCCAGATCCCACAGAGATCCTTTGCGTCAAATAAACCTCTGTGCCCTCTACATAATGAGCCAGGAAAGGGGGCATGTCTAGAGCAGGTGTGTTAAACATGTGTACCTTTAACCACATTACGTCTGGGTGTAAAGAGTGAAGAGTGGCTGTACCTTAAACATGTCCATAAGTTCATAAATTATTGGAGCAGAATTAGGTCATTCGGCCCAGCAAGTCTATTCTGCCGTTGAATCATGACTGAACTATTTTACCCTCTCAACCCTAAAATATGTACACAATTACCACACATTGCTTCTGGGTGGAAAGGGTGAAGAGTGGATGCCCCTTTCACGGCGATAGTGATGATTCATTCCCCTTCACCCAGAAATCCTGGAGCAGCTTTTGCCATCCCACCGGGTGCAAGAAGGTAACGTTGAAGTATCCATCACCCTGAAAATCCTGAAGGCAATAGATGTCCTTGGCTCAAACTTGCAGCTTAGGACCATCCTAATGAAGAGGTCCCTGGTGAAAGGATTTTCCTCACTAAGATCCTTCACCATTGCCCTGACCATTTTATCAATCCCTTGACCACCTGAGGTGCTCATGGCCACAGCCATAATGATTGAGTTGGGGCAGGTTATATTTTAAGTTGGAAGGAAGGAGGTGTCAGATTGGTCTCCCAACCCTTGCTTCACCTCAGCAGGTCAAGCTCTCATCAGGCAGAAACTTGCTCATGAGGAGCCTTTGTGGTCTTCCTCCTCTTGCTTTTTCCGTGTCACAAACATGTATCCGCAATGATCCACCCTTGTCCTCGGATATCGGCCACTATGATCACCAACTCTGCCACGCCAGCTTTGACCTGAATATCCCCACTGTCTGGCATTGTCACACTTCTTGTGCCCTCTTCCTCCCTGATAGATTCAGCAAAGGGTTCCAAGCAACGCACAAACAAGCTATGGGAACAGTGAGGATGTTTGAATGTTTGCTTGTGCGTAATCAATAACTTCCTGTATCGCCTTGTTTTAAAGTCTTTAAGTTTCAATATATTCTTAAGGTGTTGCATTTTAAAATGTTAACTGCTTAACACTTGACATCAAGTAATATTTGCGAACATGTTTAAAGTGTGGCTATTCTGTGAATTTTTAAATGTTGCATTAGGTGTGACAGCTTGGGAGTTCATTTTGACTACACATTGTGAGAGAGAGAGAGAGTGAGAGAGAATGAGAGTGAGAGAGAATGCACTAGTGAATGATTGAGACGATGCCTACATATTAATCCTATGTTCTTGAGCAATAGAATGTGACCAAATGAAAGATTGTGTTTTCAGGATCACCATGTTTTAAGAGGCCATATTACTTTAAGAAGTGTGAATGTGTCAGTTGTATGCAGGCCCACACATTCAATTTTTCAATTCCTTTATTCGTTGAAAGAAATTTTTAAGTTTTTCATAGTGAAAATTAACTGTTTTTCAGTTATTTGAGAGGATTCCATGAAGAAAATTGCACATCTGGATTTTGTCTTTTTTTAAATCTCTTTTAAGTTTGTATTCCTTTATATTTTTAACTTTGGAATGGATATGGGAGCATTAGAGAGATGCAGATTCTACATTGTTCATCTGGAATCCAGGTCATTGTGCTAGATATGCATCTTTCCTGATTCATAAGTCACACATTTTAGAGAGAAATCAGTGTTTGGAAAATGGTGATTAATGTGTAGTTAAATTGGGAACTTGAATTTGGTATTTTGGGAGATAGTTTCGAACAATTGGAGATAATCTTAAATGCTCTTTTTCTTAACAAGAATATTTTTTCCCAAAAGGTTAAAATCTATTGTGTATTCGCATTGCTTTGATGATTGAGTCTTACTGAGGAAAATAGACATTATTCATCCTGCTTCAGTAATTTATTTTTATGTGAACATTTTATTTAGAAAGATTTCCAGAGATTAGTTCCACACTTGTTGTTAACAATACCCACTGTTGAGAAGACAAAATAATAAATGATTTGTCATAATGAATTGCAAGGTTTAAGTATTTACTGCTGAGCACAAACCATCACGCATTTTTTCCCAATCTTTATAAAATGCTGGCCTTTCAGATAAACCAAAAAACAGATTTTCAAATGGTGGAATTATTTCCATGTTATTCTTGCATGACATAGAATTAGGATTTATGGTACCAGCATGCACTAGCAGACAGGAACTCCTGAGCTCATGCCCTACCACCACAAATATGAAGAACAGAATATGGAACAACACAGGAATTGCCCGAACAATCCATAGTGTCCATGCCGAGCATGATACCAGGTTTAGCATACTTCCTCTGCCTGCATGTGATCCATATCCCTCCATTTCCTGCACATCCATGTGCCTATCTAAAAGCCACTTAAATGCCACTATTGTATCTGCTTCTACCACCCCCCTGGCAGTGCGTTCCAGGCACCCACCTCTGTCAGTGGAAAAATACTTGTCCGACATATCACCTTTAAACTTTGACCCTCTCACCTTAAAAGTATCTATCTATTAAATTCTAAATCCCTACCACTCCTTGATGAGGAATTGTCTCGGAATTCCAAATGTATTAAAAAATATATATCATTTTCAAGATCTGGGCATTGCCGATGAAACCAGTATTTTTTGCCATCCCTAATGGCCCTAAGATAACAGTGAACTCCAAACTGAAATTGCTGCACTCCTGCTAAATGATACTCGAACCATGCTCCTCTGGCAGGATTTAGACCTAGTCACTGGTATAGACCCAGTGATAATGAAGAATGGTAATATATTTCTAAATCGGGCTAAAAATGTTCTTAAACTGGGGCTTAATATGTTCTTTTCTAAATTTGAAAGCATTTTTATGTTTACCCAATCAAAATGTTAACAGGATGCCACAAATCATATTCAAAATATCACCAGAATGTTTAGGTTTTCCTGAGAAATGTGATTGTGATTCTTTTTGTTCGGAAACTTCAGCAAATTTTGCCTTTATATTATGACTTTATTATTCTGCATTATTGCATTATTGGCTTTAGTAATCTATATATCTCTTCTCTGAGATCACTTTAGCACTGTACATTGCTAGAAGTTTATCATCTAGGCAAAATGTGGATATGGTATTCTTTCCACTGGAGCTTTTAACATACATATACCCGATGTCGAAATTAATTTGACAAATATGGATTCATCTAGAAATGTATAAATGCCTTGTATGAAGAAGAAACAGTCTTTGCCGTTATATATGATGTTATTATATGACATTATATAAATAAATCCTCAAATGATGTGTAATTCGCAAATTTTGAAATGTGCATCTGATTCTACAGGATTTATGTAAATATGAAAAACTCTGATCCCAACAGTAATCCAAGGTATCACAAAAAGCTGGAGTAACTCAGTGGGTCAGGCAGCTTCTCTGGAGAGAAGGAATGGGTGATGTTTCGGGTCGAGACCCTTCTTCAGACTGATGTCAGGGGAGGGGGCGGGACAAAATACAATACAATACAATACAAACTTTATTGTCATTGTGCAGGGTACAAGTACAGAGACAACGAAATGCAGTTAACGTCTTAACCAGAGTGCATGCGATGGAATAGTAAAACATATAATATATACAGTAATTCAGTAGCGGTAGTGGAAATTCCGGTGAGCGAGATCAGTCACTGATGGGAGGAGTGCCCGAGGGGGGGGTGGGGGGGGGGGGGGGTGGGGGATGGCAGCAATCACCGAAGTGCAGAGTTAAGTAAGGTAACGACCGCAGGAAAGAAGCTGTTCCTGAACCTGCAGGTCCGGGAACGGAGAGACCTGTAGCGCCTCCCAGATGGGAGGAGGGTAAACAATCTGTGGTTGGGGTGAGAGCTGTCCTTGACGATGCAGCGCGCCCTTCGCAGACATCGCCTACTCTGGATAGACTCAATGGAGGGGAGTGAGGAACCGGTGATGCGTTGGGCAGTTTTCACCACCCTCTGCAGTGCTTTCCGGTCGGAGACAGAGCAGTTGCCATACCATACTGTGATACAGTTAGTAAGGATGCTCTCGATAGTGCAGCGGTAGAAGTTCACCAGAATCTGAGGAGACAGATGGACCTTCTTTAGTCTCCTCAGGAAGAAGAGACGCTGGTGAGCCTTCTTGATCAGTGTTGAGGTATTGTGGGTCCAAGAGAGGATGTAGTTGGAGACAGGAAGACAGTGGGAGAACTGGGACGGGGAGGGGAAGAGAGGGACAGAGGAGCTATCTAAAGTTAGAGAAGTCAATGTTCATACCGCTGAGGTGTAAGCTGCCCAAGCGAAATATGAGATGCTGTTCCTTCAATATGTGGTGAGCCTCACTTGGACAATGGAGGAGGCCGAGGACAGAAAGGTCAGACTGGGAGTGGGAGGGGCAGTTGAAGTGCAGAGCCACCGGGAGATCAGGTTGGTTAAGGCGAACTGAGCAAAGGTGTTGAGCGAAATGATCGCCGAGCCTGCGTTTGGTCTCGCCGATGTAGAGAAGTTGACATCTGGAGCAGCAGATGCAATAGATGAGGTTGGAGGAGGTGCAGGTGAACCTCTGCCTCACCTGGAAAGACTGTTTGGGTCCTTGGATGGAGTCGAGGGGAGAGGTAAAGGGACAGGTGTTGCATCTCCTGCGGTTACAGGGTAAAGTGCCCGGGGATGGGGTGGGAAGGGACGAGTGGACCAGGGAGTTACGGAGGGAACAGTCTCTGCAAATCTGCAAATTTGCTAATGGTACTTTTAATCCCTTCGTCTAAGTCATTAATGTATATCGTAAATAGCTGGGGTCCCAGCACCGAACCTTGCGGTACCCCACTGGTCACTGCCTGCCATTCCGAAAGGGACCCATTTATCCCCACTCTTTGCTTTCTGTCTGTCAACCAATTTTCTATCCATGTCAGTACCCTACCCCCAATAACATGTGCCCTAATTTTGCCCACTAATCTTCTATGTGGGACCTTGTCGAAGGCTTTCTGAAAGTCGAGGTACACCACATCCACTGACTCTCTCCTGTCAATTTTCCTAGTTACATCCTCAAAAAATTCCAGTAGATTTGTCAAGCACGATTTCCCCTTCGTAAATCCATGCTGACTCGGAATGATCCCGTTACTGCTATCCAAATGCTCAGCAATTTCGTCTTTTATAATTGACTCCAGCATCTTCCCCACCACTGATGTCAGACTAACTGGTCTATAGTTACCCGTTTTCTCTCTCCCTCCTTTCTTAAAAAGTGGAATAACATTTGCTATCCTCCAATCTACAGGAACTGATCCTGAATCTATAGAACATTGAAAAATGATCTCCAATGCTTCCACTATTTCTAGAGCCACCTCCTTAAGTACCCTGGGATGCAGTCCATCAGGCCCTGGGGATTTATCAGCCTTCAGTCCCATCAGTCTACCCAAAACCATTTCCTGCCTAATGTGGATTTCCTTCAGTTCCTCCATCACCCTAGGTTCTCCGGCCCCTAGAACATTTGGGAGATTGTGTGTATCTTCCTCAGTGAAGACAGATCCAAAGTAACGGTTTAACTCGTCTGCCATTTCTTTGTTCCCCATAATAAATTCCCCTGCTTCTGTCTTCAAGGGACCCACATTTGCCTTGACTATTTTTTTCCTCTTCACGTACCTAAAAAAACTTTTGCTACCCTCCTTTATATTATTGGCTAGTTTACCCTCGTACCTCATCTTTTCTCCCCGTATTGCCTTTTTAGTTAACTTTTGTTGCTCTTTAAAAGAGTCCCAATCCTCTGTCTTCCCACTCTTCTTTGCTATGTTATACTTCCTCTCCTTAATTTTTATGCTGTCCCTGACTTTCCTTGTCAGCCACAGGTGTCTCTTACTCCCCTTAGAGTCGTTCCACCTCTTTGGAATAAATTGATCCTGCAACCTCTGCATTATTCCCAGGAATACCTGCCATTGCTGTTCTACCGTCTTCCCTGCTAGGGCCTCCTTCCAGTCAATTTTGGCCAGCTCCTGCCTCATGCCTCTGTAATCCCCTTTGCTATACTGTAATACCGACACTTCCGATTTTCCCTTCTGCCTTTCCATTTGCAGAGTAAAACTTATCATGTTGTGATCACTGCCTCCTAATGGCTCTTTTACCTCTAGTCCCCTTATCAGATCAGGATCATTACACAACACTAAATCCAGAATTGCCTTCTCCCTGGTAGGCTCCAGTACAAGCTGTTCTAAGAATCCATCTCGAAGGCACTCTACAAACTCTCTTTCCTGGGGTCCATTTCCAACCTGATTTTCCCAGTCTACCTGCATGTTGAAATCTCCAATAACCACCGTAGCATTACATTTTTGACACGCCAATTTTATCTCCTGATTCAACATGCACCCTATGTCGAGGCTACTGTTTGGGGGCCTATAGATAACTCCCATTAGGGTCTTTTTACCCTTACAATTTCTCATTTCTATCCATACTGATTCAACATCTCCTGATTCTATGTCACCCCTTGCAAGGGAATGTATATCATTCCTTACCATCAGAGCAACCCCACCCCCTCTGCCCACCTGTCTGTCTTTTCTATACGTTGTGTACCCCTGAATATTCAGTTCCCAGCCCTGGTCCTCTTGTAGCCATGTCTCAGTGATCCCTACAACATCATACTTGCCCATGACTAACTGAGCCTCAAGCTCATCCACTTTATTTTTTATACTACGCGCATTTAAGTACAACATTTGATCAGGACTGCATTCCAGTTGATGAAAGGACATGATGAAAGTTGCCTGGATACAGCTGGGAAGAAACAGTTCCCGAATTTGGAGCTGTGTGTTTTCAAACTTCTGTACCTCTTGCCTGATGGAAGAAAGGAGACGAGGGAGTGACCAGGATGAGACTGCTTCTTGATTATGCTGGTGGCCTTGCTGAGGCAGACTGAAGTGTAGATGGAGTCAAGGGAAGGGAGGTTGTTTTGCGTTATGGTTTGGATTCACAAATTCAGACAAGTTCACAAGACATGGGAGTAGAATTAGGCCATTCGGCCCATCAAGTCTACTCTGCCATTAACTCATGCCTGATTTCTGCCTGCTAATCCCATTTTCCTGCCTTCTCCCCATAACCCTTGACACCCATTCTAATCAAGAATTTGTCTATCTCTGTTACGGAGGGAACAATCTCTGCGGAAAGCAGAAAGGGGAGGAGATGGGAAGATGTGGCCAGTAGTGGGATCCCATTGGAGGTGACAGAAATGTTCGAGGATAATTTGGTGTATACGACGGCTGATGGGGTGGAAGGTGAGGACAAGGGGGACTCTATCCTTGTTACGAATGGGGGGAGGGGGAGCAAGAGCGGAGCTGCGGGATGGCATTCCTTGTGCTGCGGGATGGTATTCCTTGTGCTGCGGGATGGTATTCCTTGTGCTGCAACACTTTTGGTCTTTTGATAGTTTGCTGTGACTCTTAATTAGGCCTTTGCTATCTCTATCCCAACATACTTTTGGACAGCTATTTTACCACAAATACTTCAATCATCTGTTTTTTTCTTAAGTATTTTTGTATCATTGTTTGTATTGTTAGTTCTTCTAATGCCATTTCAGTCTTATTGTTACCCTAATAAGGATTCTGGCAAAGTAAGTCAATATTTCCCCAATTTTAGTCATTACTCAATACTTTTTTTTGTTTTTCTCGGTTGCTCTCTCTCTATTTTTCTTTTCCTTTAGTTTTCTTTCTTCTCTTGATAAAGCCATTTCCTTTTATATTTCTTTAAGTCTGCTACAGGAGGTGCAATCCTTGTCTTTTCTTTCCTTCCATCCAGCAACACGAACAGTCCTTCGTGGTGAAATGTGATTTACTTGCTCTTCTTCCAAACTAGTGTGATACATTCAATATGCACACTGTGATCTCCTCTGCAACTTTAAAAAAAACAGTCAGAGACTGGGTGATGACTTTAGTTTAGTTTAGCTAGGTTTATTGTCATGTGTGCTGCGGAACAGTGAAAAAATGTTGTTTGTGCGCTATCCTCCCTATTCAAACCGCATGTCAAAAACCTTGGCTTGATATTTGACTCCGCTTTTAAGTTTGATAAGCAAGTCAACTCTGTGGTAAAAGCCAGTTCCTTCCAGCTTCGTACCATAGCTAAAATCAAACCATTCCTCCAATTTGACAACCTAGAAAAAATCATCCATGCATTCATTTCCTCCCGCCTGGACTACTGGGATCAGCCAATCATCCCTGTCCTGCCTGCAATTGGTACAAAACGCCACAGCATGACTCCTGACGGGTACCCATAAAAGGCACCACATCACCCCGATTCTGGCCTCTCTCTACTGGCTCCCAGTATGGTACAGAATCGATTTCAAGCTCCTCCTATTTGCATACAAATCCCTAATCCGGCTTGCCCCCCCATATATCAAAAATCTTCTAACCCACCACTCAATCTCCAGGTCCCTCAGGTCGGCCGACTTGGGGCTACTGACTATCCCGCGGTCTAGGCTTAAGCTCAGGGGTGACTGCACTTTTGCAGTTGTACCTCCTAGACTGTGGAAGAGCATCCCTCTCCCCATCAGAACTGCCCCCTCCATCGACTCCTTTAAGTCCAGGCTCAAAACCTACTTCTATTCCCTAGCGTTTGAGACCCTCTGAGGGGGCGCTGTAAACTGTTTATGTATGTGCTGTTAGGTTTGGGTGCTATTGTATGTTCTTTTTTAGTACCTGCACTGATGTACAGCACTTTGGTCAACGTGGGTTGTGTTTAAATGTGCAATGCAAATAAAATTGACTTGACTCGACTATCCAGTCAAAGAAAAGACTATACATAACGAGAAAAATAGGTCTGAAGAAGGGTCTTGACCAGAAATGTCACCCTTTTCTCCAGAGATGCTGTCTGACCCGTTGAGTTACTCCAGCTTTTTGTGTCTATCTTCAGTTTAAATCAGCATCTGCAGTTCCTTCCTACACAAAAGACTATACATGATTACAATCAAGCCAACCACAGTGTACAGATAAAAGATGTGATATTTAGTGCAAGATAAGGTCTGATAAAGTCCAATTAAAGATTATTCAAAGGTCTCCAATGATGGTTGATCAGGACTGCATTCCAGTTGATGAAAGGACATGATGAAAGTTGCCTGGTTACAGCTGGGAAGAAACTGTTCCCGAATTTGGAGTTTTCAAACTTCTGGGTGTGTTTTCAAACTTCTGTACCTCTTGCCTGATGGGAGAAAGGAGACGATGGAGTGACCAGGATGAGACTGCTCCTTGATTATGCTGGTGGCCTTGCTGAGGCAGACTGAAGTGTAGATGGTGTCAAGGGAAGGGAGGTTGTTTTGCGTTATGGTTTGGATTCACAAATTCAGACAAGTTCACAAGACATGGGAGTAGAATTAGGCCATTCGGCCCATCAAGTCTACTCTGCCATACACTCATGCCTGATTTCTGCCTGCTAATCCCATTTTCCTGCCTCCTCCCCATAACCCTTGACACCCAATCTAATCAAGAATTTGTCTATCTCTGTTACGGAGGGAACAATCTCTGCGGAAAGCAAAAAGGGGAGGAGATGGGTAGATGTGGCCAGTAGTGGGATCCCATTGGAGGTGACAGAAATGTTCGAGGATAATTTGGTGTATACGACGGCTGATGGGGTGGAAGGTGAGGACAAGGGGGACTCTATCCTTGTTACGAATGGGGGGAGGGGGAACAAGAGCGGAACTGTGGGATGGCATTCCTTGTGCTGCAACACTTTTGATCTTTTTATAGTTTGCTGTGACTATTTATTAGGCCTCTGCTATCTCTATCCCAACATACTTGATTAAGTAACGGTGCGATTCTTTTGGACAGCTATTTTACCACAAATACTTCAATCATCTGTTTTTTTCTTAAGTATTTTTGAAAAATTGTTTGTATTGTTAGTTCTTCTAATGCCATTTCAGTCTTATTGTTACCCTAGTAATGATTCAGGCAAAGAAAGTCAATATTTCCCCAATTTCAGTCATTACTCAAGACTTTTTTTTGTTTTTCTCAGTTGCTCTCTCTCTATTTTTCTTTTCCTTTAGTTTTCTTTCTTCTCTTGATAATGCCATTTCCTTTTATATTTCTTTAAGTCTGCTACAGGAGGTGCAACGCTTGTCTTTTCTTTCCTTCCATCCAGCAACACGAACAGTCCTTCGTGGTGAAATGTGATTTACTTGCTCTTCGTCCAAACTAGTGAGATACATTCAATATGCACACTGTGATCTCCTCTGCAACTTAAAAAAAACAGTCAGAGACTGGGTGATGACTTTAGTTTAGTTTAGCTAGGTTTATTGTCATGTGTGCTGCGGAACAGCGAAAAAATGTTGTTTGTGCGCTATCCTCCCTAGTCAAACCGCATGTCAAAAACCTTGGCTTGATATTTGACTCCGCTTTTAAGTTTGATAAGCAAGTCAACTCTGTGGTAAAAGCCAGTTCCTTCCAGCTTCGTACCATAGCTAAAATCAAACCATTCCTCCAATTTGACAACCTAGAAAAAATCATCCATGCATTCATTTCCTCCCGCCTGGACTACTGCAACTCCCTATAGACTGGGATCAGCCAATCATCCCTGTCCTGCCTGCAATTCATACAAAACGCCACAGCATGACTCCTGACGGGTACCCATAAAAGGCACCACATCACCCCGATTCTGGCCTCTCTCTACTGGCTCCCAGTATGGTACAGAATCGATTTCAAGCTCCTCCTATTTGCATACAAATCCCTAAACCGGCGTGCCCCCCCATATATCAAAAATCTTCCAACCCACCACTCAATCTCCAGGTCCCTCAGGTCGGCCGACTTGGGGCTACTGACTATCCCGCGGTCTAGGCTTAAGCTCAGGGGTGACCGCACTTTTGCGGTTGTAGCTCCTAGACTGTGGAACAGCATCCCTCTCCCCATCAGAACTGCCCCCTCCATCGACTCCTTTATGTCCAGGCTCAAAACCTACTTCTATTCCCTAGCGTTTGAGGCCCTCTGAGGGGGCGCTGTAAACTGTTTATGTATGTGCTGTTAAGTTTGGGTGCAATTGTATGTTCTTTTTTAGTACATGCACTGATGTACAGCACTTTGGTCAACGTGGGTTGTGTTTAAATGTACTATGCAAATAAAATTGACTTGACTCGACTATCCAGTCAAAGAAAAGACTATACATAACGAGAAAAATAGGTGACGTTTCGGGTTGAGACCCTTCTTCAGTTTGAACCTATTGAGTCTGAAGCAGGGTCTTGACCAGAAATGTCACCCTTTTCTCCAGAGATGCTGTCTGGCCCGTTGAGTTACTCCAGCTTTTTGTGTCTATCTTCAGTTTAAATCAGTATCTGCAGTTCCTTCCTACACAAAAGACTATACATGATTACAATCAAACCCAACCCAGTGTACAGATAAAAGATGCGATATTTAGTGCAAGATAAGGTCTGGTAAAGTCCAATTAAAGATTATTCAAAGGTCTCCAATGATGGTTGATCAGGACTGCATTCCAGTTGATGAAAGGACATGATGAAAGTTGCCTGATTACAGCTGGGAAGAAACAGTTCCCGAATTTGGAGCTGTGTGTTTTCAAACCTCTGTACCTCTTGCCTGATGGGAGAAAGGAGACGAGGGAGTGACCAGGATGAGACTGCTCCTTGATTATGCTGGGGGCCTTGCTGAGGCAGACTGAAGTGTAGATGGAGTCAAGGGACGGGAGGTTGTTTTGCATTATGATTTGGATTCACAAATTCAGACAAGTTTACAAGACATGGGAGTAGAATTAGGCCATTCGGCCCATCAAGTCACTCTGCCATACACTCATGCCTGATTTCTGCCTCCTAATCCAATTTTCCTGCCTTCTTCACATAACCCTTGACACCCATTCTAATGAAGAATTTGTCTATCTCTGCCTTAAAAATGTCCACTGACTTGGCTTCCACAGCCCTCTGTGGCAATGAGTTCCACAAATTAACTACCCTCTGACTTAAAACATTCCTCCCCACCTCCTTTATAAAATAGCATCTTTTAATTCTGAGGATATGACCACTGGTCCTAGACTCTCCCACCAGTTGAAACATCCATTCCACATCCACTATCTTTGCCTTTCATTATTTTGAAAGTTTCAATGAGGTCCCCCTCAACCTTCTAAACTCCAACGAGTAGAGGCCCAGTGCTGTCAAATGCTCATCAAATGCTAACCCATTCATTCCTGGAATCATTCTTGTAAATCTCCTCTGAACTCTCTCCAGAGCCAGCACATCTTTCCTCAGATATGACAGCCTTACAGACTTAGTATCAAACTCTCCAGCTTTAGGTAATTCACTTTCTCTTTGTATCCGAACTGGTCAGTTCTATATTCTGTGATAATTGGCTCAGCTTTTCTCCCTCTATTATTACAGACTGACCTGCTTCCACATCCCACAGCGATAGATAGAAGAGCATATCTTCCAACTGCCCCATAAACCATTTAACCTGGCCCCTCATTGTCCCAACCCTCTCTCCTCAAGTTCCCAGCAAATTAAAAAATAACGTATTTATCTCCCTTCCTGTTCTGGCAAAGCTCTCCACCTAAATAAGAGCACATACGTCAGGCTGTTATTCATAGACTACAGCTCAGTTTTCAACATAATCATTCCCTCCACACTGATTACCAAGCTCACGAAACTGGGTCTCTGCGCATCCCTCTGCAACTGGATCCTCGACTCCTTCATCAATAGACCACAATCTGTACAAATTGGCAGCAACACTTCCTCCACGATCACCATCAGCACAGATGCACCCCAAGGCTGCATGCTCAGCCCCCTGCTCTACTCACTCTACACTTGTGACTGTGTAGATGGACATGGTTCCAACTCCATCTTCAAGTTTGCTGATGACGCCACAGTGTTTGAACAAATTACAGATGATGATGAGTCAGAGTATAGGAGGGAGATTGATCGACTGACCAAATGGTGCCAGAATATCAACTTGCTTTCAACATTAGTAAAACCAAGGAACTGATTGTTGACTTTGGAAGAGGAAGGTCGATGATCCTTAAACCTGTCTTCATTGAGAGGATGGAGGTGGAGAGAGTCAAAATCTTCACATTCCTGAGTGTGCATATCTCTGATGATCTATCCTGGACCCAGCATATTGATGCAATTAGAAAGAAAGCCCATCAACGCCTCTACTTCCTTAGAAGATTGAGGAGATTCGGTATGTTAACGCATACTCTATTGAACTTCTACAGGTGTAATATAGAGAGCATATTGACTGGTTGCATCATGGTCTGGATCGGCAACTCGAATGCCCAGGAATTAAGAAGATTGCAAAAGTGGTAAACACTGTCCAGCCCATCACAGGTACTGACCTCCCCACTATCAAAGTGATCTACAAGGGTCACTGCCTCAAAAAGACAGCCAGCATCATCAGAGACCCACACCACCCAAGCCACCCTTGCCATCTGGAAGAAGGTATAGGAGCTTGAAAACTGTAATGCCCAGGTTCAGGAACAGCTTTTTCCCTACAACCATCAAGCTATTAAACGCTGCATCCTCCAAATAAGCTTCGAACCACATAGATTTGGGGCATTGTTTTTGTCTTTGCACTATTATTGTTCGTTTGTTCTTTTTTGGTGTTTATTATGCTGTTTATAGAGTAGTGTAACAGATGTTTACATATCTGTTGTGCTGCTGCAAGTAAGGATTTCATTGTTCTCTTTTGGGACCTATGACAATAAAATAATCTTGTCTCTTGACTTCCTTGACTTTTGAAATGTCATTTCTGTTTCTTTCTGCAAATGTTGTTTAAATAATTCTGTTTCTAGGTTTTTTTTAAATTCCAGATTTCCAGCATGTGTAGCTTTTATAAAATCAATTGGGCTCGCAACTAGGATTTTTCCTAGTATCTCTCCTATGTGTGATAAATGTCAATTTCAAGAAGCTAATTTAACTCATATTTTCGTAACTTGTATAAAAATGCAAAACTTCTGGTTGGAGATTTTTAAAATAGTTTCTAAAGTTATTAATAAAAAATTAGATATGGACCCAAAATTAATTATATTAGGATTATCAGAACATACTACAAATTTTACAGTAAGTCAGGTACATTTTCTTGATTACAGTCTAATAACTGCGAAAAAACTAATACTTAAATTTTGGAAAAAACCAATAACCCCCACAATTAAAATGTGGACTATGGAAATGACCCTGCATTTGGAAAAAATAAGGTTTGCCTTAATCGACAAACCTGAGTTATTTTTAAAAATATGGTCTCCATTTATTGAATTTTTAGAAAAGTAAATGGGTTTGGCACAGGACTAAAATAAAAAAAATTTAAATAAAAAGTTGAAACTTGAGTTGGGGGTTGGATGTACAGCTGTGGTTTTTGTCTCCCGGATCTACTCCCGTTAATTTTTATTGTTAGATCCTTTTTTTTTTTTAACCCTCTTACTCTCTCTCCCCAAGTTTATAGTTTTATATTTTTATTTTTACTTTCTCTCTTCAAAAATTTAAAAATTGAAGCTATGTAAGAACTTTGTAACAAATGTGTTTTTTCTTATTTCGATTTGTACATATGCTTTTCAAAAATAAAATATTAAAAAAAAATTTTTTTTTTAAATTCCAGATTTCCAGCATGTGTAGCTTTTATAAAATCAATTGGGCTCGCAACTTGTCAACTGTTGCCAAAGTGCATCGTGATCTTTCAAATGCATCAAACAGATGAAACAAACATCGAGGACAGTTCCATCAATCTGCATGAGCCTGCCAAATTGATAGGCAAATTGACATTGCAAAAGATGAATACTGAATATTTCTAAAGATTAATTATCATATGGTGAAGACCTTTTATGGAAAAGCAGTGGCTCTCTTTCGTAAACCCGCAATTGTGTTGAGTTGAGTTGCGTGGGTTTAGTTTATTGTCACGTGTACTGAGGTACACTGAAAAGCTGATGCATGCTAACCAGTCGGTGGAAAGGCAATACATGATTACAATCGAGCCGTCCACAGTGTGCTGATACATGATAAAAGGAATAATGTGAATAACGTTTAGTGCAAGAGAAAGTCCAGTATAGTCCGATCAAAGATAGTCCAAGGTCTCCAATGAATTGGACTTTACTCCAGGAGCTGAACTTTTTCTGCCATCAGTATGCTTAAAGGAGTATTAAAACAAGATGTAACCTCTCAGAAAAAAGTTGCACAAACACCACTGATTACATTGAAAGATAAAGGACTGAAGACATTTCAACGCCCAAAACATACAAAAGGACGCATCATGTTGAAAGTAACAGGAATTAACTCACTTAGTGCCATCAGAGACTTCCTTTGGTTTCTTCTTGAGATTTTCAGCCGACCATTTCAACAACTCTGCAAAATACTTGATCAAAAACTCAAAGCGAATGAAAGGTACTCTGGCAAGGAAATGGCAGTAAATATGTTCCTGATGCAAAATCATGTGCATCACGAAAACACGAAAGGCACCCATGCTCGAAAAAAAAAAAGTTTCACTCGCTGCAAGCAAGTCATCAATTTCATTTGGGAGCCAAAAATAATCCATGCAAATAAATTATGCTCGCATGTTTACCTTGATCTGTAACTACCTAAAGAAAAATACTAAGAAATCTTAATTATCATCGCCCAATTTTCAACTGTCAATTTCTAAGAACTACTAGCAGGAATCGGTTTGCAAGGAAGTGAAAAGAAACTAATCCTTTTATCTTATTGGTTGCTCGATGTTTGACCAAGTCATTAAAAGTAATTAAGATCTTGGCAATACAACTGGAATAAAGAAGACCAGAAAAGTAATTTATAATTCTGTCAGCAAGGAAACATCAATAAAGATTTGTCAAGCTTAAATGAGGATTGCTGTTCAAAGATACATCATTACCCTGGCCAGCCTAGATCCATACATTGTACATAGTTACATGTATAATCAGCAGAATTCAGTAGTACTTTTTAAACTGATGATTGATGTTGCCTTTTGTTAATTGGGCACTAGATTTACAGGAGTTCTTTTAGGATTAACACAAATATGACTGAATTTAAAAAGGATGAAAATGCTGAGAAAAACATTTGGAGGCATGTAGAATGTAATTTCTGTGTCACTTTAATTGCATTTGAATTTTTTTGACATGCAATTTCAATGACAAATATCATTTTGCCCATTGAAATTCTTTACGAGATGAGGTAACTATTAAAGAAGGCAAACATTAGCATTGACATCTTTGGCATTGGATACTTTATTTATTTTCTGCTATTGCAACTTCATGTTCTTGGATATGAGGGCTGCCTGGTAATTAAACGACTAGGCTAATAATCATAGACTAAAGGAATACAAGATTGCCGTCACAAAGGCGCTGACAACATTCCAAAAATACTCTTTAAGTAATAATTGGTCCGTTCTTTCCCCCATCCCCCCACTATCCCGGTCCCCTTAGTACTCAACACCCCCCCTAGGCCGGGTTCCCCTTAGTTCTCAGTGCCTCCTCCATGCCATGTCCCCTTAGTTCTCGGTGCCTCCTTCATGCTGTGTCCGCCTTACATATGGTTCCTGAATGTCATTCTTCTTTAGAAGAAATCCAAACTATATGTGATACCAGGCCCACCAAAGTCATTCACTGTTAAAACTCCTTAAATTGCCCAACAAAATTCAATTCAACAGCAATATGTAATGATTTTCTTAATAATTCCCACAATCTGAAAGAGGATTACATTTAAAAAGAAGTTGCACATTTCCTGGACTTGTACGGTCGTTAAACATACAAAATATATTTAGGTGTTTTCCAGCGCAAATTGCAAAACAACGGTCACCTGGTGTGTTTGCATGTCATGTCCTTGTTACATGCGTTGGAACACGTTACCCAAGTCTCCATATTTCATATCACTCGCCAGAAATCGATTGCGGTGTCAATGAAAGGTTTTATGATAAAATCTTCATTCGTGCAAAATTAAGGCCAAATGCTTGAAGCTTTCGCCATCTGACAAGATAAATTGTGGCTCTGGTCAGGAAAAAGAATGAGGCACGGGCAGGTATAGATTACTGCTTTCCCTCTGGTTCATCATGGGATTGCTGTGGACCTTTAAAATATAAGCAATTTGTTCTGGATTTCAGGGTGATGGCTAATCAGAATCTTTTTGAACCACACTGTGGGAAGAATATGGCATTTTATCTTTCCTTTCATGATAAGTACCTCTGTCTGTTGAGACTTTCCATAAAGTTATCCATGATTCAGATTCTCCAACTTCTCTTTCACTATCCCCCACAACGTTCCGTACTGGAGGTCTGCTGTATGAGGTGGAAGCACAGAGATTCCTTGGGAAGAAGGGTCTGAAGAAGGGTCTCGACCCGAAACGTCACCCATTCCTTCTCTCCCGAGATGCTGCCTGACCTGCTGAGTTACTCCAGCACTTTGTGAATAAAAAGAGATTCCTTGGGACTCTGTCTTGTGTGGGTGGCGTAATGCCAGGACTGATTTGGGGATGTAGGGAAGGAGGTAAATGGTACTTTGCATCTATATTCATTAAGGAGAATGATATGGAAGATGAAAAGATCAGTATGGGGAATAGCAATAAGGTTGGGCATTTTCAGATTGAAAAGGATGTGGTGCTGAGATTCTTCAAGAGCATTAGCATGGATAAATCCCATGATGAGAACTATTCCAGATTATTGAGAGACACAAGACAGGAGAATGCATGGGACCTTGACAAAGATCTCTGTATCTTCCCTCCACTGGTGAAGGGCGTAACTGAAGTGTTGGTGGGCAAGCTTTTTGGGTCCAGCAACCACTGTTCTATTATATTTTAAATAAATGGCATAAGCAAAATGGCGGCGCTGCCCTAGCAGCTGCGGCTTACCTGCGGTCCATTTGTCTTTGTGTTTTGTTGTTTTTTTGTGTCTTAATTGTGGATGTGATGTGGTGTTTTTGTGTTTGCGTACTATTGTAAATATGTGTCCCTTCCGAACGGAGACCCAACCTTTGTTTTCTGGGCCGTGTCTCCGTTCCTGCTGCGGCCTACCATTGGCCTACCATCGTCCCAACTCCTGGAGCTGGCGGCCTCCAGGGCTCTGGTTCGCTGAGCCCGCGGATCGGACTTACCATCACCGGAGCCGGCCGTCTTCGGAGGCTGCGGGAGCAGCTGCGACTCGCCTTAGGCTCGGGCCGCATGGATGCCAACATCGGGAGCTCCGGCAGCGGCAGCGTGTTCGCCCGCCCCGGGTCGCGGGGCTTGGGTCGCGGACATTTCACCGTCCGGTGCGGCCTAAAATAGGCTGCGGAATTTCTCTCTGCTGGGCGGGGGCTTCAATGTCGGGAGCCACGACCGCCCCGACGTGCAGCAACAGCGGCAGCGTGTTCGCCCGCCCCGGATCGGACTTATCATCGGCGGAGCCGGCCGTCTTCGGAGGCTGCGGGAGCGGCTGAGACTCGCCTTAGGCTCGGCCCGCTGCGGACTGTCCGGCGCGGCCTGCAACCACAACAACCTGACCACGGGAGAGGACGGCAGGAGAAGGGAAAATACATTGTGGCCTTCCATCACAGTGAGGAGAGGACTGGAGGAGACTCACTGTGATGGATGTTTTCTTGATGGATGTTTCTTCTTTTGTGTGTTTTTGGGGTTGTGTAATTTTAATGCCTATTTCGATGCTTTTGTTGTTGGACTGTGGGTGACTGAATTTCGTCCAATTTGGATGACAATAAAGCTATCTTGAATCTCTTGAATCTTGATAGTTATGGATTGGGCCCACAAGTTAAAATTATGAATTGGAGCCTGCCATCTTTGATATTATTAGACAGGAACTTATTAAAGTTGATTGGAGTAGCTTTTTTGCGGGCAAAGGAACATCTGGAAAGTAGGCCAAATGCTTGAAGCTTTCACCATCTGCTTTCCTTCTGGTCCATCATGGGATTTCTGTAGACCTTTAAAATATGGCATTTGTTCCAGAATTCTGGGTGATGGCTAACCAGAATCTTTTTGAACTACTCTGTGGGAAGAATATGGCATTACTTTTTATACTGATGCATTATGCATGGAGAATGTATTGACATTTTTAAAGTTGGGCATTTTCCAACGGAGGAATGTGGTGACAAGAGTTCAGTGCACGCATGTTTTGGCTTGAGTGAAAGGCAAGGCAGATGGGAATAAGGAAGCTTTGATGACAAGATAAATTGTGGCTCTGGTCAGGAAAATGAATGAGACACGGGGCAGATATAGATAACTGTGGTCAAGTGTATCCCTGCAGGAGTTTTGGGAACTGAGGAGCATACTTAAGAAGGAAATAAGGCAGGCAAAAAGAGGGCAATAGATAAACCTGGTAGATAATCCAAAAGAGATTTTAAGTACATTAAAGGAAAGAGGGTAACTAGACAAAAACTAGGGCCATTCAGAAACTAAAGCAGTCATCTCTGTGTGGAGCCACAGGAGATGGGTAAGGTCATCAATTATTATTTCTCCTCTGCTTTTACAGGAAACCTGGGACTGTTGGTGGAGATGTCCTGAGGACAGTCCATATTACAGTTGAGGAGGTGCTGGACATCCTAAGGCATATGAAAGTAGATAAATCTCCCAGGCCTGATCAACTCTATCTAAGGACACTGTGGAAAGTCAGAGAAGTAATCGCAGGTGTCCTGGCTGAGAAAAATGAATCATCAGTAGATACCAGTGAGGTGCAAGAAGACTGATGGCTAATGTAAATGCCTCTATTTAAGAAGGGTTGCAAAGAAAAGCCTATAGACCAGTGAGCCTAACATCTGTGGTAAGCAAGTTACTGGAGAGGATTCTGAGGGATAATATGTGTATATGCATTTCAATAGATAGGGGCTGATTATGGATAGTCAGCATGGTTTAGTATCTGGGAGACTGTATCTTATGAATCTGAATGAGTTATTTGAAGAAGTAATCAAAAATGTTGATGAGGGCAAAGCTATAGACGTTGCCTATATAGACTTCAGCAAGGTATTTGCTAAGGTTCTGCATGGTAGGCTGCTACAGAAGGTTAGATCACATGGAATGAAGGGAGAGCTAGCCGACGGGATAGAGAATTGGCTTCATGATAGGAAGCAGAGGGTGCTGGTGGAAAGTTGTTTATCAGACTGGGGGGGCTGTGACTAATGGTGTGACTATTAGTTCAGTGCTGGGTCTATTGCAGTTGTGGTTTATATCAACAATTCTGATGAGAATATAGAAGGCATGATTGGTAAGTTTGCGGATGACACTAAAGTGGGTGGTATAGTAGATAGTGAAGACAGTTATCAATAAATCTAGAAAGATCTTTAGTTGGGCATGTGAGCTGAGGAATGGTTAATGGAGTTTGACGCAGATAAGTGTGAGATGTTTCATTTTATGAAATCAAACCAAGGCAAGATCTTCACAGAGCCCTGGGGAGTGCTGTAAAGCAAAAGAATCTAGGAGTGCACATAGTTCCTTGAAATTTACGTCACAGGTGACTAGCTTTTCACTGTATCTCGATACACGTGACAATAATAAACTAAACTAAAGTGGTTTGTGGTCAAGAATATGGTGGTCAAGAAGGTTTTCAGTATATTGACCTTCATCAGTCAGGGTGTTGAGCATAGCAGTTGGGATGTTATTTTACAGTTGCACTAGACATTGGTGAGGCTGCCTTTGGAGTATTGTGTTCAGTTTTGGTCATCCTGTTATACGAAGGATGTTGTTAAGCTAGAAAGAGTGCAGAGAGGCTTGTAAGGGCGTTGCCAGGACTTAGGAGGAGGTCGAGCAGGCTAGGATCTTTTTCCTTAGAGTTCAGGAGGCTGAGGGGAGATCTTACAGAGGTGTATAGGATCATGAGGGGTACAGATAAGGTGATTACACAGAGTCTTGTACCCAGAGTAGGGGAATCAAGAACTAGAGGACATAGATTTAAGGTGAGAGGGGAAAATTTTAATAGAAATCTGAGGGGTAACATTTTCCACATAGAGGGTGGTGGGTGTATGGAATGAGCTGCCAGAGGAAGTAATTGAGGCAGGTACTGCAGCAGCATTTAAAAGATATTAGAATACTAGTTGGGTCCCCATTGTGACAGCGGTTGATGAAAAAAACCCCACAATTTTAATATTATTAATAAGAGTTTTAGTAATATAAAGAAAGATATTACAAATGTAATTATTTCCAGACTCCCCCCACCCACAGAATCAGTCAGACCCCCCACATCCCCCTCCCCTGCAATGCACAGCAAGATCCCACAGTTTATACTTAAATAATCCTTGCATTTGAACCACAACCCCAATCGGCTCCAAACCTCTCCTGCATTGGTCTAGCACCCTTCTCATCCCCCAGAATCAGTCAGGCTCCCACATCCTCCTCCCCTGCAATAATCCCATTCACCCAACTCTCATCCCCTTTCTTGATTAGATTCCTGTTTGTAAATCATTTCTGGGTGTCTGATAGTCAATATTTAAAGTTCAAAAAATCTTACTTGGATTCTATTCTGAAATTCATCCTCAACTACCTGATATTTATGGAATTTATGGATATTCTGGAATTTAGAAGGATGAGGGGGGATCTTATTGAAACATATAAGATAATTAGGGGATTGGACACATTAGAGGCAGGAAACATGTTCCCAATGTTGGGGGAGTCCAGAACAAGGGGCCACAGTTTAAGAATAAGGGGTAGGCCATTTAGAACGGAGATGAGGAAGAACCTTTTCAGTCAGAGAGTGGTGAAGGTGTGGAATTCTCTGCCTCAGAAGGCAGTGGAGGCCAGTTCGTTGGATGCTTTCAAGAGAGAGCTGGATAGAGCTCTTAAGGATAGCGGAGTGATGGGGTATGGGGAGAAGGCAGGAACGGGGTACTGATTGAGAGTGATCAGCCATGATCGCATTGAATGGCGGTGCTGGCTCGAAGGGCTGAATGGCCTCCTCCTGCACCTATTGTCTATTGTCTATTGTCTATTGTCTATATGTAACTTTCAAATCTGCAAGGCGGCCATCTTCTTTGACCTTCTCTCTGCCGCCGCGCTGCACCACGGGAGGAAGATCCGGCGAGGGGCATGCGGGGCATGCCGCGACGGGCGCTGGTCCTCTCGGCGCTGCTGCGTAGGCAAGCCACCGCCGGGCCAGCCAACCCTTCCCCAACTATGCAGGCGCGGCTGCCGGGCCCAGCAAGTGGGAGTGCAGTTATTAAATTTTATCAAGTGAATTACTGTTAAGATATAACGAAACTTGATACTGCACACTGTAGGCGAATAGTGAGTAAGGTGGGCCTAAAATTGTTGCGCTATCATGTACCGTTTTGGCTGTATTTTGGGAACAAGATGAGAGTTATAGTTATATATAGATAGATGTGGACAGATACATGGATAGGAAAATTTAGAGGGATACGAACCATATGCGAGCAGGCGGGACTAGTGTAGATGGGGGATCTTGGTTGGCATGGGCAAGTTGGGTCGAAGGACCTATTTCCGTGCTGTATGTCTCTATGACAATACTGCTGGAATACATATTGTGGTGTGGTTTACTGACTGGAGATCTGTGACCAGTGGAATTCCACAGGAATCTGAGCTGTGACCGCTGTTGTTTACAATAAATATAAACGATTTGACCATTAAAATTGATGGGTTGGTTAGTAAGTTTGCAGACAGCACCAACATTGGTGGAGTTGCGGACAGTGAGGAAGGCTGTCAAAGTATAGAGTGGGATATAGATAAGCTACAGAAATATGCAAATAAATGGCAGATGGATTTAAATATGAGCAAGCATGAGGTGTTTAACTCTGGGAGGTCGAATATAAAAATATAGTTAATGACAAGACCCTTAGAGGCATTGATGTACAGTGGGATCTTGAGGACCAAGTCCATAGCTTCCTGAAAGTTCCAACGCTGGAGGACGGGCGGAGGGTGAGGGGAGACGATAGAAATATGTTAAATTATCAGAGGTATAGATAGTGTAGATAGTGAGAACCTTTTTCACTGGGTGGCAATGTAAAATACTGGAGGGCATAGCTATAAGATGAGTGTGGTAACGTTTAAAGGAGGTGCTGGCCAGATATTTAACAGAGGGCTGGAGCAGACTGTCAGGGGTGGAAATGGAGCAAATATGATAGTGGCATTTAACAGGCTGCTGGATGGACACTTGGATATGCAGGGTATGGAGAGATATGGATCATACAGTATACAGGCATATACAATTAGTTTAACATGGCATCATGTTCGGCACAGACATTGTGGGCTGAAGGGCCTGTTCCTAAGCTGTACTACTCTGTATTCCATGTTCTATGTTCTATATAGGGCCTAGTCATTATTCAAAAAGAATAGATTTCAGACCTGTTAATGCACAAATACTGCTGGCATGAAATAATTCTTTACACTCCATTATTGTGCCTGTATTGTGCTTCTCTTCTGCTTTTTCAAATATTTATTGAGGTCACGTTGGATAGCACATATACAGAGGTGTGGGGTTTGCAAAGCATGATTAACCCAAGCCCATTTGACCTGTGCTAACAGTATTTGCAGTGCACTCATTTTCTTAATTTGAAAGGTCAAATGGACAAACTCCACTGTTCATTGCCTCAGGACCAATGCATGCTGGCCATCTTCACGGTTTGCATCAGTTGAAGTGAGTTGGCACTGACTGAAGCCGTGATTTAATGGGCTGATGTCATTGGCTACAAACTCAGGTGGAAGGTATTTCAGTACTGGGAAGTTAGAACAGGGCACATCAGACCAAAGTAGACAGCACTCCAGTTTTCAGATCCAGTTTTGGATGCAGTGGTGATTGAGATATGCCTACTGAGGGAAATGGCCAAATGAATAGTTGGAGATTTCAAACTCAGCTCCAGTTATGGCACCTTTATGTTGAGACTTATGCCCTCGCTTCAATGAATAAACGCTGTCCTTTCGAATTAATTGAACTCCAACTCAATCACCACCAAACCTCATATATTTGAGGATACTTTGAACTAATACAGCTATGGTAGAAGTGTTCTTAAGTTCATAAGTTCTAGGAGCTGAATTAGGCCATTTAGCCCATCAAGTCTACTCCACCATTCAATCATGGTTGATTTGTCTTTCCATCTAAACCCCATTCTCCTGCCTTTGCCCCTTAATCCCTGACACCCTTACTAATCAAGTGGGGTTTCTCCCTGGATTTAAGGACTGGATTTTCAATATATGGTTAACAGGTGATTTTATGTGGCAGACAATTTAACAGGTGTAACTTCAAATCAATTATCCCTTGAGGACTTTTCAATCAGAAGGGAGTGGGTTTGTGGAACCCAGAGCAGGTAGTTGAGGCAGGTACTAGAGCATAGAACATAGAACAGAAACAGGCACTATGACCCACAATGTCTGTGACAAACATGATGCCAGGACTAGTTTAGTTTAGTTTAGTTTAGAGGTTGAGCGTAGAAACAGATCTTTCGACCCATCGACTCTACGCCGACCATCCATCACCTGTACACTAGGTTATCCCACTTTTGCATTCTACACACAAGGCGCAATTTACAGAAGCCAAATAACCTACAAACCTGCGTGTCTTAGGAATGAGGGAGGAAACTAGAACACCTGGAGAAAGCCCACACGGTCACAGGGACAATGAAAAATCTCTGTACAGATAGTCAAGATGGAACCCAGCTCTCTGGCACTGTGAGGCAGCAGCTCTACCACTGTGCACTGTCCTTTTAGTAATTGTTCTTCCTGATCAGTCTCATGTGCTTTTTGATGCCATTCATTATCATACAGTAGTGGAAGGGTTATCACAATGAGTGATTTTTATCTATTTTTGACCGATGACAACATTGACTTACAGTTTGGACATTTGTAAAAGCATAGCCCTTTCATTATGTGTTAATAGTAAATCAAAGTTCCTACTGTAACTATAAAGGCATCGATTAACTTCCTAAATGTAATATTACAGTTGTAATACAACAGATATTCTGGCCGCTGGCACAAGCACAGATCCTCACCGCTTCTCTCCTTGCTCCCTACACCTCTCAACACCCTCCCCTTGTTTCCCCATTCAGCCTATGTGAACAGCACTGGATGGCATATGGAGACTGCATAGTAAGAGATAGTTTGTGCCCACAGTTCCTGAAACTAACCAAAAGTAGAAACTTGTAATGCCTTGGAAAAATAATGGCTCTTTACAATGAGTGAGACCGAAGGAGAGAGACCTATGCCTGATGTTCTGAGGTTTTTGATTGTCTACAGAACTATTACCTTCATAATGCTGTTGTAAAATAGATTCCTTAAGTCCATGAGACATGAGATATAGTCTCTTATCTACTTGCACATAATCCATATCTTTCCATTCCCTGCATATCGATATTTCTATCCAAAAATCTCTGAAATGCCACTGTTGTATCTGCTTCAACCACCACCCCCGCAGTGTGTTCCGGGCACTTCCCACCCTCTCTGGAAAGAAAGGTGCCCTCCACTTCTAATTTCCAGTGAATACAAGTCCAGTCGACCCATTCTTTCATCATATGTCTTTCCAACCATCCCGGGAATTAACCTGGTGAACCTATGCTGCACTCCCTCAATAGCAATAATGTCCTTCCTCAAATTAGGAGACGAAAATTGCACACAATATTCCAGGTGCGTTCTCACCAGGGCCCTGTACAACTCCTTGCTCGTAAACTCAAATCCTCTCGCAATGAAGGTCAACATGCCATTAGCTTTCTTCACTGCCTGCATGCTTACTTTCAGTGACTGATGTACAAGCACACCCAGGTCTTGTTGCACCTCCCCCTTTCCTAATCTGACACCATTCAGATAATAATCTGCCTTCCTGTTCTTGCCACCAAAGTGGATAACCTCACATTTATCCACATTATACTGCATCTGCCATGCATCTGTTCACTCACCCAACCTATCCAAATCACCCTGTAGCCTCAGAGCATCCTCATCGCAGCTCACACTGCCATCCAGCTTTGTGTCATCTGCAAACTTGGAAATGTCACATTTAATTCCCTTGTCTAAATCGTTAATATATGTTGTAAATAACTGGGGTGCCAGCACCGAGCCTTGCGGCACCCCACCAATCACTGCCTGCCCTTCTGAAAAGGACCCATTAATTCCTACTCTTTGCTTCCTGTCTGACAACCAGTTCTCTATCCATGTCAATACCCTACCCCCAATACCATGTGCTCTAATTTTGCACACTAATCTCTTGTGTGGAACCATGTCAAAGGCTTTTTGAAAGTCCAGATACTCCACATCCACTGGCTCTCCCTTATCCATTCTACTTGTTACATCAAAAAATTCCTGAAGATTAGTCAGGCATGATTTCCCCTTCATAAATCATGCTGACTTTGAGCGATCCTGTCACTGCTTTCCAAGCTCAATTTTTTGTGGTCGGAAATAAATCCTTCTGGTAACAGCATGAAGAATGAACAAAATCAATGACATAGCGAATCTGTGCTTGTGTAAAACAATATGGTTTGTGATCTGTGCAGCTTCACGTGGTTCAAGACATGTCTCTGATGTGGTGTAATTCAAATCGATTAGCAAAGTAAAATGAAGTCATTTTTCTTAAAATACATTTTTTGCAATGAATGTATTCATTACTTTCAAAAATAACCATGTTGTCTATCCTTTAAAATTGACCCCAAACCTACAATCCACTGGGATGTCTGTGCAGAGTCTGAAGAAGGGTCTCGACCCGAAACGTGAGTCTGAAGAAGGGTACCAACCCGAAAAGTCACCCATTCTTTCTCTCCGGAGATGCTGCCTGTCCCACTGCATTGCTCCAGTATTTTGTGTCTATCTTCAGTATAAACCAGCATCTGCAGTTCCTTCCTGCACACTCCCTCAAAATATCTGTTATGATAATAAATCCTAATTTATTTGCTCCATTGCCGGCAGCCATTCTTTTACTGCCAAGTCCCCATATCTCAAATTCTCTCTGTAATCCTCTTTATTTTCCCTGCGTCTTTTTTCTCCTTTAATCCATGAATTGACCCTGCATCTACAATCTTAACCAGGCCAGGTCATCTTGACCGCTTATCTTGACCCGATGGGGATGGCATATCTCGTTGGCTTTACACATCTCACAGACAAGGGATGCACTCTCAATGGCATTAGGACTCCAGCCAGTGCAGTGAGGAGATCTCAGCCCTGAAACCACTTTATGCCCATTAACAGCTGGTGAAGCTGGGCGTTTACTTTTGTTAGTGATGATTATATCAGCAATTTACCTTTACCTTCACCTCCTAAATCTCTGTCCCACAATCACCATTGAAATCATTGAGATTTTTGCCAGGTCTAACCTCATGCAGGATCCAAGAGGTGATTACTGGCACAATGCTGGGGATTCCCAGCAAGGTAGTGGCACAGCGATAGAGCTGCCGTCTCAAAGCGCCAGATATCAGAGTTTGATCCCGACTACAGATGCTGTCTGTGCAGACATTGCACGTTCTCCCTGTGATCGCGTGGGTTTCCTCTGGCTGCTCCGATTTCTTCCCACATTCCAAAGATGTGCAGATTTGTAGGTTAATTGTCTTCTATAAATTACCCCTAGTGTGTAGGATGTTAAAGTGGGATAACATAGAACTAGTGTATGTGGGATTGATGGTCGGTGTGGGCAGGGCCGTCTTAACGCATGGGCCTGATGGGCACTTGCCCGGGGGCCCACGAGCATAGGGGCCCCATGCTGATCTGTGTATGTTAAGTGACTTGCAATAAATAAATACTACTTTAAAAATGTAGGTTCAATAAGTGCTTTTTTCGCAACATTTTCGGTCACTAAGTGCTTCGCACAGCGATCTGTAAGTGCTTTTCGCAACAATGTAGCACCCTAAGTCCATCGCTAAGTGCTTTTCGGTAAGTGCTTTTCGCCGGCACGACAGGGGGGGCCTGGTAGGGAAAGGGGGGTGGGGGAGAGTAACGGTAGGGGCCCCAGTACACTGCTTTGCCCGGGGGCCCATAATGCTGTAAAAACGGCCCTGGGTGTGGGCTCGGTGGGCTGAAGGGCTTGTTTCCAAGTTGTATGTCTAAACTGAAGACGAGTCACCACTGGCTGGATTCCTGAACTTTCTCCACTTTCAATGGCTGAGGACTGGCATTTGCAATTGTATTCACCAGCATTATTCTGTACGGTAGTGTATGTGTCAATCAGGCTTATTTGTTTTGCCCCTGAATATTAAAGATAGGCTGTTGACCATTTTCTTCTTGGAGACAGAATGGCTGATATAGCATCTGTAGAAAGTTTTGTATTGGTGTTTTAACAATAGACAATAGACAATAGACAATAGGTGCAGGAGTAGGCCATTCAGCCCTTCGAGCCAGCACCGCCATTCAATGCGATCATGACTGATCACTCTCAATCAGTACCCCGTTCCTGCCTTCTCCCCATACCCCCTCACTCCGCTATCCTTAAGAGCTCTATCCAGCTCTCTCTTGAAAGCATCCAACGAACCGGCCTCCACTGCCTTCTGAGGCAGAGAATTCCACACCTTCACCACTCTCTGACTGAAAAAGTTCTTCCTCATCTCCGTTTTGTATGGCAAGTAACAAGCTATTGAATAAACCCATTATTGATGATAATACCAGCAGTAAGCTATGTGATATGACACACTGTGATATGATTTTTATCACATCACTGTGATAAAAGCAGTGTACAATACAATACAATACAATATATCTTTAGTGTCATTGTACAGGGGTACAACGAGATTGGGAATGTGCCTCCCATACGATGCAATAAATTAATTAGCTAGTCAGTATTAATTTAAACAATCCAATGAAACAAATTGTAACAGTTTTAAAACAGAATAATGTGCAAGTAGATCTGTGCCGGTTCACTGTGCGATGTGACCATCCGGCGTATTAAGTTATATCACATGGCAAACTTAGTTCTTAAAGGTGCAAACACAGCCAATATGTGCTAAAGTGCTTTCCTTATTAAAAAAGAATAACACGCTTATACCAACAGGGACTATCCACATATATAAAATTATTCTGTTTCATATGAAATTCTACGTAAACGTTAGTGTCTATGAATTCTAAACTTCTTGCTGCCTCTCAAGCCCACATGAGCAGTGAACTGTTAGTAATTCTATCAAGCAGACAATTACTTAATCTGCGAGACTCAATCCAATCTATGCTTGTGATTATAGCTACACAACTGTGGCCTAAAACCACAGTGGGTTAAAAGATCCCTTCATATCCACTGCCAATCCATAGCTAGGGAGTCTATCCTGCATTAGTGTTTTGTTTAGTTTTGTTTAGTTTAGTTTAGTTTAGTTTAGTATAGTTTAGTATAGTTTAGTTTAGAGATAGTGGCAACACCATCCTCAACAAAAAGCACATGTTCCTTTCAATATATACCCTGGTCTGTATAATAGATCATTAATCAGCAGTATTAAGGCATTCTCAATTGTAAAGGCACCGATTGATGTACTATTCTTAACTCTTCGAGTGCACAGCAAATACAGGATTCTGAGGAGTATGATATCTACAGGGTATGCATTTGGGAAGGCAGGGGTTGATTATGGAAGGCAGCATGGGTTTATACAAGGGAAATCATGTCTCGTGAATTTGATTGCGTTGTTTGAAGAAGTAACCAAGAACGTTGATAAGGTTCCACATAGTATGCTCCTTGGAAGGTTAGATCACATGAGATCCAGGCAGAGCAAGCTAACTGATAACAGAATGAACATAAAGGGAGGAAACAGTGGGTGGTGGTGGAAGGTTGTGTTTTGGACTGGGGCCTGCGACTCATGGTGTGCCTCAGGGTTCAGTGCTGGGCCCATTGCTGTTTGTCATCTATATCAATGATTTGGATGAGAATGTACAACGCTTGACCAGTAAGTTTCCAGATGACACTAAAATAGGTGGTATTGTAAACTGTGAAGATGGTTATCAAGATTTATGGCGGGATCTTAATCAGCTGGGCAAGTGGGTCAAGGATGGTGTTTAATTCAGATAAGTGTGAGTAGTTTCATTTTGGGAAGTCAAACCAGGGCAGGACCTTCGCCAGTAAATGCTAGGGAATGATGTTGTGCAGAGGAATCTAGGAGTACTAGTACATAAATCCCTGAAAGTGGCATCTGAGGGGAACCATCTAGGCATAGAAAGGTGCAGGTCAAGAGCTGGAAGATGGGATTTTTAGATTTGGAGATACAGCGCAGAAACAGGCCCTTCAGCCCACCGGGTCCGCGCCACCCAGCGATCCCCGCATATCCTACACCCACTAGGGACAATTTTTACATTTACCCAGCCAATTAACCTACAAACCTGTACGTCTTTGGAGTATGGAGGAAACCGAAGATCTCGGAGAAAACCCATGCAGGTCACGGGGAGAACGTACAAACTCCGTACAGACAGCACCTGTAGTCAGGATCAAACTTGAGTCTCCGGCACTGCATTCGCTGTAAGGCAGCAACTCTACCGCTGCGCCACCGTGCCGCCTAATGGGGATGGATGTCCACTGTCAGACAATAGACAATAAACAATAGGCCATTCGGCCCTTCGAGCCAGCACCACCATTCAATGTGATCATGGCTGATCATTCTCAATCAGTACCCCGTTCCTGCTTTCTCCCCACACCCCCTGACTCCGCTATCCTTAAGAGCTCTATCTAGCTCTCTCTCAGCATGGACATGGTGGGCTGAATGGCCTCTTTCTAAGCTGCATGACTCTGTGACTCTCTGACTAAATCCTATTCACCCACCCCATTTCAATCTCTTTGTTCTCACACTCCAGTCTCCCATAAGTACCCCAAAAGGATGTGAAACCTTTTCCCCCTTAGTTCGGAGACAAACTGGGACTATAATCTTTGCCAATAGTTCCCTTTTTTAGGGACTGGAATTCCTTCACAATGCATCCTATTCAGTAGCAAACCTTGAACCCTGTTGGTTGGGCATTTGGAATCCAGGACTGTTCTCAGAACAGTCATGCAATTATCTTCTCATGATTCACTACTCTTCCAAGTTTTGCATCATTTGTGAATTTCAAAATTGTTTCCTGTTATTGCTCCGAGAAGCGATTCCTGGAGAATTGCACTGTACACTTCCCTCCAGACTAAAAATCAAGTTCACATGAACTATTGATTTTTCATTGATCCCACATGCATTGTCCATATGACTCATCTGCAAAGATGATGAACAGGCTGCGCATCATCATTTCTGTGTTTATTTTACACATCACAGAATCGTGCCCTGAGCAACACATCCACACTGGCGGCTTTGTTACATGTTCCTTCAAATGTTAGGCCCAGCGTGCCAGATGGAGTCAAAGAGTCACAGAGTGATACAGCCAGGAAATAGGTCCTTCAGCCCAACTTGCACACACCGGCCAACAATGTCCCAGCTACACTAGTTCCACCTGCCTGCAGTTGGTCCATATTCCTCCAAACCTGTCCAATCCATGTAATAATTGTTTGATATTCACTCTAAGATCTAGATATCACACTATTTAATCAGCATCTTTAGCCTGACATCATATTCACCAGGCATTTCTACTAGTTCCAAGTTTTTGAACCAAACTTGCAATGCTCAATATTTCTCATTAAAATAGTTAATAACATAAGATTAAAATATCCTGTCAGAACTTTTGCAAAGAGACTTCCCTGACAAGAGTTGAGGGCTCGGTAGTACTCTCCTAATTCAGGTCCCAGTCCCTATAGATGTGTGAGGATTTTGTTAGAGTTAATTGCGCTGGGCAAGCCCTTGTTATGACTAAAAGCCAATCCTAGAGCTCTATCTAGCTCTCTCTTGAATGCATTCAGAGAATTGGCCTCCACTGCATTCTGATGCAGAGAATTCCACAGATTTACAACTCTCTGACTGAAAACGTTTTTCCTCATCTCCGTTCTAAATGGCCTACCCCTTATTCTTAAACTGTGGCCCCTGGTTCTGGACTCCCCCAACATTGGGAACATGTTTCCTGCCTCTAACGTGTCCAACCCCTTAATAATCTTATATGTTTCGATAAGATCCCCTCGCATCCTTCTAAATTCCAGTGTATACAAGCCTAGTCGCTCCAGTCTTTCAACATATGACAGTCCCGCCATTCCGGGAATCAACCTAGTAAACCTACGCTGCACGCCCTCAATAGCAAGAATATCCTTCCTCAAATTTGGAGACCACAACTGCACACAGTACTCCAGGTGCGGTCTCACTAGGGCCCTGTACAACTGTAGAAGGACCTCTTTGCTCCTATACTCAACTCCACTTGTTATAAAGGCCAACATTCCATTGGCTTTCTTCACTGCCTGCTGTACCTGCATACTTCCTTTCAGTGACTGATGCACTAGGACACCCAGATCTCGTTGTACATACCCTTTTTCTAACTTGACACCATTCAGATAATAATCTGCCTTCCTATTCTTACCACCAAAGTGGATAACCTCACACTTATCCACATTAAACTGCATCTGCCATGCACCTGCCCACTCACACAACCTGTCCAAGTCACCCTGCAACCTCATTGCATCTTCCTCACGGTTCACACTACCACCCAGCTTTGTATCATCTGCAAATTTGCTAATGGTACTTTTAATCCCTTCATCCAAGTCATTAATGTATATTGTAAATAGCTGCGGTCCCAGCACCGAGCCTTGCGGTACCCCACTAGTCACTGCCTGCCATTCTGAAAGGGACCCATTTATCCCCACTCTTTGCTTTCTGTCTGTCAACCAATTTTCTATCCATGTCAGTACCCTACCTCCAATACCATGTGCTCTAATTTTGCCCACTAATCTCCGATGTGGGACCTTGTCGAAGGCTTTCTGAAAGTCGAGGTACACCACATCCACTGACTCTCTCCTGTCAATTTTCCTAGTTACATCCTCAAAAAATTCCAGAAGATTAGTCAAGCATGATTTCCCCTTCGTAAATCCATGCTGACTCGGAACGATCCTGTTACTGCTATCCAAATGCTCCGCAATTTCGTCTTTTATAATTGACTCCAGCATCTTCCTCACTACTGATGTCAGACTAACTGGTCTATAATTTCCCGTTTTCTCTCTCCCTCCTTTCTGTAACATGTTACAGGGATTCTTCTGTGTAGGATCACAAGGAAACAAAGATAGATGCCTCATCAAATGTAGGCCTGCAGGAAACAATCAAGCACACAAATAGACTGCTGACAGTATGCAGTCACCACTTTGTTAAGTGCAGCACTAAAGGCAGTGCTTAAACCTGAGCATTTATCATGAGAAAGTAATGACTGGTACTTTTTCCTCCAAGGCACTCATTGGAATTCAGTGACAATGTTTTACTTTGTAAAGAAAGAGTTAACAGGGGTTGTAAGTATGGTGTGAAACAACTCTGCACATTATTTTCATAGTTTCTTGAGCTGTGTACAATACTGATTCCCAACGCTGCCATTGGAGCTGTTTGGCAGACAACAATAAACCATTGTTGCAGTATCTTTGTGATGTAAACAGCTTATGAGAGCCATTGAAAAATAAACACTGGCTCATCTTCTTTTTCAAAAGTGATCTTTCTCGTGAAAGTATGAAAAGAAGTAAACAAGGTAAATATGACATATGTATAGCCACTTCAGGAACCTCACAGAACTCAGACAGATAAAACATCATGCTTCTTTATTTTGTATTTGCTATATCTAGCTTTGTTATTCTTTATTTTGTATTTGCTACATAAATAACATAAATATATAGATGACTTGCACAAAAATGTAGATGGGTTGTTTTGGCTGTTCACAGATGACACAAAAATTGAAGTTGTGGACAGTAAGGAAGGCTGTCAAAGGATATGGCCAGATATAGATCAGTTACAGATATGGGAGGACAAATGTCAGATGGAGTTTAATTGCACCTAGTGTGAGCTAATACACACTTTGGGAGGTCAAATGGGGATAGTTAATGGCAGGACTTTTAACAACGTTGATATACAGAGGGATCTCCCTGAAAGTAGCATTACATACAGATAGAGTGACAAAGAAGGCATATGGTATGCTGCTATATGGTATGCTTACCTTCATTAGTCCATACATTGAATATAAGAGTCAGGAAATCATGATGCAGTTTTGTAAAACTATAGTTAGGCCACATTTATACGTGTACAGTTCTGATGGCCTAATACAGGAGGAATTTGGAGGCTTTGGAAAGTGCGCAGAGGAGGTTTACCAGAATGATTCCTGCAGTAGGGGGTATTAGCTTCTCTCTGGAATGACAGAGTTGCAAAGAGACCTGAAAGCAGTATCTAAAATTATGGGAGGCATAGACTGGGTAGACAGTCACAATCTTCTTCCCAGGATGGAAAAATCAAATACCAGAGGGCAAAGCTTTAAGATGAGAGGGGCAAAGTTTAAAGGAGATGTGTGGGGAAACTTTTTTACACAGGGAGTGGTGAGTGCCTGGAATGTGCTGTCAGGGGTGGTGGTTGAGGCATTTAACAGATTTTTATATAGGCATATGGATAGGTAGGGAATGGAGGGATATGGATTATGTGTAGGCAGATAAGAGCTGGTCTTGACATCATGTTCCAATATTCAGTGAATAGTTTTAAGGCAGAGATAGATAGATTCTTGATTAGTACAGGTTATGGGGAGAAGGCAGGAGAATGGGGTTCGGAGGGAGTGATAGATCAGCCATGATTGAATGGCGGAGTAGACTTGATGGGCTGAATGGCCTAATTCTACTCCTTTCCCTTTTGACCTTATGGCACAGACATTGTGGGCTGAAGGGCCTGTTCTTGTGTTATACTGTTCTATGTTCAATGTTCTATGACAACATTGATCGATGGGTTTGGTCTTCTGCCGGTGCTTTTCATCTTATGATTTATAATCTCTGATCTCTGCACAAGGTTAAATGTAATTTTAAGCATGAAACCTAAGAACATTGTATGGAATTGAAGCAGTAAACAAATCCAGTACTGCATTTAAAGGAGGAAGCAGTCGAATGAATTGAAATTAACCATAATATTTCAGATGGAAGGTGGAAATAAAATATGCAAAATGAGGATTCCAGAATTTAATACACAGCTGTAAACATAACACAAGCACAATTTTCTTTAGGGCAGCTGAAGGCTTATCTTATGGTGAAAAAAATTCAAAAACAAATAACATTATAGTATGAAGAAAACACAAGAAACAGCAGATGCTGGGATCTTGATCAAATATCCAGGTGTTGGAGGAACTCAACGGGTTCAGGCAGCATCTGTGGAGTGAATGGACAGACGACATTACATGAAAAAGGGTTTTGGCCAATTCACTGGATGTACAGCCAATTCACTGGAAGTATTCAAGAGAGAGTTGGATGTGGCTCTTAGAGCTAACGGAATCAAGGAGAAAGCAGGAACGAGGTACTCATTCTGGACGATCAGCCATGATCATATTGAATGGCGGTGCTGGCTCGAAGGGCCGAATGGCCTACTCCTGCACCTATTTCTATGTTTCTATGCTTCTATGAAACAACATCTGCCCATTCCTTCCACAGATTCTGCCTGACTCGATATGCTCCTCCAACACTTGGTCTTTTGATCATTGTAAGGAGATTCTTGCAGTTGTGTGCCTGTGACGCTACTGCAAGCAAAACTATCAATTGTGACCACACCTCACTGTACGTGCATATTACAATAAACTCGACTTGACTTGTGCCGATCTGTACTAAATAGGTTTTGAAATGTTTGAATCTGACACGCTATACTGTAACTATTTATCCCCTGCATCTATGATTAATTATACAGGATGAATCCAGAGCATGGGGCAAATCAGTATCTGCTTTCTTTATTGCTACACCTCAGATACTGGTACAAAGTGATGTTTTTGTTTGTAGATGAAAAAGATGTCAGTGTGCATATTATTTCTTGCTGTCGGGTTGAGTTTATTGCCACATGTACTGAGTTACAGTGAACAGCGTTTGTTGCATGCTAACCAGTCAGCGGAAAGACAATACATGATTACAATCGAGCCATCTATGGTGTACAATCGAACCATCCAGGGTCTATGGTTTGTTGTCTTATAAGCTGCTTAAGCTGTTTAAGGGCCTGACCGCCTAATTTAATTAATACATTTTTTAAAACTTTAATAATCTTTCTGTAATATTAAAAATTCTAAAAATGTGAAAATCTAGTTTTCAACTTTTTAGACGCACGTATCAGCATGTACCATCACAAGAAAAGCACTGTTGATACAGTTTTGAAGATGAACCACAGTGTTCTTAACACTGGGGATATAGGAGAGGTGGGTGGGTAGTCTGTAACCATCCCAAATGCTTCTTCTCCATTTTGAGTTGTCATGGGTCAGGGATTCCCAAGGGTCGTGGGAATGTTGTCTTTCCTCAAGATGGTTTTGAGCACCTCCTTGAATATTTTTCTCTGCATTGAATGGTATTCTACACTTGTATAGACTTCTCTGTGGATTGTTATCTTGTCGTGGTGGAGAAGCTTGTGTGGTCCTGAGATCCTGAGAGCGATGCTGTGTGGAACTATGCTCCTGGTAGGGTCACCCATGGCAGTAAGGTCGAGGGGGAGGTCCCTGACAAAGAGCAATCCAACCAACACCTCAACGGTGGAACAGGCAGAGGATGATGGCTGACTTTAGTGGAGCGTCACAATGGCTGGGAAGACTGATGAAGGCTGCAGCAGAAAAGGGTCCCCAGTCGTCTTGGATTCCATACCACTGGATCCTGACCCAGATCTGTCAAGGACCGTGCGGTGGCTGTCTGTGCACCAGTCACCCCAAGTTAAACAAAGATTTTCAAATGCTCCTTTCTTCAATCATTGAAAGGCTCCTCAACAACAGCCCAGCAGAGAAGGTTAAGTGCTTACTTTTATTCCTGATGTAAAATTTGTTACAATGGTTAAAAAGTTTCTGTCAACCAACTCTTTCCCATTAATGTATAGAAATCTGATATTAAAATAAAACATCTCTGGAATACTATCAGAAACAAAGTTTGCAACTACCTTTGATAATACAGTTCAGCACTACCAATGAGACTGAAAATGGATAGGAAAAAAACTGCAGATGCTGGTTTAAATCGAAGGTAGACGCAAAATACTGGAGTAACAGCGGGTCAGGCAACATCTCGGGAGAGAAGGAATGGGTGACGTTTCGGGTCGAGACCCTTCTTCAGACTGATGTCAGGGGAGGACTGAAGAAGACTCTCGACCCGATACGTCACCCATTCCTTCTCTCCCGAGATGTTGCCTGACCCGCTAAGTTACTCCAGCATTTTGTGTCTACCTTAGACTGAAAAAGGAGATACTTACACCATCTGCAACGTCCCTTCATATCACAATGAATATAATTTAAAAACAAGTTCCTGCTGTCACCAAAATTGGCATAGAACAGATAACCATATTCAAGAAGTATCCTTTAGGTTGTTTGATATTCTTTACATGCATAAAATAAACCAAAAATATCAATTTCTCCAGCACCTTAGTGCTGCGTTCTTTCCTACTGACTTTGACTCACTTAATTCCCTCTAGAGCTTTAAATGGTAACTCTTTGAATCTACCATTATTCCCCAATAGCGTTCCTCCAGTGACGGGAGATATTAAATAAATAAAGGCTGCTATTTTCTCCATGAATGTTCTACAGATTGAAATTGTCCTTAGTGTTCCCAGGGAACTGCAGATGCTGGATTCTTGCATAGAATGTAAAGTGCTGGAGTAACTCAACGGGTCAGGCAGCAGTTCTGGAGGACGTGGGCAGATGACATTTTGGGTTGGTGTGAAGAAGAGTCCTGACCTGAAATGGCACCTATGCATATCCTCTAGAGATGCTGCCTGACCCCGTTGAGTTACTCCAGTAGTTTGTATTCTATTGAAACTGTCCATGTCTTGGAACAGCTGAGTCCACAAGAAACAAGTAGAGCCTGCACCTCCTGTGCTATTTCAGGATCAACTGCACCTTGGCAGCTACTCACCAACATGCAGAAGATCACATGCAATGCACTGCCATAAGAGATAGATTATAATGCATGGGGCTGTCTGCCAGCTCGCCGACATTAGGTTCCAGCTCAGTTGGCAATTGCTTGGATCAAATGATAAAAAACACTTTTGTGATCTAAGATCCTCTCAGATGGTATCTTATTTTGTTTTCTTATTCATTTACAGGAAGAGGATGTTTCTGGCAGGACTATGGTCCATCTTTAAGAGCCCTTAGGAAGTTGTTGGTATGACACTCACTGGACTGCTGCAGCTTGATAAATATACTCACAAATATCCAACAAATTATGAATGATGGCATATTTCAGGATGATATGTGACTTAGAGGAAAACCTGCAGGTGGCGGTGTTCCCATGTGCGTGTTGCCCTTAGTGACTTTGGAGGTTCTGGTGAAGAAGCGAGCTGTTGCAGTATGAGATATGCTCTACAATAACTGGGTACCAATGGTGGGAATTAGCGTTTAGTCTGGTGAATGCAGTCAATTAAGTAGGCCTCTATGTCTTGAATGGTGTCCAGCTTCTTTAGTACTCTTCACCTCTTCCCTGTAATTGGTAGAAATGAACTGGTGAGTCTGAAGGAGGTTCACTCACCAAAGAATATTTAATTTGTGAATTGATCTCATAACTGCAGCATTTATCTGGATAATCCGGCTGAGCTTCTCGTGACTCTTAATCCTTGGCGTGTGTAGATGTGGCAATGAAGGCTTGGCATTGAATGTCAAAGGAATGTGGTTAGGCACTCTCACAGTGAGTTGGTCATTGCCTGATGTACAAATGTTGTGTCACTTATCAGCACAAATGTCTATGCTGTCGGGGTCCTGTTGCATATAGTCATGACCTGTTTTGTTATCTGAGGAGCTGCAAAATGTAACTCAACTTTCACAAACCATCTGAGAACATTCTCAATTCCAACCTTGTGATGGAGAGATCATCACTGAAGCAGCTGAGGGTGACTAGGCCTTTGACAGAGCCCCAACATGCATGAAACGATGCCTCAGAATTGAGGATTGCCTTTTAACAACCACCGTCATCTTCTTTATAATATGTCAGAGAAGAACTACCTGCGGACATCAAGGAGAAAGGCTACTTGGTGCTGTATCCTACGTCGACATCCTTCAGTTTTATTTTTTACCATCTGTATCTGCATCTGGTGTTCTCTGTGTGGCCTCCTCAGGTGGCTCAGGTCGTAACCCAGAGATTATTACTTTTTTCGTTCTGGTTTTAATCTGGACTGCTCATACTCTTTCAGCAGAACCTTATTGCTTAGTTCTTTCTGTGTTGTTCACTCCTACATCTCGCCCCTCTCATTCCAAGTTCCTTTCCAACCACGAGGAAACCCGAAGAAACCTGAGCAGCAAGCAGGCAACTATTCACATTAGATAACAATAATGACATCCCTAACAGTACAGTTAGGCGGCACGGTAGCGCAGCGGTAGAGTTGCTGCTTTACAGCGAATGCAGCGCCGGAGACTCAGGTTCGATCCTGACTACGGGTGCTGCACTGTAAGGAGTTTGTACGTTCTCCCCGTGACCTGCGTGGGTTTTCTCCGAGATCTTCGGTTTCCTCCCACACTCCAAAGACGTACGGGTATGTAGGTTAATTGGCTGGGTAAATGTAAAAATTGTCCCTAGTGGGTGTAGGATAGTGTTAATGTACGGGGATCACTGGGCGGCACGGACTTGGTGGGCCGAAAAGGCCTGTTTCCGGCTGTATATATATGATATGATATGATAGTTGTAAATCAAGCGCCACTGTGCAGCCCAGGAGTATTGTGATGGTAGTATTTCTCTTGTACCTTGAAGTATATCAAATGAAGGCCTGTGATCTGGGCCCAGAGTTTTGCCAACCTAGAGATGGTGTTTCATAAAAAGACTACCATCAACCACTATTTTTTCATCTGCAGAGATTTTTCTTATCCTTTTGCATTCTTGGCACACAATACTGGAAAGAAAATTGTTCCGTTAGAAAGTATGAAGCCCCATCCACCTTCTAAAGTGGATGTAAAGAGTCGAGAAGAGTAGGATGTGCTGACTCATGTTTATCCATCAATTAACGTCATTGAAACAGATTATACAAGGGCAGTTTGTGGGACTTGGAGGAAATTAGCTGCAGCTGCTTCAGACACTTCAAAGCACCACATCGGATGTAAAATTCTTCTAAATTCTTCTGAGGGCATGAAAGGCTCAAAAGCTCGACCGCCTTCGCCAGCTCTCGACCTCATCCTCGACTGACATCTTCATTTTCTATGAAGTTACATTGTTAGTCAACATAATTTGTGCAGGAGATACCAGATACAGCAAGCACATTATTGCACCTCCTCAGACTCCTCTGTCAGTTTCCTCAAGTTTGCGGATGACACTACCCTGATTGGACTGATCCAGGATGGGGAGGAATCTGCCTACAGAGGGGAAGTGACACAGCTGGCGTCCTGGTGCCATTGCAACAACCTGGAGCTCAATGCTCTCAAGTCAGTGGAACTAATTGTAGACTTTCCCTCCCCTCCCCCCACTCATCATCAACAACACCATAGTCACATCTGTGGAGTCATTTAAGTTCCTTGGAACCATCATCTCCAGGGACCTTAAATGGGGGGCCACCATCGACTCCGCAGTCAAAAAGGCCCAACAGAGGATGTACTTCCTGCGGCAACTGAAGAAATACAATCTGCCACAGGCAATGATGGTCCAATTCTATACTGCCATCGTAGAGTCTGTCCTCACCTTCTCCATCATGGTCTGGTTTGGCTCAGCCACCAAGCACGACATCTGGAGGCTGCAACGGATCGTTCGCACAGCTGAGAAGGTTGTTGACTGCAACCTTCCCCCCATTGACGAACTGTACACTGCAAGGGCCAGGAAGCGAACGGGCAAGATCATCTCTGACCCCTCTCACCCTGGCCACAAACTCTTCGAAGCACTTCCCTCTGGAAGGCGACTCCAGACTGTCAAAGCAGCCGCAGCCAGACATAAAAACAGCTTTTTTCCACGAGTGATAGTTCTACTCAATAACCAAAGTCTGTAGTCTCTTTTTTGCTCTGGTTTATTTTCACCCACATGTTTAGACCGTAATGTTGTATCCTTATTGTTTTGATGTGGTTATGCTTTATTCTTAATTGTTAACTATATGTTTGTGTTGTCATTTGTGTGCGGAGCACGAAGGCACATTCCTGAATACTTGGCCAATAAACTTATTCATTCATTCAATCATTCATTCATTCATTCATTCATAAAGTCATCTCCAATGTATGTGCAATTGCTAATGGTCAACCCCCTTGGTTGTGAATGAATGAATGAAGGTGAGTACCCAAGGTATGCAAAGAGTCGCCTCATAAAGGGCACCAACAAAGTTACAAAGTATTCCATTGTAACACAACGTATCCCATTTCTGGTCCCCTTAGAGGACTTGGCTCCTTCCTCCCCCCCCCCCCCCACCCCACGTCAGGCCCCCCCTATGTCCTCGGCAGCGCATCCGACCTCCAGTGCTCACATGACCTGTCCTACCTCCGTCATCCACCGCCGACTCATCCTCGACCACCGGTGCCCGTGGCCTCGACCTCCTATGCCCGCTCTCGACCTCATCCTCGACTGCCAACCCATTACATCTCCTCAACCGCTGTCCTGAGCTTGACCACCATCCCCGACGTCAACCTTGACCGCTGGCCCAACCTACCAATACCAACCTAGCTATTAGGTTTCTAAATTGGATGCTTGGTTTCTTTGCCTCAGTACTTCAAAGGGCAAGCAGTAGGGTTGAATCCTCCTCAGAGACTGACTCCTAGTCGAGTGCAAATACTGCTGAGAAATGGCTCATAATATAGTTTTGATTAATACAATATATTATATTAATTATAATTAATGCAATAATTTTGAATCAAGAAAGCAGGATGGAATTTCAGCAGGGGGTTTCCAGTAGGTGGAAATGCACTTAGCACACACAGTGTCTCAGCAGGTATCTTGTGAATCACTTATGTAATTTGAGGCAGTAAATAAAGATTTTAAGAAACCCTGCAGATTCCTGAATTTTGAAATAAAGAAGAGAAAGTGCTGGGAAACATCAACATGGTAGGCAGCACCTATGGGAGGAGAAACAAAGAGAAACAGTTAACACTTTGGGTCAAAGAGTTTTTAATCAGAACCGTATCAGAATTATATCATAGAGGCAAGTGAATGACTTTCTCCCATTTTAACAAATTAAATTTAAGAACTAGAGCAATAAATAATTGAGAAAAATGAGTCAATTATTTTCCAGTTGGAAAACTTTTGTATCAATGTTCCATTTAGGGGGGTTATTTCCTGCGTGAAAACATCATTGGAAAAATATTTGAAACACGAGTCATTATTTCAGGCATCCTTGAGGAATTATGGAGTCATAGAGTCGTACAACAGAGAAAAGGGTCCTTCGATAAAACACAACCATGCCAATCCTTTTTTCTGATAAAACTAATCCCATTGTTCGCATTTGGACCATATGCTTCTATGACTTGCCTATTTAAGTACCTATCTTAAGTGTAACTTCAACATCGTAATTCTACCTGATTTCACCACCTCCTCTGAAAACACAATCCAGTTATTCGATTGGCTTAAATGAGCAAATGTATCCAGAAAGATCCTTCCATGTGTTGGCTAAAAACCCCAGAGATGACCACAGATGAAACCTTCCAAATCTTTACTAACTTATCTTAAATGTGGAACATGCGAAGGCTTGTTGTAGAATGAACCTACCCTAATGCTGTGGAGTAACCATAGCCACTGCCATTGACTTTTGATCTCCAGCGCCGAAACCAGCATTCTAACGGACTTATTTTGATTTATGTTAGATTTAGAGATACATCATGGAAACAGGCCCTTCAGCCCATCGAGACCATGCTGTCCAATGGTCTGTGTACATTAGCTCTATTCTACACACTAGGAACAATTTTCACAGAAGCCAATTAACCTATAAATCTACACGTCTTTGGAATGTGGGAGGAAACTGGAGAACCCGGAGAAAACCCATGCGGTCACAGGAAGAACATGCAAACTCTACAGGCAGCATCTGTAGTCAGGTTCGAACCCAGGTGTTTGGTGCTGCAGGGCAACAACTCTACCGCTGCACCACTGTGCTGCATCTGACAAAATTAAAATAAAATAAAATTTAAAAAACAATTACCTGGTGATATGCTGGTACCATATTTAATGGGATTTGTCAAAAGAAGTTCTCTGGCTCATTGTGGATTAAGCCTAATTCTTCCAGTGCTTCGGTTATCTTTTATTCAGTGTTCTGTACCAGTCTAGTTTATCACTTCAAAGTTCCCCTGCCTCTCATTCTAGCAATAATACAAGATGAGTTTTCTATTCCAAATTTCTAAATATTCTATTTAGTACTGAACTACTAGAATTTCTAAATATTGCAAGTTATTTATTCTTTCAATAAGAACATCCATAAATAAATATAAAAATATGTAAATCATCAATGTTTCTTCACACGTTGAAAATGAAAGTTGATTATCATTATACAGCTTTCTGTATGTCTTAATTACACTGGGTAATAGAAATATATATAAAATATAAATATATATAAAAATAGCTGATATATAAAAATAGCAATATTATTAAAACATTCCTTTCTCTATCAGGGAAGATAGTCCCATATTACAGCGACAGTGATTTGGCTTTTGTAGCCATTATAAATCATGTTATAATGAGGAACATGCCAAGCACAGGGTCTCCATTTATTACCACGATTCCTAACGTGCAAATGTTCCTTCAATCAAGTATTTTATGTAATATGAACCACCAGATATTGTCTTTCTTGGGAAATGGTTGACATTGCATCAATGCCACAGGCAGAAAGAGGGAAATTGAACCATTCATGTGGTGAACAAATGATAGACCAACCAGCAGGATTCTTCCATAGCAGAGACCCAGTGAGTCCAGAGAATGCCGGCTGTAAACTAAATGCAGATGAGCCAGAGTACAGCTTTGAGTGTTGTTTGATGTCACCATGTGGCTCAGGCTTGTTTTGAAAAAGAAAAGCATAATCTAAGCTACAGGCTGCACTTATGGTTATATAGGTTTTTGAGCCAGTAGGTCAGGAATACTGTATATAGTTCTAGTCGCCTATCTCTAGGGAGGATGTTATCAAGGTGGAAAAGGTGCAGAAAAGATTCACAAAGATGTTATTGGAATGGGCAGGCTTAGTTATAAGGAGAGATTGGATTGGTTGGGGCTTTTTTTCTGGAGCAATGGGGCCTGAGGGAACCTTTTAAAGGTTTATCAAATTATGAGGGGCATAGATAGGTGAATGGTTACAGTCTTTTACCAAGGGTAGGGGAGTCTAAACTTAGAGGGAGCAGAGTTAAAGTGAGAGGGGATGAATTTAAAGTGGAATTGAAGAGTAACTTTTCCACATGGAAGGTGGTTAATATATGGAACGTGTTTCCAGAGGGAGCAATAGAGCCAGGTATAATTATGTTTAAAGATTACTTAGAGTGGTACTTAGCTAGAAAATGTTTAGAGAGATATGGGCCAAACGCAGGCAAATGGTACAAGCTCAGGTAGGTAACTTAGGTGGCATGAACGAGTTTGGCCAAAGGGTCCATTTCCATGCTGTATAACTCTATGACTCTACGATCCCAAAAATCAATCAGTTCAATGTGCAGGAGTGAGAAGCTGCAATTGAAATCAGTGGTTGATACTTTTGTCCCATGTAATTCCAAACATGACTGTAGCTACTAAATCTACTGAGTAAACCCTTAAAAGTATGGATTTCAGTAAAGATGTGTAGGAAGGAAGTGCAGATGCTGATGCTGGTTTAAACCGAAGATAGACACAAAAAGCTGGAGTAACTCAGCGGGTCAGATATCATCTCTAGAGGAAAGGAATGGGTGACGTTTCAGGTCGAGACTCTTCTTCAAACTGAAAACAGTAGTAAAAGCAGACAGTAAAAGCAGTTTGAATAGAACTGTCACTTTACTGAGATGCAGTAGAGATTTTAGACATATAGAACATTACACCAACATTTAGTCAAAATCTCAAAGAGAGGGAGATAAAACGATTACAAAATCTAGCCACTGCTTTGCAAACATGTTAAAGATTTGAAATACAAATCGTGGCATCCTCCTGATGATTTATCGAAGATTGAGACCCCAGATTGACAGCATATGGAAGTAAATTAATACAGTATGAACTGTGTGCTGGACCTTTAAGTACATGGAAAATGTTGGTGTTTGGCCAGTAATTAATGAATTTAATGAAAAAAAAGTTAAATTCCCTATCTTAGAAGTTTGTCAGATAAAGATACCTATTCTAAACTGTGTCGGATTTATCCAAAGCTAATCCATGGCACAGTGGTGCAGCTAGTAAACCTGCTGCTTCACAGTGCCAGAGATATAGATTAAATCTTGACTTTTGACACTGTCAGGATGTGTAGGAAAGAACTGCAGATGCTGGTTTAAATCGAAGGTAGAAACAAAATGCTGGAGTAACTCAGCGGGACAGGCAGCATCTATGGAGAGAAGGAATGGGTGACGTGACTGAAATGTCACCCATTCCTTCTCCCCAGGGATGCTGCCTGTCCCGCTGAGTTACTTCAGCATTTTGTGTCTATCTTTTGGCACTGTCAATTCTCTCTGTGACTATGAAGGTTTCATCTGGGTGTTCTCGCTTTCTCACATGTCCATAATTCATGTGGGTTGGTAGTTTAGTTTGCCAGCATAAATTGCCCATAGTGTGAAAGTGAATGCTAGAATTTGGTGGGGAGTTCAATACAATTGTAGGAAGAATAAAAACAATGGGATTAATGTAGGATTAGTATGAATGGGTTGTATGAATGGATGGTTGACCTCTATGCACTTCGATTTGCCAAAGTGCCTGTTTCTGTGCTATATTTCTTTATGACTCTCATTCCAGGGTGTTGACCTGTACCAATAAGGGTTACAAATTCCTTCTCACAACTAAAAGAGTGTTGTGTTGTTGAAAATCACTTAATCTGGGGTATCATTCCCATTTTATGTTCCCTTAGTGCCCAATGAGAAAGTCAAGTGTTGACCTTTCACCAACTATAGAAAGGATGAAATTGAGCTGGAGAGAGTTCAGAAGAGATTCACAAGCATGTTGCCTGGATTGGACAACTTCAGTCATGGGAAGAGAATGGACAGATAGTCAGGGATTATTTCTCTGGAGTGGTGGTGGCTGGGGGGGTGACCTGATACAAATATATAAGATTATTAGAGGCATGGCTAATTAAAATCTTTTTCCCATGGTATCACAAACAAAAAGTCATTGGTTTAAGGAGAGAGGTAGGAGATTTGAAAGGGATCTTTGGAAGAAGTTTTTAAACACAGAGAATGGTTGACATCTGGAACAAGCAGCCAGTGTAAGTGGTGCAATCGGATACAATTACTATATTTAAGAGGCGTTTAGTCAAACACTTAAATAGGCAAGGCAATGAAGGATATGGTGCTAATGCGAGTAAACGGATTAGTGTATATGGACAAAAAAGTCGGCATGGCCATGATGTGCTGGTGTGTCCGATATCCAAGCTTCTTTCTCTTGGAGAGGAAACTTCACTTGGTTTCCCTTCAACCCATGGGACAGTTCTGCTGTTGGACTTGGGGGGCAGGGTGTGGTGGAGATGCCCCTCAAAATAAGGGAAGGGATTTCACACCAGTGGGCCACATGAGGGGCAAGGGTGTGGGGTAAAATTGTGATTTGGGAAAACAGTATTGAATGTTTGTATAGCCTCTGAGAATGTCGGATGAATTTCTTTTGCATGGTTCCTGTATTGTGTATATTTATTTACTTGAATAAAGTCTATTTTGAAATTAAAAAAAGGTGGAGTGGGCATGGCCATTTTCCTGTACTACAAACTCACTCAAAATGAAGACATTCATTGACTGTACTCATGTATACTCTCCTTACACAGAGGACCTTGGAAACCTCCTTCCAGGAACCCTGATTTCATCCTTGGATAGTCTCTATTCCATGCACGAAAAACAAGCCCTTTACTGGCATTGTTCCTCACCATCTTGTCCAGATCCCCCTGATCCCACCACCACCCCGTCATTGCCGATTCAGTTGTTAACTAGCAATACTTCCCAGCAGCTGGATGAATGCCACTTGTATTGTGTGGTATGTGCCTTGAAAGGCTGGCTCCAGAGATCTCAGCTTTGAAGCTAAATGTCAGCAGCTGTATGAAGTTGCACTATATCAATAGAGAACACGCTGTTGAAACTGACAGTGCAGTATTAAACAGAGAAACAAAACAATGCTATTCTGGGAACCTAATTGAAGATTTTGATATTTATGGGACCTCAGAAACAGTGTTAGAGTGACCCACATTACTGATATAATGCTATTAAAAGGCAATGAAACTTTTTCTATGCTACGATCTGTTCACCAAAGCAAAAGGCTGGAGCATAAGGGACATTGATCAATATAGACTGAAATCATTCATTCATATCATGCTACTTCTTGCAGTCATTGTAAAAATAAATGGTTTTGTTTTAATTGATTACTTTCTGCATTACATTCCAAAATCATTCAATTTCAAGGCAATTACTGAACTAGCAATGTTGGCTTCACAATGGGATTTTTCATTTTCTGCTTTGGTAATAATGGAAAGAGAGGAGGAAGATTAACATTGGGAGATCTTTGTGAAGCCATATTATTCAAGTAGAGTTTCTGGTGAAGATGGCCATCCAGCATTAGTCTCCAGCTGTATGTCTAACTCTAGCTATACCAGTTCATATTTCCAAACTGTCCCAGACATGGACATGTTTTAACCTGCATAGTTTTGCTCTCAGGAAAGGTCTGATGGTATATGGTCCAGAGGATGGTGGAAATGAAGACTTGACCCATGAGGAACAGGTAGTATATGTTGTTATATCCTTGAGAAGCGGGTCCATCAAAACAGCACCTTGAATGAACAGAAATCATTATTTACAAATTTCAACCTGGAGAGAATCTTGTCTGAGCAAAATTCTGAATGGTTTGTGTGTCCATGCCTTTGTGATACATAGATACATAGAAAATAGGTGCAGGAAGAGGCCATTTGGTCCTTTGAGCCAGCACCGCCATTCATTGTGATCATGGCTGATCATCCATGCCAGCCTGCCTTCTCCCCATATCCCTTGATTCCGCTAGCCCCTAGCACTCTATCTAACTCTTTTTAAATTCATTCAGTGAATTGGCCTCCACTGCCTTCTGTGGCAGAGAATTCCACAAATTCACGACTCTCTGGGTGAAAAAGTTTTTTTCTCACATCAGTTTTAAATGGCTTCCCCTTTATTCTTAGACTGTGGCCCCTGATTCTGGACTCCTCCAACATTGGGAATATTTTTCCTGCATCTAGCTTTGTACTTGGACAAAGTTTTCACAGAAGCAGAAGACTTGCAATACTAGTGCCATTGATGCATTCAGACCCTGAAGCAGACAGATACATCCAATGCCATCAATCCAATAACACACAAGATTGTGCTCAGTGCCTCTCTCAAACACTCTAACAACACCCTGCTCTCCAATTACCAACCAGCACACACCATGTCAGATCTGCTTTTGGCCCTTGGGCCTTGAGCATAAAGTACAGTGACTTTGACCAATCATCACCCTTTTCATCTTGCTAATATTTCCTGTTTGTTTAAGATTCACCTGAAATGGATTAACTTGATATGGACAAAAACAAAACATACGTAATTGTAGAATTTTGTACAGCTTGTTTTGGATTTTGCAAATGACTGGGCACTGATGAAAATGATCATTTAATTGTCTAAATAAAGTATTTAGGTAAAATGGCCACAATCTTGCATGATTTTTTTCAATGGCTTACTTTTCTTTACTTACAATTTCTATGCAGATTCACAAGGGAATTGAAGAACAGATGTGATCGGCGTTGAACTGATACAAAATTATGATCACAACATTTTACTTCTTCTGTTTAGTTCTGCTTTGAAGTTATGCCAATTTACCAGATGGCAATATGCCTTTAACAAGAACGATATCTCTTTGTACTTTTGCAAATTGCACACCAGGAGTTCAAAATACCTAATGGCTCAAATAGGATCCAGACCTATTCCTTTAAATGACTGTGGCTATATGTACATTTCACATACTCATTATTCCTGTTTCAAATCCATTATGGTCTATGCATATGTTTATCCACATATTTCATATCACTCATGCAAGTATACAGTTTTTTTTGACATTACAGTCTGATACTTGCACTATCCAAACATTTTAAAAGAACAGATTAGAATTTATCAGAGGATAGACTATACATAATATATTTTAACGACAAGGATCGCCAGTCAAAGAATGGATTTATGCTTTATTCTGCATTGGAGACAGTTTAATAAACTCCTTAGCCTTGGTATCTTGTCATATGATACCTAAGAACTTTGCATGCACTTGTGAGCTGAAGGAGAGGGAAGAATTTGGCCAGATGTGTGCAGGGTGGCCATAGAATTGAAGTGCTTCCCTCTAACTTATATACAATAATGACGCACCTATTGAGTTGTAGTGCCTGAAGGCAAGACTTAAGAAAAATCAAACAGCTGTTTCCAGCTGCTGTTGGAAAGATCTTCAAAAACATTGAATCTCTTTGCAGTAATAAACCAGAATAAAATCAATGTTCCAAATGAAATCAATGAACTTTAATTTGTTTTCTCCAAGTATTTTTCTAGTACAGCTCCAGGTTATTTTTTGGCTTCATTTATAATTTTAGAAATAAGTGATACACAAGCTTCAACTTAATCCAGCTGAAAATGGGTCGAGTCCAAAATTAAGACAAGAAACAGCAGATGCTGGAATCTTGAGCAATGCACAAAGTGCTGGAGGAACTCAATGGGTCAGGCAGCATATGTGGAGGGAAAGAACAGATGATGTTTCGGATCGGGACTCTTCTTTGGACAAATCTAAAATCAGGTCTTCAGATGTATCTTTCTAGTTCTAATGAAAGGTCATTCGGCTGAAATGTCGACTAAGCTTGTCATGCCACAAGTGCTGCCTGACTTTCTCAGCACTTCAAGCATTTTCTGTTTTTATTTTGGATTTCCGGCATTTACATATTTTGTTTTTTGATTCATTTGGATTAATTTAAATCCGTCAATACTCATCCAATAGAATAATTAAGTAGTGAATTATGGCGGGCCGAGCCAATTTGGTATCGAACCTTCGTTTGTCGGGCTCGAACTCTCGCGTGGACTGGGTGTGATCTGGGCCGACCAATTGCATGGTCGGGGGGCGGGCCGTCGAGTACCAGGAGAACAAAGGCAGTTGGGATTTGAACTCGGGCACGCGCGGGTGAGCAACGGAACTGTATTCGGTTAATGATTAAACAGAGTGTTTACATGACGTGTGGACCTCCTCAGTGGTGACCCCGACGATTCAAAATGGTTTATTTTGGATTATTACCATGTTTGCATCCGGCAACCTGGACCAGCAGAATGCAGTTTCCGTTAAACAGCCCATTTGGCGCACTTTCGGTCTCAGCTGCCGCGACAGGGCAGCCAAACTCCTTCAATGGATGGCCTCGGGGACTGCAAGCCTTCCACGCTTATGAGCGAAATGCTCGCCTTGCTGAACAGATTTTCCTCGAACAAATGCCTGATGACACTCGCCTGCTCCTCGCGGACGAGGATTTCACCGACCCCTGCTGCGGCAGACAAAACAGCAGGGTGGCGCCACCATCAAAACAGCAGGGCGCCGCGGCCTCAGTGGGTCAAGCGGCCGGTCCCAGGCTCCACCGAAGGTGCGGCAGTGACGCTGGACACGAGCGATGCCAGCAACAGTACATGGTGCTACTACCACCAAAGGTGGGGTCCCGAGGCCCACCGATGCCGACCACCCTGCGCACATTCCGGGAAATGCCTCGGCCAGCTGCCAGTAATGGCTACTGCGGCCGGCCAGAGACATCGCCTCCTCTACACTTGGGACCGTCATTCAGGGCGGTGTTTTCTGGTGGACATGGGAGCCGAGGTCAGCATTTTGCCCCCATCGGGAGCCGACACTCGTTCTGGTAAGAGGGGACATTCTCTGGCCGCCATCAATGTCAGCAACATCAGGACGTATGGGGTCCGCACGATCCCACTCACTTTCGGCTCCTGTCACTTCACCTGGGTTTTCACTATCACCGACATCTCCCAACCGTTACTGGCCGCCGGGCTCACTCCCTGGTGGTCGACGTGAAGGGACAACGCCTCGTTCATTCTGAGACGTTCGAGTTGATCGCCTTGCGCTGTACTGACTTGACTGCACCACATCTCGGCTCTGTGACTACCTCCGAAAAAGAATACGCCCGCATCTTGGCCAATTTCCCCGACGTCCTCACTCCTCAGTTCACAACGGCCAGCCCCAAGCATGGGGTAGAGCACCATATTCCCACCACTGGACCGCCACTCCATGCAGGTGCACGCAGGCTCCCCGCCAACAAGCTCCAACTGGCCAAGGACGAGTTCCGCAGGATGGAGGAAATAGGCATTGTGCACTGCTCAGACAGCCCGTGGGCATCTCCGCTTCACATGGGTCCGAAAGCATCTGGGGGCTGGCGGCTCTGTGGGGACTACCGCTGTCTCAACGACGTCATAAGGATAAGGTGTGAAAATGCTTGACTGGAAATGGGGCCCACTCTCCCTCAATTTTGAGTGTAATAGCAAAGGGTCTGAATACTTATGTAAATTTGATATTTCAGTTATTTCTTTTTAATTACTTTGCAAAAATTTCTGAGCACCTGTTTCTCTTTTTTATGATGGGGTATTGTGTGTAGATTGATGATTAAAAAAATGATTTTAATCCATTTTAAGATAAGGCTGTAACGTAGCAAAATGTTGAAAAAGTGAAGGGGTCTGAATACTTTCTGAATGCACTGTACAGTTGGTCTTCACTCCGTAGAGCTGCCTTTCCATGTGTGTTCACAGCTTGTGTAGGAAGGAACTGCAGATGCTGCTTTACACCGAAGTTAGACACAAAATACCAGAGTAACTCAGCGGAACAGGCAGCATCTCTGGATAGAAGGAATCGGTGACGTTTCAGGTCGAAAACGCTTCTTCAGACTGAGAGTCAGGGGGAAGGGAGACACAGAGATAAGGAAGGATAAGGTGTGAAAATGCTTGACTGGAAATGGGGCCCACTCTCCCTCTACTGGTATCATTATTATATAACTAACCAATTGTTATTTAACTAACCAGAACTTCATTAAGACTTTAAACTTACGCAAATTTATTAACTTCCACAATGAAAACTGTCTGGCTTCACCGCACTCCTGACTTTCACTGGTGTTACCAAGAATCAATTAGTCAGTTTCACCTGGTTTGGATCAAGTTGTCATAACAAAACAAACAGATGGCCTAGCGCACTCAGACTCCACTAATGTTTGGTTGTGTAATTCTGTAACTACAAGGGCCTTCTTGCCAAATCAATAAGTAACAAATGCTTCGGCAATTTAGTCACTGAATTATATTCCAGGTGTGAGTAAATAATCTGCACGATTTATTCCTGCCAGGTGGATCTCGGATATGGAGCTGGTTTAGGAGTATTCCTGTTCTGCAGCTTTGCAATAGGATCCGCTTTGTCTAGCACTGACCTTCTTAAGCTGACACCTCCTTCTCCGTCAGCCTTTCCTTTTAGTGACTTGGAGAATTTAAGTGCGGAAAGGCTGTTTATGAAACCTGTTTATGAAACTTCTGTTTATGGCACCTGCTTATGAAACCTGTTGTTATGAATCTTCTGGAGAGTGTTCAGAGAGGGCATAATCCCCACTGGACCTTTAAGAAATCAACTGTCATAGAAATAATGAAATCAATGATCAAGGGCCATGAAGGTCTCGCTTATTTATTCCTGCAATGAAGAATATATGTGATAATCAATACATTAAATCAATTAAAGTATTGCATTCAAGGCTTTAATTGTTCTGAGAGAATGGCCCATAGACACTTCCATTGAATGTACCAAAATAAATGTTAGATACATTTTCAAAATTGTTGCTTTTTATTAATAGGATAAAGGGCGTGTCCCACTTAGCTGATTTTTTTAGGTGACTACAGGCGACTAGGCTGTCGCAACATGGTCCCCGGGGTGTCGCCTGTATGGTCATGAGTAGTCTCCAAAGAGTTGTAGTGTCTTTCTGGTCGCCACTGGATTTTCAGAACGTTGAAAAATTTTCGGCGACAATATGTTGGATGCCAATGAGCGTAGCTTGACGTATTCTGATGTAGGTGCTGTCGTAGGTTGTCACCAGGTTGTCGCCAGGTAACCTAGGTTGTCGCCAGTGCTGACTTTGGCGAATTCCATTGGTGACTACCTAGGTCAACCTATGTCAACCAGCGACAGGTACCGGCATCAAAACTGGAGGCGAAAATGACTTGAATTGGCTTCAGTTGTCGCCGACAGGGTCATAGCTTGTCCTAGCTTGTTGTGGATGGACATAGGTTGACTTCGGTTGTCGTAGTTGTCGCCTGTATGGTCGTAGGTGGACGTCCTACTCGCGACGATTGGGTCGCCGGTTGTCAGTGGCTTGCCGTAGCTTGATGTCGACCAGGTGGTAGGTTGTTGTAGCTTGTTGTAGACATTGTCGTAGGGGGGGTCCAGTCGCCGGTTTTTCGGTGACCTGCGAGGACTATGACAGTCGCCGGCAGTCGCCTAAAAAATTGCCTAAGTGGGACAGGACCTTAAAGCATTGCGCTTTTAAAGAATGAACTGGTATTTAAAGAACAGTTTTAACAACCTCAGACTGTCCCGAAGCACTTTGCAGTCAAATTAACAACCAATTTCTGCATGTTAGGCTTCAACAGACGGTCTTGCAATGACAAAATAATTCAGCGTTGGTTGAGGGATAAATAGCACCAAATATTCTGGCTTGGGAACATGGCATTATCCAGAATATCTACAAAATTCAGTTGTGGGATCTTTTATATGTGTTGGGGGAGTCCAGAACAAGGGGCCACAGTTTAAGAATAAGGGGTAGGCCATTTAGAACTGAGATGAGGAAAAACTTTTTCAGTCAGAGAGTTGTGAATCTGTGGAATTCTCTGCCTCAGAAGGCAGTGGAGGCCAATTCTCTGAATGGATTCAAGAGAGAGCTGGATAGAGCTCTTAAGGATAGCGGAGTCAGGGGGTATGGAGAGAAGGCAGGAACAGGGTACTGATTGAGAATGATCAGCCATGATCACATTGAATGGCGGTGCTGGCTCGAAGGGCAGAATGGCCTCCTCCTGCACCTATTGTCTATTGTCTATTGTCTATTGTTTAAGCTTAACAAATAGAGGACCATATTTTAACATCAGATTCAAAAGACGGCTTCTTCAACAATTCACTGTCTCTCCAACACCACACTGGAATGAAAGTATAGATTTTTATGCTCAAGTCTCAACCTCGAGACAAAAGTGCAATCAACCTAAATGGCTGATATTTTCAATCACTTCCACAACATAGAACTATTTTTGTGATTCTTTGTTTCACCATAGGTAGGACGGTGGTGCAGCTGGTAGAGCTGCTGCCTCGTGGCGCCCGAGAACTGAGTTCAATCCTGCCTGACCTCAGGGTCTGTCTGTGTAGAGTTTGCACGTTCTCCCTGTGACTGCATGATTTTCCTCTGGGTGCTCCAGTTTCCTCCCATATCCCTTTTAAAGAATGAACTGGTATTTAAAGAACAGCTTTCACAACCTCAGACTGTCCTGAAGCACTTTGCAGTCAAATTAACAGTTTTGAAATGACTGTTGCAGGAAATATGGCAACTAATTTCTGCATGTTAGGCTTCCACAGACAGCCTTGTGATGACAAAATAATGTATTATTATTCAGCGTTGGTTGAGGGATAAATAGCACCATAGATTCTGGCTGCTCCAGTTTGCTCCCACATCCCAAAGAGTTAATTGGCCTCTGAAAAATGTCCCTATTGTGTACGGTGTGAATGTGAAAATGGGACAGCATAGAACTAGTGTGAATGGGTAATCAGTGGTCGGCATGGTGGGCTGAGGGGCCTGTTTCTATGCTGTATCTTGAAACCAAACTGATCAAAACATAATCAGCGGATAGCCCTCAATCTCTTGAATCAATCTGAATTGTTGCTGTATTGCCTTCCTACAAGATAATTTTTCCTGAATTAGGGAGCACGATCCTGTTCGTAATTTTACCAGGGTGCTATATAATGTCAATAAGGCATATTTGCTTTCATATTCCAGCAATGAAGGCCAAATTACTGTTGGAGGAACTCAGCGGGTGAGGAAACATCTGAGGAGAGAAATGCACAGATGACCTTTCCTGTCAAGCCCTTCTTCAGACTGAACGAGAAAGGGTCATAGAAAATAGAAAATAGGTGCAGGAGGAGACCATTCGGCCCTTCGAGCCAGCACCATTTCAGCCTGACCTGAAACGCCATCTGTCCACTACTCTCCGCAGATGCTGCCTAACCCACTGAGTTCCTCCCCCAGTTTGATTTTTACTGAAATTTCCAGCATCTGCAGACTCTTGCTAGCCAATTCCCTGTTTGCCTTCCTATTTGTTCACTAAACCTGCATGTTAACGTTCGATGACTCCTGTGCCTTTCTGAACACCAACCATTTCAATTTCCTGAATTAGACAATAATGATGCTCTGTGCATGTCAATCTTATACCCTTTGTTGCAAATATACAAACCATAGAATTTAATTCCCATAGATTTCCATGGTTCTTTTGTTTCAGGAGCATGGCTTTAGATTGGTAAACTCCTGTGGTCTCTATTAATTATAGAAATTAAAAACAGTTAGCCTACTATCTGTTCCCAGGAGTAGGGATAGAAGCACTCTATAATCTAAAAAAATGTCAATTAATTAAGAGATTCTGTCAGCTGAAGTTAAACCATATGGTAGGGTAGAACAAATCATTGAGAGAGCCAGGAAATCAGCGGGGCAGCAAGACTCAGTGAGTAGGGGTAATGAGTAAAATTGGCAAGTGACTAATGTTTCTCACAGGGGCCTTTTAGTGAAAGGTCACCGTTATTAACAAAATATATAAACTACTACAATAATGTAATGAAAAGTCACACACTTCCATTCACGTATTCTTCGTTCACCTTGTCCGAAAATCCATCTCTTGTCCTCTCAAACATATTCCTGCAACCAAAATTCTATTTCTGCCTTCAAAATCATCTATTATTGTTAACGGTTCTCTTCCTTCAGATACTCTTTGCCCTTTCTTAAATCTTCCCTCATCAGCTGTCTCCTCAAAAACAACTGACATGCTTGCGAACTCTCACCATAGCACCATTATGTCTTTAATCCCTGAGTGTTGGAACAGAGATGAAGGGCTGAATCAGTTCTGCCTCATCCTGTTCCTATTATGAGCCACATCTAAGACCACTGATCATTTTATTGTAAGTACAGTCCTGAAACATTCTCTTACTGCTGATGCTGCCAGACCAGCTGAGCATTCTCCCTGCACCACAGTAACCCTGCTCCCTTCCCTCCTTCATATATTCATCTCCCATTCACAACTTCCACATTTCCCTTTTATTCCCCCTCTTTCCCCTCAAGCTGTCTGCTTTCGCCCATATATCCCATCCCATTTTACATTTCATCTCCTCTTCTTTCTTTACCTGATGCTCATTTGTCTCCTTTTCACCTCTAGCCTTGTCATTTATTCCACCTCTGTCCCACCTATCACTTGCCAGGCCTTGACCCTCCCCCACCTCTCCTTTCCAGCTTTCTTCCCCCTACTTCATCAGCCTGAAGAAGGGCCCTGACGTGAAACGGCATCTGTTCATTCCCTTCACAGATGCTGTCCGACTCGTTGAGTTCCAGTCCTGAATTGCATTCAGCTGCTGATCATTGAGAATCATAGTCATAGAGTGATACAGTGTGGAAACAGGCCCTCCGACCCAACTTGCCCACACCGGCCAACATGTCCCAGCTACACTAGTCCCACCTGCCTGCGCTTGGTCCATATCCCTCCAAACCTGTCCTATCCATGTATAACATTAATGTTTCTATTTTTGATCTCCAACAGCTGCAGTTTTTTAGTGTCATCTCCTGAATCTGTCAATGTTCCGGATTTGGCACTTCCATTTCACCATCCAAACACCAGTAGCTCCAACTGGATCTACTGGCAAAAGTCAGAAGAGCCCCACCCTTTCTGTTTTCAAGCCAATTCTAAATCTGTCTAAACCTGCTGCACAAAGGATTGTTAACGCAACTGTGCTGACTAAGTAAAGCTAAAACTGGTTACTTGTTCTCAGTTAATTTTAAACAAAAATTTGGATTAACACGGTTAATCAAATAACAGTTCAATTCAAAATCCTATACAATTTGAGTATTATTTAATTCTGATTAAGTCTTAGCAAGGCAAATCATTTTACTTGAATGTTCTTCTTAAATCAATCCTAGCCTGTCATATCTACTGTCTCTGTGTGCTGAAGAGAAATTGACCTGGATTTCTTGACAGATTGAAGTTGAGCATAATCTGGAGTGCTTCCATTTACTACAACATTTGTACAAGGTTCTTCAGCTTAGTTAGCATATATCAATTATTACAAGATAATAGCAAATGAGTTTAGACATCCCATGGTAGGTATAGCAAGGAAGCAGGAGCCTGCATTTTCCCCTAGTACCCAGCCTGCAAAATGAGAAAGATAATGGAAAAATATCAAGAAAATCTGAAGTGGGTTGGGAGTGTGTATGTGTTTCTCTATCTGCCTTTGTTGATCTGTTTTAATAGGAACCTTCTTCTACTTTTCTTCAGCAGTCCCTCAAGATTGAGGATGCCTTGGTTCTATTCAGGTTCTGTTGTCTCTGAGGTAACTGTCATGGTCAATGTGGGAAGTGCAGAGTCTTCCACTGATGCAACAGGGAATGCGTGCAGGGGGTGGGCAGATGATTAATGTGTGAGCTATTCCTTTCCTGGTTAATACTGGACTTCAGTGTTCCCAATGTGTGTACTTAAGGTTCTCAATACCATCCTGAATCTTCCTTTGCCACTTTGTGCAGTCATGGGTCAGGGATTCCAAGAGATCAGTGGGAATGTTGCATTTTTCAAAGATGTCTTTGAGCATATCTTTGAATCTTTTCCTCTGTCTGACGCCCTGCTCTGTGACAGAGCACAAAATAAATGTCCTGCTTCTGGAGAATGGTGTCAGGCATGTGAATGTTGTGCCTATTAAATGTTGCACCTGAGTGTAATAAGAGCCTCCGGTCGTAAATTCATAAGTTATAGGAGCAGAATTAGGCCATTCGGTCTAATGTACTCTGCCTTTCCCTCTCAACCCCATTCTCCGCCTTCTCCCCTGGCACCCGTATCAAGAATCTGTCCAACTCCAACTTAAAAAAATCCATTGACTTGGCCTCCACAGCCTTCAGACGTCTGTGGCAAATCAGCCATCGGTGACAGGGTCATTGGCCAGGAAGGTGAATACAGTACTTTTATTTTTAGATGGCAAAATTTTGGATGATCATTGTCTTTAAAAATGTTGAATGCAAAATGCATCCTCTCGAGTGAACGATTTATGCCAATGGCTTCAAACTGGTCTCTGAATGTGCGCAGAAGCAAACATTTGCTGAATGTCAACAGCTGAGGTTAGGATGACCTCGTTGCTGTCGCATAGCCAATGTAGGTAGATGTATTTCGTGATAGTACCAAAGATTAACTCCATTTATGCAAGAAGTTTGCTGGAGATGAGAAGCAGCATTGCAGCAGGAACAAATTAAAAAAACTATATCAGGGCAATAATTCAGCCTTGCTTAACACCAGTCTCCATGGAGATTGGCTCTAATATAAATGTGTTGGTTGGGATATGGCTTACATACCATCATAAAACAAATGTACGATAGCTTGTTCCTGACGACTGCCCAACCCCAGCTTGCTCTAAGGAATGATATTCAAACTCTCTACATTATTTTGATACCATCCATGCTCCCCAACAAAATGGGGAATAACATCATAGTGATCCTGTTGCAGCAACAGAAGCTCCCCCATTCAAGAAACCCTTGCATACTTAAGCAGTTCACGTCTTTATTGAAATCTCGTCCGTCAAGCATCCTAATCAATCCTAATCAATCTGCAGTGACAGAACTTGTGGGTGATTTTTAATGAGTGTAGAAATCCTCCCCTTTGACATTAATGAGTTCCTTCCTTTTTTCCTATAACATAAACTTCAAAACTGGACCACAAACTCTGCCTGTGAGAAACCAGAGAATAGCAGCAGAAAATGGTAACACCTTTTGGTGCCTCTCCACTAACCTTTCTTCTCACTCCACATCTTAATCCAACCAGTAAGCCCTTCAGGTATTCTTCTCTCTTCTGTTATCCATCATTTGGACAAGGGAGAGGTATTTAACAGGCCAAAGTCCTGCCTTTCTCTACCGGAGTGAGAAGATTGATGTTTGGGCCTGGATTACTTAGATCTTTGGGCTTACAGTTGGTAAGACCAGAACCTTCCTCTTTCTAACCAGGATAGTATCTCCACTATTGGTGAACCGTGGTGAACTCCTGTCAATGCCTTTGGCAACTGGATGAAACACTGATTCAAAGATCACTTCTGCTCACACAGCAGCAAATGGTTTGGGGGACGAAGATCATTACAGATGAAAGAAAGGTCAATGGTAATAAGGATTTGCGTAGGAAGGAATTGCAGATGCTGGTTTACACCGAAGATAGACGCAAAATGCTGGAGTAACTCAGCGGGATAGGTCAACGTGAGCAATGGACTGAATGGGAGAGTGAAATGCCCATTCTTTCAGAAAACTACGGGTGCTGTCTGTGTGGAATTTGTACGTTTTCCCTATGTCACATGGGTATTTTCCAGGTGCTCTGGTTTCCTCCCGCACTCCAAAGATGGACAGGTTTGTAGGTTTATTGGCTTTGGTAAGTTGTAAAATTGCTCCTAGTATGTAGCATAGTGTTAGTATACAAGGTGATTACTGTTCAGTGCAGACTCGGTGGGCCGATGGTCCTGTTTCCGCACTGCGTCTCTAAAGTCTAAAGTTTAACGTCTAAAGCCTCAAGCACTGACCCAGGCAATATGCCGATCTATCTCTGGCAGTTACCTGGGATAATGCCCACACAAATGCCAGGCATACAATTAGGATGCCATGCCAAGCCCTGCCTACGAGATCTGATTTGCAGATGGCAAGATACACAATATGGCGCCCAACACAGGCGACTATTTGCATGCTAGCCACAGAAGCAGATCTACAAGCTCACATTACAATCGCTCCACATTCTTAAATCAGTATTCCTACAGCAATATTTCCTACTTTAACGATGATCTTTTTGAACTCCTTTCAGATATGGCTTTACCTTGCACTAAACGTTATTCCCTTATCATGTATCTGCACACTGTAAATGGATTTATTGTAATAATGGGTTGTCTTTCTGCTGACTAGTTAGCATGCAACAAAAAGCTTTTCACTGTACCTTGGTACACGTGACAATAAACGGAACTGAACTGAAACTAGAGGAATGGCTAGTGGGCACCCTGATGGGATTAAGGTGTATGGTAATATTGAGGCTAGTGGATTGGTAGCATTAGGCATTACGATCACAATCTTTACCTTCTGCTATTGTGTGGATTTGTGAATCCAGGAGTGCATTGAAAACTGCGTTTTTTTTAAGTTAACTTTAAAGGGAAAATAAATGGCCATCGTCATCCTGTCATCTTGTAGTTAGGCTGGATTGTGAACTGAAATGGAAGCCGGGCTCAGCATTCATGGCTTGCAGGCTTAACCTGACAATCATATCCTTGCTTCAGTTTCAAAACCAACATTTCATTCTGATTCAAACTAGATTCAAGTAGATTGTAAGAGAAGGGATCTTCAATACACGGAGCTCTGGGCTCCCATGTCAGTTTAATTCTTTCACTTTGTTGCCATGTTGGAAAAAATAAATTTCAGAATTATGTGAAGATATCTGGAAATTCTTTCATGACTTCTTCTGACATTACAAGAAGCTAAAAGGTAAATCAATCAATCAATCAATCACACACTCAAAACAAGGAAACATGCTCATAAATGTGTGGTTTACAAAATTGGGATTATAATTTTTACAGCCAAATCCCTGAGGTTTTAAAGATATAAATCCCCTACTGATGTAAATCCCTGACCTTCTACTGGTATAAATCTCAGTGTGCAAGCTTTGAACGACCATCGGTTTTCTTGCTGCCAGTGAGCACAGTATTCTACTTTCCACAAAGAATAGGATTAAGCGTACCAATCCACCAATGGCATCTTGAAAGTAGCTTCAACTGGACTCGCTGGTTGCTGTTAGTCTCCATTGCCTTTTCAGTATCCTTGTGGCAGGAGATGCTGAATGTGTTTTTGGCACTGTCCCAAGGAGGGATCCAGGATATCACTGTGCCCGATGCCTTCTGCTGAATCGTAGGGTCTCTTCTTGCAGGCAGATGCTTAGGAGAGAAGGCACTCAATGATCTTGTTTAGATTATGCACCTTCTTTCAAGAGCAGCGGTGTCTTTCTCTTCCTTGGCCCACACAATTGTAACAGTCTATTTGGTTATTTTCCTCGTGGCTATCCAGGAATCTGGCTCAGCACAGATTGACTGCTGGGTTTCATTATAGCACAACAGCGATTACATTTGTAAAATTAATTAATTTTGTATGTAGTAGTTTGAGGCATCATGAAAGGTAATACATAAAATATTTCCAACAAGTTAAATTGGCCTTTTCTCCTATCACTGTTTCACCAGCCAATTTGGCGTTGTTTTAACTGATGGGAAAGGAAGTTTAAAATAACACTTGTTGGCTAAGATTAGAGAATGTAGGAAGTTTAAGCCTGGTGAGACTTTCTACCCCAGTAGCAATGTAACAAGATTTACAAGATTATTCCTTCCCCATTATGGCACGTGTAAAACGGTTCAGTCAAGCTAACGATTGCACAAACAGTTATGAAAGGTATCATCAGATAATAAAATACCTAGTTTAATGCAATTAAGAAGAAACCAGAACACCAGAGTGGTGAAGGCAGCTCTTAAAATGAATTATAAATGATCTTGTGTAGGAAAGAACTGCAGATGCTGGTTTAAATCAAAGGTAGACACAAAATGCTGGAGTAACTTAGCGGGACAAGGCAGCATCTCTGGAGACAAGGAATGGGTGACGTTTTGGGTCGAGACCCTTTATTATCCGATTACGTGTAGACAAGGACGTTGCTCATGATGACTGTTGCAGAGAAAATGGGATGTGTGTTATCAGAAATCATCTGCTGCATGTCTCGGAGACACTGAATAAACTATTTTTGGGGGAAAAGAAACACTACATGAATGAAACTTGTATAAATATGCCCTCCCCATTTCATCACAGCAGTCGCAATATCTCTTTTCCTGCAAGTGCCAGCACTTACTGCAGAGTTTGGCATTCAGAGGTTATCATCAAAAGACCGATTGCTGTCACAGCACAGCCTTTAATAAGCAGCCATGCGTCAAGATTTCAAGCCAGTACAGTGTTTACATCATATTATACTTTTAATTAGTTTATTGCCTTATAAAGGGAATTTTGCAATTCGCTGCACTTTTAACAGCAGGATATGATTTCACAGGCTTGCCTTTAAATGGTTAATGAGTGTGGAAAGGATGAGAATTGATTGTGATTTGTATGGTGATTCTGCTGTAGTGTACATACCTTCCTGCTCTTATTCTTGCTAGTCTCATCACTCTCACCCGATGTGAAGCTTGCCAGTTCGCTCCCATGTAAAATAGAAGTAAGGGTTTTAAAAAAGAGAGTCATAAAGTTGTACAGCACAAACACAGACCCTTCGGCCTACCATGCTGAACATTTTGCCCATCAACACTAATGTAATTTGTCTCCATTTGGTTGGTATTATTTATGCCTTGCCTATTCAAGTGCCAGTCTATATGTCACTTAAACATGGTGATTGTATCTGATTCCACCGTCGTATCTGTGTAGGAAGGGACTGCAGATGCTGGTTTAAACCCCGAAGATAGACACCAAATGCTGGAATAACTCAGCGGGACAGGCAACATCTCTGGAGAGAAGGAATGGGTGACATTTTGGGTCGAGACCTTTCTTCAGACTGTCAGATGGTCTGAAGAAGGGTCTGAAGAACTGAGTCCCCGTTATAAAACAAGGGTTTACTGCATTATGATTGGAATGAGGTAGCAGGTCACTGAATGAACAGATGTATTAGAATAAAACAAATCATGGACAAGCAAATTTAATTGAAAACAAAGAGTCCACATATGTGCATGCAAGACTCATGGTTGGACATATTAGTGTAAAACAATTGCAGACTGAACAAGAACAATCTGAGAAATATTGAAGACTGAAAATATACTTGGGAAGAAACGGTTGGTGGAAATGGATCCTATCTTACTCTGCCAACTTTTCATTCTGGAAAAGATTGCAGAGTCCAGCTGATTTCAAGACAAAGCAAGCATTGGATTGCAATGAAGTGTCTCACTGCTCTTCTCTTTGTTTTTTTGTATTTAATCACTTACTGAATGCATTTCAAAATAAACCAGTCAAAATTCTTTGAGAGATTTTAGGGTTGTGATAAAGTGTTATAAATTCAAGAGAGGCTGAAGACAGGGTCCCGGCCCGAAAAGTCACCTATCCAAGTTCTCCAGAGATGCTGCATGACGTGTTTATTACTCCAGCACTGTCTCTTTGTTATAAATTCAAGTTCTTCCATTAAAAAAATCACAGCAATGGACAAATTTTCAAAGCTACGCGAGAGAATTCTGAAGGATAATATATATATATGCATTTGGAAAGGCAGAGGTTGATTAAGGATTTGGTCAACATGGTTTTGTGAGTTGGAAATTCAGAATTTGATTGGGTTTTTTAAAGAGGTACCAAGAAGGTTAATGAAGGCATGGTAATGGACGTGATAAGGTTTTACATGGTCTACTGCTCTGAAGTTTATTTCACATGGGATCCAGGGCGAGCTAGCTAACTGGATATAGAATTGGTTTAATGCTCGGAAAAGGTGGTGATGGAAGGTTATTTTTGAACTGGGGGCCTGTGACTGGTGGTGTGCCTCAGTGATCGGTGCTGAGCCCTTTGCTGTTTGTCATCTATGTCACAAATTTCGATGAAAATATACAAGGCATAATTAGTAAGTTAGTTTCTAACACTAAAATCCATAGACAGTGAAGGTGGTTATCAATAATTACAATTACGATCTTGATCAGCCGGACAACAAGGAATGGCAAATGGCCTTTAATTCAAATAAGTGTAAGAAATTGCATTTTGAGAAGAAAAATTAGGACAGGAACTTCACACTGCATGGTAAGACCCTGGGGACTTTTGGAGAGCAGAGGAATGCAGGACTACATGTAAGTGTTGCCAAACATAGATAGAGTGATGAGGAAGGCTTTTTGCATGCTGACCTTCATCAGTCAGAGAATTGAGGATAGACTTGGGACATTGTCATAGTTGAACAAGACTTTGTTGAGGCTAAACTTAGAGTACTGTGTTCAGTTTTAGTCATCCTGTTATAACAAAGATGCCATGAAGTAGAACAGGGTACAGAATTAGATTTACAAGAATGAGTCAAGAGTCAAGAGTCAAGATTTTTAATTGCCATATGTCCCGAAACAGAACAATGACATTGTTACTTGCGGAAACACAATAAATGTATACATGATTATAATTTATATATATAATTTATATTATATATATAAAAATATACACACACACATATATATCTATATATATATATATATATATATATATATATATATGTGTGTGTGTGTGTGTGTGTGTGTGTGTGTGTGTGTGTGTGTGTGTGTGTGTGTGTGTATATACATACACATATATACATACACACATACATACATACATATATATACACATACATACATACACACACACACATATATATATACACACACATACATATATCTTACCATAAATTGTAATCATGTATTGCCTTTCCGCTGACTGGTTAGTACACAACAAAAGTTTTCAACTGTACCTCGGTACACGTGACAATAAACTAAACTAATTAAACTATTTATATATATATACACACACATACATTTGTATATATATATTCATATATATTCATATATTCATATATATATATTCATATATATATAGAAGGTATCACAAAAAGCTGGAGTAACTCAGCAGGTCAGGCAGCATCTCAGGTGAGAAGGAATGGGTGACGTTTCGGGTCGAGACCCTTCTTCAGACATATATATTCACTTATATATTCATACACGCACACACACACATACATACATAAATGTGTGTGTGTGTGTGTGTGTTTAGCTTAGATAGTTTAGTTTATTGTCACGTGTACTGAGGTACAGTAAAAAACTTTTCTTGTGCACTAACCAGTCAGCAAGAAGGTAATACATGATTACAATTGAGCCACTCATAGTGTACAGATACATAAATAAGGGAAGAACGTGAATAACGTTTAGTGCAAGGTAAAGCCAGAAAAGTCCGATCAAAGATAGTCAAATGGTCTCCAATGAGGCAGATAGTAGTTCAGGACTGCTCTCTCGCTGTGGTAGGATGGATCAGTTGCCTGAAAACAGGGGAGGTCATTTAAAACTGAGATGAGAAAAATAAAAGTCACCCAGAGATTTGTGAAATTCACTGGATAAATTTAAAAGAGAGTTAGATAGAACTCTAGGGGCTAGCGGAATCCAGGGATATGGGGAGAAGGCAGGTATGGGTTATTGATTATGGATGATCAGCCATGATCACAATGAATGGCAGTGCTGGCTCGAAGGGGTAAATGGCCTCCTCCTGCACCTATGTTCTGTGTTTCTATGATTCTAACAACTGGGAAGAAACTATTCCTGAATCTGGAGGTGTCCGTTTTCAACTTCTACACCTTTTGCCCGATGAGAGAGGGGTGAAGAGGGAGTGGTCAGGGTGCGACTCATTCTGCTGGCCTTACCGAGGCAGTGTGAGATATAGATAGAGTCAATGGAAGGGTAGTTGGCTGCATCCACAATTCTCTGCAATTTATTACGGTCTTGGATGGAGCTGTTCCCAAACCATGCTGTGATGCATCCCAATAAAATGCTTTTTATGGCACATCTGTAGAAGTTGGGAGAGCTGTTGGGGATATGCCGAACTCCATTATTTTTCCAGAAAAAATAAACAAACAGTATTACAGCAAAGTCAAAAAATAATTCCCCCAAATCTATATAATTCTATTTGGAGGTTGTTGCGTTTAATTGCCTGAAGGTTGTAGGGAAGAAGCTGCTCCTGAACCTGGATGTTACAGTTTTCAGGCCCCCATAACTGCTTCCCGATGGCAGGAGTGCAAAGAGTGTAAAGAGAGTGGCCAGAGTGGTGTGAGTCTTTGATGATGCTGACTGCCTTTTTGAGGCAGCCATTCTCGTAAATCCCTTCAATGGTGGGGAGGTCGGTTCCTGTGACGGACTGGGCAATGTTCACCACATTTTGCAATCTTCTTCAATCCTGGGTATTCGGGTTGCCGATCCACGCTTTGATACAACCAGTCAATATCACACCTGCAGAAGTTCAAGAGAGTATTTGTTGACATACTGAATCTCCTCAATCTTCAGAGGAAGTGGAGGTGTTGATGGATTGGAAGGAACTGCAGATGCTGGTTTAAACTGAAGACAGACATAAAATGCTGGAGTAACTCAGCGGAATAGGCAGCATCTCTGGACAGAAGGAATGGGTGACGTTTTTGGTCGAGACCCTTCTTCAGACCAAGAGTCACTGGAAAGGGAAACGAGAGATATAGATGGTGATGTGGAGAGATATAGAACGAATGAATGAAATATATGCAAAAAAGTAATGATGATCACTTGTTAGCTGTTGGCCGCACCAATCACCAATTTCTATTGGTTCTATATAATAATACTGCTGGTGAAACAATTCATCCTCGATGCTGAGGGACAGGACAAGGAGGGAAGGAAATCAAAGTGCAATGTAATTGGGTCACATTCCAGTGAAAATCCATCTCCTTAGCTCCTCTTGATATTCCTAATCCCCTCGAACTAACCTCACTGTTGAAGACTAATTCTGTTATCGTGCCATTATACAGATATTTTGTGCGAAAGTAGCCATATGTGTAAAGTAATCTGTGTAAAGTAACCACTGTGCTCATGTTGAGGAACGGTTGCATCAGGGTGCATGGAGTTGCGTGCGCTGAGAATATAAGTAACAATCTGTCAAAGACTGTAAATCATTTTTTGATTTTTACAAGGAAAATTGGCTTCAAGCTGCTCTCTCATAATTTAATTCAAACCAGGGAGTCTGGAGAATCTCATTATTGTTTTTGTACATAATGTAACTCGTTAGCTGATTATTTCACTGCCCCTTTTCAAATGCATCCAAATGGGTAGGTATCTTACTTATTTTGAGAGCACAGTTGCAAAATACTCGTGAAGTAAGTTGTAAATACCTTTCAAGACTTAATACAAACACGTCCTCCAGGCTAGTAACAAATACACCGTTTATCATTGACTGCTCTTGTCTCAACAAGTGACAGTGCAATCTGCAACTTCACACTATCCTGAAAAGACAAAATAGCTTCATATACACCCAAAAGCAGCCCTTGGAGCAAAATGTCTTGCCCTTTTGTAGTACAATTTGTGTCCCTGACACTTACTGGCTAGAATGATCAAAGTGAACAAGTGCTGATGATAGTGTGTAAACAGATGGTACAACACCTTCATGAAATTCAGACTATGCCACTCAGACATGTGTTTTCATACCCTGGGGCCTCTCTTGCAGATTTAGGTAGCAACGAGTTTTCAGTGTCTTTATCCCAAATTCCTTAATAATACTTGATTCAAATAATATTTTCAGTATCTGGAACTGCAGGATGCTTTTGCTATGGTGTAAATGTCTTTTTTCTCAGCTTCTTGGAGAGATGAAATATTTACTTACATGACTTAATGGAAAGCAAAATCTTTTTTTACTCTTTCAATAACCCATAACTGAGTTGCTGGTGTTTTGGTTTGCAATCCAAGAGAGGAATATGTGCCGTTGGACACATTTAGCTTTGTGCAAGCCAGGCAATCTTTATCAAAGGGCCAATGAGGAAAGCCCTGTAATCTTTCCAAATTTCCTTTGCAAGTATCTATACTACAATTTCCTATGCAAGTATTAAATAATATTTTGGGGAGGAAGGGGGGAGGGGTGGATTACATCAGCATGGTTGAAGGCCAGTCCTATCATCAAGGAGGTTTGCATTGCTTGGGAGTTGCTAGTAAGAGGGAATTATTTTTTTTAAAGTTTTTTTAAATTTGAAAGCATTTTTATGTATGAAATGGAATGTTTTAACACTAAATGTGTATCATGTTGCCTGTTTTTGCACGAATCTTTTATGGTTAAATATTCCATGGAAGAATGTATGAAATAAATAATCTAATGTTATCATGATTAGCAAGAACTGTTGTACTCTGACTGCATGTAGAATTACAGCAGCAAATTTTAAGGTCAGAACGATCATACATCTTACTGTTGTTACAGAAATGTCATACTTTTCAGTGCTTGGCCAAATTCTAAACAACAGCAATAGAGAATGGATTGAGTTCGGGTTCAGCCAGTTAATGTAATATGAAGTATATAAAAAAGGAATTTGTTGAAATCAAAAATGGTTCAAGGGACAATGTTTTGCTTTCCGTAATTAATTGCAATTGTTGGAAAATAACCAAACCGATGTTCCTTCTAATGAATCTTTTCACCAGTGTGGTAAGAATTAGTTGATCCCACCAAGAGTGTATTTATATAATGGCTCCCTGTCAAAATGATTCATACATTATTCTAAATTATTTGCATTTATGACAAATCCATGTCCATTTATTAATGAGGACAGAAGTACACTCTTGGCACTTTGATGCTCCAGAACATTCTGCAGTTAGCCTGGTTTGTCTTCACATCTTCAAATGCCCTTGGGCTGCGTAAGTGGAATCATGACCATATACATTTTAGCTTCATGGATCATGTAGGGGTAAATATTATGTAGAAACATCAAACTGCAGATAATAGTTTACAGAAAAGGCACAAAGTGGTGGAGTAGCTCAGTGAGTCAGGCAGCATCTGTAGGTCTGAAGAAGGGTCTCGACCCAAAACGTCACCCATTCCCTCTTTCCTAGATGCTGCCTGACCTGCTGAGTTACTCCAGCATTTTGTGATACCTTCGATTTATACCAGCATCTGCAGTTATTTTCCTAGGCAGCATCTGTAGGTAAGGTAAGGCCTTTGTTGAGGACTGATCATTCTGCATCAGAAAAAGAGAGAATGGGGGAGGGATTGTGAAAACCCGACAGGGGTAAGGGATTGGGTCAGAGGGGGCAGATGGGTGAAGGCAGGCTTGGGGAGAAGGTACTGTTGGGGGATAATGGGGGCTTACAGGGGAGGGGGCTGTGAGAGTTTGTGAGTGGGTGGTGGGTAAGAGAAGTAGCATGGTTTGAATAGGAGAAAGGACAACAGGACGCGGTTGTATCATTGTTGAGGTTCCTTGGTCGAAGAGGGAGCAGTAGAACAGTGGGGCGGCACGATGGCACAGCGGTAGAGTTGCTGCCTTTCAGCGCCAGGGACCCATGTTCGATCCTGACTACGGGTGCTGTCTGAACGGAGTTTGTATGTTCTCCCCGTGACCATGTGGGTTTCCTCCGAAATCTTCGGTTTTCTCCCACACTCCAAAGACGTATAGGTTTGTAGGTTAATGGGCTTGGTGTAAATTTTAAAATTGTCCCTGGTATGTGTAGGGTAGTGTTAATGTGTGGGATGATCGCTGGTCGGCGCGGACTCAGTGGCTGAAGGGCCTGTTTCCACGCTGTATCTCTAAAGTAAATTAAACCCAGGAGAGTCAATGTACATGGCGCAGTTAGAGATAGCAGTGTGTACAGTCTGAAGAAGTGTCCCGACCCAAAACATCAACTATTTATGTTCTCCAGAGATGCTGTGTGACCTGCTGAATTACACCAGCACTTTGGGTCTTTTTTTGTGGAAACATTATGAGCAAGATTTCTAGCAGATGTACTTTCCCTCCACTTCTGTAGCTTTGCAATGTGCGTGGCGAACCCCTGTTGATACATGAATGTCCAGTGAAGCAATGGTAATGGGATGAGACCTGCTCCAAGAGAATTCTGGCCTATGTCCATTTTGAATCTGACATTTTAATGTACTTGGCATGGTGATGTTATAATATGATTAATGACCAGGATGGTACGTTTCCAAATATGAAACAATAAAATGATGGCAAATAAAACCCTTCTTCTGAGAGAACATGTTCCGTTTAATGGCTAAATCAATAAAGACCTAACTTTCCATGTATTTTTCAACTCTGTTGCCAAATCTGATGCTAAGAAATGGCATCAGAGTTCAGTGTCTGCTTGGCGGGTGCACAATTAGTCCAACATCCTGGAAAAAATGTACCCCCTACCTGTCCAAGATATTATCTCCCACTTCGCCAAACTCTCCTTGTGCCTTGTAGTTGTAGTCGTAAATCTACAGTTGATAAGACCAACTCATTATTTTCACAATGGTGAAAAAAAAAAGAAAACATTAGTTGGTATGTTACCACCACAATAGTTTCAATTTATACAACAACCAGAGGACATAGGTTTAAGATAGGGTGCGGGAGAGTTTTGTTTCAAAAATAAACTTTACTCGTAAAAACTATGTACAGGAAATACAAAACCATTCATGGCTTTCATTGCATTCATTGTGTTATCAGGTCTATACATTCTTAGTGTCATCAAATTAATATGTTCTACGTTCAAAGCTCAAGTGCCACATTGAACAATATATAACTTCAAGTATTTGTGTGGCTGTTAAAAAGGACCTAGCCCATCTGTTTCCAGTGGTGGCCAGATCGTAAATTGCAGCGCTTCCCCACAATGGTTTTGGGTGGCCTCATCAAGTTTCAGTGCAGCATGGAGTCAGAATAATAATAAGAAAACAGGCCCTTCAGCCCAGCTTGTCAATGCCGACAAAATCTTCTACCTGAGGTAGTCCCATTTGCCTGCATTCTGTCCATAGCCATATAAGCCTTTCCTATCCACATATCTGTCTAAATGTCTTTAAAACATTACAATCTTCCTCTGGCAACTCATTCCACATGTCCATCTTCCCTACGTGAAAATGTTTCCCCTCAAATTCCCTTCAAATCTTTCCCCTCTCACCTTAAACCTATGATCTCTAGTTTAACCCTATAGCTGGTATCAAGTTAAGGGCCTGTCCCACTTTAGGCGATTTTAAGGCAACTGCCGGCGACTGTCAAAGTCGTAGCAGATCGCCAAACTTTTCTTTTACCCGATGACAATGACCACGGCAATGCTGAGTCAGGTCGAGATTACAGCGTCTTCGGAAACATCGCGAAATTCCCACACTGTCAATGCTTCTCCGGCGTCCTAATTTTCGCAGAAATCACTGACAAGTCGGTAAGTACTTGAGAGTTTTGAACTATAACATCTTGTATGGGTTACTTAAAAACCAAGCATCACTGTAACAAGGCATAAACTGGATTTACTTCCAGGTTACTAATAACTGTATTAAAAATAATAATTTTAAAAGTGGTTAAATGGATTTTTGTGAAAAGTGTGTGGGCATTCTTTGAAAATGTACGGGAGATGCATATCTGGTTTCTGGGTTGTATATCTGGGTTGGGAGCCTACTTTAAATGTAATGGTTGATGGCCATAAACATCGTGAAAATTCCCACGCTTACCTGACCGTCAAACTGTCGCCTCCAATCTACCTGTCAAATGCCCTGACGGTAAATAAATTGGTTAAACACAATCATTTTATGGTATTTTGAAATGACTTTATTTATTTTAATATAATGTGCTTCTAAATGCATCTAAGAGAACCTAGCAAACCTGGGGACAGCATGCGACAGCGCCCGCAATAAGCAAGTGACAAATAACCTGGTGACAAGCCAGCTGTCGCCGAGAAATTTCACTCCGGATGATTTCTCAGCGACGCGCTGAGATCCACTACGATTCTTGGAAGACTCCTCACGATCATGCCCGCGACACCCGACGAACTGTCGGCGACAGCCTAGTCGCCGGCAGTCGCCTTAAAATCACCTAAAGAGGACCTTTAATTAATGTTTCATCCAGAGAGCAACATTGATGCATGAATGTTAAATGCTTCAACATGAATATCAAGCAAATTGAATCATCATATTGGAAATCAAATTCTTGGTTATTAATTAAATCTGGACCAAAATACTATTTTTTTAAAATGTGTTCACCTTTTAGAGAAGGGATCTATAAGAGGCATTGCATCAGAAAGGCAACCAATATCACCCACCTTGGCCTCTCATTTTGCTCCTACCTTCAAAGAGAACATTTGGAGTCTGAAAACCGTGACCATCAGGAATGCAGGTACGAATAGGTTTTTACCAATAACCATCAAGCTCTTGAACACTACACAACTCTAACCTCAACTATGAATTATGGACTATCTATGGTTGTGCTGAGGACTTTGGGTTTATTGGCAATACTATTGGAGTTATTTTCAATTAATATTTTTGTTTATTATATATTATCTATGTGTATTATGTTTACAAACCTGTTATGCCGCTGCAAGTAAGAATTCAGCTATTCGATTGTCAGTACACATGACAATTAAAACTCTCGAGTCAACCTGGCATCAATAGACAATAGACAATAGACAATAGGTGCAGGAGTAGGCCATTCAGCCCTTCGAGCCAGCACCGCCATTCAATGCGATCATGGCTGATCACTCTCAATCAGTACCCCGTTCCTGCCTTCTCCCCATACCCCCTCACTCCGCTATCCTTAAGAGCTCTATCCAGCTCTCTCTTGAAAGCATCCAACGAACTGGCCTCCACTGCCTTCTGAGGCAGAGAATTCCACACCTTCACCACTCTCTGACTGAAAAAGTTCTTCCTCATCTCCGTTCTAAATGGCCTACCCCTTATTCTTAAACTGTGGCCCCTTGTTCTGGACTCCCCCAACATTGGGAACATGTTTCCTGCCTCTAATGTGTCCAATCCCCTAATTATCTTATATGTTTCAATAAGATCCCCCCTCATCCTTCTAAATTCCAGTGTATACAAGCCCAATCGCTCCAGCCTTTCAACATACGACAGTCCCGCCATTCCGGGAATTAACCTAGTGCCTTGAACAGCCTTGCTTTTCTATAACTCCAGGCACGGTGCAATGTGGTTCAATCTTAACTTCATCTTCAGTGGCTGTGAGCACCTATTTTATGAAATGAAAAACGTCTGCTAAACATAAAGTTACCTTAACTTGCCAAGTTTAAGGCTACAGTATTCCTGAAGAAAATATTTCAGACACAAGGAACTGCAGATGCTATTTACACAAAAAAGAGACACAAAGTGCTGAAGTAACTCAGCACGTCAGACAGCATGTCTGGAGAACATGGATATTTGACATTTCCTTTTTTAGCCTGGGTTCTGCCTGACATACACTTATTCGCTGATTTTTCTTCAATAATAGTTCACCACCTTCCTACGGTGTTTATTACACACTCTCACACATCTGAACATTTGTGCACCAGGAATAGAGGCCCAGACTTTGTGATATGCTGATCACTTGCACAACCTCTACATGAATCACTTCACAACTCCAGTCTGTTTCACCTTGTTTCAAATCCAGAAACACAGCTTTTGAAGTGCATCTTCAAATGACCGCAGGCACCCTGGAGCCAGTCTTTCACAGGGACTTGCAAATGTGTCCTCAGCATTTATTATTGTTTTTATTTATGGTGCTTTTTGGTATGCGTTAATTTCTTTCTGCTATCTCTTTGCTGAATTTCACACACTGTAGTTGCCGATTACTAACACCAGCTCTGTTTAACAACCATCACAGAAGTTTATGTTTAAAATTGGAGCTGATGGCAGATTCCTTTACAGGAACTAAAATTAGAAATTATCTGCCCAATATATCATAGTTCTGGCAGTGGCAGAGACCTTCTTTACAAATAAAGTGATTTGCTACTCTAACTTCAGCCCGAGTCTGAATAAAGGGTGATGCTGGGCTGTCAGTGGGCCTGCCTGTCCACATTGCAGAAGATTCATATGGGGTTCTGTTTATAATATGAGGGGCAAGTGTTAACAAATTAATGTCCTAATCTGACAGGTTTTCCACTGAGCTTTCAGCAATTCAAAATAAATAGATGGAAAATTGCCTAGAGCTTGGATCTTAATTCCCTGTGTGAATTTACAGCAGTGGAATCTCTGTACTTAGGATGCATGAGTTTGTAAAACTGGTCTTTAGACTGAACAAGGGTTCCGACCCGAGAAGTCCCCCATCCTTTTTCTCCAGAGATGCTGCCCCGACCGGCTGAGTTTCTCCAGCACTTTGAGTCTATCTTTGGTCTTTAGACATATTGTCTATGTTAGGTTTCCAGAAGGCTTCAAATGGAAGACTGGAGATGCTATGAAATCTACTGGTTGAATTCATAGTCATGACGACAGATAAATAATTACTTATGAGCAGCTGCTTAAAAGTTATCTGTCGGAAATGGCTGTTGGATCAGACTTGATGGCTGTGAATGTTCTGTAGAAATCAACACTGTAGGAGTAAACGGAATGCTCAGTGGATCGGAGAACAGCAGGGAGCTTAAGCCTCAACCTTCTCAGTCAGATCTTATGAGACTTTAAAACTAGAAACAGAACACTGTTGCCCCCATGGAGAAAGGCTGAGTGAAATTCAATCAATAGACAATAGACAATAGGTGCAGGAGTAGGCCATTCAGCCCTTCGAGCCAGCCCCGCCATTCAATGCGATCATGGCTGATCACTCTCAATCAGTACCCCGTTCCTGCCTTCTCCCCATACCCCCTCACTCCGCTATCCTTAAGAGCTCTATCCAGCTCTCTCTTGAAAGCATCCAACGAACTGGCCTCCACTGCCTTCTGAGGCAGAGAATTCCACACCTTCACCACTCTCTGACTGAAAAAGTTCTTCCTCATCTCCGTTCTAAATGGCCTACCCCTTATTCTTAAACTGTGGCCCCTTGTTCTAGACTCCCCCAACATTGGGAACATGTTTCCTGCCTCTAATGTGTCCAATCCCCTAATTATCTTATATGTTTCAATAAGATCCCCCCTCATCCTTCTAAATTCCAGTGTATACAAGCCCAGTACTCCAGGTGCGGTCTCACCAGGGCCCGGTACAACTGTAGAAGGACCTCTTTGCTCCTATACTCAACTCCTCTTGTTATGAAGGCCAACATTCCATTGGCTTTCTTCACTGCCTGCTGTACCTGCATGCTTCCTTTCATTGACTGATGCACTAGGACACCCAGATCTCGTTGAACTCCCCCTCCTCCTAACTTGACACCATTCAGATAATAATCTGCCTTTCTATTCTTACTTCCAAAGTGAATAACCTCACACTTATCTACATTAAACTGCATCTGCCATGTATCCGCCCACTCACACAACCTGTCCAAGTCACCCTGCAGCCTTATTGCATCTTCCTCACAATTCACACTACCCCCCAGCTTAGTATCATCTGCAAATTTGCTAATGGTACTTTTAATCCCTTCGTCTAAGTCATTAATGTATATCTGAACACTGAATGTTCCCAGTGTTATGCATTTGAAAATTAACAACTTGCTAAAATCCAATTATCACAACCACTTCTGGACTGCTTAATGTCACACTCCAAGTTTGACAGGGCACTTCCCAGTATGAGTCAGCCCTCGGGCACTGGTGAGATTTGAGTCTTGTTGGGGAACTTCAGTCTATGTTCTCCCATATGCAACCATTTCACTCAGGACATTCATATTTTACATAGATAAACACTCATGTGAGCTAAGTTCCTTATTTTGTAATCATTCTCCCCTCTACTCCTCATCTATGGTTCAATGGTTCTTTATTGTTACATATGCACAGCACAGTGAAATTCTTTTGCACAACCACAAATATACAGTTGCCATATTTTGGCGCTGTTTACAAGGGAAAAAAACAGAACAAAGTTGGGTCCACATGCTGGAAGTACTGGAACGCCCCTGATCCAGGTAAGCCCAGGTCAGCCCCAAGCTGCTGCAGGCCCGTGACCCGATGTCACTCTCCTCGCCCAACTGCCTCTGTGTCACCGGGTGCATCTCCTGCAGCCGACTATCAAGGTATTGGATGCAATACCCCGGCCCCACTCCTACCGGCCCACTCCTCGCGCCCGTCGCCACCAGCGGCTCCCTCCTCCACTCTCTGGGGCTTCCCCCTGCAGGCAGCAGCCTGCTGGGCTCTTCTTCATAGTGGCAACCCAGGCCTGCCGCCGCACATGGCCATTAGGTCTTTGTTCCATCAGTTCCATCCTCATCCTGCTCTTGTTTGCGCCAGCCCCTGGGTCTGTTCTTGCTCGGCTCTTTTGTGTTTTGCTAATTTGTGTTTGTGTGATCTGATGAGTCCATGTGCAAGCAAGATTTTCATTGTAACCGTACCTCACCATATTTGTGCATACAACAATAAACTTGACTTGACTTGAATAGATCTCCATTATTTTTTCACAGGTTCACGTTAAACATTTATACTTCTGTTAAATACTTCACTAGGTTAATTCCCGGAATGGTGGAACTGTCGTACGTTGAAAGACTGGAGTGACTAGGCGTATACACTGGAATTTAGGATGAGAGGGGATCTTATTGAAACATACAAGATTATTAAGGGATTGGACACACTAGAGGCAGGAAACATGTTCCCAATGTTGGGGGAGTCCAGAACCAGGGGCCACAGTTTAAGAATAAGGGGTAGGCCATTTAGAACAGAGATGAGGAAAAACTTTTTCAGTCAGAGAGTTGTAAATCTGTGGAATTCTCTGCCTCAGAAGACAGTGGAGGCAAATTCTCTGGATGCTTTCAAGAGAGAGATAGAGCTCTTAATGATAGCAGAGTCAGGGGGTATGGGGAGAGGGCAGGAATGAGGTACTGATTGTGAATGATCAGCCATGATCACATTGAATGGCGGTGCTGGCTCGAAGGGCCGAATGGCCTACTCCTGCACCTATTGTCTATTTATTCTAACAGGGTATTGAACCTATATGATCTCTTAATGTTATTCTGACTCCATAAAGCTCAGGTCCCAACCTCAGTTCTCTACAACCCAGATCTCAGGTATTCTGATGGTTCTGTACCTTGGAGGGTCAGGGATATGAAGGATCTAAGCCACTGGCTCAAGGTCCTGATGACGCCATTAAGCTCTTTCCGGCCTCTCTTCTGTGCCCCACTAGGGTGTGCACCCATTTCTCCCACAGCCTCCCCCCCCCTTTTCCCTTACCTGCTCCCGCTTCCATCTACAGTGTATCACTTCCTCTGACTTTACATTTCACTCCTTTTCTCTCTTTGTCTTACGCCATTTTGTTTCATCTCTAACCTTTGTCTATCCATCTGCCAATCAGAGTTTCCCCTCACCTGCATCCACCTATCACTTCCCAGGCTTTGACTCTCTCCCACCACTTTTTCAGCTTTCTCTCCCCTACTACTATCAGTCTGAAGGAGGGTCTGTACCCAAAAGGTCACCTATCTATTTCTTCCAGGAATGCTGCCTGATCCACTGAGTTCCTCCAGCACTTTAGCTCAAAATTTCAGCATCTGTGATTCCTTGTTTCCCCACAAATTTATGCTTACATTTTTGGATTAGGGCAAGCAAGGGAACTGTCAACTCGATCACATCCGACATCGTATGCACCCCACAAATGTGCGTGTTTTGCGTCATTTGAACAGATCACACATATGCTAACAATGGATTTTCCAATCTTCTAATCTACTTTGTTGGAGCTTTTGCACTTTTTTTGTACTATCTCTGACACACTATATTCTGCCCTCTGTTATTTTCTTTTTTTTTGCACTACCTGATGTTCTCATGTATGGTATAGTCTACCTGGATTTACTTTAGACATTAGACTTTGGAGATACAGCATGGAAATGGGCCGTTCGGCTCACCGAGTCTACAGTGACCAGCGATAGCCCCTACACTAACAGGATCCTACACGCTAAGGACATTTTTAAAAAACTATTTACTGAAGCCAATTAACCTTCAAAGCTGTATGTCTTTTGGAGTGTGGGAGGAAACCGGAGCACCCAGAGGAAACCCAGGGTGAAACAGGGAGAACGTACAAACCCGTACAGACGGCACCAGTTGTCCAGATCAAACCCGGGCCTCTGGTGCTGCAAGGCAGCAACTCTACTGCTGCGCCACTGTGCTGCCCTTTTAATATTTTTAAAAACAATGTTTTTCATGATACATGTGACAATAATAAATCAATAACAACATCAATAGGTAAAGTTCAAATCCTTTACAATGACTGGGCATTGCCGAGCCTTCCCTTTCTGTGGGCTTTTCTCTGCTGTGCTTCTAGTGGTCAGGCTGTCAAACTAATCATCAGCAGATGAGAAAAGAAATAACATAAAAGTCCTGCTGTTAAATTTGTTAGGATTTCTGCACTCCTGAGGTTTCTGGACAATTCCTTGCAACAGTTCTCCTTTTATTGTAAAATGCTTTACTGTGGAAGTTGCTATTGATTTGTGATTTATCCATGAAAGATCTGGCTTAATCCATAATCACCTGTAAAGTTTAAATTATGACCGTTTCAAGAACAATCTTGTTGCCCAAGCATCTGATGGTCTGCCCTTGAACATTGTATTAATTTGTGGTTGCTGCCTGAAGCAAGCGACTGCATCTGAAAGGCTTTCATAATCATGTGTTTCATGCAACTCAAATGGTAATATTCTTGTCTGGGAATCAGAGGTTGGGGGATGAAGTCAAACTCTGGAGGGCTAAGTTCAAAGCTTCCCTGCAATGCTGAAGGAGTGGTGCACAGTTGGAGGTTCTACCTTTTAGATGAAATGTTAAACCAAAGTCCCAGGTGCTCTTGAAGGTAGACGTAAAAAGACCCAAGGCAATTTTTCAAAGAGCAGGGAAATGACCATTTATTAATTAACATCACTTAAAAGCATTTTGAGGTTCTACATTAATCATGAAGGATATATTTTTATGATTTTCTTACATCTCCTTTTACTTTCCTAATCGATGATCTTGCACTTTTGGAAAAGCGGAGGGCTGTGATTACTGTCGTTGGTGCCAAGAGAACATTTACAAGGAAACAATAAGAGAATTTCTTCCATTAATTACATTATTTGTGGTTGCCTTTAAATCAAGGTTCAAAGCAAAACAGATAAAGAGAGCCAAACTCACTTCCCTCGTGCCCAGCTGTAGTTAGAGAACTTCCTAATGAGCAGTTAATAAGTTCATCTAATTATTTACGCTGGCATAATGGGTGAATAGGAGGAGGAAACATTGGTAATCCAAGGAAACCAGTGATGGAGTTTGTTATTACATAACTAATCATGACAATCAGAATCAACGTCTCTATTTTAATTAAAAGAACGTAATTTTAATGGCAAGTCAATGCTTTAATATTCTAGTCTGAAGAAGGGTGTTGACCCGAAATGTCACCCATTCCTTCTCTCCAGAGGTCTGTCCCACTGAGTTATCCCAGCTTTTTGTGTCTATCTTCGGTTTAAACCAACATCTGCAGTTCCTTTCTACACTTTAACATTCTTTGCTTTATTGATCTGCTGTTACCTCCCTATTTAGTTATTACTGAGGTCAGTGTTTAAAAATCATCGCATAAATATCCAGTTCTCCAGAATTCTAGCGGTTTAATTCCTTAGCGGAATATTTGTGGCATGGCAATGATGTAGGAAAATGTTACTATCTGGTTTGTGCTGTTGGGTAGCCTGCCCCAGTTATATTCCCAATTAATGCCAAATTTCATTAACATATGTTTGCAAGTGTCACGCTGCATTCCATCCTTTTACCCTGGTAATACAGTGCGGCTAATCTGGGCTGATATTTTAGAGGTGCAACAACTGAAACAATCAAAGGTGAAGTTGTCTTTTATTTGTGATTTGTGAAGCCAGGCAGTGATATTTTCACCATCATGACTGCAGATTCCATTGCGTCACATCAATTGTAGATCCTTCTTCCAAGTGGCACTAATGACAGGTCCCTTGGCATAGAGAGCTGCATCTCACAATTTCCTCCAGGATGTTTTGAAATTTGGAGCTGGGTTCGTCTTTGGCCCGAACTATTCCCTGCTTTAACTCATTTCCTTTATTTAAAGAAGTGCCTGGAATTTCCATGGCGCTTTTTCCATGCCCCCATTGACATCATTTCACCAAGATTTCCATCAGGCTCTGCCAAGATTACAGCAGGAAACTGGGATATCTTAGAGGAAATTCTAATACTTTGATTTCTCTTAACAAATTAACTGCATTACCTCAAGTCACGACCAGCTCCACTTTGTGGTAATCTCATAAGACATAAAGGTAGGTGTAAGCATGTAGTCCCTCAAGCCTACTCGTCCATTTACGAATAATTTGACCTTGGATTCCTGTTGCGTTCTCACACCGAAGACAGATACAAAAAGCTGGCTAACTCAGTGGGTCAGGCAGCATCCCTGGGGAAAAGGAATAGGCGATGTTTTGGGTCAAGACCCTTATTCTGACACAAAATCTCACCTATTCCTTTTCTCCAGAGATGCTGCCTGACCTGCTGAGTTACTCCAGCTTTTTGTGTCTGTCTTCGGTTTAAACCAGCATCTGCAGTTCCTCCCTACATGAGTTCTCACAACTTTAGGTTTCCCGATACACTGGAACCCCACTTACACACATCCCTATAAAGCATACATGATCCTCTACTTCAAACAGTCACAGGTATGTTGCTGGGACATTATTTGGATCCAATGGATGTCATTGATTTCCCGGATGATAGATAAGCATAACCTTTATTATTGCTCAGATTCAGGCAAGAGTTTTGGTGAGCTGAAAATTATGCAGGATTGATGATATATGCATTTAGCTGAAGTTAACAGGGACATTGATGAAATTTGATCAAATTACTAATAACAATAGGGAAGAAGCTACTCTTGAAACTGCTGGTGCGTGCTTTCAAGCATTTACATGGGGATAAGATAATATGACTGTGGTGTGTATACACCTTGATTTTTTGGCTGCTTTCCTGAGGCAGTGTCAATTGTAGATGGAGTTGATTATTGGATCTGGAGGGCCATGGGAGATGGCTGGGGGGGGGGGTGATTTGTGTGATGGACTGGGCTGTGTTCGCAACTCTTTGTAATTTCTTGTGGTCTGGTTATACCAAGCTGTGAAGCATCCGAATAGAAATAATTAAGGGTCATTGTATTCTGAGGAAGTAGAGGCATTAGTGTATTTACTTGGGTGTAGCATAAAGAGGGTTGCACCAGGACAAATTATTTATGATATTTACACCAAGGAATTTGAAGCTATTGACCATCTCCATTTTGGATTGGAGTGAGTGTGGGATGTTGAGGGGGTGAGGGGCTTATCGAATCTTAGTAAACAGGATGAATGTGTTCAGGAACATTTTCTCAGGCAATATAAAGAGGACTTTACAAGGGATGAGGCAAAGCTTGACCTACTCTTGGAACAAAGAGCAGGGCATGTGACTGTGGTAACAGTGGGCTGCATGTTGGGACCAGTGAACACAGTGCTATTACTTTAGTTAAAGTCCAAAATTGGGGCAAGGGATATTTTAATGGTATTACACAGCAGCTTGCAAAAGTAAATTGTTATCTCACAAGTTTGAAGAAGTAACCAAGAAGGCTGATAACGACATAACCACAGACATAGACATAAGCAAGACCTTTGATAAGGTTCTGCATGATACTCTGGAAGGTTAGATCGCATTGGATCCAGGAAGAGTTAACTAATTGGAAACAGAATTGACTTGATTGAAAGGGTGATGGTAGAAGGTTGTGCTTTGGACTAATGATGTGTCTCGAGATGGGCCCATTGTTGTTTATCATTTTAATTAATGATTTGGTGAGAATGTACATAGCATGGCCAATGTTTACAGCAAGTGGCCATGGATTTGCAAATGGAATTTCATTCAGATAAGTGTAAGGTGTTGCATTTCAGGAAGACAAACCAAAAAGAGACTTTCAAAGTGAATGATACCAGCCTGAGAGTGTTGTATAACAGAGGGATTGAGGAGTACACATACATAGTTCCCTGAAAGAGGTGTCACAGATGGAAACAGTGGTGAAGAGCACTGGCATGCTGACCTTCATCAGTAAGGGCAAGTCAGGATGTTATGTTACAGTTGTACAAGACATTAATAAGGCTGCACTTAGAGTATTCTTTTCAGCTTTAGTCAGAGTAATAAAGTCTTTATTCTGGAAAGAGTGCAGAGATTTACTATGATGTTATGAAAGAACTGAGTTATAGGGGAATGTTGGGGAGGCTAGGACTTTAGCACTTGGAATATAGGAGAACTGAGGATGATCTTATTGCAGTGCATAAAATCATGAAGGGCATACATTGGTTGAATGTACTCCCACTCTCAGATGGTCTGCTCTCACTTCACCTCCCCCCAGACAGAATCAAGAGTTCCCCAGTTGCTCACCCCACCAGCCCACCAGCCTTTGCATCCAACACATAATTTTCCAACATTTCCGCTACCTTCAATGTAATCCCACCACCGGTCACATTTTCCCATTCCCACCCCTTTCCACCAACTCTCTCCACAATTGTTTGGGTTGCTCATCCCTCTCCACCAAACCCGCTCCCTCCCAGGCAACCATAGGAGATGTAACACTCGCTTGAGTACCTTACAACCCAACCTAATATGAACAGAATTCTCCAATTTCTCATGATACCCCAATGACCCCCAACCCTGGTTTGCACACATTTCTCCCACCATATCTCACCACCACAGTCACCCTGCCCCTTTCTCCTCCTCAATATGCTCATCTCCCTTTTATTTCCCTTTTATCCCACCTCTTTTCCTTGCTGCCTGTCCCCTTCCACCTTATCTCTTCCTCTGGCTTTACATTTTACACCTCCTCTTCTTTCCGTATCTGACACCCTGTTGTCTCCACGTCTAGCCTTTGTCACACACTCCATCCATCACTTTGCACCACTCTCATCTCTTTTTTTCTAACTTCCTTCCTCCAACCCCATTCAGTCTGAAGAAGGGTTCCACCCCAAAATATCATCTGCCCATCCTCGCTATTGATGCTGCCTGACACATTGAATTTCCCAGCACTTTTGTTCTTGCTCATCTTTTTATATATAAAAGGTGGATTGACACATCTGTTTACAGTATTAAGTGGACTTATTTACAGTATTAAGTGATTTTTGCAGGGTATGACACAGGGAAAAAAAAGAGTTTTGGATTCTTCTAGTGGGGCTAGAGTAACAGTTGATCTACTGGTATAGATAGGAGAATCCGAACAAAAAACAGAAGTTGGACCAAAGAAATTCAGAAAAGAATTCTTGATGGCGGTCCAACGGGCAGACTTGCAATGTTGAACAAGATGGGACGAATTTAAAGATTCTGATTTGTATTCTGTAAAAGGTAAGTGAAAAGCAGTTGTCAAAAAGCAGAACAATGAAGAAATAGAGGCAGGGCTGAAGATGAAAATTGGATCTCAGAAATCAGATGATCAAGGATGCAGGGAGACTGATTGACAACTTGATGAATGTTGGCGATATCAAGAAGATTGGCATTAGTGCTTATCTAAACAACTGAACAGTAGAAGTCATTATTGAAAAGCCTGTGGTTTTATCAAAGGAAATCAGATTGACTGAGTGTTAACATTTTCAAACCTCTAGGCGTCCAAGAGGCAGCAGATAAAATTAACATTGTAAAGGTTATGTGTATTGATAGCAAAATGTTATTATAATTGCTGAAAATGTAATAAATGATGGAAATATGATGAGAAACAGGAGGCATCAGAATGAAAGTGTCTGAGTTAACAATCATTAACAAGAACAGACATTATGCTTTTCTCAATCATCATTCTGCTGGTTTAAATCCTTAGCACTTTGAACTATGTACCATATTCTCACCTCACGGGACAAACAGGGGCTATAACTTATTTTGCACAAAGTGTTGGAGTAACTCGGTTGGTCAGGCAGCATCTCTGGAGAATGTGGATAGGTGATGTTTAGATTGTTTGAAGTGGGGGGGGGGGGGAGAAGAGAGAGAAAGCTGGAAGAGTGGAGGGGCTAGACAAAGCTGATTATCAAGATTATTTCCTGATTCACCCCAATCTGATGACTGTCCAAAGAAGGGTCCCAACCTGAAACATCAGCGATCCATGTCCTCCAGAGATGCTGCCTGACCAACCGAGTTACTCCAGCACTTTGTGTCTTTTTTGTATACCAGCCTCTGACGTTCCTTGCAACTCATTTTGTCTGTTCTGGAAAGGTTGGCTTTCATCTGTCTCCTGTATTAAACTGCTAGTCCTCAGAGTGAACACGAGGAACCCTAGATGCTGGAATCTTGCTAGATCTCAAAGTGCTGGAGTAACTCGGTTGGTCAGGCAGCATCTCTGGAGGACATGGATAGCTGATGTTTCAGGTTGGGACCCTTCTTTGGACTCGGTCATCAGATTGGGGTGAATCAGGAAATAATCTGCAGCAGAAGGCCTTGGATGGACGTCTGAATTTATTTATGATCATGGAAAACCTAAAAAATACTTAATATTTTTCATTCTGTAGCAAGAGAAAGGATTGGCAAGTCCCTCACAATCCCAGCGTTCATGGTATTTCCCGTTTCTACTGAAACATTTACTTTGAAGAAGTTCTCTGTTTATCTCTTTTACCCATTTTCACCTTAATTGACATCTGTTTTCAATCATATTTGATGTCAGGTATAACACAAATCATGCATGAAATGTAATTTGTACTGCTATTGGCTTTCATACTGCAAGGCTGTTGAACTGACTGCTGTTGACTTGTTGATAAAACTTCATCCAAAAGAGCTGTTGAAATCATGATTTCAAGATATTAACTGGTTGAATGCAATGTGCAGGCAAGTTTGATGAATTGTACCTTCCAATATGACTGAAGCCTATTATTATTCTTTAGACTTAGAGCACAGTGAGGACAGACAACAAGCCAAACAGAGCCACAAGAATAAGGAAGAATATAAGCCTGAAGCTATAGTTAGATAAATTGGATGGTTGGAGACTGTGGGGTGACAAGCAGACTGGGGAAGCACAAGTGTGTAAATCTCATGGGTTTAACAATGTCTGTGAAAGATGGCATGTTAACAACATGATGGCAATCCTTTCAGTCGTCTAGGGAGATGAGTATTGGGAAGCTGTTTTTTAAATATTGGCCTTTCCTCAGCTTTATTCACAGTAACCAGATTAGTTCTAGCATAGAAACATAGAAAATAGGTGCAGGAGTAGGCCATTCGGCATGCTAGCTATTCTGACAATGATAATGGAAGATGAGTTCTGAAACCTGCTCAAGCAGTTTATATTGCTGACAGACACACAAGATCAATATTTTTGCCTCGAGTGAATCATAGTCATGGCTATCATACCACTTGAAGTCTTAAAGTTCTATCACCCACTGAGATGTGTATTTAGCGAACCATTGCTTTCCTGATTTACACAGAACATAGAACAGTACAGCATAGGAATGTGTCCTTCACCCCACAATGTTTGTGGCGAACATGGTGCCAAGTTAAGTTGATGCATGAGCCATATCGCACTATTCCCTGGACTTCCATTTGCCTATCTAAAAGCCTCTTAAACACCACTTTCACTACCCCTGGCAATGAGCTTCAGGTCCCCACTACTCTATGTCTTTAAAACTTGCCCGCACATCTCCATTAAACTGGCTTTGCATGAAAAAACATGTCTATTTATTGGTCACAGCCTCTTTAATAAATGAGATTATTTCTATCCGCGTCTGCTAAAAAAGTCTTAAAGAACATTGCTCTGTACAACCCAAGGTGCTCCCAGGGAGGGAGACGAATGTTGACTGCTATTGGAAGGTTGCACACTGGTGATGAAAGATGTACTCTAGTTCGCCCGAAACCTGTTGGTCTTCCAATCCAAGGAGATGCCCACAATGGAAGGCTGATGGTTGGTACATTCCAAAGCATAGATGTGTGTGCCAAGGAACACAATGAAGCTACACTAAAGGTACAATAACAACATTTATAACAACATTTAAAAGACATTTGGACAGGTACACGGGTAGGAAAGTTTTAAAGAGATACAGGGCACATGCAGGTTAACAGGACTAACTTGGATGGGGCATCTTGGTCTGCATGAATAAGATGGGCTAAAGGGCCTGTTTCCATGCAGTTTGACTTTGACTTTAAGCAAAGGTTCTGAGGTGAAGGACAAAGCTTAGTCTCCTGGATACGGAGGGTTTCAGCCTCACAAAGTGTTTCAATTGATGTATTGTTTGCAAATGAGACATTAGTGCTTTTGACTTATTGTAAGTGAGTATTTAGCTGGTACAGCAAAAGAAGATCGTGACATGTCCCATTATTATTGCTGTAAATATTTTGAAGAAAGTATATTTTGGGGAAAAAAGACTTGCTTTTCCTGGCAATCACATTTCCTGCACAGCAACCTTTCTTGTCTCAGCCCAACCATTCATGAACGCAGCCTACCCCTCATGCATGGGCCCCACTGCTGACAAATGGTGAGAGCCGAGAGGAATGACTTATGCAAAGTCAGTCCATTGGCACAAAATAATTTGGGCCTGGACTCTCAAGTGTTCCTTCCTTTTATGGAACCTCAAATAAAACATATTTTTAATCAGCCAATTTTAGGCATTTAGCAAAGAAACATAGAATAACAGGGGGTAGATATAAGTTCATTGGTCTTTTGAGTCTGCTCCACAATTTAATCTGATCAAAGCTGACTTTCTACCTTAGGATACCATATTTCCTTGTTCGCCTCATACCCCTTTATGTCTTTTGAGCCTGGAAAATGATCTATCTAGTTCTTAAAGTGACGACCTGCACAGCCTCTGAGTTATATAATTCCTTAGGTTCACTACCTTCTTCCCATCTCATCTCTAATTGTTTTACCTCATACATTGAGACTTTTACAGAACCTGATGTTCTCATGGATAGTACACATTTTTTTCCCACTATATCTCAGTACTTGTAACAATAATAATGCAATACCAATGTCAATAATCAATAAAAATGTTGTGGAGGATTTATTGGGTTTCAGTCCTGGTGATAACATTTTGCCATTTTTATTAGAGTTCCATCCATTGATAACACCAAGTTTCTCACCTTCTATTTCTCCAGGGAAAGACGTGGATCTGGGGAAGGTAAAGAAGTTATCTGGGGAAGGTAAAGAAGGACTCTGTCCTGCACAACATCTGATATTTAATGCTTGCATGGCTTTCAGCCTTCATTATTAGTTTCTTTTATTCTGTTTCACATGCAGTTGTTGTTTATGTCAAGGTGACAAGAATTCTAATGCAAATGCGCACAACTAATTTATTCCACATTGGCAATTAAATTCTCTGGTTAGACCGAGAAGTGATTCTAACGTATCAACACATAATCTGAAGAAGAGTCTGGACCCAAAACTTCACCCATTCCTTCTCTCCAGAGATGCTGCCTGTCCTGCTGAGTTACTCCAGCTTTTTGTGTCTTTCTTTGGTTTAAACCAGCATCTGCAGTTCCTTCTTACACACAACACATAGTAAGAGGTCATTTAGCTTAACACATGCCAATGATTATCCTCAACAATAGATTATTTTTTCCCTTGAGCCCAACTAGTTTCCTTTATAAAGGAAGGTAGACACAAAAACCTGGAGTAACTCAGCGGGACAGGCAGCATCTCTGGAGAGAAGGAATGGGTGACGTTTTGGGTCGAGACTCTTCTTCAGACTAGTCGTATTCAACCCATCACGTTACTCCTGCACTTTGCGTACTCTGTAAAGGATGCCAAGTGCAGGAGTAACACAACAGGTCAGGCAGCATCTCTGGAGAATGCGGATAGGTGATGTTTCTAGACATGCTTCTTCAGAGCCGATTCCGATCTCGACCAAAAACCTCACCTATCCATTTTCCCCAGGGATGCTGGAGTACCTGCCGAGATACTCCAGCACTTTGTGACCTTTTGTGTGTTAACCAGCAGCTGTGGTTGTTTATTTCTCTATTCTCCTCTTTAACTCATCTATATTGCAAATTTCCCCAGTGTGGGACAAATAAAGGAATATATTATTAGTCACCTTATCTACTCTCACAGTCCACTACCCGCTGTAGAAAGATGTTCCTCCTACATTCCTCAATTAACTAATTAGTGATGACCATATATTTGCAGTCCTTTGTTCTTGTTGCACTTGCCATTTGAACATCTTCATTGTTCTGTTTAATATGAAACTTTTATAATATTAAAGATTATTGCAAAGTTATTTCTCAGACTTCTCATTGTTCATGAAATATTCAATCTTCCCTGGTGGCCATAACCTCTTGGCTCTGGTGTCAAAAGAGTCATCTTTTTTTGGCTCTATCTTATATAAAAATCTGAACTCTCAAAGTAATGTGTGCAGTCTTAGCAAGCCTCTGAACAATTTTAACACAATCCCCTGCTTTTAATAAGTCATCCTCTACAAATGAAGCCTCATAATTTGTTATATTTTCAAAAAGACTAAATAACGAGTGTTGCTCGTCTTTAGTCAATGGTATACAATTATATTCATAGTTCCTCTGCCCCATCCAGAGACATACTTTCCAAGGAGTGTGTACCTTCATAAATCATCTATCAAAACGTTACATTATGTCGTCATCTGCAATAAAGCTCATTACTTCGTGCTGTACCTTTTGACAAAATTAATGGACTAAAAGTCAATCCAGCAGGTCACACACTCATCCCACCACTTTCCTCAATTATGTACTTACCATTTGCTCCTCTGTAGTTTCACTTCAAATTTAGCTGCCATGGCCATTGTGTGAGTGACAGACTTCAATAGACAATAGACAATAGGTGCAGGAGTAGGCCATTCAGCCCTTCGAGCCAGCACCGCCATTCAATGCGATCATGGCTGATCACTCTCAATCAGTACCCCGTTCCTGCCTTCTCCCCATACCCCCTCACTCCGCTATCCTTAAGAGCTCTATCCAGCTCTCTCTTGAAAGCATCCAACGAACTGGCCTCCACTGCCTTCTGAGGCAGAGAATTCCACACCTTCACCACTCTCTGACTGAAAAAGTTCTTCCTCATCTCCGTTCTAAATGGCCTACCCCTTATTCTTAAACTGTGGCCCCTTGTTCTGGACTCCCCCAACATTGGGAACATGTTTCCTGCCTCTAATGTGTCCAATCCCCTAATTATCTTATATGTTTCAATAAGATCCCCCCTCATCCTTCTAAATTCCAGTGTATACAAGCCTAATTGCTCCAGCCTTTCAACATACGACAGTCCCGCCATTCCGGGAATTAACCTAGTGAACCTACGCTGCAAGCCCTCAATAGCAGATGGTGGTTATTTTTAATTAGTCCAAATACATTTAAGTAATAACTTAAAAAATACTTTAAAAATTATTAAATATTAATTACAAACATAAAGATAAAGTGAAGTAAAGAAGTTATCTGGGGAAGGTAAATTTTTCATTTTAATTCAGATTAATGACCTAAATCAAATGATTTGATCTGTTTTACATGCATCAGCCACCTCTGATGTAAAACTGAGGAGCCAGACATATCAGGAGGCATGAAAGGCAGCATCTCTGGAAAGAAGGAATGGGTGACATTTCGGGTCGAGACCCTTCTTCAAACATCACCCATTCCTTCTCTCCAGTGATGCTGCCTGTCCCGCTGATTCACTCCAGCTTTTTGTGTCTATCTTTGGTTTAAACTAGCATTTGAAGTTCCTTCCTACATGTATCAGGCATCACATCAGGCCCCTCTGTTCAGAATATTTGTTCTCCTCCTCTGGACTCCTGCTTGGCATCTGACTTGCAGCTCAGCTCTGAATCCCACACTCTGTTGCGCAAGCATGCAAATCAAACAAGTTAACCCCTGCAGACAGGACAGAACTGGCAGTTTTCGATGATGGCACCTGCCACAGGTCAGCCGGGTCTGGGCTCATTCATTTTTTCTCTTAAAGTTCTTGCTAACCTACTCTGGGTTGATTACACATGGCCAATTTGGTGTAATCCACAAAAAAAGTTAAATTGTACTACAAATTACTAAGTAGGATCCTACAATCTGTCAACTTTTATCCCCAAATCCCTCTTTACTCGTTTTCAGCCAGCATTAAATATTTTTTTCGAAACACTTAAAAAATAGAGGATATATTTTTCTTTAAAGAAGGAATATCCAAAGAATTACTCCCAGGATCTTGTAGCTTCTTACTTGTAAATAACTCTGAGCAGTGCAAAAGCACAAGCAAAGATGAGCAAAATGGTTGAACTAAAAAACAGTTGAGTTACTATTGATAAAATCAGAGGAACCCGTTGTGATTATTACTCTGATGTGCATGGTTATAATACACACAAATATTCATATTGCTCCTAAATATTACTGAAGTGCTTGGATTTGGAGGTGCAGACTCACTGTGAGAAAGTTTCACTCCAAATGCCATCTCCTACCACCTAGATTATAGCATCATTACACTAATACTTTTGGCAGAAATTTGGTAACATTAACTTTAGTTTCCATGTGTTTTTATGTTTGTTATTTTTGTCAACTGTTGGAAAATCTGAGATAGAGTTCCTATCCAAAAGGACGATCTGCTTCCAATATCTTAAAAAAAATAAACACACATTTTGTGACATACAGTTTGGTTATTTTTAAATATTTCCATTGGATCCATGAGTTTTTCCATTTCATAATACCTTACACATTCTTAAACATCTTACCACTTCAATATATTCTTGTGGAATTGTTCTATCTTATTGGCGTACAGTATTTCATGCTTTGAATTGATGTTTTATTGATACTGCATGGTAGAGCTTACCAATTATATATTTGGTTATATTTAGATTAAAATATACCATGAAAAATCAGTTACTTGCTTTCTTATACATAAAGGGCCAGTACCACTTTCATAGTACCTGTTCTATTTTTAGTTCGCTACTATTGGTCTTCTCATGGATGACAGCCTTCAGATCTGTTTTAAAAGAGCATGATTTAAAAGAGCATTATTTTGTTATAATCTCAATACTTCATTGATTAGATTGGAGTTTTTAGCCTGAGCATTTGCAATGGCAAACCAAGGAACTAGTTGATGCATTACAGAACACAGAACCCATAGGGGCTATTGATCTATTGTCCTTGTACTGGCTCCTTTGTACCACCATCCACTTAACCCCAGATTGCCATTCTCCCTTCATAACCTTGTAAATTATTTAACTCAATGTATTTATTGAATTTTCTTTTCAATCAGACGATTCTCTTTTGAATATGCTTTCACCTTTTAGATGTGTGTTTCTGACCATAATAACTGACTGCATACTAATATATTTCTCTGTGCTGCCTCCGTTCTTTTTTGCTATTCTATCTCCACTTTTTAAATCAACTCTTCCGATACCAGAAACCATTTCTCCTTATTTATCTAAACAGGACATGATTATCTGCAGCTGTCCCTCCCCTACCTGACTCCATTTGGCAATCAACCCTTTATAGCCTGTATCCACCTGTCATTTGCTAGCTCTTGCCCCACCTCTCTCTCCCACCACTCTATTCTGGCTATCTCCTCTCTACTCTTTCAGACAGATGAAGGATCTCAACACTAAATATTCACAGTCCTTTTCCTTCCACAGATACTGCCTAACCCACTGACTTCCTCCAGCAATTTATTTTTTGCCCTAGATTCTAGCATCAAAATAATGCTCTTTTAAATCATGCTCTTTTAAAACAGATCTGAAGGAATCTAGAGCAAAAAATAACTTTTTTAAACCGTATCTGATATAATTGAAAAATATCTTTAAAAAAAAATATATTTTTTAAACGCTGCCTGATATAATCGAACAACACTACTTTCCCTAGACTCTTCATGTAACTAACATCCCTCATTGTTCACATCTTTCCAAAAGTACAGCAACAAGAATTTTACTAACTATTCCGGCTGAAGAATAAAGATTTGCCATGACTTTCTTACATGTGGCTTCTCATCCTCTATTGATACAAAAAGATTTCTCACACATTGTTAATAACCTTCTCAACATGTCATACTACCTGAAAATATCTCTGTGCATAAACTCCAGATTTCTCCGTCCATTTCATAAAGGATTTAAAAGCAAGCTAGTTAGCAAAACCCAGTCTATGTTGATTCTTTGTGCTCCAGTCAAATTAACTTTTCTCTTTCCTTATCTAAATCCATCAATGTTACTCTCATACACTTTTCCAGATCCCATTAAATGCACCTATACCATTCACTTTAGACTTGCTTGATTGATAAAAGTGTCAGTTTACTGGGAGAAGGCAGGAAAATGGGGTTGAGAGGGAAAGATAGATTTTTGTATTATATTTTTGATTCCAAAGTACAGTATATGTTGGTAATGTGCTCTGAGCACTGACCCACATTGTCATCGGAGTGTGTAGGAAGGAACTGCAGATGCTGGTTTAAACCAAAGATAGAAACAAAATGCTGGAGTAACTCAGCGGGACAGGCAGCATCTCTGGAGAGAAGGAATGGGTGACACGAAGTGCTGGACTAACTCAGTGGGACAGGCAATATCTCTGAAGAAGACATGGTCTGAAGAAGGGTCACGACTTGAAATCTCACCCATTCCTTCTCTCCAGGGATGCTGCCTGTCCCACTGAGTTGTCTACCCACAATGTTGTATGTCCATTTCCCTCCACTGATCTTGCCTGACATTTTGAGTTCCTCCGTCAATTGCTTGTTATTCTAAAGTTTAAATTCACCTGGTCATTAATAAATACAGTAAACCCTTGCAATAATGGACCTCCAAATAGTGGATTTTATTATGGTGGACCAAAGATTTTGGATTCCCGTAGCATTACAGACCCCCCCCCCCCCCCCCCTCCCCTCCACCCCACTTCCTCCATTTACCCAATGGGCTGGTGCCACATGAGATACTTCTGATTGTGGGAGCGGGAGAGTGAGCAGAATGAAGGCGGCATGAATACCGGATCCGTCCCTGGTGCACCGCATGTGGAGCTGGGAGCTCTACGGCTCCCCGACCTGTGAATTCTTGCTTGTCCAACAACCCTCCAATGCCGCGTTTCTTCCGTCCCAGCCTTGGGTTAAACTTTACTCCGCTCACTCTGTTATAGCGGACAATCAGCAATAACAGACATCATCCCCCTCCCCTCCAAGGTTCGTTATTGTGAGGGCCTACTGTACCAATTATTGTAGTGTTCTCAATATCTATCTCTGGAGAATACCACTGGACCCTCACGCCCATCTTAAGAACATCTTAAATGTTTCTAGAATTAGAAACATTTCTAGAATTCTTTCCTTTTTCTCTTGGTATGGAGAAGGTTAAAGCAGGAATTGATAGAAGTGTTCAAGATCATGAAGTATCTGGAACAAATGAAAATAAACTCTTCCAATTGACAGGGCAGTAGAACAGAATATTTAGATTTTGGATGATTGATATAAAGAACCAGCATTGACTTAAATTACTAAATGGTTACATCCCGTTAAGCTAAAGGGCTTTACTTTCACTTATCTGGTGCTTTGTCTCTTGGAAATCCACATCCAAAGTCATAACACCCTCGTTTAACCTTTCTGTCACTTCACTGAAGAGCTCAATCAAGTTAATCAAGCATAATTTGCCTTTAACAAATCTATGCTGACTTTTACTCAATAACTCATAATTTTCCAAATGTCAGCTAGCTTCAACCTGAATTACTGTCTATTAAAAAAACTCCCTCTGACTAATGCTTGACAGGTAATTTTCAGACTGATTGTTGAGCAATTTGGCTTCTGATAGCTCCTGCATTCCTTCCTGTCTATCTTGGTCATCACCGTATCTATCCAAACAAGACTTGAAAAGAAATTTATGTTAGAGGTGTCTTTTTTTTAAATCCAGACTCTTCAATTCGGTAAGTAGACTAAATAAGATGTTTACAGAATAGTTAGATCTTTGTTTTGAGATACGTTTATCATTTCTCCAGATTTTATCCAGCTTGTTAAAAGTACAATGTTTTATGAACACTGGCTGCTGACATCAATGGCACAATTTACATAGAAGTATATCTCAAACTGCCTTACAAAGGTGTGGAATGGAATGTTAGGAAGTGTAAATTAAAGGTTTTATCAAATAAGTGGTTACTAACAATGATATTAAAGTTAAAGGGTGTTGCAGAACAGGGGAAGAATTCCAAGATTTTTGTGACTGAAGGCAACAAACTGCAGATGCTGGAATCTTGAGCAAAACACAAAGTGCAGGAGGAACTCAACAGGCCAGGCAACTTCCGAGGAAGGAATGGACAGGCAATGTTTTGGGCTGGAATCCTTCTTCCGTTCAAAACTTCACTTCCACAGGTGTTGAATTTTTCCAGCACTTTGTGTTTTGGAATGAAGGGAGAATAGATTCAGAAAAGGGCCAAATCCCTGGAATGAAGAGTTGTTGGATTAATGGAGTTTGCAGAGACAAGGAAGAGACAAGAGGTAATGATGTAAAGAGACTTCAGTGCATGGATGAAAATTATCAGTTTGAGGTTCAACAGACTCTTCAGAGCATAAATTTCAAATAAATGCAATAAAAATTGATTGTGTTCTCAAGTCAGTTGGATGGACAACTGCTCTTTTAGATTATGGCCAAGCAGTTAAAATGAAAAGCTGTAAAAATGTTGCATTTATTATTCCAGGTCTGTTAATAGCAATAAGTAATAACAGATAATCAGAAGTTAAAAATGTACCTGGGAATTTTACCCTTCTTATGCATACATTTCATAAAAAACAAAGTCACACAGAATTTTCAGTTCTAAAATTAATTTACATAAATTCCTGTTTTATCTGCTGAGTTTTATATTTGTACTCCCAGGTTGGACAAAAAAAATACACCCGACCTAAAACATCACCAATGCATGTTCTCCACAGATGCTGCCTCACCTGCTGAGTTACTCCAGCATTTTTTGCCTTTTTAAAAAAATTCACCTTTAGCTTTTAAATATTTTCTCCCTGAACCTAGCCATGCCAACTTTCATCACACAGTCTTTTTGGCTATGTATATAATTAGAAATACTACTAGTAACAAAGGTGGCAAGACTAATCCCTGCTATGTTCCAGAGCATATGCTTCAATAATCTTTCTTCCACTTTAACACAACATTCTACTCCATCACAGAGCTGCTAATGTTCCTGCCTTTCTTAATAACTGCATAAACAATGTCAGTGCAGATCTATATTATGATTTTTTGATGGAAAGAAACTAATGAGAATGTCACATCTATTTATTTGTATTTTTTATAAAGATATTATGCTGAGCAAACATTTGCTAGCCATATAATCTTCTGTTTCATAACTTGACATGCTCTTCACTCATTCACTTGTCATCAACTGTACGAGTGCAATCCAACCTTAACACTGGCATATATTTTATGGCATTACCCATGGAGATTCCCAGATACTGTTACTCTTCACAATGTGTTGGAAGGAACTGCAGATGTTGGTTTAAACCGAAGATAGACACAAAATGCTGGAGTAGCTCAGCGGGACAGACAGCATCTCTGGAGAGAAGGAAAGAGTGACTGGTCGGGTCGAGACCCTTCTTCAGTCTGAAGAGTTACTCTAGCATTTTGGGTCTACCTTCGGTTATTCTTAACAATGTCAGTTCAACTTCCATTATGCTGCCAATGGTGGTAATAGTGACTGCGCTGACACCCGACTGATAATATCACACTTCTGGTCACATAGGATAACAGCCATTCAATCTTGGAAACACAAGCTTACATTTTTTTGAAAAGATTATATTTAAGTAATGAATTAATTTAAATTCATGATGGTATTAGTATTCATGAGGTGAAAATGTAAAATTCATTTATTAAAATGAAACAATATTCATTAGTTGGAATTATTTAAATCAGCTTTTAACTTTTAGGAATAATTGTATGGGTTGAACAGTTTGAAATATAAAGTAATATTCACTGATGGAAATGCAATCAATTAAGACCAAATGAATGCTGCTTGATGAAGCAAAAGATTAAATGAAATGACTATCCACTTGCAAATATTTTGGCCTGCAAAAGATACAAAGATACAAGTAACTCAGCCGGTCAGGCAACATCCCTGGAGAACGTGGACAGGTGATGTTTCGGGTCGGAACCCTTCTTCAGACTGATTGTGGGGGAGGGGAAGGAATCTGGAAGAGAGGAGGGGCAGGACAAAGCATGGGAGGTAATCTGCTGAGTTGCTTCAGCACTTTGTGTCTTTTTTGTAAACCAGCATCTGCAGTTCCTTGTTTCTCAATATTTGGAAAGTTGGCCTATGAGGGTGAGCAGGTGCTCTCTCAATAGCAGACTCAATACCTCCCTGTAGGCAGCATTTGGGGTGATATTTGAAAGTAAGGGCCTTCCCAAAGTATCACAGACAACTAAAAAATGAATAAGGTAGGAAAAAAGCCTAAATGATAATGCATGATGGTAATGAATAATGGTGAATATTCATATAGAAAGAGAGACAAGCCTTGGAGACCCGATCTGTAAAATATTCAGAATGAATATTTCATAAATTAGAAAGAAATTAAATTAAAAATATTAAATGGTAATAGAAGATAGAAAAATATGGAAATGGGAGGTGCTGAGAATTTACTCAGGAAACCATCTAGATTATTAGTGTGGTCTTAGGGCTGTGACGACATTGAGACTGCATAATAGAGGTTGTAAACTGTCATTTCTTAAAGCCAAATCCAATCATAGGAATACAGCTTGCTTCAGTTTTGAGAAAGCTCATCAAAGTGCTTTCTGAAAACTCCTTGCAGGCCGCTGCAGCAAACACCTCCCAGCGGAGGAGCCAAGGCTGGAGCCTCGCGGGTAGGAGCCAGCGGCCGACAGAGTCAACTGTGCCCACAGCCGACGGGGAGTCCGTGAGTCAGAGCCCATGGCTGACAGAGTCGACGGTGCCCATGGATGGGGCCTGAGTCGTCGCCATGGATGCGTCCGGAGATGACCCGACAGTAATAGTGAAGAGGTCGGTGCGGCGATAGATGATGGTGCCAAAGGACAGTCTAGGACGGACCACATGGAGTGAGGACGCCGCTGCTGGGGGAAGGAACAAAGGAGGACTTGGCATGGGGGACCATCATGAGGAAGGGGGAAGAACCATGGGGATCCAGTGTCGGGGGACCACCATGAGGGAGGGGGAGGAGGGGAGAACAAAGGGGGACGTGCGGGGTACTGTAACTCATTGTTGACTCATTATATGGTGAATATTTGCATATCTTGGGTAGGCTAGCAAAGAATTTCACGTGGACTTGTCACTTGTGATAATAAGGTATTCATTCAATTCATTCATTCATTCATTCATTCATTCATTCATTCATTCAAGTGCTATTTGGAACTTTAGTCTCTGGTAATGGCTCGACATACAGGTGGCGCTAGATGATGGCAGCCTCACCAATGATCTGTCTCATCCTTTTCTTCTTTTGTTGTTTGTAGTCTGTTGTTAAATGTATGTTTTAGTGTATCTTTAGTTGTGTATTATGTGGGGGGTGGGGGAAACTTTTTTTGTCTCTTTCGTCGACAGAGATGCGACTTTTTCCATATCGTATCTCCGTCCGCACTGGGGCCCAACATCCCCTTTGCTGGGGATCGACTTCAGGAGCTCCAACCGCAGGAGCCTGTGGACTTAACATCATGGAGCTGGCGGTCCCTTGGTTAGGGACAGACTTCGGGAGCTCCAACCGCAGGAGCTTCGACCACCCCGATTTCTGGAGCTTCGATCAGCCCGACTGCGGATGGTTCGACTGCCCCGTCCGCAGGAGAATATGGAGGATAGAAGATTGAACATTATTGCCTTCTAACACAGTGAGGAATGTTGGGAGCCGCTGTGGTGGATGTTTATGTTAACTTTGATGTAGTTGTGTGTCTTGGTGCTTTTTTGGTATGATTGTATGGCAAATCAAATTCCTCGTATGTTTTTATATACTTGGCTAATAAATTATTTACAACTGCAATTCCATTTTTGGCTCCTTGACAGAAAATGATCCAAAAAGGAGGCATTGTTTCCGCACTGATTTTAACATACTGCCAAAAATCATTGTAAGTTGCAAAGAAAAAGATACAAGAGCAGGTATTAAACATCAAGACATATCTGAGAAGGTCACTTTTAACCCAGGTGACTGAATCAGCTTCTGGTACTAATGGTGCATCCTTGCATCGGCAAAATGATGAGCATAGTAACAATGACGAGCAATTTGGGAGGAAGTAGTTAGAAATTGTTAGAACTGTGGGTAATCAAGTTGCAACCATTGATTACATCAGTACTGAGATAGAAGCAAATTTATTGTTGCTCAGTGAGAATAAATGGCATTTTCACTGCAGGTCTAGTTTAGCTTAGGTTTATTATTGTCACGTATACCAAAGTACAGTGGAAAGCTGTTTTGCATGCTATCCAATCCGATCAGATAATTCTATCCACAAATAAAATCAACTTAAATTTGAGTACAATAGGTAGTGCAAAGGGGTAGATATATCGTGCAGAATATAGTTCAATTCCATATCCAAAGTCCAATGTCTGCAATGGGGTAGAGGTGAACCAGACAGTGCCCTAGCTGAAGGAAGGGCCATTCAGAAGCTTGATAACAGAGGGGAAGAAGCTGTTCTTGAGTCTGGCGGTGCATGCTATCGAGGTTTTGTAACTCCTGCCTGACGGTGCAGAGAGAAGGAATGGCCAGGTGGCCATTACAGTATGTTAGTCCTACATAATCAAGTATTTGATTTTGTTAGCTGCTTTTCTCAGGCAATGTGAAGTGTAGATGTAGTCACTGGTGGGGAGTATGGAAAGTATACATGCGCTCTCTTCATCATTATATACTTCTTTATAATTTATTTACATGCATATCAGCAATAAACAATTCATTTCTTATTGTCTCGGATAAGTAACTGTCATCTTTTAAACTCCAAACTTTATTGAACAAGATAGTAAGTGTAATGGGTCATGAGCTTCATCAGCCTATTGGGTCTTGTCCTAGTCTCGATATAATTCCCAGTAGCCGCCCAGTGTTGCTGGAGTTCCCAACCCAAGAAGCCAGCAAGATTATGTAGGCTGGTCCAGCCTAAGATTCAAAACAATAACACTTCCAATCTTCTATGTTGCTCCCCACTCATCTGGAGATATCTGAACTGACCTCCAGTCCGAATAAATTTATTATCGTTTCAAGATGATACCACGGAGCTCTCTCATAGCTCTGGTAAGAGACGTATACTCACTCTACAACAGGCTGATTGGTGAGACTGCCAGGAAAAGCAACATCCCCATAATCATAATAATAATCATAATCATAATAGTACTTTATTAGCCAAGTATGTTTTGCAACATACGAGGAATTTGATTTGCCATGCAGTCATACCAATAAAGAGCAACAAGACACCCAAATAAATTTTTAACATGAACGTCCACCACAGCGACACCCCCACATTACTCACTATGATGGAAGGCAAAAAAAGGCTCAATCCTCTTCACCTTCTTTGTTCTCCTGCAGACAGGGCACTCGAACCTTCCGTTGTCGGAGCGATCTTGGCTCCCGCAGCTGGCGATCGAGCCCTCCACGTCAGGGCGATCAAGCTCCCGCACCGGGGGGATCTCAGCTCCCCCGTGCTGGGCGATCAGACCCCGGGTCGGGGCTAGTCGAACCTTCTGTGACTTTGGAGCTTCCCAACATCAGTCTCTACCCTAGACTACGAGCTCCTCGATGTTGAAATCCGCAGGCCGCAGTTGGAGCGTCGATCCCAGGCAAGGCTCCGATAGTAAGTCCAAGGCCCCGTGGTGGGGTTCAAAGTTAGTCTCGAGCAAGGCTGCCAGCTCCGAAAGGTTAGGCTGCAGAGCAACCGGTGATACGATCCGGAAAACTTTTGTTTGGTGTTTAGTTTATGATTGTATGTGTCATTGCATTTTTATTGATTATTCTTATTGGTCTCATTGTTGAACTGCGGGTAATTTTTCATTTCACTATACATTTATGTGTATGTGACAAATAAATGACTATTGACTATTGACAATTGCATCTCCGGCAAGGTAAGAGATTGACAAAGGTTTCTACCGATCCCCTCCCCCACCCCCCACATGAAACAAACCAGAGAACATTAACGCAAACTTTTAAAACACACTAAAAATAACAAAAAAGACGAAAAGACAGGCAGACTGTTGGCGAGGCTGCCATCGGTACAATCCTTCTAGGACAATCTCCCAAAAAATGGTATGACATTGAGATGGGGAAGAAGAGAATAAGTAGGTGGTGGGGAACAGGAATAATTACAGTGCCCTTATCTATCCATTGCTTTTTTCCCCCTGAACCCATAGAAACCTGACAGATTAGATTTCTGAGCCACATTCCTGCTTTTTGGATTCTCACTATGTATAATTCAAGTCTCTTGGAATGCTCCCATTTTGAGGTTATTGCCCATAATAGGAGTCAAAATTACAGCTTTGTCCCTCATCGCATTTCTAGTTTTAAATCGTATCTGAGGTGCTGGTAAATGCTTGCTCACATTCCTTTCAAGTAAAATGTTGGCCAACCAAGCACAGTATTACAAACATGCAGTTACATATTTTAAAGAGAAGGTTCAGTTTAAAAAAAACAAAATTGAAGCACTACTTTTATTAGGAAGAAGAGCTCGCTTCGCAAAACAATGGTGCATTTAAACACCGACTGCTGGGTAATGTATTAAACAATAAAACAATAAACTGAAAAAGTGCATGGAGATGATTTATCCAGTGTAACTTATGGTATACAGTAAACCCACATTATAATGGACCACGGAGGGGTGTGGGGTGGATAGGGATTGTATCCCGCATAACCCTAATCACAACCGCACCTCAACCCCACCAAACCACTGCAGATTTTGCACACAAAGTGCTGGAGCATTTCTGCAGTTCAGGCAGCATCCCTAGAGAACATGAATAGGCAACGTTTCGGGTAGAGAAAAGGTCTTGACCCAAAACATCACCTATCCATGCTCTACAGAAATGCTGCCTGACCCGCTGATTTATTCCAGCACTTTGTGTCCTTTTGTGTATTAACCAGCATCTGCAGTTCTTTGTTTTTCTGCAGATTTTACACAACTGAGGTTGCTGTATGTAAGGTTTTTTTTACTATGATCGTGTAGTATACTGAGAATAACCAATAATTTAATTTATTGTTGTTGTTTATCTAATGTGCCTGCAAAGCTGCAGCAAGTAAGAAATTAGATTTAAAATGCTGGAGTAACTCAGCGAGACAGGCAGCATCTCTAGATAGAAGGATTGGGTGACGTTTCAGGTTGAGACCTTTCTTCAGACTGAGACGGAGAGAGAGAGACACTGATAAAAGGAAGGTTAAGGTGCGAAAACGAAACATCAAAGGTGATAGCGATCAAGGAAAACATAGAATAGATCATTGTTAGCTAGGAGAATGTGACAACAAAGAATACAGAGATGAAATTCCAGAGATGTTGCCTGTCCCGTTGAGTTACTCCAGCATTTTATGTCTATCTTCGAGGTGAAATTTAATCGGGGGACCGTCAGAGTGGTCGGAGAACTAGGAAGGGGAGGGATGAAGGGAAAGGGAAAACAAGGGTTACAAAGTTAGAGACGTCAATAATCATACCGCTGAGGTGTAAGCTGCCGAAGCGAAGCATGAGGTGTTGTTCCTCTAATTTCCACTGGGCCTCACTCTGTCAGTGGAGGAGGCCCAAGACAGAAAGGGCAGTGTGGGAATGGAATGGAGAGTTAAAGTGTTTAGCAAGTGGAAGATCAGCTAGGTTTAGGCGGACTGAGCGGAGGTGTTCATTGAAACTATCGTCGAGCCTGCGCTTGGTCTCGCCGATATACAGGAGTCCACACCTGGAACGCTGGTTACAGTAGATGAGGCTGGAGGAGCTCCACCCGAAAAGACCATCGGGATCCCCAGGCAGAGTTGAGGGAGGAGGTATAGGGACAGGTGTTGCATCTTCTGCAGTTGCAGGGGAAAGAACCTGGGGAGGGGATGGTTTGGGTGGGAAGGGAGGAGCCAACCAGAGAGTCACAGAGGGAACGGTCTCTGCAGAAAGCAGAAATTGGTGGAGATGGGAAGACGTGGCCAGTGGTGGGACCCCGCCGGAGGCATCGGTGAGACCAAGCGCAGGGTCGCCGATCATTTCGCTGAACATCTTTGCTCACTCCGCCTACACCCACCTGATCTCCTGGGTGCTCAACACTTTATCTCCCCCTCCCATTTCCACACTGACCTTTCTGTCCTAGGCCTCCACCATTGTCAGAGTGAGGCCCAGCGCAAATTGGAGGAATAGCACCTCATATTTTGCATGGGCAGCATACACCCTAGCGGTACGAATATTGGCCTCTCTATCTTCAAGTAACCCTTGCTTTCCCTCTCTCTCCATCCCTCCCTCCTTCCCAGTTCTCTGACCAGTCGGACTGTCCTCTTGATTAAATTTTATTTCTCTTTGTTGTCACTTTTTCTAGCCAATAATGATCTATTCTACATTTGCCTTGATGTCCATCCCCTTAATCTTGTTTTCACACCTTAGCCTTCCTTACGTGTCTCTCTCTCCCGATGCTCAGTCTGAAGAAGGGTCTCGACCCGAGACGTCATCTTTTCTCCAGAGATGCTGTCTGACCCCCTGAGTTACTCAAGCTTTTTGTGTCTATCTTTGGTTTAAACCAGCATCTGCAGTTCCTTCCTACGCAAGTAAGAAATTAGTTGTTTCAGTTCATATCTGGGGATAAATTCACATGACATACACACTTCAGACTCTTGGAACTATTAAAATGGAATCAATCCACATACCTTACACAGGATTCCTAAATAAGCATTCTGCGCAGAGCTTCCATCAAAGTAAGGGAGTCCTAGTACATCAGAGAAAACTCTTTGAAGATATCCTTAATGTCTTCATTAACTCAGAAACTTAAACTAAGACACAAAATACTGCAAGCCTATATGCTGAGAATTCATGGGCCCTGTGAAAAGCAACAGGAGAAGTGTGAAATCATCCGATCAATTAACCCACTGCCCTAACCAGTTCACATGTCACATCTATGACACAGGCTGCAAATCCCACATAGGACTCGTAAGTCACTTGTGAAACAGAATGGAAACAAATCATCCCAACCCCAAGGGACTACAATGGAAATAATTGGATTTTAAAGCAGCGATACTTAGAACATCGAACAGTACAGCACAGGGACAGGTCCTTCAGCGCACAATGTTTGTGCTGAACATGATGCCCAGCTGAACTGATCCATAACCCTCTATACAACCTGTTTGTACCTGATCCATAACCCTCTATTCCCTGCACTTCCATGTGCCTATCCTAAAAACCTCTTAACTGCCACAATCGTATCTGCCTCCACCACCACCTCTGGCAAAGCGTTCCAGGCCCCCACCACCGTCTCGGTCAAAAACTTGCCCCACATATCTCCATTATACTTTCTCCCTCTCATGCTTGGAAAGTTGGCCTGAAGGGCCTGTTTCCACACTGTTTGACTCTATGACCCGTGTTACAACAATCTGTGGAGGATCAGCCTAGAACAGCATTGTACATTAGGCATGCAACGTTGCAGTCTGATGAACAGCCTGTACAAATAAACAAACATTTGGGCGATCAGTGGGATGGATTTGACCACTGCTATGGCGCCGCATGTATCTTCTGCCATGTGAGAGTTTGGTATGCAACAATACCTAAATGGTTGTGTTGAACTCCTGAGTTAAGTTACATGTTGCTCTTGTTTGGATTAACCATTCTCAAGAGCAGTACCCTGTTGGAACTTTGGGAAGACCTGTACTATAAATAACATTTCAAGTTTTAAAATGTTGCTTTTAAACAGAGGACATTCTGTGGATCTTTGCCTGGTTGAGTATCTCGACCCGAAACGTCACGCATTCCTTCTCTCCAGAGTTACTGCCTGTCCTGCAGAGTTACCCCAGCATTTTGTATCTATCTTATGCCTAGTAGATGTGATACACTTAAAATATGTGGGTTAATATGTTTATAGATGATTCAGCATCTCAAGATGTGGCTGATTTCTGAAGGATTACATCGATTAAGATGACTGAGATAAATGAGGGAGAGAATGAAATGACTCATGGGAAGAATGCCATTGCCAAAGACAACATCCAAGGTGAGGAAGGATGAAAATGACCAGAAGTTTAACCGCAAAGCAACACACCGTCAACAAATGGAAATGCTTTGCGGCACATTGTGTTCTAAATGTGATTATTGGTCTGCAGTTTAACACTATTTGTCCGCAAGTAGATTGTCAGAACCTCTGTGGAGAACTCTCTTGTATTATTAACTACTATTCTGAAAACTTCCATGAACACCTGTTACATGATTGAATGTACATCTACCCACTGCTCACACCATCTTATTGCAATCATCAGTCAATAAGGGCAATTACACACAGCATTTTCAATGGGAAAATTCATGTAGTGTAGGATACTAAAGACCTTCCAGGAGTGGTTGCAATGGTCAGGCCCAGAGGTAACAAAGGCTTTGAACAGTCCATAAGTTGGGGATTAGGAAGCATATTAAAATTTCTGAGTGAATATATGTACGTTAAGTTTTTTTTAATTTTGAAAATCTGGACCAGTATAAATTTAGAAAATTCATCCTGGAATTTGTTTGTGATTTCAAATAAGTATTTATTTATCACAATTTATAAAGACATTTTCAGATTCTTCTGCTGATTTATTTGTTGTAGGTGACACTAAAGTTTTATTAACATCACTAATTTCTGCCAATTTCCATGCAAAAAGGCTAATTTCATATGCAAACAGTAGCCCTGTTTCTTCCCTGAGCACATCTAAAATAAAACAAGGTCTAAACATCCTCCACATATTTCAGTGGGAGTAAGAAATGAAGATTGAATGCAACTGGCGGGACTGTCAGACTGAAGAACTGAGGCAAGTTTTGGCCAAGCCCCAGGTGACCGACCAACTAATGAAAATAGAGTCAAGCTTTTACCAAAACAACAGCAATTTCTTATGCTGAAACTGTATCTGGCCTACACAGTAAGACCTTGGGAATGCAGGAGGCTCAGTTGCGATCTGCATATACCTGACCCTATGACAGCAAATCCAAAATAAGGCTTGACCTTAAAATTCAGTGAAGCAGTACAAATGAAATTTAAGAAGAGTAACAAGACTTGTCCTTTGCACATAAAATAAATGAATCAAATGCAATTCAGGCAAACAATTACTATTTAATGACACACCCAATTAAGATTGATCTCCCAGAAAGTATCTATAATTTTTCTTTCAGGAGAATTCTATTTCCATTATTAAATTTGGCTATTTGTGTTGTCAATTTTGTTTAGTGTAAAGGAAATAATTGCATTTCAATCAGGAACATTACTTTTTTATGTTCCACTTGTGGCTTAAAATATGAAGACAATGTAACAAAATGCACATCATATACCTTAGAGTTTGGTTATTGAGATGAGGATGTTTCCTTTAGATATCCAAGTAATAAAATATGTTTAATTAATTAAATATAGATAAATAAAATACTATTTAAAATCCAATCAAGTGCACAAAACTGTTAATAATTTGGTTTAAAGTTCAGCAATTTTTTCACATCTCCTCCTCCTCTAAAGAAAAAGATAATAGATCAGTGTATACCTGCCACCCAATAATGCTGAGACAACAAACACAATTAGACTGGTAAAGGAAGTCATTACTGCTGGCTTTTCAAACACTTTACCGTGGATAACTGAACAAGCACACTAAAGGCACTAGTCTCATATTTAAGACACTGCAATGCATTCTTCATTACATATAGAACCTGACACTAAACCTGCAAATAAATAATGAAATGTTGACAGCAAGGATGCTTTAAGGTAAAACTAAATCAGTGAACAGCTTTTAAACAAAATATGATTATTTGAAATAGAATGAAACAACTAGTTATATTTAAAATCTCATTAGCATTAAAAAAGAGGATTAAGATTGCCGATTACATAACAATGAAACACACAATATTTGTTCTAAATATCAAAAACATAAAATTGAAACAACTGGATAAACCTGTGATTTATCAGGACAAAAATATATTCCATTAATAGTGTTTGAAGTTCTAAGAACTCTGTAGATAGACACAAAATACTGCAAGTAACTCATCGGGACAGGCAGCAACTCTGGATGGAAGGAAGGGGTGACGTTTTGGGTCGAGACCCTTCTTCAGACTGAGAGTCGGGGGAGAGTGAGACTAAGGTGTGAAAATGAGACATCAAAGGTGATGCAGCTTAAAACAAATGTAGCATAGATCATTGTTAGCTAGCAGAAGGCAATAATGAAGCAAACAGAGATACAATTTAATCAGGGGGACAGTCAGTCTGGTCGGAGCACTGGGAAGAGGGGAGGGATGAGGAGAGAGGGAATATAAGGGTTACTTGATGTTAGAGAAGTCAATGTTCATACCACTGGGGTGTAAGCTGCCTAAGCAAAGTATGAGGTGCTGTTCCTCCAATTTGTGCTGGGCTTCACTCTGACAATGGAGGAGGCCCAAGACAGAAAGGTCAGTGTGGGAATGAGAGGGAGAGTTTTAGGTTTAGGCAGACTGAACAGACGTGTTCAGCGAAACGATCGCCGAGTCTGGGCTTGGTCTCACCGATTTATAGGAGTACATACCTGGAACAGCGAACATAATAGATGAGGTAGGAGGAGGTGCAAATGAACCTCGGCCTCACCTGAAAAGACTAAAGGGGTCCTTGGGAAGAGTCGAGAGGGGAGATATAGACACAGGTGTTGCATCTCCTGCAGTTGCAGGGGAAAGTACCTGCGGAAGGGGTGGTTTAGGTTGGAAGGGATGAGTTAACCAAGGAGTTGCAGAGAGAATGGTCTCTGCGGAAAGCGGAAAGGGGTGGAGATGGAAAAATGGGGCTAGTGGTGGGATCCTGTTGGATGCCGAAAATATCGGAGGATGATGGACTGTATGTGATGGGTGATGGGGTAAAAGTTGAGGACTAGGGTGACTCTGTCCCTGTGGCAACTGGGGGGAGGGGGAGCAAGAGCCGAGCTGCAGGATATCGAGGAGACCCTTGTGAGGTCCTCATCAATGATGACCTTTCTATTTGCCTGTTCTATATTATCTCACTGCAATAGATTTTCCTTACACTGTGACACAAAAAAGTAGTAAATCAAAAACTGTGAAGAATTAAATACCAACATATCTTGCAAGGTCCATTCATTCCAATTAATTCAGACAGTTAATATTCTCTTTGGAAATGAATAGAGTCCTAATTACCTAAGAAATAGAAACAGGAGCAGCCTGCAGGCCACCCCAGCCTTGACACACATGCACTTGCACCAGTGACACCAGGGGTTTCCCTCACAATAGAGACCCAAGACACGTCTGGACTTGAGTCTGAATTTTTGATATGATCAGCCATGTATATTTTAGCACTTGTATTCTGTTTAAAGTTTGAAGTTTATTGAAGTTTATTAAAATATTTTTGTATGTTCTTATCAACCTTTTAAAAAAAAAATTGTTTGTTTCAATCTAAATAAAGGAAATTCTTGACATTTTTACAGAAGATTGATGTATGAAGTTATTGGACTTCAGAGTAATTTCTCATGCAATCATTTTCAAATAGTCATGATGCCGAAGGATTTGGAAACTCTACCATACACCCCCTTTTATAGGGGAAACTGGGTGAAACGTGAATTGTCTTCCGTTGTCTTCAGGGTCGTAGCTTGTTGAAGCTTGTCGCGGGTGGACGTAGATTGACTTTGGTTGTCGTAGGTTGTCGCCTCTGTGGTCGTAGGTTGTCGTAGGTTTGATCGTAGGAGGACGTCCCACTCGTGACGATTGGGTTGCCGGTTGCAGGTAGCTTGCCAGAGCTTGAAGTCGACTAGGTGGTAGGTTGTTGTAGCTTGTTGTAGACATTGTGGAAGGAGTGTCCAGTCGTCAGTTTCTCGGCGACCTGCTTTAACTATGGCAGTCGCCTAAAAAATCGCCTAAGTGGGACAGGCCCTTTATACACAGTGGTATACAAAATCATGAGGGGAATAGATAAGGTTACAGTCAATAGTCAATAGTCGTTTATTTGTCACATACACATAAATGTGTAGTGAAATGAAACATTACCCGCAGTTCAACAATAAGACCAATAAGAATAATCAATAAAAATGCAATAACACATACAATCACAACTAACACCAAACAAAAGAAACATCCATCGCAGTGAGTCTCCTCCAGTCCCTCCTCACTGTGATGGAAGGCCAGAATGTCTTTCTCTCTTCCCCTGCCGTTTTCTCCCGCGGTCAGGCTGTTGTAGTTGCCACGTCGGGGCGGTCGGGGCTCCCGACATTGAAGCCCCACCGGGCGGAGAAAAATCCCGCGGCCTATTGCAGGCTGTGCCGGACGGTGAAAGGTCCGCGGCGGGCCGACCCAAGCCCCGCGATTCGGGGCGGGCGAAGACGCTGTCGCTGCCGGAGCTCCCGATGTCGGCCCCCACCCAGGGGCCTGCGGGCTTCCGACATCCACGCGGCCCGCGCCGGAGCCTCCGGAGACGAGTTGCAGCCGCTCCCGCAGCATCCGCAGGCAGCCAGCGCCGCAGGTGGTGAGTCCGGGCCGCGGGCTCTGCGAACCAGAGCCCCAGGTGGTCCCAGGTGCATGGCCGGTGGTATTCCGCAGCGGGAACGGAGACACGACACAGAAACAAAGGTCGCGTCTCCGTTCGGGAGAGAGAATGTTACAGTTCCCGTTCCCTCCCACTCCCACCCCCCCACATAACATCCAAACACTACACCATATTAAAACTACAATTCATACAAAAACAACAAAAAACACAAAAGACAGACGGACTGCAGGCAAGCCACAGCTGCGACGGCAGCGCTGGCTCCTCCTTAGTACAGGCTAAGTACAGGCTAAGAGGAAAATTATTCAAGTGTTCAGAAATCTTCTAGGAATGGAAAAGAGAATCATACTAATATGCTTGATAATGGACACAAACTCTCACAGCAGGGGTTATTGATTCAAACTTTAAAGAAATATGTGGTGAAAGTTAAGATTTAATTACCATACGTTGGATGCTTAAAATATCAAAAGAGCTGTTGAATGAGAACCATTTAAAATCGTGAAATAAATAATGTTTACAATAATAAGCCAATGGAGATTGCAATGAGATACAATCCATTGACTCCATTTATACCTCACGTTGCCTCGGCAAGGCCCCCATTATAGACAAGGATGAGTCGCATCCGACCTCCTCTTCTCCCCTCTCCCATCGGACAAAATGTATAGAAGTGTGAAAACGCACAGCTCCAGATTCAGGGACAGTTTCTTCCCAGCTGTTATCAGGCAACTGAACCATCCTACCAACAACTAGAGAGCAGTCCTGAACTACTACCCACCTCATTGGAGACCCTCGAACTATCTATAATTGGACTTTATTTTGCACCTTATTCTCTTTATCATGTATCTGTACACTGCGCATTGTTTTTTTTCCACTGACTGGTTAGCACGCAACAAAAGCTTTTCACTGTACCTCGGTACACTAAACTCAACTAAACTCAAACTCAAAGTAAAACTCTGATAATTTACCACCCTTGTGCACTTTGGTGGCACCAGAATAGCTGAGTTGCTGGGTGATTGGATATAACTTCTATTGATATTGCAACACAATTTTAACTTGCTTATTTTGGATGTTACACACTTCTATAATAAATTTTCCAATGAACACTATGGGATCAATGGGAACATGGCAAACAGAATCGACATAAGCACGGCCATTGGACTATCTGGACAATTGGATAGTGGATCATTAGTGCTTTGTTCCGAAATTTTCATTTCACCAATTCTGTATGCATATCCATTAAAATGGACGTTATTACCAGGATTCAGTGGTATCATAGCGAGGGAGAAAATATATGGGAAAATGTTTATCGACTTATTATAAGGCTATTGCCTGGTCTCAGAGTGATATAACTATGGAAAAGTGTATAGCAATTTGAGTATAGAGACCCCTTGTCTGCCCAGGTAGTGGTGCAGTTGGTACTTTTGCTGTAGCATGATTATAAAGTAACTGTTTTCTTTTTAAACTAATACACATTGATTGGGGTTTACAGCCCTATGTCCATACCACACACCATATTTTAAAAATAACACTCCAGAAATTTTCTGGATCAATTATGAGTAATTTAACAGCATCAACTTGGGACTTCAGCCTGAATAATCTCATCAGGGATCTGAGATCTTACATAGTTGAATAATGATTCTGCTAATTACAAAACAATGGCTTTCCTGTCTAACTGACGCAATGGCAAGATTATAGAACTGCAGTTTTCATCACTCAAATTTTGGAATTGCAGTCATATGTGAAAAAACATGACAACGCATGGAGCACTCAAGGAAAGCTGAAGATGTCAAATACCAGACATACTGCAGTGATGTTTTGAAGGTGAAGAAATACCTTTGAGTAGGTGTCATTTACCACTGGTAGGTGATACGATAGGATACGATAAAATGTTATTCATAGCCGGAGGGAAAATGGTCTGCTGACAGTCACAACACACTAGATCCACAAAATACTTGAAATTAAAAGTGACATCAAAAAGAAAAAGACAAGCGACTGTTGGCTGGCTGCCGTGTGCACACCGCCTTCACCAGAATGAACGAACAAACAAACAAACAACCACAGACTTATCCCCTGGGCAGAGGATTCTAAACTAGAGTGTTCCCCCCCTCCCCCACACCGGGTCACCATTGTTCTCCCACTGTCCCTCACAGTGGTCTCCCCATGCTGAGTCCTCCATTATTCTTCATGGTGGCCCCCCCCACGCTGGGTCCCCATTGTCTTCCCCTCCCCCGCGCTCATCAACCACAAGGCACAACACCACCGAGGCTCCCATTGCCCCCGTGGTCCACGTTGCCGGCGAGCCCCACTGCCGCCAAGGCTCCTTTGGCCCAGACAGGCCTCGCCGCCCGGCTTCACCGCAGTCCCCTGGGAAGCCTGTGGGACGAGTCGGGCCTACCAAGGCACGTTCTGGTCTTCAGTTGTCGTTCTGGTCGTCAACGGTGCGTCTGTTCGGTGAATGGATCGGGTCCGCGTAGCTCCCCGGAACACTCCCACCGCATGCGCGGTTCCTCGGGACACTCCCGCCACACACACGGCTCCTCGGGACCCTCCCGCCACACACACGGCTCCTCGGGACTGGGACCTGGATCTCTTCTAACCATCAACCCTTATTTACACCTGCAAGCTAAACACTGCCTCGCTGTTCCAACCTTATATCTTCTAATCTTCTGGACACAACAAATAAGAAATGTGAATGAAAAAGCAGACTTTGAGTTTGGAAATTTGGATCATATTGGTAATTTGAAATTTACCTAAACAGATGCAATCTGTTGACAATGAAGACACACAGATTACAGATTGAAATCGGGCTGCAGTATGAGCATTGTGGAAAACAATACATAGTGAATAAAGATTAAACTTTGTGGAAGCCTACCAAGTGCATACAGATGATCAATATTCACAAAATCAAAAATGGACAACAAACAACAATTCAAATATATTTGCAGCAGTCAATAATGCTCATGTAATGATGGATTGCTAAGAAATGGTTTACTTTTCCTGCAGGTCAGTACAGTCATTTGCCACCAAGCAAAAATCATCATATCGCATTCATTGTTCTAAGCTAATGTTATATTGATTCCTGATTACAGTAAGTGTTTCTATGAATTCCCCACACGTTAAGCATTGTCCTCAGTGCAACACATATCTCACTCATCTAAAATATTCTATGATGTAAAGTTTGATCTATTTTGTCAACATAGCACGGTGCATGGAACTACTAAATATTTACCATAACTTTCAGTGTGCTAAGGTAAACTGGGCTTTCCCCACAATTATTTTTTTTAGATGGTACGCAAGATTCAATATTAATCCACACTGTTGACGTTTGTGAGGTAAGATGTTGGAGAGAAAAGTGGTAAATGGAATTTAATCCAAAGTAGTGGAAGCATTTGATGAGGCGAGTTACTCCAGCACTTTGTGTCTTTTTTTATAATCCAGCATCTGCAGTGCCTCGTGTCTCCAGGATATAGATCAGTTGAGAAAGTGAGCCAAGGAATGGCAAAAGTAATTTAATTCAGATTTGTTGACATTTGTGAGATAGCCACCAGAAGATGTTGGACTGAAAAGCGGTAAATTGAATTTAATCCAGAGCAATGGGCATCATACATTTGATGAAATGCTACACAGCAGGGAATATATAAAAAATGGCAGAAAATTGAGTGATGTCGACAAAGGAAGATTCTCATGGAAGCAAGACAGGATTTTTTTAAAGTGAGGTTTTACACATTGGCATGCCAAAGCAGGGCAGGACTTACACAGTAATAGTAGAGCCCTGGAGAGTGTGGTAGAACAGAGAGATTTGAGAGTACAGGTGTATGGTTCCCTAAAACTGGTGAGTCAAGTGGACATTGTGGTGAAAAAGGCGTATGGCATGCTTGTCTTCATTGGGAATGGTATTGAGTACAAAAAATAGAAACATAGAATCATAGAAAATAGGTGCAGGAGGAGGCCATTCGGCCCTTCGAGCCAGCACTGCCATTCATTGTGATCATGGCTGATCATCCACAATCAGTAATCACATCCACAATCAATGCCTGCCTTCTCCCCATATCCCTTGATTCCACTAGCCCCGAGAGCTCTATCTAACTCTCTCTCAAATCCATCCAGTGATTTGGCCTCCATTGGCCTCTGTGGCAGAGAATTCTACAAATTCACAACTCTCTGGGTGAAAACGTTACTTCTCACCTCAGTTTCAAATGGCCTCCCCTTTATCCTAAGACTCTGGCCCTTGGTTCTGGAATCCCCCAACATTGGGAACTTTTTTCCTGCACCTGGCTTGTCCAGTCCTTTTATAATTTTATATGTTTCTATAAGATCCCCTCTCATCCTTCTAAACTCCAGTGAATACAAGCCTAGTCTTTTCAATCTTTCCTCATATGACAGTCCCGCCATCCCAGGGATCAATCTTGTGAACCTATGCTGCACTGCCTCAATTACAAGGATGTCCTTCCTCAAATTAGGAGACCAACATCAGTTGTACAAGTCATTGGTGAGGCCACACTTAGAATATTGTGTGCAGTTCTGGTCACCCAGCTATCTGTCATTACGTTGAAAATATGTAGAAGAGATTCACCAGGATGTTCCTAGTGTTTGTGTTAACTTGAGATATAGAGAAAGGATAGATTGGCCGATTTTTTCCTTTGGAGGACAGCAGGCTGAAGGGTTATCGTATTGTGGTGAGCAGGATCACAAGGATCGTGGATGGGGTGAGCGATCACAATCTTTTTTCTAGGGTACCTTCTAAAATTAGTTGGCATAGGATCAAGGTGAGAGGGGAGAGATTTAAGAGGGACCTCAGGGGCAACTTTTTAAACATAGAAGGTCGTTTATATCTAGAATGAGCTGCCAGAGGAAATTATAGAAGTGGATATTGTTGCAGCTTTTAAAAGACATTTAGACAGATTTTGACGGTTACTGTTACAGTATGTCAACTTCTCTGCATCGGCGAGACCAAGCGCAGGCTCGGCGATCATTTCACTCAACACTTTCGCTCAGTCCGCCTTAACCTACCCGATCTCCCGGTGGCTCAGCACTTCAACTCCCTCTCCCATTCCCAATCTGACCTTTGTGTCCTGGGCCTCCTCCATTGTCATAGTGAGGCCCAGCGCAAATTGGAGGAACAGCATCTCATATTTCGCTTGGGCAGCTTGCACCCCAGCGGTATGAACATTGACTTCTCTAACTTCAGATAGTTCCTCTGTCCCTCTCTTTCCCCTCCCCTTCCCAGTTCCCCCACTAATCTTCCTGTCTCCTGCTATATCCTATCTTTGTCCCGCCCCCTCCCCAGACAACAGTCTGAAGAAGGGTCTCAACCCGAAACGTCACACATTCCTTCTCTCCTGAGATGCTGCTTGACCCGCTGAGTTACTCCAGCATTTTGTGTCTACCCTCGATTTAAACCAGCATCTACAGTTTTTTTCCTACACGTATAATAGATTTTCAATTAAACATATGGTAGGAGCAGCATTGTGACAATAATGTAAAAAGATAGGTAATCAAGATATGTTATTCAAATAAAATGTTTAAAATTAGAAACAATTAATAAAAGTTTAAATTAATTTGTCAGTTCAATATTGTAGTTTATGGTCCTGGTGGACAAAACTATCCTTGTAAGAATAAGCCTTTAAACTGAAGAGAGGAAAAGAAAACAGACTTGTGAAATTCAAAACAGTTAACGTTTTTTTAAATTAAATAGGAATGCTTCTGATTAATCAGGTGACCTGATATGTTTATTAAACCTGATTTTTTTCAAACTTCATTTTTGCATGCAATCAATAAAGAAGCCAAAATAATTATTTTAACAAAACTTTGCTTACAGGTCAAATATTTTATGATAAAACTGAAACCAGATGGCTAAGATGCTGCAGATATTAAAACCAGCTGAACAAACTTCTGAAAACAGTAAAATACCTTAAAATTATAGTTTCTGCATGTTCCTCTCACTTTCTACAACACATTGTACTCACCTTTGCTGACTACAATTTTAGTTCCCATCCAATAAATACTAAGGAACTCAAATTATGCTAAATAAAAAGAGACAGCTGAAAACATTCTATTATGTAGCTGCCACTTTCACCACTGGAAATCTGATATCAATATAGGGCAATATCAGGCTGTTAGGCAAACACTTACTTGCATCGTCCGTTTTGTGAAATCATCACCAGGTAAACCAGACTTCAGTGCCAATGTGTCACCAGAGCTAAAAAAAAAAGCCAAAATAGGAAGCAAGAATCTCCTCCCCTTTGATTGTTTTGCACATTTATCAACTTCATTGGAAGTCCTTCACTCAATGGAACACAGCAGTTACATTTAGCTGATTTCAACAATCAATTATTAAAACATAAACATTTCCTCCATTAACTCTTGCTGCTACATTTCCTTTGAGTATATTTCTTTCAAAGTACGCTCGCTGCAATTGCCGTATAAAATTTGCAGAACAAAATGTAATTTCCCAAGAAGATAAATATGGAATTATTGTCTGAAGCTTGTCCAAGTTTGTCCAAGCCAAGAGATTAAAAACTCTAAATTAGCTAGATGTATTTGACTGTGATGAAAGGTGGGGAGATGTGAGTGCTGGAGTGCAGTTTTTGTTTCACTTAGAAATCATAGAGATTTTTTTTTAAACACCTAGCATTTTAATGGGGAGAGCAGATAATAAACTTTCTTCAAGGACAACATCATATGCAAAAGTTTGAAGTTGCGCCCAGTGAATTTCTTCCACTATTTTGAAAATTACCCTAGCCTTGTTTCCAGAACTCTGGGAATATAAATGATTACCTTGTGATGTTTTCTTTGGAATGGAGTGGTTGAGGAGAGACTGATTTGAGCAGTATGAAATTATGAGGGAGGCTTAACTGGGGAGTTTAAAACTACGAGATACCTCAATTGAGTAAATAGGAAGAACTTGTTCCTGTAGAAAAGAGTCAAACACTTGGAGACTTGCATTTAAAGCAAGTAATACAAGGATTAGAAGAGAGATTGTTTTCATTTATTTTTCTACCATTCCCTTTGTAAGAAAAAAAACTCTTGTAAAAGGTTACACTCCTATGCAAGAGGTGTGTGGATTTTCAAGTCTACTAAACCGAACTGCTTAAACACCTATGATGTTATAAATGAATTGTAGATATGGGCTTATTATTCCCACAACTACCTGAATAAGTTGTGATTTTTAAATTCATAAATAGTTTTTTTAGGATTTTTTTTGTAATAAAATTTCAATTTATCTTTTAATTTACTGTGCATTCTTCAAACCCTATTTGCCATTGTAACCTGTTGAAAGGGTGGGTTAGAAATTGTGCTTTAAAGTTTCCCAGCAAAAATTAATTCATGAAAGATGAAGCATTGCCATTGAAATATTAACTACTAACTAAGACTTGCTTCCATAACAAGATGCATGCAGGCAACTTGTTTTTTGGTCATTAGTGAGATGCAAATACAATTCCATTAATGTTGTAAAGTTGTACAAATGAGTCATAGAGAGACACAGCATGGAAATAGCTTTTCGGCCCTTTGAGTCCACACCAACCATCAGCCGTCCACTTTAAAATAATACTACATTAATGCCTTTAAAAAATTATTTTCAACTCTCCCCAGATTCTACCACTCACCAACGCACTATGGGCAATTTATCATGTCTAGTTATCCTACCAATCAATACACCTTGATGAGGGGGGGACCATTCAAACTTGCCAAATACTGAAAGGCCTGAATAGAGTGAATGTGGAGAGGATGTTTTCACTGGTGGGAGAGTCTAAGGCCAGAGGCCATAGTCTCAGAATAAAAAGACGTATCTTTGGAAAGGAGATGAGAAAGATTTTTTTTAGTCAAATGGTGGTAAATCTGTGGAATTCATTACCACAGACAGCTGTGGAGGCTGTTAAAGATATTTAAAAGGTGGAGATTGAAAGATTCTTGACTAGTAAGGGTGTCAAGGGTTAAGGGGAGAAGGCAGGACAATGGGGTTGAGAGGGAAAGATAGATCAGCCATGACTGAAAGACGGAGTAGACTTGATTGAACTTATTCTGTTCCTAAAACTCATGAATTTATGAACCTTTGTAAATTGAAGGGCCTGAAAGAAAGCCACATGGTCACAGAAAGAGCAAGAAGACTCGACACAGATTGCACCCAAGTTCACGATGGAACCTGGGTCCTGGTGTTGTGAGAAAGAGGTGCAAATAGACGTGCCACTGTGTCCTTTAAACTTAAAAAATCCCACTGCTTGCCACATCTTCCCATCCCCACCCCTTTCTGCTTCAATAGACAATAGACAATAGACAATAGACAATAGGTGCAGGAGTAGGCCATTCAGCCCTTCGAGCCAGCACCGCCATTCAATGCGATCATGGCTGATCACTCTCAATCAGTACCCCGTTCCTGCCTTCTCCCCATACCCCCTCACTCCGCTATCCTTAAGAGCTCTATCCAGCTCTCCCTTGAAAGCATCCAACGAACTGGCCTCCACTGCCTTCTGAGGCAGAGAATTCCACACCTTCACCACTCTCTGACTGAAAAAGTTCTTCCTCATCTCTGTTCTAAATGGCCTACCCCTTATTCTTAAACTGTGGCCCCTTGTTCTGGACTCCCCCAACATTGGGAACATGTTTCCTGCCTCTAATGTGTCCAATCCCCTAATTATCTTATATGTTTCAATAAGATCCCCCCTCATCCTTCTAAATTCCAGTGTATACAAGCCCAATCGCTCCAGCCTTTCAACATACGACAGTCCCGCCATTCCGGGAATTAACCTAGTGAACCTACGCTGCACGCCCTCCATAGCAAGAATATCCTTCCTCAAATTTGGAGACCAAAACTGCACACAGTACTCCAGGTGCGGTCTCACCAGGGCCCGGTACAACTGTAGAAGGACCTCTTTGCTCCTATACTCAACTCCTCTTGTTACGAAGGCCAACATTCCATTGGCTTTCTTCACTGCCTGCTGTACCTGCATGCTTCCTTTCATTGACTGATGCACTAGGACACCCAGATCTCGTTGAACTCCCCCTCCTCCTAACTTGACACCAAGCTTCCCGCTGAAACCGTTCCTTCCGTAACTCCCTGGTCTACTCGTCCCTTCCCACGCAAACCACCCCCTCCCCAGGTACTTTCCCCTGCAACTGCAGGAGATGCAACACCTGTCCCTTTACCTCCCCCCTCGACTCCATCCAAGGACCCAAACAGTCTTTCCAGGTGAGGCAGAAGTTAACCTGCACCTCCTCCAACCTCATCTATTGTGTCGTAGAAAAATAACTGCAGATGCTGGTACAAATCGAAGGTATCACAAAATGCTGGAGTAACTCAGCAGGTCAGGCAGCATCCGGGAGAGAGGGAATGGGTGATGTTTCGGGTCGAGACCCTTCTTCGGACTGATGTCAGGGGGCGGGACAAAGAAAGGATATAGGTGAAGACAGGAAGACAGTGGGAGAACTGGGAAGGGGAGGGGGAGGGGGAGGGGGGAAAGAGAGAGACAGAGGAACTATCTAAAGTTGGTGAAGTCAATGCTCATACCATTGGACTGAAGCTGCCCAAGCGAAATATGAGGTGCTGTTCCTCCAATTTCCGGTGGGCCTCACTATAGTACTGGAGGAGGCTCATGACAGAAAGGTCAGACTGGGAGTGGGAGGGGGAGTTGAAGTGCTCAGCCACCGGGAAATCAGGTTGGTTAAGGTGGACTGAGCGAAGGTGTTCAGCGAAATGATCGCCGAGCCTGCGTTTGGTCTCGCCGATGTAGAGAAATTGACATCTAGAGCAGCAGATACAATAGATGAGGTTGGAGGAGGTGCAGGTGAACCTCTGTCTCACCTAAAAAGACTGTTTGGGTCCTTGGATGGAGTTGAGGGGGGAGGTAAAGGGACAGGTGTTGCATCTCCTGCGGTTGCAGGGGAAAGTGCCCGGGGATGGGGTGGTTTGGGTAGGAAGGGACGAGTGGACCAGGGAGTTACGGAGGGAACTTTTTCTGTGGAATGCAGAAAGGGGAGGAGTTGGGAAGATGTGGCCAGTAGTGGGGTCCCGTTGGAGGTGACGGAAATGTTGGAGGATGATTTGTTGGATACGCTGGCTGATAGGGTGGAAGGTGAGGACAAGGGGGATTCTGTCCTTGTTATGAATGGGGGGAGGGGGAGCAAGAGCGGAGCTGTGGGATATAGAGGATGCCCTAGTGAGAGCCTCATCTGTAATGGGAGAGAGGAAGCCCTGTTTCCTGAAGAATGAGGACATCTCTGATGCCCTAGTGTGGAACAACTCATCCCGGGCGCAGATGCGGCGTAGATGGAGGAATTGGGAGTAGGGAATAGACTTTTTGCAGGAGTCAGGGTGGGAAGAGATGTAGTCCAGATAGCTGTGGGAGTCAGTGGGTTTGTAATAGATGTCAGTCACTAATCTGTTTCCTGTGATGGAGATGGTGAGGTCCAGAAACGGTAGGGAGATGTCGGAGATAGTCCAGGTATATTTAAGGGCAGGATGGAAATTGGTAGTGAAATGTATGAAGTCAGTGAGTTCTGCATGGGTACAAGAGGTAGCACCAATGCAGTCGTCGATGTAGCGGAGGTAGAGTTCGGGGATGGGGCCAGTGTACGTCTGGAACAGGGATTGTTCGACGTACCCGACAAAGAGGCAGGCATAGCTAGGGCCCATGCGAGTGCCCATAGCTACGCCTCTGGTTTGGAGGAAATGGGAGGATTCAAAGGAGAAGTTGTTAAGGGTAAGAACCAGCTCTGCTAGGCGGAGGAGAGTGTTTGTAGATGGGGATTGGCTGGTTCTACGGTCGAGGAAGAAACGGAGGGCTTCAAGACCATCCTTGTGGGGGATGGAAGTGACTGGACATCCATGATAAAGATGAGGGAGTGGGGGCCTGGAATCCGGAAGTTATCGAGGAGATGGAGAGCGTGTGAGGTGTCTTGGACGTAGGTGGGGAGGGATTTGACCAGGGGGGATAGGATGGAGTTGAGGTAGGTGGAAATGAGTTCGATGGGACATGAACAGGCAGAAACAATGGGTCTGCCAGGGCAGTTCTGTTTATGGATTTTAGGTAGAAGGTAAAATCGAGCCGTGTGAGGCTGGGGAACGATAAGGTTGGAGGCATTACAGGGTAGAGCGCCGGAATTAATGTGATCAATGATGGTGTTGATGATTAAGGTCTGGTGCTCGTCGGTGGGGTAATGGTCCAAGGATAAGTAGGAGGAGGTGTCCGAGAGTTGTCGTCTGGCCTATTGTATCTGGCATCTATTGTATTCGCTGTTCCAGATATCAACTTCTCTACATCGGCGAGACCAAGCGCAGGTTCGATGATCGTTTCGCTGAACACCTCTGCTCAGTATGACTCAACCAACCTGATCTCCCGGTGGTTCAGCACTTCAACTCCCCTTCCCATTCCCAATCTGACCTTTCTGTCCTGAGCCTCCTCCATTGTCAGAGTGAGGCCCAGCGTAAATTGGAGGAACAGCACCTCATATTTCGCTTGGGCAGTTTACACCCCAGCGGTATGAACGTTGACTTCTCCAACTTCAGGTAGTCCTTGCTTCCCCTCTCTATCCCCTCCCTCTTCCCAGTTCTCCCACCATTCATCCTGTCTCCGACTACATCCTATCTTTGTCCCGCCCCCTCCCCTGACATCAGTCTGAAGAAGGGTCTCAACCCGAAATGTCACCCATTCGTTCTTTCCCGAGATGCTGCCTGACCCGCTGAGTTACTCCAGCATTTTGTGTCTACATTCGATTTAAACCAGCATCTGCAGTTTTTTTCCTACATATATAAAAAGTCCTTCTGTATTATCATATCATATATATACAGCCGGAAACAGGCCTTTTCGGCCCTCCAAGTCCGTGCCGCCCAGTGATCCCCGTACATTAACACTATCCTACACCCACTAGGGACAATTTTTTTTTTTTTACATTTTACCCAGCCAATTAACCTACATACCTGCACGTCTTTGGAGTGTGGGAGGAAACCGAAGATCTCGGAGAAAACCCATGCAGGTCACGGGGAGAACGTACAAACTCCTTACAGTGCAGCACCCGTAGTCAGGATCGAACCTGAGTCTCCGGCGCTGCATTCGCTGTAAAGCAGAAACTCTACCGCTGCGCTACCGTGCCGTAGTATATTTGTAGTATATTTTGTCATATGCTGAGACAAATATATTTTGTTGATTACATTCGTTGGTGCAACATAGTAGTTGGTGGTGGTAATAACTTTCAGTTGCTGAGCAGTAATAGTTTGTTGTAATAGTTGGCATCTTGCTTTATTAATTTGTTATAAAGCCTTGCTACTGGAACTATATTGGTGATAATAGCTTGTTAAATTAAGTAACAATTTTCTAATGGTCGCATAGTGAATTTGTTGCAAGCTATATTGTTGTGATCATACTATTCAAATCAAACAATTTTTACTTGGATTTGGTTGGATAACATTGGACAAAATCACAAAGGTTTGCCAACATTGTTCTTACTGTTAATCGCAAGAAAAACTATTAAAGTTAGAATTGGATTAGACCCATGTTTTCCCAGCTATTCCTTCATTTGCATTACATTGTTACATTTTTAACTCGTGGTCTCCAGTCATTTTAGGCATCTGTAAGTCTTGCCATTTATTTCCATTAAAAATTGTTTTCATTAAAAATCGTTTCCGTGATGTCCCAAGGATGCAACTGCTGTTTTACCTGAGGCATTGGCAAATGAGGTTAAGCCGGTGTTACAACTTTCTAAGGAAATGGGATAACCAGTAAGTACAAAAAACCCGCTTTATTATCTCTGTTTTACTGTACACCATCATCTGTTTTGTATAAAACTGTTGATTCTCGAATCTGTTCATGGCTTAAAGAACATTGTTCGGCAAGAATTAAAATCTTTCTTTAAAATAAACATAGAGAGTACCTATTTAATTAGACCTTAAATAAAACCAGATCAAGGGCTGTTGCTGCTCATAATAGGGCCTCATGACTACTGCATTCCAACTATGGCCTGGAATAATGCCAGGGATGACTTTCGATTTTCAAAAATCCTGAAAAACAATTCAACCAGACTTAGCTGATCATATTAAACTTCCTCTCAACTAGGAAACTGGCGCAGTTTGCAATCAAGAACAATAAAAGGCATTGGTGAAAGTAAGTCTTATGGAAGTCTTAAATGTACTTTTGTCTCAAACTAGTATTCCTGGTGTTTGTTGGTAAAAAATAGCATCAGGTAAATCTGAGTTGCACAGGGATTCATTCAGGGTTTGAATTCTTCTACAGAATGATATGATCTGTGTTATTAGGGCAGTTGTGAAGTCGAGGAGAGTATAACTGATTGTTTAATCCCAATGGACAGATGTCATATTCCATGGTAATGCAAAAACACTAATGTAAACAGCTCATGCTCTCATGCACTAAATCCAAACCATGACTTGTTCTGACAGCAGTTTCTATAACACCCCTCTCTCAAAGAAATCTGGTGTGTTTTTCATGTTTAAAAAAATCCAACCTGAGTGAAAATATTTTGCATTATTGTACTTTAAGCAGAAGAATCCATTAAAATATTTAACAAAATACAGCTACATTACAATGTTACTAGAAAATATTTAGGTCAAAACACAAAGTAATGGAGTAACTCAGCGGGTCAGGCAGCATCTGTGGAGGGAATAGATAGGCAATATTTTGGGTTGGGCCCCTTCTGCAGACTCCAGATTCTGGCAATTGCAGTTCCTTGTGTCCCCAGAATATTTAAGTCATACATCTCACCTTTCTACAATACAATACAATTCAATATATCTTTATTGTCATTGTACAGGGGTACAACGAGATTGGGAATGTGCCTTCCATACGATGCAATAAATTAATTAGCTAATCAGTATAAATTTATACAACCCAGTGAAACAAAATTAGAAACAGTTTTAAAACAGTATAAAGTTCAAGCAGGTCTGTGCCGGTTCACTGTGCGATGTGACCATCTGGCTCAGCGGGACCGGTTCATAGCAGCTATGGCCCTGGGGATGAAGCTGTTCCTGAGTCTGGAGGTGCGGGCGTAGAAGGCCTTTTAGCGTCTGCCCGATGGTAGAATTTCGAACAGACTATTGCAGGGGTGTGAGGAGTCTTTGTGAATGCTGGTGGCTTTTCTGAGACATCATGTGTTGTAGATGCCCTCCAAGGCTATCGGTAGCTGTGTTCCGATAGTTTTCTGAGCTCTATGGACTACCCGCTGAAGAGCTCTCCTCTCTGCCTCAGTGCAGCTGAGATACCACACAGGGATGCCATGCGTTAGGATGCTCTCTATGGTGCAGCGGTAGAAGGTCGTCAGCAGCTGTTGGGGCAGACCAGACTTTTTCAGTGTTCTCAGGTAGAACAGTCGTTGCTGGGCCTTCTTGACCAGCGCAGCAGTGTTAGTGGACCATGTGAGGTCTTCCGAAATGTGGGTGCCCAGAAACTTGAAGCTGGACACTCTCTCCACACTGTTCCCATTGATAAAGATCGGTTAAAACTCAATTATAATTTTCTTCTCCTTTTGATATGAATGTTTTACTCTCCATTGAATTAACTGCTCTTCAGAAAGTTTTTAGATTATTGATTATATATCAATTCATTGCAGTGATAAATTCAAGTCACATATTGCATTTTATAAACAATCTTAAAGCACACAGTTTTATCCAATGATAATTGCTTAAACAAGATTACTTTGCTCTAAAATTCCTCTTCTAGTTGTTGCTCAACAATCCATATTTTGCATTGCAAGGCAATGAAAACGCCATGTTGTAAATCATTTAAAAATTTGTTTAGAAATGTCAAAATCCATTTTGATGTAACTTCTGAGTTGTGCAGTTATGGCAAGTGCTGTATGTTGTGTAACCTTTCCTCTTAAGAACAAATAATATCTGGCGTACAATTATCATTTAAAAAAATGTGCCCAGACTTTTACCACTGGTCGGAAGAATCATAAGTTTTATACTGTAGTAGCTGGACGTCCAAAATCCAGTGAGTTACTCCAGCATTTTGTGTCTATCTTCAGTTTTAACTTTGCTAACTAAATTTCAAGATGGGCAAATGCATAATCTCTAATGTTGAGCATGTTCAATGATATCAACCAGTCATGCATTACAAACTTCATCTACCAGGTCAACTTTCAAACTTTTATAGATCTTCATAAAACACGTTATGGCTCCCACTGCCATTTCAGTCTTAAGGTTGTTGATTATATATCAATTCATTTTAGTGATAAATACACATATTGCATTTTATAATCAATCCAGGATGGCATCTTGGTCAGAATGCATGAATTGGGCCAAATTACCTGTTTCCAAGCTCCATGACTCCATTATGAGAGTCCGCAAATTCTGAAATCCTGGATTCACTGTCAGAGATAACCCACTTATCCTATTTGTACAGTTGATCCTGAGAGGCTCATCATTGAAATAAAGCCAATGAAATGAACTAGGGGTACTTGCCTGGTCATAGAGTCACACAACATGGAGATAGGCCCTTAGGCTTAACTCATCCATGCCAAACAAGATGCCCCATCTAAGCTAGTTCTATTTGCCTGCACTTGGCACATATCCGCCTAATGCTTTCCTATCCAGCTACCTGTCCAAATCTTTAAAATGTTGTTATTGTATTGCCTCAGCTACTTCCTTTGGCAGTTTGGTCCATATACCCACCACTGCCCATGTGAATAGGTTGTCTTTCAGGTTCATGTTAAATCTTTCACCTCTCACCTTAAATCAATGCCCTTTAATTCTTGATTCCTCTACTCTGAGAAAAAAAATCTCTGTGCATTCACCCAATCCATTCCCCTCATGGTTTTATACACCTCTATAAGATTATCTCTCAACCTCCTGCCCTCCAATGAATAAAGTCTTAGCCTGCCCAACCTCTTCTTATAGCTTAAGCATTTGAATCCTTGCGACATCCTCATAAATGTATGCATTCTTTCCAGCCTAAAGGCATGTTTCCTACAGCTAGATGACCAAAACGTAATACAATACTCCAAGTGTAGCCTCACCAATATCTTGTGAACCTGTAAAATAACATTGCAACTTCTGTGCCTAATTCCCTATCTGCTGAAGGCCAGCACGCAAAAAGCCTTCTTCACCACCCTACGTGACGCCACTTTCAAGGAACTATGTACCTGGACATCAAGATCTACCTGCATTGCCACTTTCAGAAACTCCCCCAGTAACTTTTCCACCACAGATGTTCAGTTTGCTGGCCTATAGTTCCCAGGCTTTTCCTTGCAGCTCTTAAGTAGAGGCTACCTTCCTGTATTCCAGCACCTCACCTGTGTCTAACAATGATTCAAATATCTCTGCCAGGACCCCTAGAATTTGTTTTCTAGCTTCCTACAGTGTCTTTGGATGTACCTGATCAGTCCAGGAAATATATACCTTTTGTTTCTTAGGGCATTCAGCACCTCCTCAATAGTCAATAGTCAATAGTCGTTTATTTGTCACATACACATAAATGTGTAGTGAAATGAAACATTACCCGCAGTTGAACAATAAGACCAATAAGAATAATCAATAAAAATGCAATAACACATACAATCACAAACTAACACCAAACAAAAAGAAACATCCATCACAGTGAGTCTCCTCCAGTCCCTCCTCACTGTGATGGAAGGTCAGAATGTCTTTTCTCTTCCCTGCTGTCTTCTCCCGCGGTCAGGCTGTTGGAGTTGCCACGTCGGGGCGGTCGGGGCTCCCGACATTGAAGCCCCCGCTTGGCGGTGAAAATCACGCGGCCTATTCCAGGCCGCGCCGGACGGTGAAAGGTCCGCGGCGGGCTGACCCAAGCCCCGCGATTCGGGGCGGGCGAACACGCTGCCGCTGCCGGAGCTCCCGATGTCGGCCCCCACCCAGGGGCCTGCGGGCTTCCGACATCCACGCGGCCCGCGCCGGAGCCTCCGGAGTCGAGTCGCAGCCGCTCCCGCAGCATCCGCAGGCAGCCAGCGCCGCAGATGGTGAGTCCGGGCTGCGGGCTCTGCGAACCAGAGCCCCAGGTAGTCCCAGGTGCATGGCCGATGGTTGGCCGCAACGGGAACGGAGACACGACACAGAAACAAAGGTCGCGTCTCCGTTCGGGAGAGACAATTTTACAGTTCCCGTTCCCTCCCACCCACCCACCCCCCCCCCCCTCAAACATAACATACAAACACTACACCATATTAAAACTACAATTCAGACAAAAACAACAAAAAACACAAAGGACAGACGGACTACAGGCAAGCCGCAGCTGCGACTGTAATATGGATTGTCCTCAAGAAATTGCAACTAACTTTCGCAAGTTCCCTAGTTTTCATATCTGTCTTCATGGTAAAAATAGAGGAAAAGTATTCATTATGGACCTTGCCCATACATGAGCATGTTGGTTTCTGAGGGACCCTATTCTCTTTACATTTATCTTTTTTCCCTTAATATACTTATACTCATTTTTAGATTCTCCTTAATGTTTGTCTGTCACGCGCCTCTTTTGTCCTCATTTCCGTGGTATACCCTCTACTCCTTCAGGAATGCACTTCATCCCAGCTGCCTCTACCTGACCCATGTCTCATTCGTTTCCTGACCAGAGCCTTAATTTTTCTTGTCATCCAGGGTTCCTTCCTCCTAGAGACACGAAGATCTGCAGGTGCAAGAATCCTGAGCAACACACCAGTGCAGGAGGAGCTCAGCAGGTTACTCCTTCCTTCCCTGCCCTTCACTCGAATAGGCACATGCATTCCTTGAGTACTCACTATTACACTTTGAAAAGCATCCCACTTATGGACGTCGCTTTTCCCGCAAGCAACCTAGTCCAATCAACCTTTGCAAGTTCTTGTCTAATACCTTCGAAACTGGTGTTGCCCAATTTAGAACTTTAACTAGCAAACCAGACCTTTCCTTATCAATAACCATTTCAAAGGCGATAGAACTGTGGTGACTGATGCCAAAAGACTTGCCAACTAACACTTCAATCACTTTCCCTGCCTACTGGGGTCTATGAGGAAAAACTTTTTCAGTCAGAGTTGTGAATCTGTGGAATTCTCTGCCTCAGAAGGCAGTGGAGGCCAATTCTCTGAATGCATTCAAGAGAGAGCTAGATAGCGCTCTTAAGGATAGCGGAGTCAGGGAGTATGGGGAGAAGGCAGGAACGGGGTACTGATTGAGAATGATCAGCCATGATCACATTGAATGGCGGTGCTGGCTCGAAGGGCCGAATGGCCTCCTCCTGCACCTATTGTCTATTGTCTATAGTACAATCCCAACATGTCGATAATCCCCCTTTGATTACTCATTCCAGTCTCATTCCAGTAATGTCATCGCGGACTACTGCTGTGACGTTCCCCTTAATCAATAATGAACTCTCCTTCCTCTTTTACTTTCACCTCTATCTCGTCTGTATCTCCTGAACTTTGGAAAATCAAGCTTCCTTAGTCAAGTTTCTATAATGCCCCAATCGCATGTGCCAATCCACGTTCTGAGTTCACCTGCCCCTAGCATTGAGATAAATGCAATTTATTCCAACCATCTTTCCTCGCTCCATGCTGTTCTCCTGCTTATTCTGGCTACTGAACGTGCTGTCATTGACTTCTGTACTGCTATTTACAAAAGTAGCGTGAACAAAATTAGGCTGATTCAAGAGCATTTGGACAATGTATTGCTTGATAACAACTATCTACCTTCTTCTTTGGCTCTTAACTTTAATTTCACTGGTGTAGTGGTCTCATTACCTCAGGAAATTCTTAGCGTTCGAGATTTAAACAATTTTTGGAAACTTTCCTGACTCTATTTTCTCTTTAGTCTCTCATATATTTGCCAATTTTTTTTTGCTTCCTGCACGTGATCTGAATCAGATGTATATTCCCTGCTTTATACTCCAGGTGTTTCAATCAGCAGAGGTTAATTCATCTGTTGGCTTGGACCTGTACACAAATGCTGTTATGTCCTGTGGAGGACAAGAAAGCTAAATGGACACTGGACTAAAGAAAATGTAACATGGAATTATCATGCCTTTGGTTTCACAAGTTCATAAGTTGTAGGAGTCGAATTAGGCCATTTGGCCCATCGAGTCTACTCCGCCATTCAATCATAGCTGATCTCTGCTTCCTAACCCCATTTTCCTGCCTTCTCCCCATAACCCTTGACACCTGTTCTAATCAAGAATTTGTCTATCTCTGCCTTTGAAATACCCACTGACTTAGCTTCCAGAGCCCTCTGTTACAATGAGTTCCACAGATTAACTACCCTCTGACTAAAGAAGTTCCTCCTCACCTTTCTGAAAGAGTGCCCTTTAATTCTGAGGCTGTGACATCTGGTCCTAAACTCTCCCACCAGTGGAACATCCTTTCCACAATCACTCTATCTATACCTTTCATTATTCTGTAAGTTTCAATGAGGTCCTCCTTCAACCTTCTAAACTACAGTGAGTATAGGCCCAGTGCTTTCAAAAGCTTGTGTGGTTTCCTCAAGAGTTTGATACAGGGAACCCAGCTTGATGGGAATTCATATCTTCTGCTTTCGTCGGAGAGAGTGTCGGTGGAGGGAGGTCTGGAGGCGGGCAAGTTTGCAATCCTTAGTAAAGTATTGACAAGCCAAAATGATTAAAGTTGCGTATTTTTTTCCATAGGTAAATTTTTTTAATGTGATATGAAAGTAAACATCACAAATTGGCTTGCAATATATTTCCACTTCATTCTGAATTTGATTAACTTAAATGTCAATGGAGTTTAGAGTGTTGCTATGGATGAGACAGCGTTATTTGTGGACTGTGGGTGGATCATTGGATTCAAACTCAATTGGTTTTTTTGCCCATAGAACGCCTAAAATAAAAAGACTTACGATGCAGATGCTTGTAATAAAATTGCATCACAAAACTTTCTTTTACTTAGATTTCTGGATATTTTAAGTTGGCTATTGTCCATGACTATAATTAAGGAAAGGTTTTATTTTGGCTGCACATCATATATCTTGTACTGTCTAGGCATGTAAAAACTACAGAATAACTCACTAGAAGGAAGAAACATCAGGAATGATGGAATACAAGAAGCATGTTTGACACCCGGTTACAATTCTCAACGCTATTGTTAGTGTTTAAACTTTCAAAAATTCTAGCAGCTTGTTTACAAGTGGGCCATTAAAACAGTTGTTGCCCATTCTTCTCAAACAGTGGTTTGACAATAAAGACTTACTGAGAGGACAATAATTATCGTGCCTAATATAAGTATAGGCATTTCTTTGGTCTTTTTTTATCACTTATACAGTTGGTTGTCCAGTCACTTTAAGGCACTAAATTCAAATTATTTTTCAGTAATTATTTACAAAGTTATGTCCAAATGACAGACTTCATAGCCAAAGAGGTTTGGGGAAAAAGTGCAAAATGAAGTAATTTGGTCAAAGTAATTTATTTTATGCAGTTTAGTTGGAAATGCCAACTAGCTTGGAAACTGGAATCCCATCAAAATCACTAAACTACTTACTATCAGAATTTCTGTCTGGTAAGAGATACATTTGATCAGCTTTTCCACTGGCTCATTTGGTAAGTGTATGAGCACAGCATATGTGGAAGGACTAGCCCAGATCTGGATGTCGAGTTAACTGATCTCATTGATGGAAACAGTAGGAATACTGCAATGGCACAAACATGTGAGTTAAGAAGGAAAAATAAATCACCAATGTTTCCTGCTACTAAACATTAACCATGGAACTGACCTTGAGACCTTATTAGGCTGCATGGCTCCATAACAAACTTCCAGGCCAATGGAAAGGTTCAGCCTGTGTTCATTTGAACAGAATTTCTTTCTGCATTACCTTGAAAACCATAATGTAACAGATTATTAGAAGGCAGATTCAGTAAAAGGAGTCAGTCAGATCATCCAGCATGACCAAATACTTCCCACATTACCAGAATTTAAACACTCAAAAACTGTTTGAAAGTTGCACAATCGGCAAAGAAATATTTATTCCATGAACTATAATATTGTATTTTATAAAAAACAAAGTTTTTATTCTTCTAAGAATATGTACTGAGGTAAAGCCATAGCAATTCCAAACTTTATAGAGTAAATACCGTCAGTACAATTATACCACTAAAAGCCTTTGGTATTTGGTATTCCCAGGCTATCTCTCATCCAAGTCCTAACCAGGCCTAGGCCTGCTTAGCTTCTGAGATCAGACAAGGTTGCGTATTTTCAGATCAGTGTGGGGCGTGGTGGACTGAAAAAGAAATTCAAAGATTCTTTGAGAACATCCCTGAAGCGTTTCAGCAATAACACACACCACTGAGAACAACAAGCATTTGATCGTCCTGTTTGGCATATCTGTATAACTTGTTTATATGAGGAAGCTGGAAAGGAGAAAGCAAAGAGGAAAAGAAACTCTCAAAAATCAAGAACCACTGATGCTCTGTGATCCATACACTCCTGTCACCCATGAAACATTCAGGCACAGGCACAGATGGGTCTAATCAGCCATCTCTGTGCACATCGCAACTCCATGGTCTAGACGCCATGGTCTCAAAGAGAACGAGTGACAAATAACAACAGCAACAATATCACTGTATGATGTAGAAGAGTATCTTTGCAAAGCAAATTACTGCAATCCACTCTACTTAGAACAGTGCAGCATAGGTACAGGCCCTTTGGCCCACGATGTCTGTGCTGAGCAAGATGCTAAGACAAACTCTTATCTGCCTGCATATAATCCATATCCCTCCATTCCCTGCATATCGATGTTGCAATCCAAAAGCTTCTTAAATGCCACTGTCATATCTGCCTTCACCCACACCCCAGGCAGTGCGCTCCAGGCACCTACCATTCTTCATGTAAAACATTTTCCGCTCACTTCTCCTTTAAACTTTGATAAGTTCATATATAAAAGTAAAAGGCCATATAGGAATGGTGAAAAGGAGATTATCTATCACAGGAAGTGGCGGCACTGCGCAGCAGCTGCGGCTAGTCTGCAGTCCATTTGTCTTTTGTGTTTTTTTGTTTTTTTGTCTTAATTGTAGTGTTTGGATGTGATGTAGTGTTTTTTGTGGTTGTGTGCTATGTGTGGGGGAAACTATTAAAAATTCCCTATGGAGTCTCTTCCGAACGGAGACGCAACCTTTTTTCTGGGTCGTGTCTCCGTTCACGCTGCGGCCTACCATTGGCCAAACACCTGGAGCTGGCGGCCTCCAGCTGGGACCACTAGGGGCTCTGGTTCGCAGAGCCCGCAGACCAGACTGTACTCACCATCTGCGGTGCTGGCTGCCTTCGGAGGCTGTGGTGGCACAGCGTGTGTGGCTGTAACTCGCCTTCGGAGGCTCCAGCCGCGGGCCGCGGGCCGCGTGGACGTCCGAAGCGCGCAGCCCCCTGGGTCGGGCCGACCTCGGGAGCTCTGGCAGCGGCAGCGTCTTCGTCCGCCCCGAATTGCGGGGCGGGACGACCTGCTGCGGACCTTTCACCATCTGGTGTGGCCTGGAATAGGCCGCCGGATTTTCTCCGCCCGGCGGGGGCTTCAATGTCGGGAGCCCCGACCGCCCCGACGTGGCAATTTCAACAGCCTGACCGTGGGAGAAGACGACAGGGAAGGGAAGGACATTCTGGCCTTCCATCATAGTGAGGAGGTGACTGGAGGAGACTCACTGTGATGGATGTTTTTTTGTTTTGTGTTGGTTTTGTGATTGCATGTGTTATTGCTTTATTTTTATTGCTTCTTATTGTTGGACTGTGGGTAACGCAATTCCGTCCAACAACATGTTTTTGGATGACAATAAAGGCTATTCTGATTCTGATTCTGATTCTTCACAGGCATATTTTAGGTTGTTGAGGCGTGTTGTGATTTATCCATGCTTTAAATACCTTGCAAAGATACACTATACAATAATCAGGAGAAATAGGTAGAGAACAAGAAAGTGGTTAATACAAAACACTGATTCTAAGCAGCAGAGCAAATAGAACACATTTAATGCCAATTTTGAGATTTAACCAATTGCATAGTTAAATATTGCACTGAGACTGGGAGATTGTCAATGGATTTTGAGATGTGTCTGAAGAAAGAATGTTAATTCATTGAGATTATATAAATAACAATACATGACAACATCAGAGAACAGAAATAGAAACATAATTTGGTCACTTCACTCCTCGTGCCTACCCAACCATTCAACAAGATCATGGTTGATCTTTTACCCGGTGCCACTTTCCTATGTCAGCATTAGTATCAGAAAATTCTACCAATCCCAGTCTTAGATGTACTCAGCAGCTGAGTCTCCAAAACATTCTTGGCCTGGGAATTCCAAAGATTCGTCGCACTGTAACCTTTAACCTAAAATGGCAACCCTTGATACTAAGCACTCATACCAGGGAAAACACCATCCACTCTGTCTAATCCTGTAACAATTCTATATCTTTCAATTAGATCTCCTCTGATGGTTCAAGAGTCAAGAAAGTATAGGCCCAGTCTGCTTAGTGTCTCTTTGTACAACCAACCCAGCCTACTGGGAATCAACCTGGTAAACCATTTTTGCATTCCCTTTATTGCAAGTCAATCTTCCAAAGGTAGGCAGATCATATCTGTACACAGTATTCCAAGTGTGGTTTTATCAGGGTTCTACGTTAATAAGCAAGATTCTTTTCGTCTTAGCTTAGAGATGCAGCGTGGAAACAGACCCTTCAGCCCACCGGGTCCACGCCGACCAGCGATCCCTGCACGTTAGCACTATCCTACGCACACTAGGGACAATTTTTACATTACCAAGCCAATTAACCTACAAACCTGTACGTCTTTGGAATGTGGGAGGAAATCGAAGATCTCGGAGAAAACCCACGCAGGTCACGGGGAGAACGTACAAACTCCGTACAGACAGCACCTGGAGTCGGGATCAAACCCAGGTCTCTGGCGCTATAAGGCAGCAGCTCTACCGCTGCGCCCCCGTACCACCCTCCAATTCTTCCTGTTTCAATGACAAAACGCCATGAGGTTTCAGCAATTAATCTTGTGACTGAAAGTGAATTTTTTTAATTTGTGGAATTTCTATTACCATTTGTAAACCCTTTGTGAAAAGGGGTTTTTCTAAGCTGTTTGTTTATATAGGATGTAACTCTAATGTGTATCAAAAAGCACTAAATGCATTGGTTGTGTAAGTTAATTATTTTGTTTTAATTTTCTACTCATGGAAATATTTTATTTCATACATAGATACATAGACAATAGGTGCAGAAGTAGGCCATTTGGCCCTTCGAGCCAGCACTACCATTCAATGTGATCATGGGTGATCATCCACAATCAGTACCCCGTTCCTGCCTTCTCCCCATACCCCTTGATTCCGCTAGTCCCAAGAGCTCTATCTAACTCTATTTTGAATGATTTGGTCTAAGAAGAATTAGATTCAGATTCAGATTATTTTATTGACATGTGCACCAGTGTGCGATGAAATTCCTTGTTTATATGAAACTCATAGAATAAATAGCACACATGCAGTGATGACAAATACAGCAATTAATACAACCACAAGTGCAAAACAGCAAAATGGTGAAAGGCCGTCATCCAAAAAAAGTACAAGAATGGAATAACTGAATGAGGTAGACTTAAGAGTAAAAGTATGTGATAGCAGATCCAGGAGGTGGGTGTGAACAAGGGAATTTGTTCAGGAGATAGACACAAAATGCTGGAGGAACTCAGTGGGTCAGGCAGCATCTTTGGAGAAATGTTCCAGAGATGCTGCTTGACCCGCAGAGTTACTCCAGCATTTTGTGTTTATCTTCAGTATAAACCAGCGTTTGCATTTCCTTCCCACACCTTATGATTGGTTCAGGAATTGGATAGCAATGGAGAAGCTGTTCTTGTCTAGACATCTGAACTTTCAAGCTTGTGTATCTTCTCCCTGAAGATAGAAGAGAGAAAAGGGAATGGCCAGTGTGGCAGGCATCCTGGATGATATTTTCACCCTTCCTGATACAATGCACCATGAAGATGGGCTGGATAGAAGGAAATGATAAGCATGCGATAGACTGGGCTGTGCTTACCCCTCTCTGAAGTTTCAGGCGGTCAATAGCAGAGCAGTTGCTATACCATCCGTCAAAATACATCCCGTCAAAATACTTTCCACAATGCATCTGCAGATGTTCAAGAAAATCCTCATGGGCATGCCAAATCTTCTCAGATGCCTAAGAAAGTAAATACGCCGACTCGACTTATGGATCTCCACGTCCACTTTAATGCACAAGATTAGGTTGCTGATAATATTGATGCCTTGGAACTTGTAGCCTGGTGACCATCTTTAGAGATGGCATGATTGTCGATGGCATGGATGTGTTCAATCCCCTTCCTCTCTACCCTTCACTTCCTTAGGTCAACTAGCAACTCCTGCTGACATTAAGGGCTAGGCTATTCTCCTGATACAAGGTTCCCGATCGCTTTCCTTTTCTTTATCTCATGGTTGTTGTTGATGCTAACAACAATGGTACCATTGGCAAACTTAAAGATCAGGTTGGCATTTTAGTTGGCCGCACAGTCATGGGTATAAAGCGAGAGGAATAAGGGTGTAGGAAGGAACTGCAGATGCTGGTTTAAAACAAAGATAGACACAAAATGCTGGAGTAACTCAGTGGGACAAGCAGCATCTATGGATAGAAGGAATGGGTGACTTTTCGGGTCGAGACCCTTCTTCAGACTGAGTTGGGGAGAGGGAAATTCAGAGATAAGGAAATGTAAGGTGGAAAAACGAGACAAAGGGGATGGAGATAAGCTTATTCATATTATTGAGTCCTTTTAAAGTGGGGTCTGTGACATGTTAAAAAAGGACACAAAGTGCTGAAGTAACTCAGCTGCCGAAGCAGCATCTCTGGAGAACATGGATAGGTGATGTTTCAGGTCGGGACCGTGATTCAGACATGTAATATAGGCAGCTGCAGAATTGTGCTGCGTTAAATGTAATGGCCGTGGACTGTTACCCAAAACAAAAATAATGAGATTAACTGAATCATCCTAAAGTCTGAAAGACTCCGGCTTCTAATTAAAAATCAGTGATGAGCTTCAGGATTTCATTGCTTCGACTACCTGGAATGTGGAATCATTAAGAGAAATAATGAATGCACTGAGCTGAGACATGGGGGACTTGGTGAGCCAATGCTAATGCCAAGTTATATCTATGACTACTACAAAATTAGCACCATCAGAGTTGCACTTATCTCCTCTCCTCTCCCACTCCACCACACTCTGGTGTCAGTTTCACAGCCCGGCACTTGGAGAAGAAGTCTAAACAACAGCTGCAGTTCATCGGGAGCTTTATAGTGACATGTTAATATAGTTGTATCAAACTCCCTAGCTTTCCATTGAGAAAAAGCAATAACCCCTTCAAGATAACAAGTTAAGAAATGCAAGAATTTTGCACAAATTGTCATAGCTAATTTTGCTTTTATTATCATGACTATTGCCCCGTCTCTTTCTCACACATGCACACACTCTCTCTCTCTCTTTCCCTCACTCTCCCCCCCCCCTCCCTTATGTAATAATAATTTACAATTGTCAGAGATTTGAAAACAAATATGTTTACTTTCATCAAGCAGACTGTAATGTCCCAGGACATGTGAGGGTTGGACTCGGCTAGATGTAGAAACATAAAAGAGGCAGGTAGCCTGCAGCTTTGTGCAGCGAATACGATTCAAAGTGTGAAAACAGCTGTGCTTTTTCTCTCAGCACTCTTTCACTGTAGAACGTGTGTAAGGCACGACTTATTGTGGACACACTGGCACCTTGCACGGTCATCCAGCGCTGCCATCCGGATCGGAGGCCACGATGAACGTGAATGCATTTCCAAATGGAGTGATATGAAGTGACTGCAGAATTGGCCATTGGTGTTCTGCCAATTTCTCGCATCTGGATGCTTTTGCATGTCCTGCCAGCAGAAGGTTGCTTGCAACCACCAGGGATAAATGTGCAGCACTTCTCAGTTTAAAAGGCCTGTCAAAATTTGAGGAGATCCTTCTGGGTATTTTTTGGCCAGAATCCGTGAAAGGATTAATAAAGGGGAAATTTGGAGAGGTGCCGTTTCTTTTCTTTCTGCATCTCATTGTTTGACTTGCATGCACTCATGCTTGTTAACTCAGTGACATACCCTGATGTGTCTGTGTTATATTGACAGCTTAGCGCATGTAAAAAAAACACTGCAGGTGATTTCAATGACAACATATCCTCGGCGCCTGCTGTGCTTACAAGTTGGATGTGCCAGCTGGAAACCAGGATTTAGCCTGCAATTTTGAGGCTGATTGTTGATTAACATCATTTAAACTGGGCATTTGCAATCATTAATTTTACACCGGTTTAAAGGAGATGTGTGGGGTGTTTATTCTATAGAGGGCCGCAAGTAACTGGAATGCCGGTCTGGATAACTGGAAAGATTAGTCTGAAGAAGGGTCTCGACTCAAAACATCACCCGTTCCTTCTCTCCAGAGATGCTGCCTGTCCCGCTGAGTTACTCCAGTTACACTTTTGTATCTAATTGGAATGCCTTGCTGGGGAAGGTGGAGGCAGATACGATAGTGGAGTGCAAGAAACTTTTAGATAAGCACATATATATGCAAGGAATGGGAAGATAAGGATTATGTGCAGGCAAATAAGAGTTGGTCTTGGCATTATGTTTGGCACAGGCATTATGGGCCAAAGAGCTTGTTCTTGTGCTGTACTCTTCTATGTTCTATCTGTTCTCTTGGTATCAACCACTTCCTTTGAAGGACTCTGATGGATGGACATTGACATTTTTTGGAGTGGCCCAAGGAAGTATGAGAAGTGCAAAGCTACTTGGACATGGACTAGATAAAGGAGGTTGGGGAAGGAAGGTTGGCATAAACCCACAGGGAAAACAAAGGCAATGTGGGTAAACCACTGGGCGGAAATCACTGAGCCAGAGAGTCTGACACCAAGAGTTAAGTCCAGTGTCTCTAAACAATATGGTGTGATCCATCAAGTTAAGATACCATCACAAAAGCACACTTTAAAATTACAACATTATCACCTTAATCGATGCCTCATCTAACTGTACATTGATATCCACATGACCCATAATATTGCATCCTTCGCAAGCATTGGTTGTGTATCAGATATGTCCGACAACCAAGCTTGTGAGGCACCAATTACACATCAAACACACTGGTCAGTGAACACATTCACATCACTGCTCTTTCTCATCTAAGACAAAATACAATATTCCTAGTAGCTGGGGGAGGAGCTACTAAATTCCTTACAGCTGCAGAATTAATAAGTGCTGGAAATGCTCAACAGGTCAGGCAACATATGTAATGGGAGAAACAAACTTTATGTTTCAAAACAATTACCCTTCATCTGATGAGCTGCTGGATATTTCCAGCACTTTCTGATTTTCTTTCAGATTTCCAGCATCAGCAATTTTTAGCTTTTCTGTCCTTAAGCAGTTTTTTTTTGGCCTATTTTGTACTGTCCAAAGCCATGAAATAGTTGGTGCTTGCAAAAATGGTGACCATTGATGGAGGTTATTCTTCCTGGCTTTCTTCTTCCTTTGTCCTACAGAGCGAGGGGAATCTTGCTCCGGGGAGCCTTCAGTGGAAATTTGATGTATTCTGTTGGTGTGGCCCCCATAGGAGGACAGCTGTGTTTAATCATGCCCTCTTTTAGAAAGGAGGCAAGGAGGAACTTCTTTAGTCAGAGCATAGTTAATCTGTGAAACATTGCTACAGAGGGCTGTGGAGGCCAAGTCAGTGGATATTTTTAAGGCAGAGATAGACAAATTCTTGATTAGAATGTGTGTCAAGGGTTATGGGTAGAAGGCAGGAAAATGGGATTAGGAGGCAGAGATCAGGCATGACTGAATAGTGGAGTAGACTCGATGGGCCGAATGGTCTAATTCTACTCCTATAAGTTGTGAACTTATGAACTTGTAATGTTGACAGTAATCATGGAGGTAGCATACACCAGGATCATCGGCAGAACAGAGGGCATGGTCCTTCAAGATGAGTGACACAGTCCAGCTTCTTTACATACCCGACGCTGCCCTCACCCAAACCTCTTCATTACCATATAATGTTAACACAGCTGTCCTCTTATAGGGGCCACACCAAAAGGAATTCTTCAAATTTCCACTGAAGGCTCCCAGGAGCAAGATTCACATCGCTCTGTAGGACAAAAGAAGAGGAAAGACAGGAAGAACAACCTCCATCAATGGTCACCATTTTTACAAGCACCAACTATTTCTAGGCTTTGGACAGTACAAAACGTACAAAAAAACACTTGCATTTGCATGGTGATTTGTCTGGTTTACAGGGTGCTGCAAAATCTTCCATAACTAATGCACGTGACACAGCCTGATGTGTGGAGTGTGCTATATTACAATGATCGGAAGTGAAGCGAAAAAAGGCTTGGTCTGAGAAGAACATTATATTACATTAGCACCAGAGGGGCAATTGAAACAGCATTAACATTAATTGCTATTCAATCTTTTTTTCTCTCTATTATTCTAACCCAACTTTGACAATGTTAATATTGTCAGGGGATGTGTTGAGCAGCAGAGTTAAGAGTCATTCAATAAAATCTGCAGGGTTGGTTCTGAAATGCAGTGATGCACATGATCCCCGCATAATTGCATCCATCATGTTTTCGATGACTAGATATTTTGTTTACTGGCTTCTTGCAGCTCTATGTTTGCATAATCTATTCGAGAAGTTGATCCACATTTTTAAAAAAATAGCCTTTGCTTTTCTAAAACCAATTCCAAAGATAAAGTTTCCATTCCAAAAAAAAAATCTACATTTTCAAAACTGTCATTACAACTCTAGCCAGGCTGTACACAGGCGGTCCTCAGCAAAATCACAGGAAACAGCAGATCAAATTTTACATTTGGGGATTTTAAAAACACTCTATATATATATTTGTTATATTGATGTCAAACAATCCAGCCAAACAGAATATGGATTTGGAAGTAGCAAGCAGAAATTGATGCTAAATGCGGAACAAAAACATTGTACGGCAGTGTTCCCTGTTCACTTACTGACTCCAGCATAAAGAAAATAAAAACATTACAAAGCTGTAAAATGAGGGAAGGCATTTCTGAGAAAAATCTAATTCTCTCCAGAGACTAGACATGACAGACTGTCATGTCCAGGATTTTTAAGACCTCTCCATCCACTGCATTAACTGTGACTGAACATGTAGAGGGGGGTTTCTACTGATCTTACAGCAGCTACACTTAACGCCAATCCTCTAGGGATCTCCAAGCCATGGAGTCGACATGACATTCTAACTCTATCAGGGAGCCAAATGTAGCACAAGTAACTGTTCATAGATAACCAGACCCCTTGTGAACCTTTTGCACCAGTTTTCAAGGTAATGAACCAAACTCCAGGCTGCTAGTTCTAAGCTTACAGGCCACACTTCTAACTGTGAACAGTTGCATTACTTTGGTGACTTATTTGCGGTTCTAGCAGCGCATGAATCATGAAACAATGCGAGGCGGGGGTATTAAACTCACATGGATTTGCTTTGCATGCTGCTAATTTAAAGGTCAGCTTGATAGGTTGCAGGAAATGCCACAAGCTTGTCTCCATTTGCAAGGGAATGACAGAGCGGAAAACCAGGTAGACACAGTTTATTAAAAATAGCTGCTGAGGATATCATATTGCATCCCCACCTGAGGTTATAGGACTGGAAGGCTAGAACTATGGCTAATAGAAATAAACATGACTGAACAAAGTAAATGTATAAAATCACTAAAGGCAAAATGTTTGATGTTTTTTGATAGCAGAGAAACCGTACTGAGATTTTCCTTGTAACAATTTAATTTATTTACTGAATATTATGCACTTGGCCTGGTTATTGGCCAGAAATTCTCACAGCCCGGAATTGCAACATTGTCTCATAGTAAGGTCAAAACATTGCTTTTTTCCATCCAAGCATATTCTCAGAAATACAGCTTCAGAACTTTTCTCATTCTGATGAGGCAGACATGACCTCAGTTTAATGCCTCATTCAAAAGACAGGACCGTTTGCAACATGTACATTTGCCAGGACTCCAATGAAGCATCTGCATACATCAAGCATTCCTGTACCAGAACTTTCAAATCCTGAAGCCATTCTTTCCATCTCAGTCAAGCTAACACTTGAAACGCGGGTGATATTATGTTTGAGCCATTAAAAACATTGTGATAATTCACAGCCACCATTGGTGTCCTCATAGCACCTTATGCACCAAGAGAAATGCCTATTATGTCAACTTGAAAGGTTATTTGTTCTGGAGTTTCATGTGATAATATTCCCACACTTTCCATATCTAACAACAATCACACTGGGGAATGTCATAATAAATCCTGTAAAGAGACAGTCAAATTAAAATGTCGGCCAATTGAATGAAAGTATGCAGTGGTCTCTTCCAGCATATAGACTAAGAAACCCATCAGCTAATGGTCTTTGTTTTCAATCATCATCGGATGTCCATGGAACTTCTGCTCCTCCTTGTGAGAAGTATTGAGGTGACAATGCCACTTTTTTATCCAAAGAATGGTGAAAAAGTGAGATTTGTCACTACTAGCAGTGAATATTGTGAATAGTAAAGATGTATTTAATGGAGAAGCATATGAGGGAGCAGAGAACAGAGTGCTACACTGTTAGAGTGTAATAGATAGTGAACACAGGAGGAGGTTGATATGAAGCACATTGGACTGGTTGGGCTGAAGGGCTTGTTTTATATCCTTTGTCTCCAATTTTTTCTCTTTTTTTGCTTTTCTCGACAGGACTGTTAAATCTGAGGTTGGAGTGACCTGGTCACCATTTGCTGCATTAATTTACCTCTTTAATGCTTTTTTGTCTTTCTGGTGTTCTTTTCCTGCTTTGTAGGTCATCAAAAGTTCCATTCAGGATGCCATTTTGCGTGCCATTTTTGTGTTGAGCCTGCGAATGATTTGTTGTGCTTAATCATTCATCATTCATTTAGATTCTTTTCCAAATGATTTTAAATTCCAAAATCTTTGATTATCAACTCTCTCACCATATGGAACAGTTTTTCTCTATCAAGACCCTCGATCACCTTGAAAACCTTTTAACCTTTTTGTTCCATGGATAACAATTTCATCTCTTTGAACCTTTTTCATTGCTGAAGTCTATCATTCTTGATAAAATGCTGGTAAACCTCCTCTGTTCCTATCTAAGGCTGTACATATTTCCTGAAATATGTTGTGCAGACATTTCCACATTATCTCAGTTGAGGCTTAATCTGTGATTAATGGCAAGATTGCTATGCTTTTACGTTCAGTACCTCTACTTATTAACCCACTTAACCCCTGTGTTTTATTTTAGTCAGCCTATCAATTTATTCAACCAACTTTAAAGGCTTGTTTGTCTGAATCCCAAGTTCTCTGTACATTTACACTTCGCAAAGTCTTTGTTTCTCAATAAAGGTTGTTAAATTTTGTTTAAAAGGTCAGTTATAAAGCCACAGAGCTATTTGGAAACACTGGGACTGTATGGGTTAACAAATGCAGCTTAAAAAAAAAAGAATCTAGAACAGCTAGGCTTGCAAAAGTGATACTGGCTATTTAGTTTCAGTCACATACAAGGCATTGCGTTGTTAACAGTGTTTGATCAGGACCTGAACCACTAGCCTTGTTACAGTTGCCACCCATGTGCAGAAATGTTCCTTTTAGTATTCCCAGGATTAGACCTACACCACACTTTAATGAAGAAGTTGATTGAGTGATGGGGGCATCCTGTGTTGCTGATTTTCTTATCTCACTGCACCTTCCTGTGAGACGTGGGTGCCCAGATCCCAACAGCTGCTGCTGCATGCGAGAGACTCATCCATCAATTAATGCCATATTCTCTCCACCTCTGTTCACACACCCTCTGGCAGCAACAAATATGCTTGTCTGTCAGTAGCTCTGTAATGAGACCCAGGTTACTAGGTCACTTAATCCTGCCTCTTCAGGAAGAAGGAATGTATTGCATGAGGGGCAAGCCTAATTGACCATTATTTCTCAGGACTGCTGTGGTCAACGAGCACATCGTCAGGCAACACTAGAAGCGCTGTTTGACCCAGTGACAGTTTGATCATTGCACAACATCACATCAGCACCATTTGTTAGTAACATATTTACATGGCACAGTAAAATTACAACACAGACTTGTCCAAATAAAAGAAATAACTGTGTCCCTCTTTGTAATGGGTGTTCCAGATATAATTACAAAGAGTAATATACATTACAGTTGGATGTGTATTTGTAAGAGAACAATTTAACTGGCATGCTATTTAATTATCCAATTGATTGATCAGATAGTTTCAACAAGCAATATGAGCAACTCATATATAGTTTTAATACTTCTATAATTTATTTTAATACATATATTTATGCATGTAGCAAGGCATTTTCATGATATGCACTGAGATATGAAAGTATCAATGGATTATTTTCTGCTTTGTGTCATTTATCATATCTCATTAATGCTGGTTAACCCAGTCCGGGTAAGAATGGATCTCGTGGTAAGGAAACTACAGGAAATTTCTGGCCATTATATTTTGAATTACAAATCTGAGGAATTGCTGAGCCACACATGTAAAATGAGATCTTTAGGGTCAAAGAGTCTATTAAGCAGTAATTATTGTTTCATGCGGTAATGTGTAATGCACAAAATAAAGCTAGCCATTTTAGTGTGTTTTGCAAGAAGAAAAGGTATTGAATTACTGGAAATTATATTGAGCAGGTTGCAAAGCATTATACTCTGTAGAGGAGAAATGTACAGTGACATCAACCTCCGGATCCTGTGGTGGACGGGGCATATGTGTAATCAGTTTCACAGTGTAATGATAACAAAATGTGAAAGCTTCGCCAACATTACAATTAAAAATATGCGCAAATGTTGTCATTTGATCGTACAAGCAATAACCAGCCAAATTAAGACCACAGTGGAACAACTTTTGGCAATCCAACAAGAGGGATCACCTTCTGACTTTGCAAAACCTCTCTGGCCAGAACATTCCTCATTTTGGCCAAGGTTTGTAGATTTACAAATGGACAGAAAGTTTATTACATTTGTTTACTGAAGAACTTAGAAAGCAAAATATTTGTGAAAGTCTCGTTTTTTTGTCATTCCTCCAAAGCTATTCAACTTTACTGTGAATTTCTCTGGAGTCTAAAAATCAATATGCCTCATTGCTACATCCACCGGCCAAAAAAAGCAGCACTGATTCCAATAGAAGATGCTTTTTCCTCTGAGCTGCATTCAGTGGTGAAACGCAGTATTCAGTGGTGAAACATGAATCAGTTACACAGAATAGGTAGGTTCTTCAGTGAAATTCAATTTGAATTTATGAGAAGCATGTTAGAGAAGCATCATAATTTTTTTAAACATTTTTTAAAATGGAATCCCCGTTAGTGACATTTTAGTCATTGATGCAGATTCTTACAAAGCATCGTGTAGAAAATAAGTAGCTGGGCATACAAGAATATACCATCATTTATCACCCACTGATTCACCTGGATCAAGTTACTGGGAAGAAACCTAAGTTGAACTTTGTGACCCAACCATTTTCCCCAAAGCTGTTTGATAAATGCTCTGTCACAAAACTCTGTTTGTAATCATACATCCCCTCAATAAAAATGAGCCTATCTGATAATTAATTAAAGAACTTAGGTATAGAAGTAGATTCTGATGAAGTATTTAAAAGTGCGATATTTTTCTGTTACAAAATGAATGGTGACCTCAGAAACACCCTAGAATTTTATCTATCAGTGCCGAAGTATGATGTCATATTTTAACTATGTTACTAAAATTAATTGTTACTAAACTAATGTTTAACTATGTTTCTAATTTTAGTTGTTACCAGCATTAATTCACAATAGAAATATATACCATTGAAGTCACTGTGCAGCTTGATAAAAACATCGAGTCTATGGTGTGTAGAAAAAAAACTGCAGATACTGGTGTGAAGCGAAGGTAGACAAAAAATGTTGGAATAACTCAGCGGGTCAGGCAGCATCTATGGAGAGAAGGAATGGGTGACGTTTCGGGTGAAGGGTGTCGACTTATTTCCACTTATTTCCATGAAATCTCTTGGCTCTTATGCATCCATCAGTTCCTATCATCGCAAAGTGCAATTTACATTCACCCATTAACCTATCAATTAACACATCTTTGAGATCAGGAAAAAAACAAGAGCCTCTTTGGTAAACCCATGTGGTCACAGAGAGAGCGTGCAAACTCCACACGGACAGCAGGAGAAGATGGCATCTAGCCCAGGTGCAGTGTAATAACTGGTCTCCAAATTTAGCCTTTCTAAGCCTTGGATTCTGATGAATGTTTAAACTAAAATTACCCTGATCAAGAACAGTGAAGTGCAAAAATACATTGAAGGGTTTAATGAAGGGTTTATATGAATAAAACTCCCTGTATTGAATGAAGATCATCAATTTGTGATAACTTTCATTTGGTTATTTTCAAGGCCAAGAGCAGAAACTAGATTGATGGGGGAAACACATATCACTGATTGGAAAGGAAAAAATACATCAATTTGCGAGGCTTCATACATTCAAGGACTTTAAGAGGGCAAGGTTATTGTAGTTTGCAAAGACAGAATAGGCTTTCTTTTTAAGTTATGTCAATAATAAACCTCAATTGCTATTTAGAACTAACAATCTCTAATCAAAATTCTTGCAACATTTAAAATATAATCTTAGTTAGCATTGAGAGAGTGATGTAGCATTTCACAAGGCTTACACAAATTCATGTAATAACTCTGAAGTATAATGATTTCTGTCATGTTAATAAATGTAACATTCATTGTTACACTGTCCCGGAACCTGCTAAATTATCATAATTAAGTAAAATGGTGTAAGATGTAAATGCATCCATTTGAGGTGCTTACAATTCAATTTTTGTTTAGACATTCTGCCTGAACGTAAAAGACAAGGGTTTCTATTGAACATTTTTTGCTCCAAATCAGAGGACATATACTGTATATATACTGTATAAAGGATTTAAATAAGTGCCAAGATAACCTAAACCCGAAATTCTGCCTATACTTGCTAAGGACCATCTAAAATATTTGCAAGAGCCAGGAGATGCAAGTGTTGGAGAATCACATCAATTCAGAAAGAGCTTCTGGAAGAAACTGTGAAAACAAGAATTGCTTGTTTAGAACATGACAAAACAAGACAAAGGAACAAGACAAAAAGAAGGCATCCAAGGACATCAAAGTATGGGACAAAGCCACTCAGAGAGTAACCCATCTTTTGAACATTATCAAAGGAACATTGGGATTACTTCATGAAAGCAAACAACAGTAAATAGCATTGAACTAATAACAAAAGCAGCCAAACCACAAGAAAAGGATCAGGATGAAAGGTTAGGGCTAACGTGCACATGTTGTTTTGACCAAAGAAGAACTTACAGATCCAAAGAGTCAGATACAAGGCATTTTCTCAACTAAAACCATTCTATCTATCATCAACGATCATCACCATTCTGGCCATTCCCTTTTCTCACTGTTCTGTTGTCCAAGCGGTACTGAAGCCTGAGGTTCCACACGACCAGGTTCAGGAACCCCCTCAGTCACTTTCCTACAACCATTAGGTTCTTGATCGTACCTGCACAACCCAACTTCTACCTCAGCAACAGAATACAGCAGACCATCTCTTACACTACAATAATCTTGTTTTAAAACTGTGTTTTGCACTAATGTTTTGGAACATTTTTTTCTTGTCACTGTCTTGTCCAATCTATGTGAAATTTATATAAAATTTATATATAATCTAAGTTTTCATGAGTTGTCTGAATCTATGTGCATGTGATGCTACAGAAAGCAAGACTTTCATTATACCTGTACTGCCCATACCTCAAGAGTCAAGCATGTTTTGAGTCTGAAGAAGGGTCTCGACCCGAAACGTCACCTATTCCTTTTCTCCAGAGATGCTGTCTGACCCGCTGAGTTACTCCAGCTTTTTGTGTCTATCTTCATGTTTTATTGTCATATGTTCTGATATAGAACAACAAAATTCTTACATGCAGCAGCGCAACAGATATATAAACACAGTACTCTGTATAGCATAATAAACAACAAAAGAAACTCGACATAAAAAGCTGGAGTAAATCAGCAGGACAGGCAGCATCTCTGAGAGAAGGAATAGGTGACGTTTCTGAAGAAGGGTCTTGACCCAAAACGTCACCCATTCCTTCTCTCCAGAGATGCTGCATGTCCCGCTGAGATACTCCAACTTTTTGTGTCTATCTTCGGTTTAAACCAGCATCTGCAGTTCCTTCCTAAACAAAAGAAGCTCAGTGCATAAAACACTAAATTGACTTGACTTAACTACTGTAAACATCTTGAATTATAAAATGGTGACTATTGTCTATATGACAACCAATGTCGCAAAGCATTTATGGTTCAGAACATGAATTTTCTTTTTCATTTAATGATATCTAAATATCATTCAATTTCAAAGTAAAGTGGGGTTTAAGAATGCAAAGTGCTATTTTGAACTTCAAGACTACATTGTGTATATAATATTGTGGTGAAGATAAGAGAACAATTAAAGTCCTTGGAAGCACTGCTCAAACAGCAGTAGGAACTCACCACATCACAAGCTACCCACCCCCTCCATTCCATCAGGCACTATCTGTGGAAACATCTGCAGTTCACATTTGGGTCTCATTCTTGATCCTGAGGGGCCGTATTGAAAGAAGACACATGCATTTCTCCACCCAATGGCATGCTATGAAATGAAACCACACAATCATATCCAACAAAAGAAAACGTGCATAAGACTTCGCTACCTTGAAATTCCTTATTTGTGCGCAAGCATAAAGAAACCAGGTAATAATGTTACATAACAGCATATTCCCTGTAGCTCTCTATCAGTCATACTCTCCTTAAACTCGGTTTAGGAACATCTCTGCCCAAGACCACAAGTAATTGTAGAGAATTGTGGATGGAGCCCAATCCATCATATCAACCAAACTCCCCACCATCGACGCTCCACATGCTTCAAGAAAGTAACCAACATAATGAAGGACCTTTTTCACCCTGGTCATTCTCTCTTCTATCCTCCCCTGTTGTGTAGAAGACACAAACGTTTGAAAGCACATATCACCAGATTCAGGAACAGCTTCTTCCCCTCCGTTATCAGAGTACTGAACTGCTCTTCCAAAAATTTGGGGCAGTGCCAGGCTTCCAAATTACCTTCATTATGGTCTTTGAACTTTTTCTCTGTAATATTACAATGCTGTAAACTATATTCTGCCCTTTAGTAATTTTCTCCTTGCACTATCTGTTGTATTTGTGCATGGTTTGATTTTTACACATGTTTAGTATGATCTGATTTATTTGGACAGCACGCAAATCAAAAGCTTTTCAGTGCATCTCAGTACAAGTGACAATAATGAAACAATACCAACACCAATAAAAGATGCCTGCTGCCAAATCACAATCATCTGGCCTGATGCCTGGCCTAATTGTGTGAAGACAGTCAATAATTCATCTTGTAGGTTATGAATGGGGAATTCTTGGTGAGATCCTCGCATAAGCGGTAGGCCATTTAGAACGGAGATGAGGACATTTTTTTTTCACTCAGAGAGTTGTAAATCTGTGGAATTCTCTGCCTCAGAAGGCAGTGGAGGCCAATTCTCTGGATGCTTTCAAGAGAGAGTTAGATAGAGTTCTTAATGATAGCGGAGTCAGGGGGTATGGGGAGAGGGCAGGAGCGGGGTACTGATTGTGGATGATCAGCCATGATCACATTGAATGGCGGTGCTGGCTCAAAAGGCCAAATGGCCTACTCCTGCATCAATTGTCTATTGTCTATTGTCTATTGTCTATAATTCCCAAGATCATACATTAAAGCATTTCAGAACCATCTTGTTTCTAAAAAAGCGTTAGAAGGAGAAAAAAAGTGAGAAAAGCTATGGTATAGTCATTAAAGTACTACATTTGTAAAGTGCTATTTAAATAATACATTTCCCATGTTCATTTGTGGCCCATTGAAAGATTATGGCACAAGAGATTGAGGGACAAAGGTTTAGGGGTAACATGAGGGGGAACTTCTTTACTCAGAGGGTGGTGGCTGTATGGAATGGGCTTCCGGTGGAAGTGGTGGAGGCTGGCTCGATTTTATTATTTAAGAGTAAATTGGATAGGTATATGGATAGGAGGGGATAGGAGGGGATTAGAGGGTTATGGTCTGAGTGCAGGTAGATGAGACTAGGTCAAGGAGAATGGTCGGCGTGGACTGGTAGGGCCGGACAGGCCTGTTTCCATGCTGTAGTTGTTATATGTTATATGTTATATGTTATATGTTATAAGAGAGCCAAGCTCTAACCTGCAAACATGCCCCAATACTGGTCCACGCAGACAGATGTGCAAAGAGGAAATTTGCAAGGCAATGATGACAAAGACAGTCAATAGGACAATCTTCAACTAATAGACACCACCAATTTTGACTGAATAAACTCCTCCTGAATTCATAGTCCAATGTTAACTTCTGGCTGAAAATGATACCTGCCGTTAGGCACCTACTGTATATATAGAGAGGAGTGACTAATTATTGATGGTAAGGAAAAATTAAAACCCTAAAATATTCATCCCTGCATACTTCATGCAAGTGTTGTTAAATCAAAAATACTATCAGATACCTTGAAACGTTTACTAAAGTATCATTTATAATAAACACCAGACTTGCTTTCTTCCACCTCAATTTTGTAACAGTTTTATTCTGCTTCAATATAAACAACACTAGCCCGATTCCCTTCATGTCGGCTGAATGCTAAGAATGCTAAGAGGACACTTGGAAGAAAGAGGACACTTGGAAGAAAGGATGTAACAAGCCCCTTATCAGCGATTGTTTGACATTGCGAGAATGATAAGGCAACTCTTCATTCCTATGCTATTCCTCACTCAGCCCAAATCATCTACATGCATACATTTTTGGATAGAACAAAGTTATGGGATTGCTACTTGGCGTTCAAGATCTTCATACTCGTGGTATGACAACAGATTCATTCTATTATTAAAACCCAGCAAAATTACAATATTTTATAACTACCTTCCATTTCCTCCAAAGTCTATCAACATTTTGGTTGAAATGACTTGTTGACCACATCGTTGACATGTACCTATGTATATACAATAAAAAACTCTTGACTTAACTCTCTTGACTTTGAAGGGTTCAAATGTCAAAAGACATGTTAAAATCAATAAAGGCCAATTAAAGAGAATTTAAATCATTATAACATCTTGACCTCGTAACCACAGTGAGAAACCTTACTAGCCAGATAAAGATTCTGTAAGTGCAGGCACCAAATGCACTGTGAAGAATTAGTTTTAACTTATTTTAAAATCAGATGCAAGACATGTTAAAATCCTGCTTGGAGCTCAAAGCAAAAAATGGATTCATAATAGATCATAAATACAACTGTAAGGCAAGCCATTGGTGGAAATTATATGCATGGTTCAGAAGGCAAGCAGTGGTTGAAAGTCGGTCTTCATTTATTTTAGTGGGAAAGAATACAACTAAATTTACAAAGAAAATTATATGGTTTGGGATTTAATGAAAAGTTTGAATTCTCTGAAATGAATTTATCAGACTAGAACATTTTTGTTTATGAAAGTCAATTGTGGGAATCTCATGTTTAATTATATATCATTGGAGGCTCCTCATGAAGTAAATATTTAACATTCAATCAATTGGTATTAATCAACATAATGAACAGGAAAATTTTAAATGATGCAAGACTGGGTTTCACATCATAGTTCTCCAGAGATGCTGCCTGAGCCATTGAGTTACTCCAGCGTTTGTATCTTTTTTTGTTAAACAGTATTTGCAGTTCCTTTTGTCTACATGTTAAATGGATGCTCTCTTACTCTGAAACAATGCCCACAATAGGAACCATCCCTCAGAGTCCATCTCTTTAAATTTTCCTGAATCTTACAGGCCCAGCTGCATTTCTGGTCAATGAACATCCCTTGGATATTGATGGTGGGTTTCTCAGTATTGCTAACGCAATCGAATATCAAGGTCAATGATTATACTCAGTTTTGTTGAAGGTGGCCACCTAGCACCTATGTGCACAAACACTATTTGCCACTTATCATCCACAACTGAAAGTTGTCTAGACCTTGCAGCTTGCATGCATAGGCTTCTTTGCTGAGGATTTGTGGATGGAATTGAATATCATGAAATCGTCTGCATTCGTCCCCATTTCCGACCTTCAGTTGATGAAGCAACTGAAGAAGGTTGGGCTTTGAATACTATTTCAAGTAAGTCCCCAAAACACCTGCTCCAAAATTACTTTCCCTGGCTCCTGACTAATAGTGTTGTAATCTTGCTTACCTCTATTTAATACTTTCTCCCAAGGTCCAGACTTATTTTTATTCATAACCATCTTAAAACATTTGGACATTCTCACTGTTCCTTAAATGGTCTTCCAGTGAAACACCAGTCACCTGACCAAGCCTATTTCCCAAAACAAGGTCCAGTATGATCCCTGTTTGAGTTGACCTATTGACAAATACTTTAACTCCCCTTCCCATCTCCACACTGACCTTTCTGACCTGAGCCTCCTCCATTGTCAGTATGAGGCTAAACGTAAATTGGATGAACAGCATCTCATATTTCGCTTGGGCAGCTTACACCCCAGCGGTATGATGTATTGATTTCTCTAACTTCAAGTAAATATTGCATCCATCCCCGCTCTCTCCACCCCTCCCCCACCCACCCCTCCCCCATCCACCCCTCCCCCATCCACCCCTCCCCCATCCACCCCTCCCCCATCCACCCCTCCCCCATCCACCCCTCCCCCATCCTAGTCGTCGTACTTGTTTCACTGTCGGCAGTTTCAGTGTCTGTATAACTCGTTATAACCTATCCCACAGCCAACAAAGGACCATTGTGGACTCCACCTTTCCTTGATTATCGTTGCCATTCTTTCCTCTTGCCATTCTTCTGTGTCTTTCTCGTGGTCCTCAGGTTCTGAAACTCATTTTTGATCTTAGAGTCTTAGGGTCACAGAGTCAGCTTCAGACCAACTTGTCCATACCAACCAAGATGTCTATCTATGCTAGTCCCAATTCACAGGCCTGGCCCTGTAAACCTTCCTCATCCATCTTCTTCAGGCACTGGCTGATGTCTTCTATTTACAAGGATATTCAACATGCAGATTGTCATACTAAAATCTCTGCACCTGTGAAAAAATGTACCTCAGTATGCTTCAGTGATGAATGCAGGGAAGCCTCATGTTCAGGAAATTGATAGGGATAGACCATAGACAATAGACAATAGGTGCAGGAGTAGGCCATTCGGCCATTCGGCCCTTCGAGCCAGCACCACCATTCAATGTGATCATGGCTGATCATTCTCAATCACTACCCCATTCCTGCCTTCTCCCCATACCCCCTGATCTCCTCTGTTATCCTCATCTTTTCATGGCCTTTCCTATAATCCACTGAACTAGCATCGTAACATGGTATTTACTATAAATATTTTCTCATGATCCATGACCAATCAGACATTCAGGTAATAATGAGGACAACTAGCTTATTCATTGGAGCGCTTATGGGCACAGGTCCATTTGAATTTTGATGGCCGCCTGCATTTGTGGCAGGATCACATGTCCTTTTGCCTGTTATGTCATTTTCTGCTCACTGAAATCTAAACAAATGGAGTTGATGGTACTTGAGGAAAGGGCCTGGGTGACCACTCTGATGCTTTGGTCAATGAAATATGGCAGCGACCATCTGAAATGATCCAATTACCAGGAAGTTAAGAGATTCTATGGCTGAGAGCTCCACAGAGCGTGTTGGCCAGGCACTAGTCATGGTTAAAGGTTGTCCTGTAGGATGTCATTACCTGTCATTACCGATATAGAAAACTGTTTAGCCTGGTAAGATGTGCTCATCAGAGAAGTTGAGGTTGGACACAATGCCACTGATGTGCAGCCTCTTTGCAGATGGGCATTTCGTACCTCCTTCCACAAGATCTCTGTCCCATGGAGTCAGTCACTTGCCATGTTGTTCCCAAGGCAGTTACCACTCTGTCACCCATTGAAAGAGTAGTTCAGCTGCCAAACGCCGTGCGAAGACTTGCTGGAGTATTAAGCATGCCTGTGGAGTATGGCAGGTGCCAGAGCAGTTTTCCAGCTGTTTAAAACTGCCTGGGGGAGGTTTCCTGATTTTGGCAGAGTGTTTTTTTAATTGCAAATAATAACATGGTGTGATGTGGTCCTAGTTTTTCCAAAGTGTGCTCTGTACGTCATTGTCAAGAGTATTGCGCTTCAAGCTTTAGAACAGCACAGTGATGCAGCTTCACAGAATCAGACCCTATTTCAATCCTGACCTCTGGTGCTGTCTGTGAGGAGTTTGCTTGTTCTTGTGGATTTCCTTTGGATGCTCTATTTTCCTCCCATGTCCCAAAGACATGAAGGTCAATAGGTTATCTGGCCACTGTACCTCTGGCCTTAGTCTGTTGATCGGTGGCAGAATCTGGAAAGAGTTGACGGGAACATGGAATTAAAAAAATTAGGATTAACAATGTGTAAGTGGTGTATTGTCACCGGAAGCTTGCGCCCTTTTCAGGACGGATGATGACAGTGATGTGACATTTGAAACATGGATGATGGACACGAAAGAAGAAGAAGAAGTTGATGGTCAGCATGGACTCGTGGCTGAATGGTCTAATTCCGTTCTGTAGGTCTCCGAGAATCTACAACTATGAAAATGCAGGGAATAGGGGGAAATGGATCATGTGCAGGCAAATGAGATCAGTTCATCATGTTTGACATGAACATTGTGGGCCGAAGGATCTGTTCCTGTGCTGTACTGTTCTATGTTCTATATGAACTTGAGAAATAGATGTTTCATGAGGACTGACATTGCGAGGTGTGTGTCTGATGAATTTTCATTAAGGTTTCATCAGAAGAGTGTGTAAATATGATGTAATATTATAAAATATGGATCAAGACTGAAAGTGCCAAGATCAATATCACAAATATAATGAATTCACCAGGAAATGGTTGCAAATGGAATTTCATTTGTTAAAGCCACTTAAAGTCATTTAAGTTCACTTTAAGAATCAGTGCTATGGAATCCAATTTCGAAGCAAGTGTATTTCGAAGGACGTCCATTCCTCACAACTTGCTCTTTTTATTTTTATCAAATTTGGTTTCAATGTGCACAATCATTTCATCAAAGTTATTAATAGATTATTAATAGAAGAAAGGGCAGCAAACATCCTTGTGGTACCCTACTAGTCAGAGATTGCCAACAGGAATATGACCTATTTATCCCTTTTGTTTCTTTTTAGTGAATTGTAACCACATTTGCCGACAGTGTAATAGTTGGATTAGCATGCAATGAGGAGGACCAAAAACCTTTAAAAAGGGGACATATTCAGGTTAACTGGATGGGCAAGAAATATAATGCAGAAATTGTGAAGTTAACCACCAAGGAAAGGAGAATCTGGAAGTGAATAGTTAATTATACACAGTGAGGCTACAACATTTTGCAAAACAAAGAGATCTGGAAATCTTAGCACAAGACCACATCTGGACTACGGTGTAGAAATTTGGTTTCCATATTTAAGGAGAGATACGCTTGCATTGGAGAATATGCAGGGAAGATTCATTGTGTTGGTTCCTGGGATGAAGGGGTGATCTATGAGGAAAACTTATGCAGGTTGTGTCTGGGTGTCATGGTGCACTAGTCATTGAAAGCAAGCGTGCAGGTGCAGCAGGCAGTGAAGAAAGCGAATGGTATGTTAGCATTCATAGCAAGAGGATTTGAGTATAGGAGCAGGGAGGTTCTGCTGCAGTTGTACAGGGCCTTGGTGAGACCGCACCTGGAGTATTGTGTACAGTTTTGGTCTCCTAATCTGAGGAAAGACATTCTAGCCTTGGAGGGAGTACAGAGTAGGTTCACCAGATTGATCCCTGGGATGGCAGGACTTTCATATGAAGAAAGACTGGATAGACTGGGCTTATACTCGTTGGAATTTAGAAGACTGAGGGGGGATGTTATTGAAACATATAAAATTCTTAAGGGGTTGGAGAGGCTAGATGCGGGAAGATTGTTCCCGATGTTGGGGAAGTCCAGAACCAGGGGTCACAGCTTAAGGATAAGGGGGAAGTCTTTTAGGACCGAGATGAGAAAACATTTCTTCACACAGAGAGTGGTGAGTCTGTGGAATTTTCTGCCGCAGAAGGTAGTTGAGGCCAGTTCATTGGCTATATTTAAGAGGGAGTTAGATGTGGCCCTTATGGCTAAAGGGATCAGGGGGTATGGAGGGAAAGCAGGTACAGGTTACTGAGCTGGATGATCAGCCATGATCATATTGAATGGCGGTGCAGGCTCGAAGGGCCGAATGGCCTACTCCTGCACCTATTTTCTATGTTTCTATGTTTCTATGTTACTCATTGGAGTACAGAAGAATGAGAAGTAAACTTATTGAGCTATGATTCAAAATGTTTTCACAGGATAGATGCAGAGAGAATGATTTGCCCAATGTGGGGGATGTGGAAAAAGAGAGTAATGGTATCAGATTAAGGAGATTCTGGACTGAAGAAGAGATGAAGAGGATTTTTTCTTCCAGAAGTCTGTGAATCTTTGGAATTCTTTGCAGCTGCAGTGAATATGTTCAAAGCAGAGATTGACAGACATTTAAACTACAAGAGAGTCAAGGATAATGGAGAAAAGTGGTGTTAAGGGCAAGGTTGAATCAGCTATGATCTTATTGAGTGGCAGAGCAAGCTCGAGGGGCTGATTGGCCTGCTCCTGCTCCTGTTTCATGTGTTCTTATGCTGTGACTAATGAACGGTGAAAAGATTCATTTCCTTTGTGACTCCTTTCCTGAACTTGTAATTCACTGCAGTGCTTCACAATCTCTCAATCATTCGGCCAGAGAGCACAATTCATTATTTATATGCGTTAACCACTTGATTAACTAAGTTTAAAAGCAAGGCGTTTGTGAATGTTCTGATATGTTCTGTATTGTGCAGACATTGTAAGTGTTTGTATATTTTACAATTAATGTAAAAACTTCATTGAGTGATTACATTGTCTATGGGGTCATCTGTGGTTGAAAACTGTATATTTCTGTGTCATTTTCCACAAGTGATGACAAGTTTGGTAATTGCTAGCAGATAACACCTGCTCCAGCAAAATTCAAGTTGCAAATTTTTGCTCAGTTGTCGATGTTGGTTTCAAAACCATATCTTTAAGACCGCTGCAGTTTTCTCAGTCTCCAGGCAGCTGGAGAGCTTTCAGTTTGTTGAGATTTTTCCAGCAACTGTAACTGAATCTGCCAGGAGTTTGGGGTCACTGCAATGTCTTGCTTGCAGCACAGGGCACACCTTTGAAGCTCTATGACTTGCACTGACCATAAAGTCGGAGTGTTGCTCTGGCTGAAACAAGTTCAGCATGATCTGCCAACGGCCCTGCATCAGGGCTCCTGTGATTCGAGTTTTTGTTTACAGTTCAGCGGGATTTTTTTCCCAACCCTCAGAGGGAGCCTAGCAAATATAACCTGAAAATTAAACAAACTCACATTCGCTAATGGGCTGGTTTAAAATTTCAGTCAGCATATAGACTGATCTGTTAGTTTTGATGATGCTGAAAATGACCACTATTGGTAAGGGTCACATCCGAATGTCTCCTCTCATTTTATGACCTTTTTTTCTTGTAAAATCTATTACAGCTGCTTTTAAACAATTGAATCTTTGATTCTCTTTCCAAGAATATCTGTTTTCAAAGAGGTAATTGCCAAGGGTTGGACATACTTTTTATATAGCTCAAAACATTCTTGAGAACATTTTCTATTGTCAAAACGTTTGGTGTAGGGTGATTAGAATGTTGTCTGAGCAAAATTAAGCAAAAACAGGTATTGGGAAAATCTCCACCACATGCTAATGGCTGCAAGGAAATAGGTTTGTTTACCTTGGGGCCAATTGCTTGAGCAATGTTCTAGGCAATAGCACACTTAAAACAGTCAGAAGGACAAAGGAGGAATTTAAATCTAATCTTTGCAAAGTAACAATAATAGGTAAAGACTTTTATTTAGTCTGTGCTAAATTAGCACAGATGGCTATAGGTCTTCAAGAGAAAAGATTTTCACCAAAACGACAGATACTGTATCACATGGATTTTGTTACAATTTGGTACTGCGGAATTGATAGCAAAACCTTGTGAACATCGGCAACCATTCTGTTTCTTTATAAGGTTAAAAACACAAGCTTTCACTGTTCATACAAAAGAAGCTAAAACTCTGAAAACAAATAATTAGCAACTTTTATTTTTAAGTAGTATCATGTCAAAACAAGACTTCTTCCACTCTGATCAACTACTTTTATTTTAAGCACATGTATAAATCTTTTGTATTTTCACCCATAAGCTCAACTGCTGAAAGTTTAAACAGCAAAGCTCTTGATGTACTAAAGGTCTCAGTCATTTCCTTAACTAGATTATTTAATTAAAATAAGGAGAGGTACACATGTTGGACTATTGCACAAGCACAACCAGCTGGTTCCTCTCTCCACTCAAATCAGAGGAGATACTATCATCAGCACAAAAATAGAGGCCAGACTTCAGTTATGCTCTGACTAACTACTGCACTTTGCTCTATACAGAGACACACACATAAAAAGCCAATAGGTTCAACATGCAACAGTGTCACTCTGAATTTCACCTTTCACTGCGATATCCTGAATACTTTTCCCTTGTTATAGCGGATTCACATTTGAGATTGAATGACTTGTTAGCCAGATGCATAAGCACTGGCTGCTGCTAAAAACAGCAGATTTCAAGTTCAAGGGATTCTTGCTTCTGATCAAAGCAGGATTGTTCACTCTCGATCGTCTGGGTATTAATTTATATCATGGAATGTAGTACTCAGTCTCTGACCAATAACTCAAAACTAGTAACTAAAGAAAAGCATTCACAGGAAGCACTGGTCAGACCACAAACATTAATTTTCCAACTATTTATATAATGGGCAGTGAATTGTCCAATTGTCATCACATGAAGATACAGAAATAATGTGAATATCTGCAAAGGTAATGTCACAGTGATTTATTAATTAATTGTATTTGTGTCTATCTTTCAGTGAAACCAGCCCTTCTTTCACTTGTGTCTGTACAACCCCTTACCATGCAGACACCTGGTACAAGTGAAGTCCCTTTGGCCCTTTTACATTTCTTCTGTACATCAATCAGCTTATGACTGATCTATGTTGTAAACCTATTTACCAGCTATTGTAAGAAGGTTATTTAAGAATTTCAAGTTTATTTGTCATATGTACTGAATATGAACTGGAACAATAAAAATCTTACTTGCTGTAGCTTTATAAACACAATCGATGCAACAACAACAAAAGAATAACAAGTTATCACCTATCCCACATTCACCAATGGACCGTTCGCTTGATCATCGTTATTTTTTTTTGCATATCTTTCATTCATTTGGTCTATATCTCTCTATATCACTGTCTATATCTCTCTCTATATCACTATCCCTTTTCCCTGACTCTCAGTCTGAAGAACGGTTCAGACCCGAAACATCACCTGTATCTTTTCTCCAGAGATGCTGCCTGACTCACTGAGTTACTCCAGCTTTTTGTGTCTATCTTCAGGTGTAAGGTCACTTGGCTTTCCTTTCCTGAAGTCAACAATCAGCTTCTTGGCCTCAATAACAATGAGAGCAAGATTTTTGTTATGGCACCATTTAATCAGATTTTTAATCTCCCTCCTGTACTCTGAATCATCGTTACCCATTATTGGTCCACAAAAATTGGTATAATCGATGATATGCCAATCATGGGTGTTTGTCGGCACTGGGCCTGTACTTGCTGGCGTTTTGAAGAATGATGAGGGTCCTCATTGAAACATACAGAATAGTGAAAGGTTTGGATAGAGTGGATGTGGAGAGGATGTTTCCACTAGTGGGAAAGTCTAGGACTAGGACATTCTTTTGGGAAGGAGATGAGGAAAAGTTTCTTTAGTCAGAGGGTGGTAAATCTGTGGAATTCTTTGCCACAGAAGGCAGTGGAGGCCAAGTCAGTGGATATTTTTAAGGCAAAGATAGATAGATTCTAGATTAGTACAGGTGTCAGAGGTTATGGGGAGAAGGCAGGAGAATGGGGTTAGGAGGGAGAAATAGATCAGCCATGATTGAATGGCGGAGTAAACTTGATGGGCCAAATGGCCTAATTCTACTCCTATTCCTTATGGCCTTATGGCATTGGAGCTGTGTTGGGTATAGAGAGAGAGTGGAGCACCGGACTGAGCACAGCACTGAGGTGCCCCTGTGCTGATGGCAAGTGAGGAAGAGGTGTTGTTGCCAGTCTATACTGACTGAGGTCTGTTGATGAGGATGTTGATGATCCAGTTGCATAGGGAAAAACCAAAAAACAAGTTCCCTAAGTTTGACGATGAGTTTAGACAGGATGATGATGTCGAATGATGATGAACAAAAGCCTACCGTGCATGTTTTTGTTGTCCAAGTGGTCCAGCTCAAAGTGGACAGCCAGTGAGATTGCATCTACTTTCAATCTGTTGTGGCAAGTGAATTGAAGTGGGTCCAGGTCCTTACTGAGACAGGATTAACAGGGTAACTTGCTTCATAACCAGCCAATGATTCTTGATCGGAAGGCCAAAGGGCCTGTACCTGGAATGTCTGGAATTATGACTCATGAGACTCTCTGACTCTATGAAACTGAAGATGTAATTAGCTTATTTCATTGGGAAAGCAAAAGAATTGCCAGTTTCTTTATTTCCTCCAGTCAGTAAACTAATGCAAAATTCATGGTAAAAGCTCACTGAATCAATGGCAATTCAGATGGATGAACATTAAAAATCTTTTGCCTGGTGATGGTGGAAGGCAAATCATGTATTAAACATAGAAACATAGAAATTAGGTGCCGCAGTAGGCCATTCGGCCCTTCGAGCTGAAGGCTGATCATCCAAAATCAGTACCCCGTTCCAGCTTTTTCCCCATATTCCTTGATTCCCTTAGCCCTAAGAGCTAAATCTAAATCTAATTAAGGCTGGAATGAGAAAAAAGACCATTTAAACAAAAGTGCAATAAACATTTAAATAGTTTAATGTGCTGATTTTGCAGGCTGTGCACACAGATTCAGAAATGTATGCAGATGCTTATGACCAAAAATGTGTACATTTCTTTGCTTATCCATATCAGTCCATATTTATGAATTTTCAATAAACTGTTTTAAGTGTGGAATGGGTCATAAGGACATATTATTAGAAACAATGTTGAATATAAGGATTCAACTCTTAGTGCCAATTTACCCACATAATAAAACAAATCAGAGTGATTTTTGACTTCTAGAGGGAGAGTGTGATTGCATTTTACGCTGATTTGACAAAGATTCTAAGCATCACCCCAACATTGTGAAAATCTGTCTTCAAGTGCAGAGCTTATTGTAGGTACCCATTCCTAGATAGGATATGGAACTATACATCTAAGTGAAGTCAATCCAAGGCAGGACTTTCACAGTGAACAGTAGAGCCCCAGAGAGCAGACTGATCAAGGCATATAAGTATATAGTTCCCTGAAAGTGGCATCCAAATATATAGGGTGGTGAAGAAGACTTTGAGTCATTGGGCTTCATCAGTCAGGAAATTGAGTACACAAAATGCTGGAGTAACCCCGCTGAGTTACTCTACCTGAACTCTACCTCTGCAACATTGACAACTGCATCGGTGCTACCTCCTGCACCCATGCAGAACTCACTGACTTCATCAACTTCATGACTAATTTCCATACTGCACTCAAATTCACTTGGACCATCTCCGACATCTCCCTACTGTTTCTAGATCTCACCATCTCCATCACAGGAAGCAGACTATCGACTGACATTTATTACAAACCCACTGACTCCCATAGCTATCTAGACTACACTTCTTCCCACCCTGCTTCCTGTAAAGACTCTATCCCCTACTCCCAATTCCTCCATCTATGCTGCATCTGCGCCCAGGATAAGGTGTTCCATACCATGTCATCGGAGATGTCCTCATTCTTTAGGGAATGGGGGTTCCCCTCTTCCATTATAGATGAGGCTCTCACTAGGGTCTCCTCGATATCCCGCAGCTCCACTCTTGCTCCCCCTCCTCCCATTCGTAACAAGGACAGAGTCCCCCTTGTCCTCACCTTCCACCCCATCAGCCATCGTGCACAGCACAAAATCCTCCAACATTTTCGCCACCTCCAACGGGATCCCACTACTAGCCACATCTTCCCATCTCCACCTCTTTCTGCTTTCCACAGAGACCATTCCCTGCGCAACTCCCTGGTCAACTCGTCCCTCCACACCCAAACCACCCCCTCCCCAGGTACTTTCTCCTGCAACCTCAGAAGATACAACACTTGTCCCTATATCTCCCCTTTCAACTCCATCCAAGAATCCCGATAGTCTTTTCAGGTGAGGCAGAGGTTCACTTGCACCTCCACTAACCTCATCCACTGTATCCGCTGATCCAGGTGTGGCCTCCTGTATATCAGCGAGACCAAGCGCAGGGTCAGCGATCATTTTGCTGAACACCTCCTTTCAGTCCGCCTAAACGTACCTGATTTCCCGTTTGCTCAGTACTTTAACTCCCCCACCCCCCATTTCCCATATTGACCTTTCTGTCCTGGGCCTCTTCCATTATCAGAGTGAGGCCCAGCACTAATTGGTGGAACAGCACCTCATATTTTGCTTGAGTAGCTTACCCCAGCGGTATGAACATTGACTTCTCCAATTTCAATTAGCCCTTGCTTCCCCTCTCTCTCCATTCCCTCCCCCTTCCCAGTTCTCCTACCAGTCTTACTACATTTTATCTCTGTACCACCCACTCCCCTGACATCAGTCTGAAGAAGGGTCTCGACCTGAAACGTCACCCATTCCTTCTCTCCAGAGATGCTGTCTCTCCAGCATGTTGTGTCTATCTTCGATTTAAACCAGCATCTGCAGTTCTTTCCTACACAAATTGAGTATACAAGTTGTGGCGTTACGTTACAGTTGTACAGGACACTAGTGAGGTCACACTGTGGTCACCCTGCTGAAGGAAATGTCATTAATCTAGAAAGGGTGCAGAGAAGATATACAAGGATATTGCCAGGACTCGAGGGCTTGAAAGATAGGGAGAGATTGGCCAGGCTAGGATTTTATTCCTTGGAGTGCAGTAGGCTGATCTTATAGAGGTGTATAAAATCAAGAGAGGCACAGAGAGGGTGAATGAGCAGTCTATTTCCCATGATAGAGAAATCAAGAAATAGAGATCATAGGTTTAATGTGAGAAGGGAAAGATTTAATAGGATCTGTTTAGGCAACATTTTCACACAGAGAATGCTGGGTATATGGAATAAGCTGCCAGAGGAAGTAGTTGAGGCAGGTAAAATAACAACATTGTAAATACATTTGGATAAGTACATGGAGCAGCCATGGAGCAGCAACGTTGCAGTAGATAACCTGGATAACTGCAAAAGATCTGTAAACATGGTGATATGGGGGAGAATGAGCAAAAGTGCATAATTCTGAATTTTTAGTGCCTGCATTTTAGCAAAATGTGCAGTCATGCATTTTGGTAGTAGGAGTAAAGAATACATTTTCTAAATTGGTAAAGGATTCAGAAATTGGAGATACAAAGGGTCTTGGGAGTACTTAATTTGCAAGTTGAATCGAGCAAGGAAGGCAAGTTCAACGATAGCAATTATTTCAAGAGGAATAATATATAAAAACAGGGATGTAATGCTGAGGCTTTATAAGGCGCTGGTCAGAGTGCATTAGGAATATTGTGAGCAGTTTTGGGCCCCATATCTGAGGAAGGATATGCTGACATTGGAGATGGTCCAGCGGAGGTTTACAAGAATGATCCTGGGGATGATTGAATTAATGTATGATGAGTTTTTGACGGCACTGGGCCTGTACTCACTGGAATTTAAAATGAAGAGGGGGGGGATTTCATTGAAACTTACTGAATAGTGAAAGTCCTGGACAGAGTGGATGTGGAGAGGATGTTTCCAGTAGTGGGAGAGTTGTGGAGAGGATGTTTCCAGTAGTGGGAGAGTCTGGGACCAGGGGGCAGCGCCTCAGAATAAAAGGATGTACCTTCAGAAAGGAGATGAGGAGGAATTTCTTTAGTCTGGGGGTGGTGAATCTGTGGAATTCATTGCCGCAGATGGCTGTGAAGGCCAAGTCATGGGGTGTTTTTAAAGTGGAGATTTACAGATTCTTGATTAGGAAATGTGTCAAAGGTAGACACAAAATGCTGGAGTAACTCAGCGGGTCAGGCAGCATCTCGGGAGAGAAGGAATGGGTGACGTTTCGGGTCAAGACCCTTCAGAGACCCTTCGACCCGAGATGCTGCCTGACCCGCTGAGTTACCCCAGCAATTTGTGTCTACCTTCGATTTTAACCAACATCTGCAGTTTTTTTCCTGCACAATGTGTCAAAGGTTATGGGGAGAAGGCAGGAGAATGGAGTTGAGAGGGAAAAATAGATCAGCCACGATTGAATGGGGGAGTAGACTTGATGGGCCGATTGACTTATGAACATTTTATCCAAATTATAGGTGCTACTCAATCGAATTACGAATCGAGACAACATGTCCAGCCTTGGAAACATATTAATGAAGGTGTCTTTCAAAGTCATTTGTAAAGGAAGAATATGCATATTTCTATCTTCAAGAATATTGCAGGATCTCTTATCACAAATATTATGTAAAAACCTGAAGAAAGCAGCCTGAAGCCCATAAGTTAAGAAAACCTCTGAAGGAAAGGTAAAATTAAAGGAAGAAATGAAACAATTAACCTGTCCAATGCTACATGGAAGAAGGTGTGTGAAATAGGAAAATAGCTACACGAAGTTTGCAGATGCTATTTCTACCAAAATCCATGGGATATGGATAAATGAAAGAGCTTGACTAGAGGTCATAGCCTCAGAATTAAAGGACGTTCTTTTAGGAAGGAGATGAGGAGAAATCTCTTTAGTCAGAGGGTGGTGAATCTGTGGAATTCTTTGCCACAGAAGGCTGTAGAGGCCAAGTCAGTGGATATTTTTAAGGCAGAGGTAGATAGATTTTTGATTAGTACAGGTGTCAGGGGTCATGGGGAGAAGAATGGGGTTAAGAGGGGGAGATAGGTCAGCCATGATTGAATGGCGGAGTAGACTTGATGGGCCAAATGGCCTAATTCTACCCCCATCACTTATGACCTTATGATTGGATTGGGCGTCGCTCCAAGTGGCCAAGCGTGCGGATTGGACGCAGCCTGCAGCGGCATGGAGTGGTGGAGCAGTGGTAGAGGACATCAACAACTTTGTTAGGCCAAGCCGACCCCACAATGCTGCTAGGACCAATTGGCCTTTATGGCCAACTTAAGAACTCTTCATTTATAACAACGTGGACTTGAATGATGAAAAATGGCCACAAAGCATGGTGACACGTATACTGCCTCAGTGTACTGTTCCCATACACTTGTACTTAACTAAGATTGTGCTTCTGTATAGTGATACCATTATTGAACTGTATGCAAAAAAGGAATTTCACTGTATCTCAGTACAAGTGACAATAAAGTACCTGTTGCTGCAGAAAGGCTGGAGTTTTTTCAACGAGTGGGTAGGCACTTGACCTTGATGTGTTAGTTATAGTCTCTTCTCAAGGGGGATGTGTAGTGATGACCTTCAGGTTAGGTTTATTTTCATGTACTCCATGAAAATGTGGTAATGGTGTCCCCTAACTCCAAGGCTGTGGTAATATTTCTTATTCACATGAAGCTCACAGAACAAACACTATACATACAGTAATGATAAATGCATCAATAAATACAACAATGAGACCAAAACAACAAAATGATCCAAGATTGTAATACAATCTGAAGCAGTACAAAAATACACTGTTTGTTGACAAACTACATGGCAACTTAGAAGTCTTCCTGACACAACACTTAAGAAATAAATTGGCAAATGTGGTCAAATGATTGAATATCTCACAAATCAGTGTTACAATCAGCATGACAAGGAGTTATAACGTAACCTATAAATAAAACAGCAAATTACCACCGTGGTTAGAAATGAAGCATTAAAAGAGACAATGCTGGAAATACTTACTAGCCCCCGATTCATAATGAACTTGAAATGAACAATTTAAATTTATTGCTTCAGGGAATATTGTGGATAATTCCAAGTTCCAGCAAGGGAACTCTATTTTAGGCATCAGCAGTCAAAAGTGGTAAATTGAGTATCACTGTACCTTAATTGGTGCACGTGACAATAAAATACCCTTTCAACCCCTTTGAAGTGTCATGGAACCTATAGCACAGAGAACTGAATACCCATAGCTTCCTCAGAGAGTCTTTCGTAGTCATCAGAGTCCAGTGGGAGAAGCAGACCATTGAATGATTCTATAATCTATTAATACTTTAGCTTTAAGGGTTAATTCTCAAGCAATTATGAAGTATCAACATGTGTTTTGTGACTTTGAAAGAGGAGAGACATAGTCACTGATCATTTAAAATCATACATTACCATTCAGTCTGAACAAGGGTCCCAACCCGAAACGTTACCTCTCCATGTTCTCCAGAGATGTTACCTGACCCTTTGAGTTACTCTAGCACTTTGTGTAGGAAAATAACTGCAGATGCAGGTACAAATCGAAGGTATCACAAAATGCTGGAGTAACTCAGCAGGTCAGGCAGCATCTAGGAGAGAAGGAATGGATGACGTTTCGGGTCGGGACCCTTCTTCAGACTGATGTCAGGGGAGCGGGACAAAGAAAGGATATAGGTGGAGACAGGAAGACAGTGGGAGAATTGGGAAGGGAGAGGGAAAGAGAGGGACAGAGGAACTATCTAAAGTTAGAGAAGTCAATGTTCATACCACTGGGCTGTAAGCTGCCCAAGTGAAATATGAGGTGCTGTTCCTCCAATTTCTGGTGGGCCTCACTATGGCACTGGAGGAGACCCATGACTGAAAGGTCAGACTGGGAGTGGGAGGGGGAGTTGAAGTGCTCAGCCACTGGGAGATCAGGTTGGTTAAGGCAGGCTGAGCGCTTTGTGTCATTGTTTTGCAAACAAGAATCTGTGGTTCATTGTATCTTCCTATTGTATCCTTGTTTCTTTCACCTTTATTAAACATGGACCGTGCCTCTTTCTTGTGGATTCCCTCTTTTTGATTAGGATAAACGTTTGCTGAATGTTATAGACCAGCTGATTGAATATCTGCCATTGTTCCTCTACTAACCTGTATCTTCTTTACTCAAGACAACCTTCTAAGACTACCTCTTCCTTATCCAGCACTTTGTGTCTTTTTGTGTAAACAAGCATCTCCAGTTCCTTGTATCAACACTACACATCAGTCTCCAGTTGTACTCTCTTGTTCTCCATTTTGTGCATTTGGAGCAGGACCATAATTAGCCGATGTTCTCTGCTTTCATTCCTGCCATTGATTAAACTGTAAATGTACAGAAACTCTGGAACATTTGAAATATGGAAAAAGAATATCAGGGCAGCACAAGCATGCTTGAACGTAAGTTGTTTAAAAGGCTGGTTTTGAGCAAATGCAATAATAATTTATATTCAGAAGCAGACCGCAATAAGCATTAAATCATTTTAATGTCCATGGCCCTTTTTGATCGAAACAGTGATAAAAAATGCTGTGCACAGATCAGCAAGCACAGTTCTCCCATCAAACTGACTAAACCCCAACCTGCTAAACTGGCTGCTTACTCCGCCTGGAAATAATGCTAATGAGGAGAGTTCTAAACAGAGCAAGAGTAATGATTTCCTGATTAAGTTTGTTTAGCTTGGTATAAGGTTAACAATGTTTATAAAACAGCAAAACAAAGCTGTAATTTTCAGCTGCAGGCTGCAAGTCGATTTAGAAGGTGTTATTTTCAGGAATTATTTTCTTCGGTTGACCCTGTGGATAACCTTGAACAAATCTATCAACAATATGCCTACCAGCATCCTCAGCTTGCATGTCAGGTCCAGCAACACCCACTGAGCAAAAACAGTTAATCCAAATTATTCATGAATACACAGGACACGCGCCAAGAACATCTAAAAAGATAGAAATCACCTCAGATTTTTCAGTAGTGCATTTTGATGAAGATAAATAAATGGATGAGCAAAACTAAACAGGAATGACTTGGCTGCACTCCTATTCAACAAGCAAAGAGAACTGCAATTACACTTGGATATTTCCAGAGTGGAAGAGGGTTATAAGCCATACCAACACTTTCTCTTGTCAAAATTAAAAGAAAATCAAAGCATAATTTGGATGCTTTTGGAGACGATTCATTTAATGGATGACATCTGCACTCCCACTCAAACTATCTCTCTTGGGGTAATACTAAGTTTCTAGTCAGCAAAGTATTTGATACTTTTGCTCCATTTGTCTAATTGGGCCTACTATTCTCTTGACCTGACTTCGTATGTGGGCTTAGATTTTAATTTCTGTTAAATTAAAAGTGTAGAAGACTATCCACTTGTATAAGCTGCCATTCTCTAGCTTTATTGGTCATCAGATTTTGAAGACTCTACTCACTTTTGATGTTCTTGATCTGGGATATATGCAGCAAAAAAGAAGCCTTTGTATTTAGATTCGTCTTTAGTTTTAGAGATGGAGCATGGAAACAAGCCTTTTGGCCCACCAAGTCCACACTGACCATCGATCTGACCACCCGTTCACACTAGTTCTGCATTATCCCACTATCTTATCCACTCCCTACACATTGGGGGAATCTTTTTATAGAGGCAAATTAATCTACAAACCCACATATCTTTGGGATGTGGGAAGAAACCAAACGACCCGGAAGAAACTCACACCATCACAGGAAGAATGTGCAAACTCCACACATACAGCACCCGAGGTCAGGATCAAACCCAGGTTTCTGACATTGTGAGACAGCAACTCTACCAGCTATGCCACTGTAAAAAGCTACTGCACCCGGAAGAAAGTCACACCATCAGAGGAGGAATGTGCAAACTCCACACACAAGGCACCCAAGGTCAGGATCAAACCCGGGTCTCTGACCTTGTGAGACAGCAACTCTACCAGCTGTGCCACTGTAAAAAGCTACTGCAATAAACCTTTTATTTTGTACAAGCAGACATAGAATACATAGGTTTGATTTTGGCCATCGTGACCACTTTATGAGAACTGTCATTGTAACAAAAGTAATACAGAGCCCTTCTGAGAGAAAGATTCCTTGAGCACTTTTGAAAGAGACATTTGGGTGGAAATTGGCTCCAGCTTTTCATGCACAAATAGCGCATAAAAGGCATTCAGAACATAGAAAAGGCACAGGAACTGGTTCCTCAGCCCACTATGTCTATGCTCACATGATGCTAAGTTCAACTAATCTCTGCCTACACATTACCCATATCCCCCCATTCCCTGCATATCCACTTGCCTGTCTATCTGCCTCTATCTGACAGCACATTCCTAAAATACCATACAAGCCATCATCTCTGTGGAAACCCATCATCTGTAATTTCTGCTGCATTTAACAACTGGAATATATGTATATTAACCTTAATAGTCACATAATGGTAATAGATACTGAAAGAATCCATATGGTAATGCATGTCTGAGCAGGATAGGTCATGAGTGGTGAGCATTTATGTTACCTAATATGTCATGATCGCCACTCAAGCCCTCCTTTGCAGGTGCATACACTGCTCTCAACACATCAATGAAGCAAAGCATTGCAATGATGGTGCAGAATATCTGTTACCTATAGACTGCAACCTATTAAATGGAAAACATCCTCCATCAACAAATGCAATTCCTTCCCACTGTTCCTCCCAGTATGTGTAATAATTGCTTCAACACCTGAGCTCCTTGTAGCATGCAAGGGTTATGGAGATGTTTAGAAGGGTGAACCTTCCTGCAACTCAATCAGGCTTGGGGGCAGCATATTTTCATCTGATGGTGATCCACATCTATTGCACAAATGGATTTGCATTGGCAAGAGGTTTGGTGCAAATAGGTAGCATCTTTATCACAGAGCTCCCAGTAAACTCTGATTAATGTGATCTGCCAATCCCTCTTGACCGTATCCATTTAATTTCTTCCCATGGCCCTCTACCTTGTCTCTATGCCCCTTGTCAAACTGCAACCTACTGTTTCTGCTGGATCACCAAGCGAAACATGTCCACCTGCACTAACATTCTCATCCCTGGTGGTGCCAGTGTCTGAGCTGCTGCAGTGACATGTCGGGTACAATGTAGGAGGGTGAAAACATACTCCATTCTCTTTCGTTCCCTCTTCCCCATCCTTTGAGTGTCCCTCCATCTTGGCTCCTCCCTTGAGTGCTCCACTGTCAGCTCCCTCTCTCTGGTGTCTCTGACCTCTTCTTGTGTCCCTCACTTCCCTCCCCTCTCTCCAACAAGTTTTTTGAAGAGGTGACCAAATAGGTAAATGAGGGCAGAGCTGCGAATGTTGTATTTGTGGACTTCAGCAAAACATTCGACAAGGTTCCGCTGGTAGGCTGCTCTGGAAGATTAGGTCACATGGGATCCAAGGAGAGATAGCTGAATGGATAGCAAATTGGCTCCCAGGAAGAAAGCCGAGGGTGATGGTGGAAGGTTGCTTCTCGGACTGGAGGCCTGTGACTAGTGGTGTGCCTCAGGATTCAGTGCTGAGCCTGTTACTGTTTGTCACCTAAATCAATGATTTGGATAAGAATGTACATGGCAAAATTAGCAAATTTGCTGATGATACAAAAGTGGGTGGTTTTACAGATAGTGAAGATGCTTGTGAAAAATTGCAGCAGGACCTTGATTGATTGGCCAGGTGGGCTGAGGAATGGTTGATAGAATTGAATACAGAGAAATGTAACGTGTTGCATTTTGGGAAGTCTAACATGGGCAGGACCTACACAGTGAATGGTAAGGGTCTGGGAGGTGTTGTAGAGCAGAGGGATCTTGGAGTGCAGGTGCATGGTTCCTTGAAGGTGGAGTTGCAGGTAGATAGGGTGGTTGAGTTCTGGGCACCGTGTTATAGAAAAGATGTTGTTAAGCTGGAAAGGATACAGGGAAGATTTATAAGAATGTTGTCAGGGCTAGAGGGTCTGAGCTATAGAGAACGGTTGAGTAGGCTGGGATTCTGTTCCTTGGAGGGCAGGGGAATAAGGGGTGATCTTATTGAGGTGTATAAAATCACGAGAGGAATAGATTGGGTAGATGCACAGAATCTCTTGCTCAGAGTAGGTGATTCGAGGGCCAGAGAACATAGGTTTAAGGTGAAGGGGAAAAGATTTAATAGGAATCTGAGGAATATTTTTTTTACACAAAGGATGGTGGGTGTATGGAACAAGCTGCCAGAGGAGGTAGTTGAGGCAAAGACTATCCCAACATTTAAGAAACAGTTAGACAGGTACATGGATAGGACAAGTTTGGAGGGATATTGACCAAATGCAGGCAGATGGGACTAGTGTAGCTGGGACATGTTGGCCAGAGTGGGCAAGTTGGGCCGAAGAGCCTGCTTCCACACTGTATCACTCCATGACTCAAATCCCTCAGTTCTCTTCAGCTGGTCTCCTCTTCCTTCAACCCATTCCAACTTCCCCTTCACATTATGGGCCTTCTCAGGGCCCTGCAAAGACAACCCATAGGATACAAAAACTTACGATGTAGCATCCAGACCCTTGGGCGACACAACACCATCGAGCTCTCTGGGTTGGACACTGATGACGAACTCCAGGTTGTGCAGCCACTGTTGTCCCAGCTGCACATGGCTCCATGGCCCAGCCTCAGTACTCATATCACCTGGTCATAATTCATTGCTTTTAATGGGGTCCTTCCACCTATTCCTGACAAACATTTGCCTAAATGGATGGGATAAGTGACCTTAATCCTTTCTTTGTTATATTTACTTCTGTTTTAGTGCTCAACTCTGAGTGGGGTTGTGGCATTGGAGCATTGTGAGGGAGTAGTGATGCTGCTGCAGGAAAGCGAGTGGCTACTGAAAGTTTGCTCCATGATACAGCGACTGTTGGGTCAACCAGTGACTACCCCAGCCACCTTCTGAGACCCCTTCTAATGGCTGGCCTGTTGGGCCTTCAATTCCCCAGAACACACGACTTCCCTCCTCACATCAGGGCATTAATTAGCACAATAAAATCACAGAGGGAGAACAAGAGATCTCTCCCTCTCTCTGCAGCCTCGCGATATGTTTTTACTGTCTCTGTGTGTTGCTGCTGTTTGCATTTGCTGAGGTGTGTGCCTTTAAGGTCTGAATTCTGTGTGGGATTTGTGTGCAGCAAGTGTTCCGGTCTACTAGATTGGGCAATGTACCTTGTGAAACAGGGTAGGTCCTGTTTTACTACATGGTGTAAAACACCCTGACACTGTTTAGAAATGTGTTTTCTGTATATTTGCAAAACCATAGCACTCGTCAAGCATCTCAAGAAGTCTTAAAGTCCAATTTTGATGGAATTGTTAACAGCTATTTTCCCTCCAATCAGTTTGAAGTCAACGGAGCTGAATTTGGATGCCGAGTGGAATGTGCAGTCAAACGGGAGTGAATCTCCAGACAGTTGTGAATACCAGCAGCTTAAGTTACAATTATGTCATGTTCTTATAATGAGGGTTGTTCTCAAGTGATCACATTCTGGGAACAATGGTAACATTACCAAAGATATTAGGCAGCCAGTGCAACTTTTCCCATTTAGTATGTGTGGCATCAGCTCTGACTGGAGAGCAAAAAGATATTATCTGAACTCTTTGATCTAACCATCTCACTGAAAACTTAAAAATGCTTCACAAACCCAATCCCTTCATCCAAGCTTCTCTGCTTAATCCAAAGATAGACCCAAAAAGCTGGAGTAACTCAGCAGCATCTCGGGAGAGAGGGAATGGGTAACGTTTCAGGTTGAGACCCTTCTTCAGAATAGTCAGGGGAAAGTGAAACAAGAGATATGATGATGGAGAGAGATAAAGAATAATGAATGAAAGATATGCAAAAAAGTAATGATGATAAAGAAAACAGGCCATTGTTAGTTGTTTGTTGGGTGCGTTTATCTTCGGTTTAAACCAGTATCTGCAGTTCCTTCCTACACACTTCTCTGCTTAATCTCTCTCTCCTGGCTCAGTGTCAATTTCCTTCCCCTATTTTGGAATTTTAGTTAATTTAAATGGAAATAAAATCAGATGCCTTCTCTGTTCTGTGAAATTTTCCAATGTCTAGTCAGCCTGGATGCAGACTGAGTAATAACAGCCTGGAAATTCTTCACCGATTAGAGGGGGAAAAAAGCTGCAATCAACTCCATTGATATTTGATTCTAAGCAGCTTTGAGATGTTAAATGGGTGTTGAAGTTCTGGAAAATCAGCAGCAAGCTCATTTTTAAACAGTGCCAGACAGATCCATGACGACCAAGTTGTCCCGTCTACACTAGTCCCATCTACCCACTTTTGGCCAATCTATCTATCGTCTAAATATTACTAAAACTCTCGGTTTGTTTGTGTGTATATGTTTATATGTATATGTGTTTATGTGTTTATGTGTGTACCATGCCCTGTACACAGCCAAAACGGTACACGGCAGCGCGACAACTTTAGGCCCACCCTATTCTCCATTCCCCCGTGGTCTGAATAAACCAACTTTTGTTACTTTTTTAAAACAATTTACCTAATAAACTTTAATAAATGCGTTCCTCCCCCTGGAGGATCGGCGCCCGTCCTGGCGTGCCCTGCGCCTGACCTTCCTTTCGTGGTGCAACGCAGTGGCAGAGGATCCACAAGATGGCCATCCCCGCCAATCGCAGCCGAGCTGCAGGAGAGTCTTCGGCTCCACGCCCGGCCCGCAGGAGAAATGGGGCCGAGGTCAGTGCCTTTTCCCTGTCCCCCCGTGCCCGCCCAGAGCCACAGGGGCACTCCCCGCCCGGCAACGGGTCCACGGTTGGACCGAGGAGGGAGGGAGGGGAGGGGTGGAGGGGGAGGGAGGGGAAGGAGGGGGGGAAGGGGGGAGAGGTGACGGGGATAAGGGATTGGGGGGAAGGGGAGGGGAGGAGAGGGGAGGGGAGGGGGACAGGGAAGGGGGGAGAGGGGAGGGGGAGAGAGGAGGGTGGGAGAGGGAAGGGGAGAGGGGAGGGCAGAGGAGGGATTGGGGCAGGGGGGATGGGAGGATGGGGAAAGGAAGGGGAGGGGAGGGGAGAGGGAGAGGGAAGGGGGGAGAGGGGAGGGGGGAAAGAGGAGGGGGAGATGGGAGGGGAGGGGGAGGGGGTAGGGAGGGGGGTAGAGGGGAGGAGAGGGTGAAATGTAGGAGAGGTTTGGACCCAACGGGTCCACTTGGTCTAGTATGCTTCTAAACCTTTCCCATCCATGTCAATAGACAATAGACAATAGGTGCAGGAGGAGGCCATTTGGCCCTTCGAGCCAGCACCACCATTCAATGTGATCATGGCTGATCATTCTCAATCAGTACCCCATTCCTGCCTTCTCCCCATACCCCCTGACTCCGCTATCCTTAAGAGCTCTATCTAGCTCTCTCTTGAATGCATTCAGAGAATTGGCCTCCACTGCCTTCTGAGGCAGAGAATTCCACAGATTCACAACTCTCTGACTGAAAAAGTTTTTCCTCATCTCAGTTCTAAATGGCCTACCCCTTATTCTTAAACTGTGGCCCCTGGTTCTGGACTCCCCCAACATTGGGGACATGTTTCCTGCCTCTAACGTGTCCAACCCCTTAATAATCTTATACGTTTCGATAAGATCCCCTTCTCATCCTAGATTCAAGTGTATACAAGCCTAGTCGTTCCAGTCTTTCAACATGCAACAGTCCCGCCATTCTGGGAATTAACCTAGTAAACCTACGCTGCACACCCTCAACAGCAAGAATATCCTTCCTCAAATTTGGAGACCAAAACTGCACACAGTACTCCAGGTGCGGTCTCACTAGGGCCCTGTACAACTGCAGAAGGACCTCTTTGCTCCTATACTCAACTCCTCTTGTTATGTCCTTTAAATGTTATCATTTACTACCACAAATTTTCCATTAAACATAATGTGTGCTATTTGACCGATCATGAGTAACAATTGATTAGATGGCATCAATTACATATGTAGCACTGAGAAGTCAAATGCTTGCTGATAGAATTTCTACTCCAGTATGTTTTACAATCCTATACAATGTATAAAATTGTAAGTTAATGGCATTGACAATAATCTAACATAAGGTAATGATTACTAAGAGTGCATTGCATTTGATTTCTTGTTTAAGGTGTCAATGACTGATTTGTTTCTAATTTAATTTGTTTGGCTGTTTCTTTTTCTCTTCAGAATGAGCCAGTGAAGTGAAATAAGACAATATATCATGAATGCAACCTATTTCGTAGTTGTCTGAGTATGAATTGGCTGAATTTATTTCAGGTTGACTGGGCTGGAAGATGGGGCAAGGAAAAGTGTAGGTACAAGTTGCCCAATAATTATTTAAAATGGCTTGACACAAGCATATTTCTTCCCCAAAAATATTAAGAAAGTAGGTGTTGGTGCCCTGTTAAAAGATCTCATACTTAATATCATTCACACACACCGCGACGTACAAAATTTAATTATTGCTCTGGTATTACAATTATTATATTTTCAAATCCAAGTGACATGCTGAGCTTATGATACTGTTGAATCAGCAGTTACTTGAAAATGGCAACTTATAAATGTTATTTCTCGCTATGGACCTTTCCATGTTGTTGGTATGTCAATTCAGCAAAAAAGCAGGCAAGACTTGTTTTGGTGAATTTCATTGCTCAACTAGAAACCAATCAACAACTTCAGAAAGGTCCAGGCAAGCTCAAAAGTAGCGTAAACGTGGGACCCTTAATATTTAGAAGGAAACTTACACTTACAGTTTCACCTGCCTGCTGTTACAAATCATCAGCTCATCCCAAGCTATTTGTTGTGTTAGAAAATAACTGCAGATGCTGTACAAATCGAAGGTATTTATTCACAAAATGCTGGAGTAACTCAGCAGGTCAGGCAGCATCTCAGGAGAGAAGGAATGGGTAGTCTGAAGGAATGGGTAGTCTGAAGAAAGGTCTCGACCTGAAACATTCCTTCTCTCCTGAGATGCTGCCTGACCTGCTGAGTTACTCCAGCATTTTGTGAATAAATACCAAGCTATTTGTTCTTCAGTTATTGATTTTCATCAAGCACAATGTGTGGCGCAGGTTTCAGTTATATTTTGATTCAGATTGGAATGTGGCCCTGGAAGATGCTGGAACGAATAAGCAGAATGTTATTACTGATGACTTCATGGAATCCCCAAACAGAAATGGCAGATTTTTGTTCAGAAATATTGATGTGTAAAACAAATTGAAAAGGCAACATTTCTTCCTACATTCTATTGACAAGCTGGTTACCAGCACCATTAACTATTAGAAGGCACAACAAGCAACACCTTAAGACTTCTGAAAGTAATACATTGATGAAAGCCATCTCCTTGGCCTCCCAGAAGCAGAAATATTATTATTTTAATATCAAAATTGCCTGGATAACAATATAGCAATAATGTAAAGAAGGGTATCAGGCATTCAATATGTAACAAAGCTCAGCTGCTCAGCCACCCAGCCAGATTAGGTTTGTATTGTAAGAAAATAACTGCAGATGCTGGTACAAATCGATTTATTCACAAAATGCTGGAGTAACTCAGCAGGTCAGGCAGCATCTCGGGAGAGAAGGAATGGGTCTCGACCCGAGAAGGAAGGAAAGGGTCTCGACCCGAAACGTCACCCATTCCTTCTCTCCCGAGATGCTGCCTGACCTGCTGAGTTACTCCAGCATTTTGTGAATAAATAGGTTTGTATTGTGATGACTTTTAATTGCAATTTCCATATGATCTTTAATAGTTTACCTGAAATCTATACATAACATTTAGCTCCTGAAAGTTTTGGACTGTTTCAATAACCATTCGTCGTATGAACGCACAACCTTGAAATTCAGAATGATCTTTTACAAATCAAGGTTTGTTATGTAACATCTGTTGCATGATTTTCATTTAAATGTGCAATTCTAAGCACTGCAGATACTCTGTGTGAAAATAGAAACCACATTTCTAAAGTCATTGGATTCTCAAAATAAACCAAAATTACTGTCCTGCTTTAGCTAAGATTCTGAAATACTAATCCCCAAAGAGAATTTGGATTACAAAAGGTAAACATTTTCCAATGAAAACATGGATTGAGAAATCCCAGTTTCTGTTTCTAATGGGTGATGTTTAATTATATGAAAGCAAGAAATAATTTGAGAAAATGTTTATTGATTTAAGACTGACCAGGTCTCTTTTGCCATTGGGAAATACAAATCACAAACTGAAAGTGTCACCTAAAGAATAGACAAGCGTGTAATAAACTGTGTACATGTATTTTAGCCAAACTATGTGACCTATTCAAGGGATAATATCATTCAGATTAGAGTTGTTTTATAAGACCACAGAATGAAATATGCTAGATAATTTATCAAACATGTTGAAATTGGAAATATATTTCTCCCGTGCCCAAGCCAGGCGACTCTCTGCGTGCTGGTCCCAGAAGCTGATCTGCAATCACTCATTACAATCACTCCACTCTTTTCAAAGGTTCAAAGGTATAAAAGCTCTTTTATTGACATGTATACCAATTAAGGTATGCAAATTACCATACAGCCATACGAAAAAAAATCAACACGACACACAACTACATAAAAGTTAACATAAACATCCACCACAGTGGATTCCCCACATTCCTCACTGTGATGAAAGGCAAAAGAGTCCATCCTTCTTCCTCTTTATTCTCACGCGGTCGGGGCAGTCGAGCCATCCTTCGGGGCGGTCGAAGCTCCCGCGTCGGGCTGGTCGAAGCTCCTGCGGCTTGGAGTTTCCAATGTTGGTTTCTGACCAGAGACCACGGACTCCGTGATGTTATGTCTGCACATACCCACGGTTGGAGCTCCGAGGTCGATCCCTGGCAAAGGGATCGTGAGCTCCACAATAGTAAGTCTGCAGGCACTCGCGGTGGAGCTCTCAAAGGTTGGTCTCCAGCAAAGGCTGGCAACTCCTCGATGTTAGGCCGCAGTGTGGACGGAGATACGAAACAAAAAAAAAATCAAATCTCCTTCGAGGTAAGAGATAAGAAAACATTTCTCCCAACTTTACTCCCCACATAAAACAAGCTAAAAAACACTAAAAACATACATTTAACACATCCTAATAAAACACAAAGAAGGAGGGGACAGACAGACTGTTGGTGAGGCAGCCATTGCTGGCGCCACCTGGTGGTTTTACTAAACATTATTCCCTTCGTCCTATATCTGTTCACTGTGGACAGCTTGATTTTAATCATGTATAGACTTTCCGCTGACTGGATAGCACGCAACAAAAACCAAAAAGCTTTTCATTGTACCTTGGAACATATGACAATAAACTAAACTAAACCAATACAGTGAAGAAGGTTATAAAAAAAAGGATCTTGATTAGCTAGGCAAGTGAGCTGAAAAATTGCTAATGGAGTTCAATGTAGATAAGTGTGAGATGTTGCATTTTGGAATCTAGAAGCATAGTTAACTGAAAGTGGCGTCACAGGTAAATAGGGTAGTAAAGAAGGCTTTTGTTAAATTAGCTTTCATCAATCAGGATATTGAATATAGAAGTAGAAACCGAAGATAGACACAAAAAGCTGGAGTAACTCAGCGGGACAGGCAGCATCTCTGGAGAGAAGGAATGGGTGACGTTTCAGGTCGAGACCCTTCTTCAGTCTGTGCTGGCAGTTGTGGATCCACTGCATTTGTTCTATTATTTATAAAAAAGTTCAGTTACTGGAGACTTCAGACATTTGAAGCAGCCTGAACACATTGGCTTTGAATAGTGAACATGCAGAAAATTGAACATAAGTTATGTTCAATTCTCTGCATATTCACTATTAAAGATAAACTACTGGAAGATATTTAATCCAAGACAAGCAAATTTCATTCAGCACTGCCATGGTTAGCTTAAATGCATGCCACAAAAATATTTTTTAAACTTAAGAGTTTCGTGATATTAATTTTTAGATAACTAAATTATCACAGAAAACCAAAGCTCTCCAGGATTTTGGAAACCCAGAATGATTAATGCAACTAATTGCATCAATGCTCAGAGCATGCAAAGCTTCAACACAGTGTAAAAGAGGACATATAAATTGAGGTGGCCCAAAACCACCCTGTATATTTAATGCCTATGATGAATTAACAATATAATAGCATATTTTGTTTACAAGCTCCAATTAAATGACTATGTCAGAATGATGGTGACTGTTTAATCCCCATGATATGAAAACTGAGGATATGATTCAAAGGCTTTCACCATCCTTGGCAAGCAGGACTCAAAATAAAATATGAAAGAAAGCTGTGGAAAGCTAAACTTTAGTTGCAAAGAGCTAGGCAAGAATCCAAGTCCTCATTTAGGAGCCTTCTGGAGAATTATCACTCAAATCCAGGAAAATTTGTTTGCTCAACATTTTGGCAGACTGAAACAGTTTTACATTTACCATTTAATTTTGTTAACAGTTTGTACAAAACCACCACCCACTCTGTGAAAGCTGGGCTGCTAGCCAAAGGCACACTCCGAGACTAACCTTGTCAGAGTGTGCAGCTTAAGGGAGAGGCACCCAATTAAGAAGCAAAGGAACAAGAGCAAGCCTGTGCATCTCCTTGTCACAGTTCTGCCATTTATTTGATCATTGATGATTGTGCGTGCAGTTCCATTTATTGAGATTGGATCCATAACTCTTATCAAAGAAATGTCTATCAAATTGAAATCAAATGTTTCAATTGCTCTGGCAGGCACAGCTTTCTACGCTTCGAGGTCTAACTTTTTATTACACTTTGTATGGATAATGTATTTCACTCCAGAATGCCAGAGCTCAATTTTATGATAATATATCCTTATTTTCCAACTGCAGAAAGAAACATTTGTATCTGCTCTGTTAAGTCTTTTTTTTTAAACCAAAATAGGAACAATAGTTGGATTACATTCAACCTACTAAATACAACATATAAGAATATATGTAAGTTGGCCTCAATGTATAATATTTTAAGACCTGGTATAATAATATTGAAACTGCACCCATTTCTCTTCCGTTGGTTAATATACCTTTCCTGATGGTAGTACATAACAGTAAACAAATACAGGAGGAATGTATTAATAATGAGAGAGTGAAATGAAGAGGGGTGGGATTAGGTTCATGTGAAATAAATGTACGGAAAGTAACCAGATGGGCTGTGGTCTGTTTGTTCGCTCAATATTCCATATAATTCAAGGTACAGCATTGATCATTGCTGCTCCATTTATTGAGATTGGATCCATAACTCTAATACTATTAGGTCGTTTATAAATTCACTGCTGTTTATAAATTCATAATTTCTAGGACCAGAATTAATTCTGGTCCTAGAAATTATGAATTTATAAACAGCAGTGAATTAGGAAATTATGAAGTAGAATCTCTGTTTATTAACTAATCACACCATTAATCAGCAACTAAATATACTCTGCACATTAACACTGTGCCGCATATCAAATGTAAACTATGTCATGAAGATTCAAATTTTCAATATAAATATTCTGATTAAATAAAGGTCTCGATCCGAAACGTCACCCATTCCTTCTCTCTGAGATGCTGCCTGGCCCACTGGGTTACTCCAGCATATTGTGTCTACCTTCTGATTGAATGTTAGAGATAAATGAACAAGTATTCATATTAAAATAGTCCATGTCCAAAACTTGCTCTTTAAAATCTGCTTTATTTTTAAAAAATTCTCCTCACTTTACTTCATTTGGCAAGGCCAAAAGGAAGGCCTTTGATAGGCATGGTAGGCTACTCAGGAAGGTTAGAATGCATGAAATTCAGGCTAACTGGATACAGAATTGACTTCATGGAAGAAAGCAGAGGATGATGGTGGAAGGCTGTTTTCAAGACTGGAGGTCTGTGACCAGTGGGGTGCCTCAGGGATTGGTGCTGGGCCCATTGCTGTTTGTGGTTTACATCAATGATTTAGTTTAGTGTAGTTTAGAGATACAGTGCGGAAACAGGCCGTTCGGCCCACTGAGTCCGCACAGACCAGCGATACACGTGCACGTACTATATCCTACACAAACTAGGGACAATTTACATTTGTACCAATCCAACTTACAAACCTGTACATCTTTGGAGCGTGGGAGGAAACCGAAGATCTGGAGAAAGCCTACGCAGGTCATGGAGAAAACATACAAACTCCTTACAGACAGTACCCGTACAGACAGTTCTTCATTATCTGGAGATATTTCCTGGAACTCCCACCCCAACTGCATTGTGAAAGTAAATTTACTGGAAGGCCATAGAAGTTCATGAAAGTAGCTAACGCTAATCGTTTCAAAGGCAATTATAAATAGACAATAAACTTAACCAATGTCCAGCTCCCCGAAAAAAAAAGATGTATAATATTAATTGCTGCAAATAAATAAATTGTAGTGGATGAATAAGCAACATAATTAATACCAGTCTGATTTGCTACCCCATAATTTAGCAAAAATATGGTGAAATACATTTTGGCATTGTGCAACTTTTATTAACATTGAATTCAGCATCACTGATATGAGAAAAGATACCTAATGACATTTCAAATGAGAGCACTCCATTTGTGAATATTATCTGATGTATTTTAAATGTTCTGTTACTTTTAATTCGTTCATCATGTGTAGAATGGTCCACTGTTCAATGCAATGGTGAATCAATTACAGTGGATGAATAAGGACGGTAATGATGCAATTTGATTCAAAATAATTTGGCCTAAACTCATTGGGTCACGAGGAAGTATCTCTCATTATTTTAATGCATTGCAATATTTACTCAACTGCCCCATTATGTATCGCATCTGTGCTGACAAAATGCTGTTCATCATCAAGGGGAAGTTAAGACCATCAGTTAGAGGATAAAGGGCAAAGTTTATGTCAACTTAGGGATAATTGGTTGAATTGTCTAAATGGAGAAACAATAATAAGATGAACCTGCAGACTGTGGATTTCAAATCTACTCTGCCCTGCAAATGTTTCAGGGTGAAGCATCAAAAAGCCAAGGTCCTCGAAACTTGATTATGCCAGACTTATTTTTGTGGACATTCGGTTGAGTTTAGTTGCATGGTTCCTAAATTACCTTACGAAGATTCCAGATTAAAATAACATTCTCTGTTATTTTATATTGAGTTATTCTGTAGACATTCCAGGCATGGACCAGAAATATTAAAATATTCTGTTTTCATTATTAAGATATAAGGCTAATGCTTGTTAAGGAAATGATTTATCTGTATGCAAGTTATATTATATGAATACTGTTTTATATTGTTCAAAATAATCCTGAAGCAATTTGACAATTTTGAAAATCCCAGACTCAGACCTTTCTACCTTGAATTCTATAAATGGGCAATATCAGTCATTGACTGGTAAATGTTGATAAAGGATAATTTACACTGTACTTCTAACTTGTCAATACACTGTACTTCTGTACACTGTACTTCTAACCTGTCAACGTCATTAAATATTTGCCATATTGTGCTTCTGTTAATGACTTGAGGTTATTGTTGGCAAATTATAAATTGATACTGCTTTCATTTCCCGCATGGATTTCTACACCATACACAGCTCCTACCCTGGTGTATTGGTATGCACAACGTCATATTATAGAGAATCCAAGCTACTGACTGGACATACACCTGTTTATGACAACACCTGTTTCTTTTCAGGATTAGATCTCCCATAACATGTGCTCTTCTATTCATCAAATCCCCTTACAGCAACAATTCCTGTCAGTTCAGCTTCAGCACGTTACATACTTCACTGATTCAGATTTCAATAACCACCTCAATGCCACCTTAACTCTTATCCCAAATCTCACACATAACCTGCATTCCACTAGTTTACGTTTTTACTTATCTATCAGAACTAAGCTTACACATTTCTAGTCATTTACCAGGTACTACCTCTCGTAACTTGAATACTAATCAGTGGGTGCATTTACATTGCATGTCAAATAGCTGCTGCTTAGTATAATGATTAACTGTTATTATTGCTAAAAAAAAAAGCATTCATTACACCAGTAGCATTAGTACTAAGCAATGTGTTTTGGTTAATGTGAATAATTGTACAGTGGAAATAAATGAATTTGGAAAAGCCTCAATTTTATCATAGACAGGGCGGCATGGTGGCGCAGCAGTAGAGTTGCTGCCTTACAGCACTTGAAATACCGAAAACCCAGGTTCGATCCTGACTACGGGTGCTGTCTGTACGGAGTTTGTATGTTCTCCCCGTGACCGCGTGGGTTTTCTCCGAGAACTTCAGTTTCCTCCCACACTTCAAAGACGTACAGATTTGTAGGTTATTTGGCTTGGTATATTTGTAAATTGTCCCTCGTGTATGTAGAGTAGTGTTAATGAATTGCTGGTCGGTGCGGACTCGGTGGGCTGAAGGGCCTGCTTCCGTGCTGTATCTCTATACTAAACTAAAAACTAAAAATTACATAATGTTCAGGCAAAATTGTCCTATGTCTCCATGCTCATGACAACAAATAAAAATGTATTGCTACAAAAATGAATGAATTTCTTTCTGAAATACTAAAACCATGAAAGTTTTTGTGTAGCATATTAGCAATAGTTTTCACTAATTGGAAAATTAGCAATAGGAATGGAAAATGGATATTGTCGCTAAAGAGCAAAAGGGTAAATTAGAAAAAAATCATTTCCACAGGAAATGATTATAAATTTATGCAATGGATAAGATAAGGTGTTGTAGAAGGCTTTTCGTCCATTGGCCTTCATCAGTCAGGGTATTGCATATAGAAGCTGTGTATATAAGCTGGAATGTACAATTACAGATACGTTACAATTGTGCAAAGCATTGGTGAGGCCGCATTTGGAGTATTGTGTCCGTTTTGGTCATCCTGCTGTAGGAAGGATGTCATTAAGCTCAAAAGAGTGCAGTGAAGATTCACAGGGATGTTGCCAGGACTCGAGGGCCTGAGTTTTTTTGGAAAGGGTGGCCAAGCGAGGACTTTATTCCTTGGAGCGGGAAGGCTAAGAAATTATCTTATAAAGGTGTTTAAAATTATGAGGGGAATTGATAGGGTGAATCCAGAGTATTTTACCCTGTGCAAGGAAATCAAGAACCAGAGGACACAGGCTTAAGGTGAGAATGGAAAGATTTAATAGAAACCTGAGGGGCAACATTTTCACTCAGACGGTGGGATATATGGAATGAGGTGCCAGGCGAAGCAGTTGAGGCAGGTACAATAACGGCATTTAAAAGACACGGACAGATACATGGATCGGGAAGGTTTAGATGGATCTGGGCCAAATGGAGGCAAATTGGACATGCTTAGATGGGGCACCTTGGTTGGCATATTAGGCCGAAGGCCCTGTTTCTGTGCTGAATATGAATCAGATGAATATTCAGGCTGTGATTCAACTACAAATTTCAAAAAAGAACTGGAATTGCCAAAAGTCTGAGGTAGAACCAGAATACTGGAAACATTCAGCAGGTGCGGCAGCTTCTTTGAAAAGAGAAACATCCTTTAATGGAGAATGTCAATGGTTGAAAAGGAATTCACAAGCGAAATGTGATACGAGTGCATCTTTCCATTTAAAGAATAATTACAAGCATTGTACAGTGGACCAAATGCCCTGCTGGCTTACTATGATTTCTATTATCTGACATAAAAGCGAAACTTTGTGCATCTGTTTCATATGATGCCCATCATCAAACCAGCAATACTACATTAGAAAATTCGTAAGCACTGTTCTTAAAGTTCAAATATGCTTGCAGAAAGCCTGATTATTCAAAGTGATTTTTCATTGAATGCACCAATTCATTCTCCCCCTTCATTACCAGGTTGATCATTAAACTATATTTAGGGACCCCCACCACACTAATTAGGATAGACCTGTTTATTTTCATCATGTTATTTGTGGCAAAGAAATTTGACAGTATTTCATAATATTCATCACATGCCTGGAATTGACAGGCATATACTGCAATCAAGCCCTTTGTTGTGGCCATTTTTTCTTTCTCTTTTTTAAGTCGTTTTTTGTCAGATTTCTCCCGTTCCATTTTTTCCTCTTGAAAAATATTTGTCTTTGGTTCTACCCGAATATAAAAATCAATTTTCCTTGCCCTCAATATCTTTAACAAAGTAATAAAGGTTGAAGTTGAGTTTTGTTCTTGAAGAAGTTTATTTTCTTCAAGCCTTTTGAATGCAGGCACATCCCGTAACACTAAAAACCATCCTAATTGTGGAATCTGCAAATAAAATACGCAATTATGGTTGCAAGTGAAACCATAATACCACGCACGGGGGACAAACAGCAAAACATTGTTCTGAAGCCAACCAAACAGCATTACAAGATGTCAAAAAAAGTCTGTTAAGGTGAGGAGGTAAACTTATGCACCTGAATTCTAATTCAGACTAAAGTGTCAAAAATTGCTAGAAATCCTCAACCTGCAAAGGCTGAATCGGTGGGAAGATAAAAAGAGTCAATATTTCTGGTTGAAGAGGAAGGTTCTTTGACCTGAAACATTGACCTTGTTTATCTTACTACAGATGTAGCATGGCCTACTAAGAATTTCTAGGATTTTTTGTGTTTTTAAAAAAAAATTCATGCTGAAGTCTCGCTTATGCAATTTAAAAGACCACTAGACCAAGTGGACCCATTGGGCCCAAACCTATCCTGCATTGGTGCAGCACCCTCTCCTCCCCCACTCCCCCCCTCCCTCCCCTCACCCCCCCTCACCTCCTCTCCTCCCCCCTCCTCCTCCCCCCCTCCTCCCTCCCGCAGGCTCCCGAGGTTTGGAGCCCCCGTTGGTCACCAGGAAAGGCCACTAACTCCACGATGTTAGGCCACAGTGAGGACGGAGATGCGAGACGGAAAAAAAACGCATCACCGTCGAGGTAAGAGATTGAAGAAAAGTTTCCCCCAACCCCCCACATAAAACAAACCATGGAACACTAACACATACTTTTAACACATACTAAAAAGACCAAAAAAGAAGGGCCCTCAATGTATTGACTATGGAAGCTTTCTTGGATACATTTTATGGGATTCCAGCCCATCCAAGCCCTTTAAACTATGGGAGACCCAGTCGATTATAAGGGAAGTTAAAATCTCCCCCAACAACTACCCTAATATTTTCACAGCAGTCTGCAATCTCTCTACATCTGCTCCTCTAATTCATGCTAACTATTGGGAGGGCCTAATATGCAAACCCATCAAAGTGATCATTATCTTTCTCATAGTCATAGAGTGAAACAGGCCCTTCGGTCCAACGCCCACACCGGCCAACAATGACCCAGCTACCCCAGTCCCATTTGCCTGTGCTTGATCCATATCCCTCCAAACCTGTCCTATCCATGTACCTGTCTAAATGTTTCTTAAACAATGGGATAGCCCCAGCCTTCTCTGGCAGCTTGTTCCCACCATCCTTTGTGTAAAATGTTACCCCTCAGATTCCTATTAAATCTTTCCCCCCTCAACTTGAACCTATGTTCTCTGGTCCTAGATTCCCCTACTCTGGGCAAGAGACTGTGCATCTACCCGATCTATTACTCTCATGATTTTGTACACCTCACACCCCTCATCCTTCTGCACTCCATGGAATAGAGACCCAGCCTACTCAATCTCTCCCTATTGCTCACACCCTCTGGTCCTGGCAACATCCTCGTAAATCTTTTCTGAACCCTTTCAAGCTTGACAGTATATTTCCTATAACATGTTGCCCAGAACTGAACACAATATTCTAGATGCAGTCTCTCTTTCTGTTTCTAAATTCTACCTAGAGAGCCTCATTGGACAATTCCCCATGGATATCTGAGCAATGCAGTTATGTTTAAACTACAGGTTTCTTTTTTCTCTCTCTCTTAACCGTGCACTTCCCTGTCCTATCTACTAATCTTTCTCTCTTTGACCACAGCATCGAATCCAAACCTATCATTTGCCTCCTTTCTGCTCTGGAACATCCTTTCTGCCAATCTGATTTAAACTCTTCTGAGTAGCACTAGCAAGTCTCCCTCCCTGGATATTGGTCCTCGTCCAGTTCAGATGCAATCCATCCCCCCCTTATAAAGGTCACTTCGGTCCCTGAAAAGATACAAATGATCTAAAAGTCCGAATCCCTGCCCTCCGCACCATTTCCTCAACCACCTATTCATCTGGCCTATCCTCAACAGGCACATGGCACTGGGAGTAATCCAGAGATTATTACCCTTGAGGTCCTGCCTATTAGCCTTTTAACTATTTCTCTATATTCACTCTGAAGGACCACATCCCTTTTCTTACCTATGTTTTTGGTACCAATGTTCACAATGACCTCTGGCTTGAGAATGGTCTGCAGCTGCTCCAAGAAACCAAGTGTCTTGGCACCAGGGAGACAACATACCATCCTGGAATCCTGGTTACAGCCACCTAATCTCCTGTCCATTTACCTAACTATAGAATCTTCCATCATGTGACTTCATTCTACCCCACTGTGCTTCGAAGACGGACCCTTTGCCAAAGACTTGGCTGCTGCTGTTTTCTCCTGCGCATTAATTCCTCCCCACATTAGTATCTAAAAGGGTATATTTGTTTCTCGAAAGCCACAACAGATTCCTGCACTCTCTGCCTCCTCCCTTTACCCTTCCTGTCATTCACCCATCTACTTTCTCCCTGCATCTTGGGTGTGACCACCTCACTATAACTCCTATCTATGACCCTCTCATTCTCCCGGATAATCCTGAGGTCATCCAGCTACGCCTCCAGTTTCTTCACTCAGTCAGTCAGGAGCTACATCTGGATGCACTTCCCAAGGAGCTCTTTATAACTTATTATAACTTAACCATCCCAGACATGCCTTCATCTCAGCTCATGAGCTGGGGCAGGATGATTAGTCATGGTAATCACCTTCTTTTGAACTGCCTATGGACCTTTGGTAACCAAATGGTATCTCTAGTATTGAACTTCATTTGCCAAGAAAGTACATTTCCTTCTCTTTAAACATGTGCCTCCTTTTTCCAGTCACCCTCCTATGGGAAAGATGCCATTAGCTGGAAAGAGTGCAGAACAAATTTAGAATGATGTTGCCAGGACCTGAGTGACTGAGTTAAGAGGTAGTGGCATACTGGGATTTTATTCCTTGGACCATAGAGGACTGCAAGGTGATCTTATAGAGATGCATAAAATCATGAGAGGCAGAATTAGGATGATGGCACACAATGCAGATGAGCATCTCGATCAGCATAGGTAATTGGGTTGAAGGTTCAAGGTTCAAGGTTTGTTTATTGTCACATGTACCTGCTTAGGTACAGTGAAATGCAGATTGCCATACAGTCATACCAATAAAGAGCAACAAGACGTCCAAATAAATTTTTAACATGAACGTCCACCACAGCGACTCCCCTACATTCCTCACTGTGATGGAAGACAAAAAAAGTTCATTCTTCTTCCCTTCTTTGTTAAGAAGGGCTTAAGGTCATAAGGAGTGGAATTAGGCCATTCGGCCCATCAAGTCTATTCCGCCATTCAATCATGGCTGATCTATTTCTCCCTCCTAACCCCATTCTCCTGCCTTCTCCCCATAACCCCGGACACCTGTACTAATCAAGATGTTTGTTTTCGTGCTGTATGACTCTATATCTCTGACTCTAGGAGGACGGTTGCTTGATTGGTGTACAGTGATACATCTACTGAATCTGTTTCAGCAACCTGGGTTTAGCCCTGACCTCCAGTGCTGTTTGCGTGGAGTATGCACATTTTCTCTGTGACAACATGGATTTTCTATGGGTCATCTGTTGATATAAAGATAGCAAGCGTTTAATAGAATCAAGGAGAGTATTTAAGTGTCATCTCTACCAACAATGGAACAATGAAATTCTTACTTACTTAATGGCTTAACAGGCCATTAAACACAATACCTACAGATAAAACATAATAAATCAAATAGTCATTAAATTAATAACCATAATGGTGCAAAAACTAAGTTTCCATAATCCATAGACATTTATAATTGCTGAAGTTAGGGTTGTGTAGTATTCAAGAACATGATGGTTGCAGGGAAGAAGCAGGAGTCAAGAGTGTTTTAGTGGCAGGGTGGTGTTTGTCGCTGATGATGTTGGCTGCCTTTTTGAAGTAGTGACTTCTGTAGATCCCTTCAGTGGTGGGGAGGTCAGTACCTGTTGTGATGTATACATGCAACAATATGATAAAGCTGCTATGTGATGTATACATGCAACAATATGGTAAAGCTGTGTGTTGTTTTGGTCTCCCACTCAATGCGTGCTTTTGAGAATGATACTGAGTAGAACGTATCACCTGTGATGGACCACGTGGTGTCTACCACTTTCTGTAATCTTCATTCCTGGCTCTTTGAATTGCCAAACCAGGACATAATGCAACCAGTCAGTGTGCTCTCTTCCGTACACCTGTAGATGTTCAATAGAGTATTGGTTGACACATCGAATCTCTGCAATCTTCTTAGGAAGTAGAAACATTTATGAGTTTTCTTTGCGATTGCATCAATGTGCTGGGCCCAGGACAGATCTTCAGAGATATGCACATCCAGGAACTTGAAGCTGTTGACTCCACCGCTGTCCCATCGATGAAGACAAGTTCATGGACAGGTTAGAGGGATATGGGCCAAATGCAGGTAAATGGGACAAGTCAAATATGCCAATTTGCTTGGGTTAGAAAAGATGGGCCAAATAACCACTTTCTGTGCTGTACAACTCCATGACCTGATGACTCTCAATTATTGTCAAATTGAGTAAAGTTCTTAGCTCTAGTGTGCCAACTGTTTCAAAATGCTGTGAAAGTGGAGATGAGCTTCAAAGAAAAAAAGGCTTTTGTGCATTCCAAAGATCTGCTACAATCTGCAGACGTATTTGTCCACACTCAGTCAATCATATCCAGTAACACATCACCATGTGAAGCTGTTGCTGTTGTCCCATTGGATGCATTGGTTCTGAAAAACCATTAGAGTTTATGTCCAGAGAGCTGTTGGCAACAGTGAAAAAGTAAAGTTAGCTGGATAAACAAAGGTTAACCATCACGTTCCAACTGCAGCAGTTTTATCAGCAAATCTATAGATGCCACTTCACAATTTACACGGAAAGAAACTATGCCCCGTGAAATGAACCTAGTAACTCAATAGTTTCCCCGTAGGTTCAAAGATGGACTTTGTGCTTGAGAACATTTGAAAGTACTATTGGTTTCAAAGCTGTTAAATGCTGTGGAAATGCAAATGCTCCCAATTGTCCTCCAACTGGGCCAATCAGTCCATCGATCCCTTCACCATTAGGTCCGACTACGTAAAGGTGCTGGAAATCTAGTTTGCAGGGGAAGAGGCATGTAACAAAAACTGGCTGAAATGGAGGGTTTAGTATTTGCATATTTAGATTTTATTATGACTAAAAAGCATATTCTTGAAATTAATAAAAGTTGTCTTCCAATGTCAGAGATGAATGCTGATGAAGAAATATTGAGTCATGTGCTGACCATTTGGCTATCATGCCTGAGAGTACTGTACCGAGCAGAGAGAGGGCACCCTGTTCAGTCCCAAATTATGACTATGTCATTAAATGGTGGTCATTAAATTGCAAGACAAATCTTACAATACAACTAAAATGTTCCTGCTTTATTGCCTCAATGTAATTTTTACAGTAGTATTAAGGGTTCCTTTTAAAATAGCACAAAGTTCAGGTCAACAGTGCTTTTCAGTTTACAAGGACAATTTCCATTAGTAAATCAGGATGGTACATTTCTGCTTCATTCATCAGATTACATTTGTAGATGGCTTTGCTCGAAGCATTGTAACATTTGACTCTCTCCTTGCTTGCCTATTCTACATCACCTTTATTGGTTTTTTATATAAACTACTGGGCCTGTGTTTCTTTGTGTAGTTTCCTTTCTTATTTGGTGGAATTGGTAAAACGTTGCTAAATTACAATTTTGGGCTCTTTTTTCATTTCCATTTTGCACTTCTTTTAATCCTGCTTTGTGGTGAGTTTGAGACTGCCAAGTAGAAAAAGGACCAAGGAGTTCAAGTGATAAAATCAACTGAAACAATGGCCAATACCCAGGGAACCCAGGCATACATGATCAAGAGGGACAGAGACCCAGAGGTGTCCATAGCAGGTGAGTCCTGCACCAACCATCCTCCTGCCTAGAACTCAAGCAATCTTCCTGCCCCTCCCTTTGTACAAGGAAAGTTAGGGCATCTCTGGGCTTCCTGCTTAGTTGACCTGGTGGAAAACATTCCAACTCAGATCTGTGTTTAAAATTGTACTTGGATTCTGGTAACATCAGCAAAGCCCAAAACAATTACATGCAAAACGCTATCCCCAAAGCCTCACTGCCTTGCTTTTCACTTTGAAAAATGGGTTGAGATTTCTACAAAAAGAAAGTGGACATTAGTAGGAAGGTAGACTAATCTAGGTAGGTAGACTCAAAATGTGTAGGAAGGAACTGCAGATGCTGGTTTACACTGAAAATAGACACAAAATGCTGGAGTAAACCAGCGGGACAGACAGCATCTCGGGAGAAAAAAAATGGATGACATTTCGTGTCGAGACCCTAGTTCCTGAGCAATTTTAATTGCTCTCCTTACAGGTATATCTCTCAAGGATATCAGAACCAAACGTGCATGATGCATCATTCTTGATCTACACCAGCCTGGTATTGAGAATAAGGAAGCACTTGAAATTTATGTTTGCACATTGCATCTCCATTCAATGATTGCTTTGCCTTGAGGGCAGACTGCTTCTCATACTTCTTGCCACTGGCAAGAGTAATGAACGTTCAGTCCCTGTCCCGGTACAAAAGTGGGCAGCACACCAACATTATCAATGGCCTCTCGTGCAGTCCGGAAGGTATCAAAAACAAAGAAGTTTAGGATGACCTTGACTGGTATAGCCAAGGAAATGGCAGCTTTAGCTATTGGATTTGGCTCTAGTTACAAATGGGACTAATTTTCTAGACAAACGCAAGGTCCCTGTAATGTGCTCAACAACAATGCAATGGGACATGAAATCTGAATGCAAAGATTCCTGCAATATTTTTCCTGTCCATTCCCTTTGCAGTTTAAAACCTTCAGCTCTATCCTCTTGCTTTTCCTCTACCAACTTCACTATAGTTTTCAAAGCAGTCACACTGAAAAACAATACGTAGCAGGCACGTTAATCGCTTCAGCATTCATTAGAAACAAATGTATAGCATTGCCAGTAATTTCCCAATATTTCTGTCCTAATAGGACAGGAAAGAATTTTGTTCAAAACCACAAGATCAACTGCCAGCTCTTGTTTAGTCATGATTGTTGGCACTAGTCAAATGTACATCAAATATCCCAGGAATCACAATACAGAATACTGTTGACCTTAAAATACACCTTTTTTTTACATCAAAACATTCTGTACATTCCGTCACAAATTGGTCCTTACATTACTTTTTATAGCTTCAATCCAATGGATTGAAACACATCAGAGGTTAATTTGGACACAACTGGAAACATGACAGGATCGTGCGAAGCGTTGAACCCATACCATTTGGCACAGTACTGTAAGTGGTGACGCACGCCCTAGATCAGTACAAGTTCCATTTGTTTATGATTCGAAAGAATGAGAGGTGATGTCAGAAAAATTATTAAATACTTATGGGGCTTGACCAGAAAAATGAGATTTTAATGTTTCTCCTAAATGGGATTTCTAAAACAGTAGTTATTGTCTCAAAATAAGGGGCCTGCCATGCAAGATTGGAAGAAGTGTGGCAATTTTTTGTAATTCTTCACCCAAAGGAAGAGAACAAAAGGCTTGCTCACTGAGTACAAGACAGACATTGATGGATTTTTAGGTATTAAGGGAGTCAAGGCAAAGGGAGTTCAAGGGAATTAGTACAGGAAGTGGCACTGAGCTAAAAGGTCAGCCATGACTGTATTGAACAAAAGAACTGGCATTAGGTTGAGCAACATTACTGTTTCTATAATGAACTAATGGGAAAAAAAGAGCTTTCATTTTAACAAGATTTCAGCATTTAGAAAATACTAACCATGCTGTTTACTACTTAGTGCACATCTACAGATTCCAATTTGAGACTAATTGGGTCCAGTTGAAGTTGGCTAGCATTGGGAAAGCTGAAGATACCATGAGGGAGCCCATAACCGAAAGCATCTTGATCATCTGACACATCTCTGTACAACTTTGTGGATGAGGATGAGAGGAGAAGAACTGTGTTCTATTTTCAGGGGCCCAGGTAACCCTCCGGCTCCATATTACAGCAGTAGTTGTATGATCACAGCCATGATCACATTGAATGGCGGTGCTGGCTCGAAGGGCCGAATGGCCGACTCCTGCACCTATTGTCTATTGTCTATAGTGGGAGGAGCTGGTTATAATTTGGGTCTCTGTCAAGAGTGATTCCAATATAATTGGGAGCAGTCCCATGATAAAAGCACTAATCTTCTTGGTGAAAGTATGAAATTCCTTCTGCTAACTGCTCAACTAGTATCATATGCTGCTCCGTGCCACATATTGCAAAGATGTACAGGTTTTTATGTTAATTGGCTTCAGTAAAAAAAATACAAATTGTTCCTAGTGTGTAGGATAGTGCTAGTGTATGGGGATCGCTGTTTCCGCGCTGTATCTCTAAACTAAACTCCACGACAATATCTATCAAATACAATTCCTACCTAATATTCACATGGTTCAATACTCCTTCAATACACTTATCAGATCTCTAAGAATGACACCTAGATTTTAGTATATTTGCACAATGTTGGGTAGTCATCCACAACAAGCACTTGACCCAAACATCAAGCAAACACACTCACCAATGAGTTTCATCCTTTAAAGTGCGAGAAAAGGCAATGCTTAGCCAGTAGTTACATTATAGGAGATGAGCAAAAATAACCTCCTTCACATACACCATGTTTTAGATGAGCAAATCTTCAATACAATATCACTTTGCAACAGATCAAATGCTGCAGATGAGTTCATTTGCTAATACTTCATTCTTTACTAGAGAAAATAATGCGCTTAGCGTATTCTATCCAGGGCACAGGGTGTGCTTAGGTGTAAAGAACCCAACCAAATGTTTCCATAAGATGTTCCCTCAGTTTCAGTACTTAGCAAAGTGGTTGAATGCTAAGATTAAAACAAATCTATTAGGTGACCTTTGTCACCATTGTGCATGGACCACTAAGTAGAGAACTTCATCAGTTAGGGTATTGAGTATAGAAGTTGGGATGTTATGCCACAGTTATACAAGATGTTGGCGAAGACCTATTTGGAGTCGTTTATTCAGTTTCGGCTACCCTGCTATAGGAAAGATGTTAAGATGGAGAGAGTGCAGAGATGATTTACAAGGATATTGAGGGCCTGAGCTGTAGGGAGAAGTTGGGCAGGCTAGGACTTTATTCCTTGGAGTGCAGGAGGATGAGGAGTGATCTGATAGAGGTGTATAAGATCATCAGTGACATCCAGAGTAGATGCTCAGACTCTTATACTTAGAATAGGGGAATCAAGAACCAGAGGACATAGGTTTAAGGTGAGAGGGGAAAGATTTAATAGGAATCTGAGGGGCAACCTTTTTACACAGAGGGTGGTGGGTATATGGAATAAACTGTCAGAGGAAGTAGTTGAGGCAAATACTATAACAGCATTTAAAAGACATTTGGAATCAGCTACACAGACAAGAAATGTTTAGAGAAATATGACCCAAACGTGGGCAGGTGGGGCTAGTGTAGATGGGGCAGCTTTGTCGGCATGGGCATGATGGGTCGAAGGGACCGTTTCCGTGACTCTATCCAACTGCTGTTGTAGGTCTTGTATATATATTTATGATGTGTCCACACTTCTCTGCCATAATGTGAGCAAAGCATTCTGCAGCCTTCCTGTCAGCCGTTACAGGCTGCAATATCTATATACTAAAACTCTCGTTTGTTTGTTTGTTCCTGAACTACAGCCAAAACGGTACACGATAGCGCGACAATTTTAGGGCCACTTTACTCACCGTCGTCCTTTTGGTGCTAATGGAAGAAGTTTCATTGAAATCGGTGTCATGTTTTTAAAGTTATTCACATTTTAAAGTTTAAATCTATCCCCTAGGGAGGGAGTGGGGAGGGAAGGGGGTGGAGGGAGGGATGGGGAGGAAGGAGGATAAGGGGGATTGAAGGGGGTGGAGTGGGGGGGAGGGGAAAGGGGGAGTGGGAAGGGGAGGGGGGGAAGGGGAGAGGGGAGAGGGGAGGGGGGAGGGTGGAAGAGAGGGTGCTGCACCAATGCAGGAGAGGTTTGGGCCCAACGGGTCCACTTGGTCTAGTTTCATTATAAAGTTCTTACATGGGACTCACTATTGCTATCCCCATTACTGCCACTATGGATAGAGTGCAGTAATTTAGCTGTGTAACCCATTGTGTTAACACAGAATATTCACCATAGAACAGTACAGCACAGGAAACAGGCCCTTCGGTCCACTATGTCTATGCTGATCTTAATGTCAATCTGAACTAATCCCATCTGCCTGCTCATGGTCTGAATCCCTTCATTCCATGTCTATTCATGGTCATGCCGATTTGTGATTATCTGCCCTGTTCCTGGCTTACCAACAGTTAACCAGCAGGGGGAGTAAAGAGGAGAAAAATAAAGATGGCTGCACCAAAATAAACGGTCCATCTCAGTCTTCCTTTCTATGGCATCATTAACGAGGTTTGCCATAGAAAAGAGTAAGAGGAATAGGGAGTCAGTTTGTAGAATCCTTCCAACACCTTGTACACTTAGCTGACATTCTGGAAAGATTTGCCTCAGGTTGGAAAAGCTCAGAAAGCATCAAACTGAAATCCTAACTCCCTATTGAACATTAAAATAACCATATAGTTTAATTTATCATTGTGATTTTAATACGCAAACATACACATATTCAGAAAGAATGAGAACTTTAATTTGTCATCCATCTACCACTTACCCAGTGAGACAAGTTCTAACTGGAAAAGAGAATTGTATTACAACTGAGGAATTACAATAATTGTCACGCAGTACAGAAAATCTACAGGTGGGCCCAGATATAATCATCCAAATTATGTTATACAAAACCTTTTCTTCCAAAGTTGAATTTATTTTAAATTGAGAACATAGGCAGCCATTGAGAACTTCCAGTCATAATCTTCAGATTGCATCAACCATTTTTTTAATTTAGCTGAGATTAGTAACAGGATAGACTGAAAAGTTCTTGCACTGATAATGGGGGTTTATCAGACTTACATTGGGAGAGGTGCGTTAGGTACGTGGAGGGAATGCATTTTAGCCTCCATTTCAGAACTAACTCATTAGTTTTGGCTTACAGCCCATTAAATTCTAACCTTTGTCCTTTTCTGGTCTGGAAACCTCACAGATTAGAAAGAGCAGAAAATGATGAAGTGTTGCTTGACAGCTGAGAGATTGGTACCTCACACGGCTGAGAGAGTAGAACAAACAGGTGTGCATGTGAAGATGCACCAAATATGGGAGCACGAGAGGGGGCTGGCGGGAAGGACCAGTAAGTGGCTTGTCCAAGGGAGCGCTGGCTGTTGAGCTAATTGAAAATACATGGCAATACATGGCAATCAATGGTAAACATCATAGTGTTTTAATCAACTTCATAGTGTAATAAAGTCCAACATATGTAATGTATGTACATATGACATCAATATCATGCTGTCAAATATTTTCAGACTAATGGGATTTTGGCAAGGACTGTCACACAATAAATTTGACTTTAATATTTTTGTTGCAGACTACAAAAATGTGTACGGTGCATCTAAATTTCTATCCCAAGTTATGAATCTACAATAAAACCATCAGATAATTCCTCTGGTTCAATTGACTGACTACTTCCTCACCTTAAATTTTCCCAATCACCTGTTCTCACTGCTTTTAAGGTTCTCACCTCAAAATAATCTTGATATTTAATTTTAGCCCAAGTGCAGTTTTTCTAATGGTTTTGTGACAGCTGCTCATTAATATCATGCTATGATGTTATGTGAAGTTTACATCAGCTATTGGCATTCTAAAACTTAATAAACATTTGTATTTAATCCCAGAAAAGGGTCCATAATTTTGAGCTGCATTTTACCATCAATTAAACAATTCACTAATCATTCCCATACTCCCTCGGTTTTCTGGTCAACTTCCCAAGCGGAATGCCACAATCACAGGAGTCATTCCTTACACATTTGCATAAACAATGTGAACTTTAGTTTATCATCTGCATGCCACTTGCCCAATGACCTACTTTTTAACTGGATAAAACGAAAAAAAGATGTAACATTGACTCAGAAACTGTAATAATGCTTGTTCCACAGTAACTACAGAGCAATGAAAATAGGTGGGCCAGACTGTGCCGTGAAATGTTGTTGCCAGGACAGCCTCCATGTAAGAATGAAGCATCGGGACCCTTGACCCAATCACCACCCTCAACCCTTGCATCCTCTTGGCCAATGTGCAGTCCAAAGAAAAGAAGATTATGGGGCGGCACAGTGGTGCAGCGGTAGAGTTGCCACCTTACAGCACCAGAGATCCAAGTTCAATCCTGACTACGGGTGCTGTCTGTATGGCGTTTGTATGTTCTTCCTGTGACCGCATGGGTTTTCTCTGGGTGCTCTGGTTTCCTCCCACACTCCAAACACATACAGGTTTGTAGGTTAATTGGCTATTGTAAATTGTAAATTGTCCATAATGTGTAGGATAGTGCTAGCATGGATCACTGGTCTGGGCGCTCAGTGAGCCGGAGGGCCTGTTTCCACGTTGAATCTCTCAAAGACTTAAGGGTAAGACTGCTTTACCAAAGGGCCATGAAGAAACACTGTGTACCCTGTTTTACAGAGACATGGCTTATCTCCAGCTCTCCAGCATAAGCCCTCCAGCTCAAAGGTTTCTCAATCCATTGCATGGACAGATGGTGTCATGAGGAAGGGAAGGGGCAGTGATGTGCAACTGCATCCTTGAGCTCCTCAGTGGCAGACCTCAATCAGTACTGGTTGGCAACAACATCTCCTCCGCGCTCAACATCAGCACAGGGGAACCTCAGGCTGCATGCTCAGTCTCTTGCTCTACCCTCTGTACACATGCTTAAGTGGCCAGACACAGCTCCAATGCCATCTTTAAATTCACCAATTATTGGACAAATAATCTATCGGACTTTTATAGGTGTTTGGTGAAGTGCACCCTAATTGGTTGTATCACAGCTTGATTTAGTAATGCGAACTCTCAAGAATGAAGGAGGCTGTAGAATGTGTTGGACATTGCCCAGACCATCACAGTTACTGACCTTTCCACTTCTGAAGGGATCTGCACAATGCACTCTCAGGAAGGCAGCTAACATTATTAACGATCCACACTACCCTGACCACGCACTCTCCGTGCTGCTCTCATTGGAAAGAAGGTACAGAAGGCTGAGAACTGTTACTTCCAGGTTCAAGAATAGGTTCTTCACATGACCATCAAGATCTTGAATCACCCTGTCACAACCCCACCTCAGCACCAACCTACTATGCACACTATGGTTGTTCTATGTACATTGATTTTTTTTGCAGTTTACTTAAAATAACTGATAATTTATTGTATTTTTAATTTGTTGTTGTGCGACGTTACAGCTGGTGGGACTGTTTTGTTCTGGTTCATATCTGGTGCATATGATAAAAAAAACTTTATTGAAACTCTTCAAAATAATGTCACACAAACTTATGTATTTTGTTTTCAAAATTGGCATTAACAGTTATTTTTAATGGGAACATGGGTAGTCACATGGGTAGTCACAGCCCCCAGTCACTTGCCTTTGAAAGTTATAACATGTACCTGGGATTAGTGATAGAATAGACTAAAATTCCTAGACAAATAGTGGGGTCTAAGTTTATCAGTCTTAAATGAGAAGTGATTCATTATTTACATGGAGGGTTTGTTCAGTACTTGGTGCACCCAGTAGAAACTGGGTAGAAGAAAAGTCCATGATAAACACAATCCAATGAAACAATTAAATGTGAGTTGATTCAATTTTGAGAAAACGTGTAACTTAAAAGACATGGACAAAGAAATTAGATTAACCCCCCTACCATCCCCCAGAGAGTATGTTCAGATACAATGCATTCTTTTTTTCTCTCCTTGGGGCAGTATTATATGCAATCAATAACTTTAACAAACTCCCACAAGGGTCTTTTGATTTTCATTCTGAAGGCTATTTTCCACATTACATAGAAGTGAATGAAATAAGTGATTAAATTGTCTCAGATATTCTCTCAGGCTCTTACTCTAACTCGAAAGACAGTCAGGTAAAACTATTGAGATTCGCCTCATTGCAAACTAAATTGGAAATTCCTACTTGGACCTTTAATGAATGAAATTACCTCTCATCCAAGACAATAATGCAGAGAGATTGTAGTTAAAGTGCAAATGCAATGGATACCCAATTTGAAAATGGAATAAAGTATTTGAAAAATGAGGCATAACAGTTAACAAAATGGCAGAACGAGCTCCACTGGACTGTAATGTGTATGGTCTAGCTGTATAGGAGCAATCAGACATCTTTGAAAGGCATGAGAGGATGAAAGTGGAAATAAAATACATTATCATTGTTTCTCCTACATAGTGTACTTGAGAGAGATTGCATGGACTTTCCAGTGGTGACTCAGTTGGAATTGCAGAAAATTCAAGATAGGCAAAAAGCTGCCGAAGGTGTCGATGGTGGACAATGAAAATTGGACCGTGTAACAGGAGCTGTTCCATTACAAGTAAATTCACAGTATATACTCTAACTGAACTTTTGCTTGCCATCTAAATTTTCCTCTCAAAGGTCAGGTGAATCATTATTGACTTGAAGAGTTGATCAGAAAACACGAGATTGGATTATAAAAATTAAAAATGGCAGGCAGTGGCAAGTGGAGTGCCGCAAGGCTCGGTGTTGGGGCCGCAACTATTCACCATATATATTAATGATTTGGATGAAGGAATTAGAAGTAACACTAGCAAGTTTGCATATGACACAAAGCTGGGTGGCAGTGTGAACTGCGACGAGGATGTTAGGACGTTGCAGGGTGACCTGGACAGGTTGAGTGAGTGGGCAGATGCATGGCAGATGCGGTATAATATAGATAAATGTGAGGTTATCCACTTTGGTGGGAAAAACAAGGAGGCAGATTATTATCTCAATGGTGTCAGGTTAGGTAAGGGGGAAATGCAGTGAGACCTGGGTGTTCTTGTACACCAGTCACTGAAAGCATGCAGGTACAGCAGGCAGTGAAGAAAGCTAATGGCATGTTGGCCTTCAAAACAAGAGGATTTCAGTATAGGAATTAAGAAGTTCTTCTGCAGTTGTATAGGGCCCTGGTAAGAACACATCTGAAGTATTGTGTATAGTTTTGGTCTCCTAATTTGAGGAATGACATCCTTGTAATTGAGGCAGTGCAGCGTAGGTTCACGAGATTGATCCCTGGAATGGCGGGACTGTCATATGAGGAAAGATTGAAAAGACTAGGCTTATATTCACTGGAGTTTAGAAGGATGAGAGGGGATCTTATAGAGACATATAAAATTATAAAAGGACTGGACAAGCTAAATGCAGGAAAAATGTTCCCAATGTTGGGGGAGTCCAGAACCAGGGGCCACAGTCTTAGAATAAAGGGGAGGCCATTTAAAACTGAGGTGAGAAGGAACTTTTTCACCCAGAGAGTTGTGAATTTGTGGAATTCTCTGCCACAGAAGGCAGTGGAGGCCAAATCACTGGATGGATTTAAGAGAGAGTTAGATAGATATAGCTCTGGGAGCTAGTGGAATCAAGGGATATGGGGAGAAGGCAGGTATGGATTACTGATTGTGGATGATCAGCCATGAACACAATGAATGGCTGTGCTGGCTCGAAGGGCCAAATGCCCTCCTCCTGCACCTATTTTCTGTTTCTATGTAAAACTTTTTTGAATAGCAGCTCAAATCTATGGTGACAGTGACAAAAACTAAGAGAGAACCTCTGACGATAAATGTGATCTTATTGTGTTTAGTTTTCAAGTAAGGCAACCAATACACACATATATAATAGTCCGATGAGAAAGGGCAACATATTGTCCAGATAATTTATCCACTGCTGAAAGTATGACTACATGGATTAAAATGTCAATCGATGTGCTGTACTGACTTGATCCCAGCATTGATCAAGCATTCATTGCTCCAGCTAAACCATTCTCTGAAACTCACACAGCGAACAAGTTCAGCAGTAGAAAACTATTTAAGAGAGATTATTAGGTACTCGCAAGTTAGTTGCTGATGGAAACCTGGTGTCTACATCTTGAGTTATATAAAGGTTCAGTATTTTCGCAATTTGAAACAAAGATGGGAATCTTTTCGCAGAAAAACGAACTCACAGTCCTTCAGGGAAGGCGGTTCATGTACCATGGGACACCCATGACGTGAAGTCGGAACTGGAGCCAGGGAGCCCACCCGTTCCCGGAGAGATGCTAACACTGATGGGACTGTAGGCAGCTGGTCTGAAGGGTCCGGAAACAGATCTCCGGGTACTCGAAGTGTCGAGCCTTATACTAGCTCTGCGGACGACGCACCGAGATTTAGCTTAAGAGCAGTCCGGATGCCCAAAAGAACCCAAGGGAGCTGGTCTACCCAGTCCGGGCCTTCAAGCCTTGCACTGAGGGACGCCTTAAGTTGGCGGTGGAACCTTTCTACGAGTCCATTTGCCTGGGGGTGATATGCAGTCGTGGGTTGTAACTTGGACCCGTACAGTTCTGCGAGCGCGGCCCAGAGGTACGAAGTGAATTGTGGGCCTCTGTCAGTGGTAATAACTGCCGGGACCCCGAAACGAGCTACCCAATGAAGGGCCAAAGCCCTAGCACAAGACGCTGATGAAATATCAGACAATGGGAAAGCCTCTGGCCACCGGGTGAACCGATCCACCACCGTGAGGAGGTGGGTGTAGCCCCTGGAGGAAGGCAAAGGACCGACCAAATCCACGTGGATGTGGAAAAAACGAACAGCCGGGACCTCGAAATCCTGTACGGGGGGCTGGACATGGCACTGGACTTTAGCGGTCTGACAGGGAACGCAGGCACGCGCCCAACCCGCTACCTGTTTCCGTAGGCCATGCCAGACAAACCGAGCTGCTACCAAAGCAGAGGTGGAGCGGATGGACGGGTGCGCCAGCCCATGAATGGCATCGAAAACCCGGCGCTGAAGGGAGGGCGGTACTACCGGCCTGGGACGGGGAAGAGAAACATCGCACCAGACTTTTGTGCCTTCTGACCCACAAGCTACCTGGGCCAACTTCAATCCCGAAGTGGTGGACTGGTATGCCGAAGCGGTATCCGCTAGAAGCTGTGCCTCCGCAAGCTCTTGGGGATCCACTTCGCAGTCCACCGCCGAAATAGGGGGAAAAGCAGGTCTAGACAGGGCGTCAGCAACGGCATTAAGCTTACCCGCGACATGACGGACATCGGTGGTGAATTCGGAGATAGCAGTCAGGTGCCGCTGCTGGCGGGCCGACCATGGGTCAGACAATTTGACAAAAGCAAATGTTAATGGTTTATGGTCCGTAAAGGCCACAAATGGGCGGCCCTCAAGGAAGTACCTGAAATGACGAACAGCTAAATAGAGGGCCAAAAGCTCTCGGTCAAATGCGCTATACTTCAGCTCAGCCGAATTTAGTTGCCGGCTGAAAAACGCCAAAGGCTGCCAACGGCCACCGACCTGCTGCTCCAGAACCCCGCCCACCGCCACGTCAGAGGCGTCAACCGTCAGGGCCGTGGGGGCGGAGGGGCTCGGGTGGACCAACATGGTGGCGTCTGCCAAAGCTGCCTTAGCTGCTGTAAAAGCCGACTCTGCGGTCGGGGACCACAACAACTCTACCGGATTCCCTGCAAGGCATTGGAAAAGTGGGCGCATGACTCGCGCAGCTGCCGGGACGAACCTATGGTAGAAATTAACCATGCCTACGAACTCCTGTAGCCCTTTTACTGTGGTGGGCCTAGGAAATGCCCGGATAGCCTCCACCTTTTCGGGCAAAGGGGAGGCGCCGGCAGGTGTAATTCTGTGCCCTAGAAAATCAAGAGCAGGAAGGCCGAATTGACATTTGGAGGGTTGGATTATGAGCCCGTGGTCTTGGAGCCGCTGGAACACGGTCCGCAAGTGGGCCTGGTGTTCCTGTACTGAGGTGCTGGCAACCAGGATGTCGTCTAAATAAATAAACAAAAAGGGTAAATCCCGGCCCACGCGGTCCATCAGTCGTTGGAAAGCCTGTGCCGCGTTCTTTAAACCGAAAGGCATACGCAACCATTCAAACAACCCGAACGGAGTAATCGTTGCAGTTTTCTGTATGTCCTCCGGTCACACCGGGATCTGGTGGTATCCTCACACCAAATCGATTTTGGAGAACACCACCGCTCCTTCCAGCCCAGATGAAAAGTCCTGTAGGTGCGGTATGGGGTAGCGATCAGCCGTGGTGACAGCATTGAGACGCCGATAATCGCCACATGGTCTCCACCCCCCAGATGCCTTGGAGACCATATGTAACGGCGAGGCCCACGGGCTGTCAGACTGATGAACAATTCCCATTTCCTCCATCTTCCTGAACTCTGCCCGTGCCACCACCAGTTTGTCTGGCAGTAGCCTCCTGGCCCGAGCGAAAACAGGAGGGCCTTCGGTGTGGATGTGATGGACCACGCCGTGCTTGGCCGAAGACGTGTCGAAACGTTGAATGAGCAGCTCTGGAAACTCCGCCAGAATCTCAGCATACGAGTCGGGGGCCGCGACGACGGCCTGGACAGTAGGGCTGGGCGAGGAGGCGATTGTCGGAGCGACGTGCTCATCTTCGGCGGAGGGTCGGAGGTCGTTATCGCGGACATCAGGGACCAGTGAAAAAGCCCAGAGAAAATCTGCTCCCAAGATCGCTTGTTTGACGTCGGCTATGATGAATGGCCATTCGTACGTGCGGAGGCCTAACACAAGAGACATCTTCCGTATACCGAAAGTGCGAATTGGGCTGCCATTAACCGCGATGAGGGTGGGACCTGTCTTACCCGATCTGGTTTCGAGGTCGGTCGGCGGCACTATACTGACGATGGCTCCCGTGTCCACCAAAAATTCTGTGTCCGTGAATCGATCATGGACATAGAGGCGTCGGTTCTGGCCAATCGTAACTGCCCCTATGTACGATCGGCCGAGGCATTTCCCGCGAAGGTACAAGGTGAGCGGCAGTTGCGGGATTCGCTACCCCATCGTAGGTGATAATAGCACCAGCCGCGCTTGTGCGGATCTTTTTGGCGGGCTTTCGGAGAATTGGCGGGAGACGTGGCGCCATCTTGCCGTCGCTGTGGCCTGGTCACTGATGTCGAGACCTTGTTGATCGAACCGCTTGCCTGGTCCTTTGCCTTGTTTTTAGCCGCTATGAGCGCGTCCGCTTTCGCTGCATATGCTTCGGGGTCCTTAAAAGAACAATCCGTGAGCAGCAGTCGGACATCCTCAGGAAGCTTCTCGCGGAATGCCTGTTCGAACATAGGGCAATCCGTATGCTCACCGGCTAGCATCATCATTTCGGACATGAGGACGGAAGGCAGTCGGTCTCCAAGATCCGGTAGGTGCAGAAGTCTTGCCGCACCACCATGCTTATTAAACCCGAAGATTCGCAGTAATACTTTCTTCAGGGCCTCGTACTTGCTTTCCGCAGGTGGATTAACGATGAACCGCATCACGCGCGTGGTCGTCTCCGATGATAGAGCGCTGACGAGGTAGTAATACCTCGTGGAGTCGTCCGATATCTTCTTTATATGAAATTGAGCTTCGGTGTGTATAAAGCAAGATTGCGGTGCGTGCGTCCAAAACCACGGAAGGTGAACGCTTACCGCGCTTGACTCCGGTGTGCCCGGCGCGGCCATCGCCGACTAGGCGTCGGGTCCCTGCATAGTCGGTGATCGTCCAGATCACGTCGGGGTCACCAATATGGCGAGTCCGGAAACTTGTTGGTTGTAGAAGAAGTTTATTGCAGCCGCAATATTCGAATACAGAGTTAAACAACAAGGTAAAGGACAACCATCAAAAACTTACTGTCTTCTTCGAAGACTTCGCCGAACTAACTATTTCGGGCGCCAAACGCGCACATGACATCGCTGGCCAATCAGCGATGTCGCTCCCTGGACCAATCCCCATGGTCGCGTTCACACGTGACCTCGCTGGCCAATCCGAGGGTTCGACGACCTGGACCATTCTCTATGGTCGCTACAGTATCCTTTATTCCAAAACAGCAGATATTATATTCTTCCCGAAGAAGGATCTCAACCTGAAACATTGCCTGTTCATGCCCTCCAGAGATGCTGCCTGACCTGCTGAAACACTCCAGCAGTTTGTATTCGACGCAAGATTCCAGCATCTGCAGGTTCTTGTGTGCCTCTTACATTCTTCCTTCTCAGAGGGCGGCAGTCTGAGTGGGCACATATTTTTTGCCAGGATTGCAGTGCCTTCACAGTACATTATGTCATAGGAGGGTCCCCTGTACGTTTACCAACTTGGTTTCCTTATTTAATCTATCAATTCTTTGACACCTCAGGGGTTCAACGTTTGGGCACAGTCTGGTATCACACCCTTCCATTCACCAGAACACAATTGTAATACCAGAAGACACCACACTGTTGATGATTTTTGCTGCAAATAAAGATAAAGAATATTCTCCACTCAACTCAAGCATCTTCCCCACTACTGATGTAAGGCTAACTGCTCTATAATTCCACGTTTACTCTCTCCCTCCTTTCTAAAAAAATGGGGTTACATGGCTACCCTCCAGTCCACAGGAACTGATCCAGAGTCGAGAGAACATTGGAAAATGATCACCAATGTATCCACAATTTCTAGGGCCACCACCTTGAGTACTCTGGGATGCAGACCATCAGGCCCTGGGGATTTATTTACCTTCAGTCCCAATAGTTTACCTAACACCATTTCCTGACTAATGTGGATTCCCTTCAGTTCCTCCCTCCCACTAGATCCTTGGTCCCCAAGTATTTCTGGGAGATTGTTTGTGTCTTCCTTAGTGAAGACAGAACCAAAGTACTCGTTTAACTGTTCTGCCATTTCCTTGTTTCCCATTATATATTCACCTGTCTCTGATTGTAAGGGACCTACATTTGTCTTCACTAATCTTTTCCTTTTTACATAGCTGAAGCTTTTAGAGTCAGTTTTTATATTTCCTGCAAGCTTTCTTTCATGCTCTTTTTTCCCCCTCTTAATTAACCCTTTTGTCCTCCTCTGTTGAGTTCTAAATTTCTCCCAGTCCTCTAGTTTGCTGCTTCCTCTGGCCAATTTATATGCCTTTTCCTTCCCTATTTTATTTTTTCACCGGACAGGGATGAACAATTTTTGGAGTTCATCCATGCGGTCTTTAAATCTTTGCCATTGCATCTTCACCGGCAACCCTTTAGGTATAATTGAAAAGACTTTTCACTGTAGATATGGAATTAAAGTATACAGATAGAAAATCCTCCTGTTTTACAAGCTTGCTATTCGGGGAGGCCTTGGAAGCGGAGGCTGTGAGCAGCCGAGGAGATGGCCCTGGGGTTGGCATCGGCAGCTCCGTGTGCTATAACCAAAATCCGTTATAGAAACATAGAAACATAGAAACATAGAAAATAGGTGCAGGAGTAGGCCATTCGGCCCTTCGAGCCTGCACCGCCATTCAATATGATCATGGCTGATCATCCAACTCAGTATCCCGTACCTGCCTTCTCTCCATACCCCCTGATCCCTTTAGCCACAAGGGCCACATCTAACTCCCTCTTAAATATAGCCAATGAACTGGCCTCAACTACCTTCTGTGGCAGAGAATTCCACAGATTCACCACTCTCTGTGTGAAAAAAAAGTTTCTCATCTCGGTCCTAAAAGACTTCCCCCTTATCCTTAAACTGTGACCCCTTGTTCTGGAATGAAGGGTCTGTTAAAACAAGGGTTTACTGTGTTAGGTATTCAATATCTATTTTTGTATAGTCTTTTCATTGACTGGAAAGCAACCAAACAAAAGCTTTTCATTGTAGGTATGGATGTGAAAGTGGGATAGTATAGAACCAGTGTGAACAGGTGATCGATGGTTGGCATGGACTCGGTGGGCCAAAGGGTATGTTTCTATGTTGTACCTTTTGATCAATCCGCTATATAAAATAAAGTTGTTTCACTCTTGGCATGTTCAGTGCCAAGTCCATTTATAATATGCTGGTCTATATATTGTTGTTATGATGACCTTGCCACAATGGAAACTCTGGCCTTCTCCACAAGTAATGACTGTTCAACTGCTGCATATTTTCTTATGGCTTCAGAAGTACTGTTATGGGGCACGACCCTGGAAATTTTACTACCATATTTGTCATATTGCATTTGTCATCACCCACATGTTCACAGAATGGTAAGATATGTGTTCAAAGTAAATGTTCTCACGCTTGAAGAAAGTGTTTACAGAAAAAAATGGGTGCCGAGTTAGCAGCTTTCAAGACATTCAAAATATCTGCCAGCTGAGTCTAATCATATTCAACATGAATATAACCTGCCAACCTCGCACGCTCTAGGCTTGCACACAAATAATTGCCACCTCAGGCAAAGGAAAAGAACATGGTTAAATCTGTAGAATTATATTTCAACTAGGAACCAATGCCTCCCAGAGAACAAAATCAGCAGACAAAAACTTTAATGGTCAAAGTATAGAAAGTCAAGGACCTAAAATGGATAAATTAATTAGTGTAGATAACGTCACAGCTGGCATGGACATGGTGAGCTGAAGGACCTGTTTCTTTACCGCATGGCCCTATAAGCAAAGGATATGAAATGTAGATCAATGGTTCACTGCTTTATTTGTCACATGTGCAACTGCACAGTGAAATTCTCTGCAGATTAACACATGCAGGCGCCACCATGTTTTGATGCCAGTTCCAAAGTGGATCATGCCCACACGATCTGTCTACAAGAGCAGTCTGCTGTAGGCCCTTGCTCCCATTTATGATTTTATTTGCTGTGAAAGGTCCAAAGAAGGCTTTTCCATACTATCTGATATAAAATGTCAATGTACGGCAGTCTTTTTGATTGTCATTCCTGGTGTGCAGTACTTTCTCTGTCGACAAAAATGTGTCAGTACGCACATTGCTCCTGGCTGTATCTATGGCAAGTCACCATCCTATCAACTGCTTAAGATGTTTAAGAGCATGACGCCTAATTTAATTCTTTAAGCAATTAAACACGAGTTAAAAATTCTAAAAAAATTTAAATCTCCTTTTAACCTTTTAACCAGTATGTCGTTTCCCCGTGTACCGTCACAAAAAAGCACTGGTGGTATGCAGTTTAATCTGGTCATGAAGCCCTGCACAAAGGCATAGTTTGCCTTATTGCATATATAATTGAGCGGTAATGGTTCATGATGGAAATCCAGAACATTTAGATAGATATTTCTTAAATAATCTCACCATCAGCTTATGTTTTCCAGGTGCTTTCCAAGATGACACTGCTCTTGTTCCTAAAGTGTTCTACAGCCAATGAGATACTCTGGAAATGCAATGTGGAAGTTCTGTTGATATATGCGAAGAGCAAGCTCCTACAACAGCCATGCAAATAAAACCAAACAATTTGTTTTTCCAGCAAAGAGGATTGAGGAATAGATTCCAGGAGTCCAAGGATAATTTCCCTTCTTCTTTTTGTGCCCTGTTATCTTGTACCTGAAAGAACAGATAGTTCAACACCTCATCAGAAAGATGGGACTTCTCAAGATGAAGTACCCCTTCAATACTACAGATTTGCCTATATTTCTTAAGGACCTGAACCCTAAATCCTCAAAGGAGTGCCAATGACAGTGCTTGACACATACCTACAACATTCAAAATAATCTCTAAACTAAACTAAACTAAAAGCAGCAGTTCATTTGGCCCTCATGCCTTCTCTGTCATTCAATAGGATCACAGATGAGTTTTTCCTTACATCAGCACCACTGTCTTGCCTTCAATTCATATTCAACTCTATCTTGAGCTTATTCAATTATTGAGCTTCCACAGCCACTTCGGTAGAAAATTCCTGCTAGCAGCCACCAAGCTTTACATCTTCAGGAAACTTGGATCTATTGCATTTGATCTCTTCATCCAAATACATACTGTAGTATATAGATGCTATAAAACCAAACATTGAAGATACTGGAAATCTGAAACAAGATTAGAGGCGCTGGAAATACTCAGCAGGGCAGGCATCATCTGTGGAGGGAGGAATATGGTTAGTATTTCAGATCAATCAGCTCTCATCAGAATCCAGATTCAGAGACAGTTTCTTCCCAGCAGTTATCAGGCAACTGAACGGTCCTCTCATCAGTTAGAGTGCGGACCTGACCTATCATCTATCACCTTTGAATTCTAATCTCTAATCGGCCTTTATAGGACTTTATCTTGCATTATAGGTTGTATCCTTTATCCCTTATCTGTACACTGTGGATGGCTTGATTGTAATCATGTATAATATTTTCTTTGACTGAATTACACACACACAAAAGCTTTTCACTGCACCTCGGTACACATGACAATAAACTAAACTAACTAACTAATGTGGCAACAATAAACTACACTAAACTAAACTAAGAATTCAAAGTTGAAAGCACGAAGGAATGTTGGTTATTTAGCGAACGTCCCCCAAAATATTTGAATAATTTCCTCACTAAAGAGGTGAACAGAGCATTTCCTACATTTTAAGCTACTGCATCCTATTGATATAAAGCCATTACATTAAAAAGGGATTTGTAATATTTAATTGCGATAAGGATTCGCCAGAATTGTCCAATAAAGAGTGCCAAAAAAATATTGCAATTACTTTCTGAAGACTTGTTACTACTTTGGAATGGGGAGCTTTTTATTTAAAGAAGTATTTTGTTTTTACATATGTTAAAATTTTCAGTATATTTGTTTCATTCACATTATTTTCAATATTTATTTAATTCGCATGGAGTTCTCTGGAGTGAGAAACATATCAAACCATGATTATTAATTTTTCCTTGAAGTTGCACACCGCAATGCAATTTTGGTTGTGCTGTTGAAGTTATTTTAATTTGAAATCCCACTAATGGTCACTGATCCATAAAACATTTAGGTTTTCCTTCATAGAACTGGTGTGATTTATGTTCCTGCTCTTTTGTGGTTGCCAGTATAATTTGATTGTCATTCTTGGCAGGATTACGAAAGAGAGTCAGGGTTCAGGTCAGTTCCTGCACTCTTTGTTAGCTCAATAGCCTTGAGTCAAGACACAGAGTGGCCACTGATCCTCTAATTAGAGCTTTGACAGAGCAGCACAGTAGCTCTGTCAGATGGAACACCAGTGAACTCTCCAGTAAATTAACCAAGACAAAGGCAGAGAAAAGGAAACCAATGTACAGCAGTGCACAAAGTTATCTGGAACCTCCCCTTCGTGCCAGGATAAATTACTTGCTACAGCAATAAAAGAAAAGGAACTTTATTGCTGTTGTCCTTCAATTATTTAATGAAGGCACATTGACTTGGATAATTTTAGGTGCAGTGCAATACACAAATATAGCAAACGTTAAACCAGGCATTGATTTACGAAGAACATCCCATTTACTAAATGTGCTATTTATTATGATTTAGGCTTAATCCAAGGAAGTGGTAACAGTCAATACAAAATAATAATAATAACATTGTAATAGCAAATACAGAAACAACAGTTTGATAAATCTGTTGGGATTTGAAGTTGGAATAACAGACTAGATAATGTTAAACCAGTTGATGCGCTCTTATCTTTGCTAAATTGTGAGATTATTGAACAAAATTCGAGTGCACATTATTGGGAGTAATGCATGGATTGGTTAATCAATAGAAAATAGGGACAAATATGTTATTTTTGGGTTAGGAGACTATGATCAGTCAGATTTAGACTGCTGTTTGCATCAACAGGGTGCAAGGTGATCAGTTTAGTGCATTCCTCATTGAGGTAGGAACTTAATTTAGACTCAAAAGCAGTTAGCGCATCATTATCAAAAGGTAGGAAGGTTTTATAGAATAGGCAGTCAAACTCATTTTGAAGGAAACTCGGAGGAGATACAAAAAGAAACGACAATAGAACATTAAATTTATTATCAAATCTGAAACTGATATACAAAAAGAGGGTAAGATAAATGCAAATAGAAGAGAATAGACAAAAAAAATAAGGTTAAATGTTATTGGAAATTTTAAACATATTTATCATGAAAATCTGTAATACAATACAATACAATACAATATATCTTTATTGTCATTGTACAGGGGTACAACGAGATTGGGAATGCGCCTCCCATACGATGCAATAATTTAATTAGCTAGTCAGTATTAATTTAAACAACCCAATGAAACAAATTGTAACCGTTTTAAAACAGAATAAAGTGCAAGTAGATCTTTCCCGGATCACTGTGCGATGTGACCATCTAGCTCAGCAGGACCGGTTCATAGCAGCTATGACCCTGGGGATGAAGCTGTTCCTGAGTCTGGAGGTGCGGGCTTAGAAGGCCTTGTATCATCTGCCCGATGGAAGGAGTTCGAACAGACTATTGCAGGGGTGTTAAGAGTCTTTGTGGATGCTGGTGGCTTTTCTGAGGCATTGTGTGTTGTAGATGCCCTCCAAGGCTGGTAGCTGTGTTCCGATGGTCCTCTGAGCTCTATGGACTACCCGCTGAAGAGCTTTACTCTCTGCCTCCATGCAGCTGAGGTACCACACAGGGATGCCATGTGTTAGGATGCTCTCTATGGTGCAGCGGTAGAATGTCGTCAGCAGCTGTTGGGGTAGACCAGACTTCTTCAGTGTTCTTAGGTAGAACAGTCGTTGCTGTGCCTTCTTGACCAGCGCAGCAGTGTTATTGGACCATGTTCGGTCCTCCGAAATGTGAGTGCCCAGAAACTTGAAGCTGGACACTCTCTCCACACTGTCCCTGTTGATAAAGATCGGGGCGTATTCCCCGTTATGTGACCTACAGAAGTTGATGATCAGCTCCTTGGTCTTGGTGGTATTTAGGGACAGGTTGTTATCAGAGCACCAGTCCGCCAGGAAGAGATTATAATCTAAAGAAAATATGTTTTCGTGCTAGAAAGTTTCATGTTATTAGAAATTCATTTAGTTTGAAATGAATGTGTTGCAAAATCTTCTTGACCTATTATAGGAATGTAGTGAATCAGTACAGCAATTCCTTTTATTTCAGTGCTGAGCTTCTCAACAAACTGCTGGTTCGACACAATTCCTGGAGAAACAGGGAAAAAAGGACAGAAACTTCCCAACTTCCACATTCACCTGGCCTATGGAGACATCTGATTTCTGCAATAACGATGATGCGCATTGTTACTTCTACAACAAAGTTAATTTCTCTACAGCATAAACAAGGAGGATCCCTAAGGGAAAACTGTTAAATATGAAGACACTTGTATTCAGTTCGCAAGCTTTAAGCAATGGAAGAATGGATGCAGCATCTCTGGAGAGAAGGAATGGGTGATGTTTTGGGTCTGAAGAAGGGTCTCGACCTGAAATGTCACCCATTTCTTCTCTCCAGAGATGCTGCCTGTCCCACTGAGTTACTCCAGCATTTTGTGTCTAGAGCAGAATAACAATCTGTTCACTTGAAGCTTTGGAAGACACTGTGAATCTACTGCTGGAAAAAGCAGTGTTGATATTGCCAAGCTTCTTGTAAGTATAAACATACCATATTTCTTGAGCAATAAGTTTTATTTGTGAAAATGACATTATCTGATGAAACTTTCATTATGACAATTTTTAACAACAAAATGTTTATTTTTCATAATATTCCCAGGAAAGATTCTCCCACCTGGATTTAAATTGACTAATAAAACTGCAATAATAATAGAAATTCAAAAGATTTGTAGCCGCCAATAGACAAATCCTGTGCCATCACATTCTGCTGCCAGCAATGACTAAATAACAGTATTTTTAATCTGAAGCAGGGGATGTGAGGTGAAATCGCATTCTGAAGTCTTCTTGAAGGAAAAAGTAATCTAGGCTCTCTTGTGGACAGAGGACAGTAATATCAGAGGTGCTCCCTTTCAGATTATACCAAAATCTTAGCCACAACCTCTCTCTTAAATGGATTTAACAATCTCATGGCATTTGTTCATAGAAGAGGAAGCACTCTCATGAAATCCTGGCCAATTTATATCCTTATCTCACATCATGAACACAGACTGGTTATGAATACTTAGTTGTTTGTGGACTTTGCCACCTGTAATTTGGCTATAACATCTCCCTTCATTTAAAAAAAGCTTTCAATGTGGTTCTTTAACTGCAAAGGTCTTTGAGAATTTGTAAAAGTTAATATTGAAATGCAACTTCTTTTCATTTCTGTAACAAATACAGTCAACAAATGCTCCTTTGGAACTGATTGTGTGCTTAACAAGAAGGGGATGTGTGCATTGCATTGCGAACGCAAATACAAAGATGTATTTTATGATAATAATTTGGGAAAGGCAGCCACTATAGATCAGAGAAAGAAGAACTTGCCTGACCAACATGTTTAACTTATTTGCTGTACTTCAACTTCCAAAGCTTTTCACAAAATCCTGCATAAAAGGTTACTGGTTAAACTTAAAGCAGTGGGGATTCAAAGTAAAGGCTGGAAATGATGTCAATGGGGGAAGTGCTGTGCAGATTGCCTCAGGGTTCACTGTTGGAACCCCTACTGTTTTTAATTTACATTAATGACTTGATTTCAAAAGTTCAATGCAAATACTCAAATTCATAAGCAAGGAGAGGCAGCTGAATATGAGGTATCAACGCAAGAACCCTAATGTGAACTGGACAAAATATACAAGTGGGCACATGAATAGTAGATGAAATTTAAAGCATAATAGTGAACAATACTCCATGTAAAGAAAATAGGGTAACTGTGCACTTGAAGGATCCTGTGCATGGAGAACATAATACATGTTGTATGCCCTTCTAATACACACGAAACAATCAATAGATTGAAATATAGAATGATATAGTTACATTCGATTCAGACAGCCATGTCTGGACCTGCAAGTATTTTTTAAAGCACAGTAGCAGGTGCAGTCACAGGATTGCTAATCCCAGATGTTCCTCCTGGCATGCCATATTTTGTATCATTTCAGACACTTAAATACTCCATCTGCTGTTCTTTAAAACATAAATCTTAACAACTTGGATTTGACACTGCAGCTGCAAAACATGCACTTTCCATTTTGTAAGAACCCCTTTCTAAGTTCCTCTCCTTTAACACCAGTCTGGTCAACAAATATTTCATCGCAGTTCCCTTCCTAACGATTATGTAATCAATATTTTAGGTTTGCTTCAAAGTATATGTACATTTGATACACCAAAGTCAATAAAAATAGAACATGTTGGCAGTGCAGCATTAAAAAGGCACTGAAGAATTAATAAAGAGCGAGACAATTAAAAATATTCACCTTCAGCAAGGCTTCTCTAGTTTCCCTTTTAGGCAGAGCTGATGTATGCATTGCACTTGTGCCTTTTAAAAAAGGTAATGAGTCCATTATCAGCTTTAAACAAGTCTCCTACCTAATCCCCAGTTTGCTATGGGTGTGGGGGGAAGGAGTGCTTGTGTTACAGGTTTATAATTTTCAGTTTGGGAAAGTTGGGTATTTGGCAGCATGGTGTCGTGATATCCAAAAGCTTAGTGGAAGCAAAAGCAAATTTGATGATGATTGGGACTGGAGACATGGATGGCCAGTTTAAACCAATAGAAAATCCCCCAATTCAGAGGAAAGTGGCAGTGGGAATTTGGAGAAAGATATCGAGAGGGGAAAGAGAATGCATGATGCAAGCTTTCGGCTCACCTTGTGGCATCTGGAATAGCACTTCTCCACCTCATTCCGGACTAGCATTTGCAAGGCCATTTTGAGGAACACGGATTGATATATATCATATATATATATATATATACAGCCGGAAACAGGCCTTTTTGGCCCTCCAAGTCCGTGCCGCCCAGCGATCCCCGCACATTAACACTATCCTACACCCACTAGGGACAATTTTTACATTTACCCAGACAATTAACCTACATACCTGTACGTCTTTGGAGTGTGGGAGGAAACCGAAGATCTCGGAGAAAACCCACCCAGGTCACGGGGAGACCGTACAAACTCCTTACAGTGCAGCACCCGTAGTCAGGATCGAACCTGAGTCTCCGGCGCTGCATTCGCTGTAAAGCAGCAACTCTACCGCTGCGCTACCGTGATCTCACAAATTTATATATGTGTTATCTCACAGGATCAAAATTCTGTTACATCAATCACTGAACAGTAAAAGTACAAAATTCTACAAATCTGCAACATTTCATGAACTCATGGATGTGTTATTATTCTCATGTTAGAGCCAAGTCTCATTACATATTGCAATGGAAATGGAACTATGAAATTCTTACTTGCTGAAGCTTTACAGGCATATTAACACATGAACGCAAGAAATAAATATACAATAAAATGCCACAGCAGCTGTTTTTGAACCTGAAGATAATTGTTCTCAGGTTCCTGTACCTTAAACTTGATGGTAGCAGCGAGATGAGAACACAGTGATAAGCAGCAAGAAGTTTATCAGAAAATTATGCATGGTGCAGCAAGAATCTGCAAATAAGTCAGGCATGGTGTGATACCCCATCAGTGATCTAGTGCCTGGGAAGGGTCTGCCTTGCATCATGGTACCTACCACTCCTACCACAGGTCAGTGGACCGTGCATTCATAGCCCACTTCCAAAATTCAGACACATTACAGACAGACACTTCTGACAATGCTGCAAGGTGTGCTGTTGCACAAGTAATCCTGCTCAGTACAAGAGGAACTGCAGGTTCGGACATTCAGTGTATGTGCTTGCTGAGGAGCTGTGGTGCAAAACCACCATCCGTGAGATTATGATTGAACGCCTGTACGTTTCATCCCATATTCAAAAACGTGCAGCTTTGTAGTAATTAGCTTCTACAAATTGTCATTAATGTCTAGAATAGAGCTAGATATGTCTAGGATAGACCATAGAATGGGTGATCATCAGTTGGCGCGGACTTGGTGGGCTGAAGGGCCTGTTTCCATGCTGCATCTTTAAATTAAACTAAGCTAAAAAATCAAGTTTGTTCATTTTTTCTTCAGGTTGAGATTTTATTGCTATTACATTCACTTTTGCCTTGAACTTGTTTTCCTTTCCTATTCGTTATCAGTCTGGCTTCAAGTGTGCACCCAAAACTGATAATAATCAAAGTGCCAGCCTAAATTCAGGCAAGTCTGTACATGCTACACTGGAAGTTTGAAGCAATGCTCTAATACAAACTCTCACCACTTCCACAAAAATAAGATAACACACAAGTCCCAATTTAATGAGTTGTTACAAATATTCAAGCCTGGACTTGCACTGGCCATATTTACTTTGGATTTCCTGTTGGCAGTGTTAGATGTTTATTCTGTTATATACTGTTAGATAGAGCTCTTAAGGATAGCGGAGTCAGGGGGTATGGGGAGAAGGCAGGAGCGGGGTACTGATTGAGAATGATCAACCATGATCACATTGAATGGTGGTGCTGGCTCAAAGGGCCAAATGGCCTACTCCTGCACCTATTGTCTATTGTCTATTGTTATTTATCTGGTAATCATTACACATCCAGCTATGCAATTTCTCAACTGATTCACAGTGAATCCCTATTTAGTGATGTGTCTAGAACAGAGTTGTTGTTTGTTGATCACATTCAGATCCAGTGGAAGAAAGAACGACAATCTGGCCAACAAAAAAAATCCTAGTCCATGTGTTGAGTGGGATTTATTTGCAGCTAGGAGGTTATGATCTCTGGTGTGTCTAATTTCTAAATTGTTTGCTTCTTGCAGATTCCTAGCTGGAGTACATGGATACGGTTCTTCCTCTCGGGTATAGATGATTTATGATATTCAATTCATTAGCCCATGTAGTGGCACTGATAGTTCATGGTTAAACTAATTTGTTTTTTTTAGTTTAGTTTAGAGATACAACGTGGAAACAGGCCCTTCGGCCCACCGAATCCGTGCCGACAAGCGATTCCCACACACTAATACGATCCTGCACACACTAGGGACAATTTACAATTTTACCAAGCCAATTAACCTACAAAACTGTATGTCTTTGGAGTGTGGGAGGAAACCGGAGCTTTCGGAGAAAACCCACGCAGGTTATAGGGAGAATGTACAAATTCCGTACAGACAGCAGCCGTAGTCAGGATCGAACCCGGGTCCCTGGCACTGTAAGGCAACAACTCTACCACTGCACCACCATGCCACCCCTAACTGAAAGGTATTTCAACGATCAACAATAAGCAAGGCTAAATGAGAGAGGGAAATGTTATCAATGATATTCATCTGTTCAGCAATGGAAGATTCATCTTGAAAAGAAAATGGTCCAGAGCATTTCAATATTTCTGCAATGTTTATTGCCTGCACTTGTAAAATGTTAACAAGATCAAAATGTTGGGGATTTAAACAGACAACCTGCTATAATTTTGTTTTATACCAGAACATAAAAGGTTTGAAGTTATTGTAAAAAAAACAGATTTAAAATACCCTTTCCAGCAACATGGTGGGGGTCAAGGAAAGAGCTTTCACATCGCCGCCCTGATTCCACCAATCTTTCCACCACTACGCACAAGAAGCCATTGTGTACAGATGCCGAGAGTGTGTTCAGCTCTGGCTGAACAATTTCTAATCTTGTGATGTGGACTCGATAAGAAGAAGCAACATGGAGCAATGGCATTGATAAAAATGTGGAACTGGCAAATCATTTTCTGGAGAAATATATAAATGAATCTTCAAACACGCACTTCATTGTCTTTGAACATATTGGAACATCCTGAGATCGTGATGCACTGTACAAATGCACCTCCCTCTACAGATCGGCTGTGTTCCCCAATTCAGCAGAACCACAGTCACAAAGGCTACGTTCTGTCTTTGAATGTGTGTTAAGTTCAATGATTTGTAAAATAAGCAGTCATTATGAATGTACCATGAAGCAAAAAGATGAAACGTTGTTACAACTCAAATGATGCATCTGTAGTTTAGAAACATGTTGAAAGAAAGACACTCTCACTCTCTCTCTCTCTCTCTATATATATATATATATACTTGGATACTTCATTATTATCTTGCACAGCTGAATGATTAATATTTCCTCTTGCCCACATATGGTTAATCACAATATGACTCAACATAGGGGATAACTACATTTTTAATAATAAATATAAGCTTCCTCTTCAACATTTCCTGCTTTCAGAAATTTTAAAACCTTTCTCTTGAAACAGGATCACAGATATTTTCAATTGACTGCTTGATTGGAAATTATAGCACCAAAATGGCAGATGGCCAACAGAACCAAGCTTCACATTAACTTCCTGCTTCTCTACTCTAGGAACAAGTTTCCTGCCTTCTCCAAATATAGGATTCTCAAAGCCCCATATATCAGCATTCTGATATAATGTGGTTGTCATATTATTACACGTTGAGGGCTTTACAATGCAGATGACATGATTTTTGCTCTTGCATTAAAACAGGGAATTCAATAATATTTATGTACTTGCAAACTTTCTGCATACTCCAACTTTTTGTGTCTCTCTCTTATAAAATACAGAAATATACAAGGACGGAGCAAGAGAGTAATACATTAATTGTAACACAGTCAGAGTCATATTGCACAACAGACACTTCCCACTGACCTTCAAGCACTTATCCATATTAACTCCATCTTTTTCCTCTTTCCTCCCCTCAACTCTTTCACTACACAAAGGATAATTTAAAGTAGCTACCTAATCTACCAGCAAACACGTTTGGCAATATGGAAAGAAGCCAGAGCATCTGGAGGAAATCGATCACATAAAAAACATGCAATCTCCACACAAGCAGCATCCACAGGTCAGGATAAATTTCAGGTCTCCAGAATCTTGAGGCTGCAGTGCAGTTGATGAGCCACCCAGCAGACTTATATTTCTTATAAGACAGGTGAAGAAAAAAGACCATAATTATACCAAGGATCATTTCTTGATCAAGGCTATTTGTATATAATGTTCAGAGAAAGATTGCTTTGTTCATCTACTTTAATTCAACATAAGTTTAATGGTGGACATTCTGAATTCTAAATAAAGTATGAAAAAAATACAATGGTCTCAGACGCGTGGCCAGCTAATTTTAAAAATGCTTTTTGAAGTGTGCTTGAGAGGTGGCTGCCCGTGTGTCCTATAAACTACTGAAACAGTGTTATCTTAGAAACAGGAAGACACAGTTGGCATACAGCCTCAGGAACGCTCAAAATACAGAGAGAGAACATCAGGGCATTTAGCAAGATCCAAGGCATTCAAAGTGTCTGGAGAGAATAAACAATTTCACTGAGAGAGAGAGAGACAGAACATAAACAAGTGATAGTGATGCTGGTAAGACGCCTCTGTGAACACTCTGGCATTGCTAAGCAGAAAGTATTGACTGATTGAATAAGTGCATCAAGATGAGTTGGCAGCTGTTAACAGCTTTGCTTCCTGCCGTGAGTAACATAATCAACATGAGTCAGTAGCTTCATATATGGTCTTGTAACAGTGGGAATTAAACTCAAGAAAATCTCTGCCAATTCTGCTAACAGTTTAGAGCCATAATTTGTTCAGTCAAACAAGGAATATTGTACTTGACATAGACAATAGACAATAGACAATAGGTGCAGGAGTAGGCCATTCAGCCCTTCGAGCCAGCACCGCCATTCAATGCAATCATGGCTGATCACTATCAATCAGTACCCCGTTCCTGCCTTCTCCCCATACCCCCTCACTCCGCTATCCTTAAGAGCTCTATCCAGCTCTCTCTTGAAAGCATCCAACGAACTGGCCTCCACTGCCTTCTGAGGCAGAGAATTCCACACCTTCACCACCCTCTGACTGAAAAAGTTCTTCCTCATCTCCGTTCTAAATGGCCTACCCCTTATTCTCAAACTGTGGCCCCTTGTTCTGGACTCCCCCAACATTGGGAACATGTTATCTGCCTCTAATGTGTCCAATCCCCTAATTATCTTATATGTTTCAATAAGATCCCCCCTCATCCTTCTAAATTCCAGTGTATACAAGCCCAATCGCTCCAGCCTTTCAACATACGACAGTCCCGCCATTCCGGGAATTAATCTAGTGAACCTACGCTGCACGCCCTCCATAAAGTGAAGATAAAAATGCTACAGTGTTTCTTGTCTCTTGATAATGTCAGATTTAGCCTTTCAAAATCCAGCACAAGAACACAAGAAAATAGGAGCTGGCCATAAAGCCCATCAAGCCTGCCCCACCATTTAATATGATCATGACTGATCTACGCTGGTCTCAACTCCTTTGCTGTGTCATTTCTCCATACCCCTTTATTTTTTAATCTGTCAAATACTTATCTACCTCTGGTTTGTATACTTCTAATGATTTAGCTTCAACCATATGCAGGGGCAAAGAATTCCAAGAATTTGTCACCTACTTCGAGAAGAAATTTCTACCTACCCGTTTTAAATGACTTGTCCCTTATCTTATGGGTATGTCCTGTGATACTCTCCCATGAGTAAAAACATCACTCTGTCAAATCCCCTTCGGATCATATATTGAATAAGGTCATCATCATTCTTCTAAACTCCAAGGAATAGAGGACCAAACAATTTAGTCTTTCTTGGCAGGACAACCCACTTATCCCAGGAAGTGGCTCAATGAATCACCTTTGTACTGCCTCCAATATCTAACTCTAATCCTAATCCAACATCCTACATCATTGCAAACAAAGCCTCCTTATTTCTAAACTGCAGCCCCTTCAAATGAAGATCAAAATATAATTTGCCTTTTAAATTACTTGTTGGACCTGTCTACTATCTTTTTGTGAATCATGCACTCGAACACCTAGATCCCTCTGTACTTCACTCACTCGCAATGTCTCACCATTCAGATAATAATCTGTCTTTTGGGTTCTCTTACCAAAGTTCATGACCTCTCAAATCCCCACATTAAACTCTGTTTAACAGATTTTCGCTTGCTCACTCAATCTATCCAGGTGTTCAAGTGCATGATTCACAAAACAAATAGTAGACTGGTCCAACAAGTAATTAAGAAGTTAAATGGCATTTTATCTTCATTCAAAGGGCCTGCAGTTTGATTTTTGGAGGGATCTTGGGGTCCAAGTCCATAACACCCTGAAAGTGGCAACACAAGTAGATAGTGGTAATGGCAGCATATGGTGTGCTTGCCTTCATTGGTCAGGACATTAAGTATAAGAGTCAGGAAGTCATGATGCAACTTTATGTCATAAGGTCATAAGGAATAGGGGTAGAATTAGGCCATTCGGCCCATCATCTACTTTGCCATTCAATCATGGCTGATCTATCTCTCCCTCCCAACCCCTCTCTGCTGCCTTCTCCCCATAACCTCTGACACCCGTACTAATCAAAAAACACCTGTACTAATCAAGAATAGTACTTAATGTAATTACATAATCTCTGAGGTCCCCTGGTACGTCGTCAGAAGGATGAGATTCTCTCTGCCATTTCTTGGATCTTGGGTTGGCCAGGCAAAACTGTTCTGGATAGGGTGCTGCGTGAAGAGGTTAAGACATTCACATCAAGGGGAGACCCTTGGTTAAGGAGTTCTGTCAAGAGCTTCTGCTGGTCACAGACTGCTTCTCTTGTCGTCAATAAGCCCTCCTCCATTCTTGGCTAACAGTAGGATGAGCTTCGTGTGTTGGTCTTGACTGTGTTAATGAATCTAAACGTCATAATTAATTATTGTTATCATTAACATCTCTGACATGGAAATATTACCATTTACTGGACATATTCGTTACCCAGGTATTTCCGATCTGTACACATAGTACCCAGAACTTATATTTTCACAGCTGCATCTACATGTTTCAAAAAAGAAGTGGATAGAGATGAGGGAATTACCCTGTCATTCATTCCAGAACCCCTTACTGATCCCATACTCATCATGTGCATATGATTTTTATGCAAGTGTCTTCCATTCACAGCATTATAACTGGGAAAGATTCCTGCTTTTAATTGGGAGAATTTGCCAATTTAAATTTTTTTAAACAATGTTCATTTGGATAAAGAAATTACTAGGCAAATCCATAATTAATTATATTGATATTTACATGGAGTTAAAGGTATATATCACTACTTCAATAGAAGACTAGGAACTATAAGAGCGACTTGATTCTTCAAAGAGTGTCAGTGGATAACTCATTCACCAATATTCTAATTTCTAATGAAGCCACCTGTCTGAATCTTAAACTTTCTTTGAATGTGTCAGATGGATCTCCTCTAAAATCAATAGCTACGATTATCAGATGTCCGTACTGGTCTGGTAGACTTTCTTTGTGGAGCCAGAATTGGAAGAGTCTGCGGATTATTTGCAGCCTGAATACCCTTCTCCCCCTCTCTGCTCAGGAAACTAATTGCTTTTTTATCAATGGCATTACTCTTATTAACTCTGCTAGAAATCCTACCATACGCATATTACTGATGATCTATAACTGAATACTCCAGGTATTGATAATCATCACAGCAAACATAGAAAAATAAAGCACCAAAAGGCAAATCAAATCATTTTCTGAATATGACAGTCTATGTTTAAATTACAGTACACACTTAGTACATGGCACATTTTAAAACTCAGGCAAATTATAGATTCATGTCAAGTTTTAGCTATCTAAACTTCAGAATTAGATTAGTTTATTTTTTTTGAGAGGAAGATTGCTTTTGACAATTGACATGTCCATGAAGTATGAGATCTAATTTTCTATTTCATGGACCTTAAAGTTCAGTATCCTTGTGTATTGATAAATATACATTAAAATGCAACAAGCATTAGGTATTTTATGATAAGTATAATTCTTAATCCTGATTTAATTTCAGGATTATAGTTTTTTTCACTTTGCATAATAACTTTGAAACTACTGTAAGCAACTAAGTTAAATGTATTTCAAATTAGAAAAAAAGTTTTAATTGACATGTAAAACTGGGGTGCGATGCTTCCTCATACAGTAAAGATAAAGCAGAATGATACACTTCTGCAAAATCATAGAACCCTATGACTATAAATGAATTTAAATGTATGGGAAAATCCATGATTATTGATCTGACTATGATTTCTGCAAACCTTTTATTGGAATCTCTGGAGAGACTGAAAATATCTCATAACCAATGCTCCAGGTGATTGCTGGACTTCCACTGAAGATGCAGCAGTAATTTGGGAGAACTGAAGAGTCAAGTCAAGTTTATTTGTCACATACACATAAATGTGCAGTGAAATGAAAGATTACCCACAATCCAAAAACAAGAGCAATAAAAATAAGCAATAACACACACAATCATACAAAAAGAAACATCCATCACAGTGAGTCTCCTCCAGTCACCTCCTCACTGTGATGGAAGGTCAGAATGTCTTTTCTCTTTCCCTGCCGTCTTCTCCCGCGGTCAGGCTGTTGTAGTTGCCACGTTTCAGGCTGCGCCAGATGGTGAAAGGTCCGCAGCGGGCAGACCCAAGCCCCGCGATCCGGGGCGGGTGAAGACGCTGCCGCTGCCGCTGCCGCTGCCCTGTCGGGGCGGTCGGGGCTCCCGACATTGAAGCCCCCGCCGGGCAGAGAATATCCCGCGGCCTATTTCAGGCCAAGTCGGACGGTAAAAAGTCCGCGGCGGGCTGACCCAAGCCCCGCAACCTGGGGCGGGTGAAGATGCTGCCGCTGCCAGAGCTTCCCGATGTCGGCCCCCACCAAGGGGGCTGCGAGCTTCCGACGTCCATGCGGTTGGAGCCTCCACAGGCGAGTCCCAGGTGGAGGCCGCCAGCTCCAGGTGCATGGCCGGTGGTAGGCCGCAGCGGGAACGGAGACACGACCCAGAACAAAGGGTCTTGATTAGAAATAAACATTTCGAAAAATATCAGAGATTGTTTCTGCTCTTTTTTGTTAAATAACTCATGTGATCTTTTACATCTACATGAGCGGATAGAAGGGATCTCAATTTCATGTTTCATCTGTAAGGCAGAACCTCAGTTAGAACTGAATACTGATTTAGAATGTCAGCTTGTACATATGGGTTGAGGATTCAGGAGCAAGATTTTAACCAACAACCTTCTGACTCAGGAACAAGTGTGCTACAATTGAATATCCTGGATTGAAATAACTACCACGCTCAAGTTATTGGGCCACAACTGAAATATTAATCAAATTGTGGTCACACATTAAGAGAAGTTGTGAGAATGCTGGAGGGCTTGTAGAAAAGATTTACTAGGACAATTTCAGGAACTGTGACACTAAGGTTAAACTGAAGATTGCCCTCCATGGAACAAAAAGTTAAGAGGAAATTTGTTAGAGCAGTGTAAAGTAAACAACTAGTTCAGATAGTGTGCATTGAGGGAAGCTATTCCCATTAGTGGATGGTTTAAGGATCAGCGGAAATCATTTAGTGAAAGTTAAAAATTGTAGGGAAATATGAGAAATATTTATCAGTGAGTAGAAACAAGGAACTGTGGATGCTGATTTACCAAAGAATACTCAAAATGCTGGAGTAACGCAGCAGATCAGACAGCATCCCTGGAGAACAGAGATCATGGATCCATGTTCTCCAGGGATCATAAGATCACAAGTGATAGGGGCAGAATTAGGCCATTCGGTCCATCAAGTCTACTCCACCATTCAATCATGACCGATCTATCTCTCCCTCCGAACCCCATTCTCCTGCTTCTCCCCATATCCTCTGACACCCTCTGAATTGCTCCAGCATTTTGTGCCTTTCTTTTATCAGAGAGTAGTTTTGACATGGAATCCACAGCCTGTAGCAATAGTAAAATCAAAATCTCTCAGGACCTTCAAAAGGGAATTGGATAGGGAGAATAGGTATTAGTTTAGTTTATTGTCGCGTGTACCAAGGTACAATGAAAAGCTTTTTGTTCAATAGTCAATAGTCAATAGTCGTTTATTTGTTACATACACATAAATGTGTAGTAAAATGAAACATTACCCGCAGTTGAACAATAAGACCAATAAGATTAATCAATAAAAATGCAATAACACATACAATCACAACTAACACCAAACAAAAAGAAACATCCATCACAGTGAGTCTCCTCCAGTCCCTCCTCACTGTGATGGAAGGCCAAAATGTCTTTTTCTCTTCCCTGCCGTCTTGTCCCGCGGTCAGGCTGTTGGATTTGCCACGTCGGGGCGGTCGGGGCTCCCGATATTGAAGCCGCCGCTGGGCGGTGAAAGGTCAACTAACCAGTCAGCAGAAAGACAATACATGATTACAATCGATCCATTTACAGTGTATAGATACATGATAGGGAATAACATTTAGTGCAAGGTAAAGTGAGCAAGTCCGATCAAGGATAGTCCAAGGGTCATCAAAGAGGTAGATAGTAGTTCAGCACTGCTCTCTGGTTGTGGTAGATGATTCAGCTGTCTGATAACAACTGGGAAGAAACTGTCCTTGAATCTGGTGGTGTGCGTTTGCACACTTCTATACCTTTTGCCTGATGGGAGAGGGGAGAAGAAAGAGTTGCCACGGTACGACTCGTCCTTGATTATACTACAAGCCTTGCAGGGAAAAGGATAAAAACCATGGCACTGACAGGATTCCTCTACCAGGAGACTCAATGGGCTAAATGACCCTTCTGTTTTGAAAGAACCATGAGATTTCTCCCCCAACATCTCTGAAAAGTAAAACTAACGTCTTATATCTTGTAGAAACAAATAATTGCAGATGTTAATTTATAGTAAAGATAGACACAAAGTGCTGGAGTAATTCAGCGGGTCAGGCAGTATCTCTGGAGAACAAGGATGGTTGACAATTTGGGTCAGGGCCCTTCTTCAGATCCCTTGTATTATATCTTACTCTGTCTTGACGAAGGATCCATCAGTATGAGAAATTAACCCTGTTTCTTTTTCCATGGTGTTGCCCAACCTAATAAAGCACACCAATGCCTCTATTGGGTTTCGGCATATTCCCAACAACTTACCCCAACTTCTACAGATGCGCTGTAGAATGCATTTTATCGAGATGCATGATTTAGGAACAGCTCCATCCTAAACCTCAAGAAATTGCAGAGAATTGTGGACACAGCCCAGGCCATCACACAAACCCAACCTCCCTTCCATTGATTAGAGAGCAGTGCTGACCTACCATCTACCTCATTGGAACCCTCGGACTATCTTTAATCGGACTTTACTGGACTTTAAGTTGCACTTACCGTTATTCTCTTTATCCTGTATCTGTACAATGTGGACTGCTTGATTGTAACCTTTAGAGATACTTTAGACTCTATATATACAGTGCAGAAATAGGCTCTTCGGCCCACCATATCCACACCAGCTAGCAGTCACCCTGTACACCAGCACTATTGTACACACTAGGGACCATTTACAATTTTACCAAAGCTAATTAACCTACAAACCTGAACGTCTTTAGAGTGTGGGAGGAATCCGGAGCACCCGGAGAAAACCCACACAAGGCAGCAACTCTACCGCTTCACCACTGTGCAGCCCAAATCGTGTATAGTCTTTCCACTGGCTGGATAGCACGCAACAAAAAAGCTTTTTGCTGTACCTCGGTGCACATGACAATAATACACTAACCTAAACAAGATTGAACTAGGGGAGTAAAGCAAAAGACAGAACTTTCAGCGACTCGGCACAATGCAGGCTACAATGAAGCAATTCTAAGGCAAGGCACAGCCAGGATGAGTGAAGTTGAGTGAGTGAAGTTGCTGAGAACCATGAACTTTGCTTGCATTTCTCATTACACCTGACCACCTCTTTCAGAAACAGCGTAAAGCACCAGGTGCATAAGGTCGAGTTACTATCATTTCAGCAAATACATCATTATTACATTGTTTTGGTATATGCTATTTCAAAGCAATTACATTTAATAGTGCAAGTTGTGATGTGTTGATGCTCCTTATGCCTATTTTGTCTGCTGTGCTGAGTTTTCTCCATAACCACCCACAAGCAAAATTCAATTGTCAATGACCTTGCAAGGTAACTGTAACATCCTGCATAAACCTTCCAAAGGAAATTTGTATTTAGCATTTTTTAAATATTTTATTTTGTAAAAGATGAAATGTCATGCATATTGCAGCAGTGTGTTGTGAGCTGGAATGGTATCAGATGGTTAATCTCGTTCACTGACACAGAGCCCTCTAGTGATTGACACTGAATAGCAAAATAATTGCAAAACTAACAACATATAATTTGGTACTCTGAGTCAGAAACTTTGTTAAGGTAATAACTTGGTGGCCAAGTAAACTCAGGATCCCCACTCCTGCAGAGAACTCCAAAGTTCTTTCCCCAATGTTGTCTGCTTCTCTTAATTTAGTTTAGAGAAATCAAAATCAAAATCAGAGATGATGTGCCCCATCGTGAAAGTATTCGAAAATGATAGACGATGGATGTGTCAGCTGCCCCCTGCTCAACATTCACACAGTACCTTTGTCATCAGTAATAAGTTCCAACTCAATAAATATATATATTTTGCACACTGCATCATATTCTCATTCATGAGTTTGCTTTCGTGTATGGCTAAGAAACTGAACAATGAAATAATATTTTTGACAAACCATTTCTCAGATTTAAAAAAAATTATATCAGAAATGCATTCAAATACTGAATATTCTGTCAAACAACAATATTGCATTCTCATTAAATGCTGTGAAATTTGATCTGATGTTGGGATATGATTCCCGGTGCGGGTGAGATATAAAGCATGTTTTGTTAAACGGAATTATAATTTCACCAAGCCAGGTGCATAATAGAAAACTTTCCTCCTGCGAGTCATCCTGGAAGATTTTTCTCTGATATAACAGATATTATCATAGTTCAACAGAAGCTTATGTATGTATGTTGACAACTGATACATGTATAATCAGTAAAGGCTGGAGGAGAAGCTATCCTGTGGTTCCAATAAATAGAATGTGCTAGTGCAGCTTACAGGACGTTCACCATTAGCTCACAACACAGAGCATACTGAATGGAGATACTTAAGCCTAATGACGGTCAGATTTTACACAAAGCTATTACCTTTGCATTTACAATGTATTAACCTGTCAAACAAAAACCTAAACAGAGACTTAAGAGTGTTTGGGATTGTATTACAAATCTGAAATATGCTGGGGTGGTTTGGCTGACATTACAAACAGTGAGAGAAATGCCTGAGTGATTTGAACTATCAGCTGAACTCAGTGAGTGTTAGACCTTCAAACACCCCCACTCATTATTTAAATGTTCCTTTTTGGATTTTTGAAGGCTGATTTTAAACTTTCTGATATAAGTCAAGTCAAGTCAAGTCAAAGTCAATTTTATTGTCAATCCTCAGCCAGTTCACACAGACAGAAAATCGAAATACCGTTTCCCACAATCCCGAGGAACAAAGTGCATAAAACAAAAGGCACAGCAAACAACAATCAACATAAAACATAAAATATAAAATATAGTCACTTCAAATTTTTTTTTAAAAAAGTGTCTGGTGCTGGATGTGCGTGTGTGTGGGGTGTTAAAGTCCAGGTCCCATAGGGGCAGGGGAGAGAGGAGGAAGGGAGGGGAGAGAGTTCAGCATCCTGACAGCCTGGTGGAAAAAACTGTTCTTTAGTCGGGTGGTGCTTGACCTCAGGCTGCGAAACCTTCTCCCTGAAGGCAGGAGGGTGAAGAGGCTGTTGGAGGGGTGGGAGGGGTCACCCACAATGCTCAATGCTTTGCGGGTGAGGCGGGTGGTGTAAAGGACCAGGAGTGTTGGGAGTGAGGCGCCAGTGATCCTCTCAGCAGTGTTCACTATGCGCTGCAGGGTCTTACGGCTGGGGGCTGTGCAGCTTCCGAACCACACAGTGATGCAGCTGCTGAGGATGCTCTCGATGGCACCTCGGTAAAAAGTGTACATGATGGGTGTGGGGGCTCCCGCTCTCTTCAGTTTGCGGAGGAAGTAGAGGCGCTGCTGGGCTTTCTTGGCGATGGACGTGATGTTGTTGCTCCAGGAGAGATCCTCGGTGATGTTCACCCCCAGAAATTTGGTGCTGCTCACCTGCTCCACAGCAGCACCATTGATGGTCAGTGGGTGGGGGTGTTGGGTGTGCGTTCTCCTGAAGTCGACAACAATCTCCTTTGTTTTCTCCACATTCAGGAAGAGATTGTTGTCTGTGCACCACGCGGCCAGCTGGTCCACCTCCTTCCTGTAGTGGGTCTCGTCGTTGTTGCTGATGAGACCCACCACTGTTGTGTCATCCGCAAACTTGACGAAGTGGTTGGAGCTGTAGGTGGGTGTGCAGTCGTGGGTCAGCAAGGTGAAGAGCAGGGGGCTTAGCACACATCCTTGTGGGGCACCCGTACTCAGCGTGATGGTGTCCGATGTGTTGCTGCCGACCCGTACGGACTGGGGTCTGGCAGTGAGGAAGTCCAGCAGCCAGTTGCAGAGAAGGGGGCTGAGGCCCAGATTTGTTAGTTTACAAACCAGCTGCTGGGGGATGATGGTGTTAAATGCTGAGCTAAAGTCTATGAACAGCATCCTAACATATGAGTTTTTAGTGTCCAAGTGGGTGAGGGCTGGGTGTAGAGCAGAGGAGATGGCATCCTCAGTGGACCGCTTAGCTCGATATGCAAACTGAAACGGGTCCAGGGAGGGGGGGAGGTTGGATCTGATCTGCTTCATGACCAGCCTCTCGAAGCACTTCATGATGGTTGAAGTCAGCGCTACAGGGCGGTAGTCGTTGAAGCAGGATGGAGAAGACTTCTTGGGCACAGTAAGGAACGTATAAGGAACGTAAGGAACCACCTGCAGCAAAAGATCATGCATAAACGTTTGATCGAGACAGGATTACTGCTCTCAGGTTCTAGCAGAATTTTCCACAACCCTTCACACTTAAGGAATAATCTGGTTTCTGAACATCACTGACTCTCCTTTGGTCTTTGGAGCATCTGGGGCATAATTGATGCAGAAAAGGGATTTGCAAATGTGTAACTGTTGGCGGGATGGGGGTGGAGGGGGTGATGGCAGACAAATGGGTGATGTCATTGAATGAACAGAAATGTCTGATATCAACAGGGAAGCCTCCATATTATTCAATTTCTGTCTTTCCGTTTCCATTGCACACAGGCAGCAAGATGCAGACTTGCACGGCTAGATTTCATCTCAAATATTCACAGCACTGCTTCACGGAAGCCGTGGTGAAAGAGGATTGATGTACCCTGTTCTATTAAGTACAAAATGTAAGATGAAAGATGAAATCAAGGAAGGCAAGGACTGCATTTGTTTCAATGCCTTTTACGGCAGAAAGGGTGAGCAGGAAGTCAATGAGAAAATAATACCTGTTGCCATAATGTTGAATGTGGTCGCCCAGGATGTAACCAGCAGAAATGGACACCTATACATCAGGAGGTGCAGATCCAGAGCAAGCAAGATTATGAGGGACCCCTGCCACCCCAGAAACGGACTGTTCCAGATGCTACGGTCAGGCAAGAGCCTCCGCTGTCACGCTGTGAAAACGGAGAGGATGAGACGGAGTTTCTTCCCACAGGCCATCAGGACTGTCAACTTTTATAACTCCAGGGACTAAATTTTGTCTTCTCTGTATTAACTTTATTAACTTTATTTATATGCTGTAACTGTAATTCTTTTTTGTGCACAATCCGCAGGCATTGCCACTTTCATTTCACTGCACATCGTGTATGTGTATGTGACAAATAAACTTGACTTGACTTGACTTGACTTGACTTGACTTGACTTGAGTGCAGGAGATCATTTAATGACTCAACTGGGTTTGGAAATATAAACAAAGTTGCAGATTCACCTATATTCTGTGATGGAACACTCCATTACACCCTATAACCCTTATTTTGTCTTGTCACATGTTCTCCATTCATGGCAGTGGCCCTCGAACCAAATTAGATTCATAAGCTGCTGTTGTTCCATTTCTATCCATTTCCTTCACTACTTCTTCCACGACACAGTGTTGTTCATTCAGATTCATACATAATATACTTTTTTTTTGTTCAATGTTGTTCATTCAGATTCATACATATACTTTGATCAGCTCGCCATTCTCAGTACATGTCTCCAACTGAAAAGCAACTGGCCAGATTTTACAGTCATGCATACCACCAGCAAAAGCAGCAGAGCATACAAACTATAAGACAGAGAGAGAAAACATGAGACAGTCTCCGACAGAGTAGAGCACTGGCAGATTTGTAGGTTAATTGGCTTCTGTAAAATTGCAAATTGTGCCTGGTGTGCTGGATAGTACTAGTGTACAGCGTGACCACTGGCTGGTGAGCCAAAGCGCTTGTTTCCACCCTGTATCTCTAAACTAAAATACTAAATTGTTATATTAATTATATATTTTAAGGTCAGTAAGATGAAAGGTGCTACTTATCGACTTTAGGAAGAATGGTTGGCTACATGTCTTAATCAGCATCAATGGTGCCAATGTGGAAATGGTTGAGAGCTTCAAGTTCCTTGGCATTAATATTACCAATATCTATATGCAGGATGAAGGAGCATGGCCAGGTAGTAGAATTTGCAAAGTGAGAGTGAGGGATGGAGGGTTAGGCATCTTTTACTGGTGGAGTAGCAGTGGTCTAGAGTACTTGATCCTCTGGTGCTGCCAGAATCGTGCTGTTTATGTCTTGGAAGTGACTTCTGCAAATTAGCCTTCTCCTAGGATGGGGAAGGCGTCGGTCTAAGCCATCTGGTAGTTGTTGACCATGGCATGCACCTATTCTAATGCGAACTAAACACCTGCCAGGTGCGAGATGTAGACTGTAGTCAAGGTGATGGAGGTGAACTGCCTTGGAAGGTAGAAGAGGTGGTACTTCACTTTCTAGATGTTCCAGGTGCGGCGAGCAAGAGTTGGACAGGACTGCTATGTCTGAGCACCACAAAGAGTTTACCATGAAGCAGATGCCACCACCTCTCCTTTTTCTTGATTTATATTTTAATAGTAGAAAATAATAGAGTGAGAAATAGAAGGACAGATGGCAGTGAAATATAATAAAGTGGAAGGAGTTCCAACTGGCACATGAATAGTGGCAATGACAGGTTGGCCTGAATAACCTCATTCTGCTCTGTAAAATGCTATAAAATATTTAACAGTTTAATTTATGTCATATATCTTTATTACAGAGAACAGCAAGTGGCATTTACAATATTCATAAGATATCTCAATATTGCACCAGGGAGGAAAGATTGCAATGGATACAGGTCTCGGGGAAAGGGAGAGAAACGGAAATGCGAGTTAGTGAGCCAAAGGTACATTTAATGAGAATTTTTTTAAGAGGATCTTTGAAAGGAGGAGGAAAGAAAGAGAGAGTCCTCCAGAGAGCAGGAGAGAAATGTTTCCATAAGCAAAACAAACAGGGGATGGAGAAGATAAGACAATTAACCGATTGAACTTGGAGATGAAATTATGATGTCAGTGTGAAATTTTATATTTCCAACAAGTTGTTAATGATTGTTACAAAGATTACGGGGAGAAACATAGAAGCATAGAAAATAGGTGCAGGAGTAGGCCATTCGGCCCTTCGAACCTGCACCGCAATTCAATATGATCTTGGCTGATCATCCAACTCAGTATCCCGTACCTGCCTTCTCTCCATACCCCCTGATCCCTTTAGCCACAAGGGCCACATCTAACTCCCTCTTAAATATAACCAATGAACTGGCCTCAACTACCTTCTGTGGCAGAGAATTCCACGGATTCACCACTCTCTGTAAGAGGCAATGAGCTGGAATTTGTGGGAATATGCTGTATGGAACTACTTGCATTTGCAATTTTAGACTTGACATGGAATGTTCTCATCCTATGATTTTGCTGAAGGAAAGCAATGAATGGATTTAAGCAAGTAGTTTTTGTTTTAAATACTTTCATTTGTTAATATTTCTGAATGCTCAAAATATTCAGAAACAGTCAGCATACTTTGACAGATTTGACAGCTGGTTAATTTACCTGTTAAAAAGTTGCTCCTCTCACCTCAAAGCTATGCCCTCTTGTCTATATCCTCAGGACCTCAGCGTGTCGGTGAATACGCTATTGAATACGCTAATGTGAATTTCCTTCAGTTCCTCCGTCACCCTAGGACCTCTGTCCACTAGTACATCTTGGAGATTGTTGGTGTCTTCCTTAGTGAAGACAGATCCAAAGTACCTGTTCAACTCGTCTGCCATTTCCTTGTTCCCCATAATAAGTTCACCTGCTTCTGTCTTCAAGGGACCCACATTTGTCTTAACTATTTTTTTCTCTTCACGTACCTAAAGAAGCTTTTACTATCCTCCTTTATATTCTTGGCTAGCTTACCTTCGTACCTCATATTTTCTCCCTGTATTGCCTTTTTAGTTATCTTCTGTTGCTCTTTAAAAGAGTCCCAATCCTCTGGCATCCCGCTCATCTTTGCTATGTTATACTTCTTCTCCTTTATTTTTATACTGTCCTTGACTTCCCTTGTCAGCCACGGTTGTAAGAAGTAAGGGATTCTTACTTCCCTTAGAATCTTTCTTCCTCTTTGGAATGAACTGATCCTGCACCTTCTGTATTATTCCCCTTGCACAACTGCAATACTGACACTTCCAATTTTCCCTTCTCCTCTCAAATTGTGGATTAAAACTGATCATATTATGATCACCACCTTAGAAAATGGCTCTTTTACCTTGAGTTCCCTTATCAAATCCGGTTTATCACACAACACTAAATCCAGAATTGCCTTCTCCCTGGTGGGCTCCAGTACAAGCTGCTCTAAGAATCCATCTCGGAGGCACTCCACAAACTCCATTTTTTGGGGACCATTACCAAGCTGATTTTCCCAGTCTACCTGCATGTTGAAATCTCCCATAACCGCCATAGCATTACGTTTGCATCCGATGCATATGACAAATAGAAACTCTTGATTCTCGACATCCACATAAATGCACATAAATGATCAGAGAGTCCTGGAACAACCCTTCTTCGGTAATCTAGATGCGCTGAGCTCTGTCGTTGTACATGACTTCCATCTCAATAAAGATCAACTAACTTTGCATAAATCTAGTACAAAACCATAAGGATGATGTTTTTACTGGTAAAGCCAGTGAGTGAGCTCAGCTCAGCTTGCTCCAGTGCTCACCACAATATTCAACCTCTCCTTGACCGTCCGTGGTCCCTGCATGCTTCAAAAAATCCATCATCGTACCAGTGCCAAAGAATGCCTCTCCAGCTTGTTTGAATGACTACCGACCGGTGGCCCTCACCTCAGTGGTCATGAAATGCTTCGAGAGGCTGATCAAGAACCACATCTGTGTCTTCCTCCCTCGCAATATGGACCCGCTGCAGTTCGCATACCGTCCGAACAGATCCACAGATGAAGCGGTCTCCCAGGTTCTGCACACCGCTCTCCCTCATCTTGACAGCCAGAAGCGGGGCTATGTGAGGATGCTGTGCATTGATTTTAATTCAGCTTTCAATACAATAGTCCTCACCAGACTTGCTGAGAAGCTGCTGAAACTGGGGCTTAACACTCCCCTGTGTGCCTGGGTCCTGGACTTTCTCACCACCAGGCCCCGTGGTCAAGATGGGGAGACATACATCTAACCCCCTCACCCTGAACACAGGATCCCCCCCCAGGGTTGCATCCTTAGCCCCCTACTGTACTCCCTATACACACATAACTGTGTGGGCAGGTTCAGCTCCAACTCCATCATCAAGTTTGCTGATGACACTGTGGTGGTGGGCCTGATCTCCGATATCTATAAGAAGGCCTACCGGGAGGAGGTGGCTGATCTGGCACTCTGGTGTCAGGACAGCAGCCTCTTCTTGAAAGTCACAAAACCTAAGGAGCTGATTGTCGACTTTAGAAGGGCTCAACATCCGAGGACGTGCACACCACTGGAGATAAATGGGATTACTGTGGATAGGGTGAGCAGCTTTAAATACCTAGGAGTCCACATCACAGAGGATCTGACATGGAGAACACACATTGCCGCACTGGTGAGTAAGGCAAGGCAGCGCCTTTCCCACCTCAGACAGCTGAGGAAATTCAGAGTCTCTCTGAGGATCCTTCAGTGCTTCTACTCTGGGGCTGTAGAAAGCATCTTGTCCGGCAACATCTCAGTCTGGTTTGGGAACAGCTCTGCCCAGGACAGGAAGGCTCTGTGGAGAGTAGTGCGTTCGGCTGAATGCACGATGGGAACTACACTCGCCCCCCTGCAGGACCTATACATCAGGAGGTGCAGATCCAGAGCCAGCAACATTATGGGGGACCCCTAACACCCCAGCAACGGACTGTTCCAGCTGCTATGGTCAGGCAAATGCTTCCGCTGTCACGCTGTGAAAACAGAGAGGATGAGACAGAGTTTCTTCCCACAGGCCATCAGGACTGTTAACTCTTATATCAGCAGGGACTAATTTACTGTATTAATTTAGTTTTTGTGTTGTGTCTTTTTAAAAAAATCTATTCTGTTTTGTAGTTTTAGTACAATCCGCAGGCATTGCCAGTTTCATTTCACTGCACATCTTGTATGTGTATGTGACAAATAAAGTAGACTTGACTTGACTTGAGATATGATAGGTTTTTCTGTTTAAATGTGCAGTATATATTTGGATTACATAGTTACGCCAAAGGAGAGAGCAGTTTTAAAACAAATTTGAGATTTTCCCAGAATGTCTATGGAGAAACAGCTGGGATCAATCTCAGAACAGGATTGGAAGAAAATAATGTTTGTTTTGAGAAGAAAGGGCAAACAATTATGTAGACAGATATAAGAGATGTTAAATAGCAGAAAAAATAGATGGCACCGTCATTTATGTGACAATGCTCGAAGAAATGAAATGAAACACTTAAGATGGCAAAGTTATGATGCAATGAGAATCAAACTGATTTTCACTTCTGTGATCTATGGACCTCTAAACAAGCTCAGTCTCAAGTAAAGAAAATGACACTAAAATCTAATATGTTTTTCATTTTGATGAAACATTCAGTGTGTTTTTAACCTTCATATACATGAATTTTCTTCAAAAAATAATCAACTCTCTAAAATATAACAGAATGTGATGTCATTCTATGAATGCAAATTCTTCAATGGCAAAGAATGCAAGTTTGCATTAGATGCTGATTTATTTACTTGTTAAAGGTAGTGATTTTCAAACCTTTGTTCGATTTGGATACCAGTTTGAAATAACTTAGAATCCTGTAGCCTCCTGTTCACACGAGTATTCACAAGACACCCACTTATATATTGTGCTTTTTGCCATTGTATTCATAAATATTTTTCCATTACAAAATTACCATACTAATAGTTAAACAGGGATAAAATATCCTTTTCATAAACTATTCCAAAGTTCTTATTATATTCGCATTATTCATGCCTGCCATTTTAATTCACCATCCCATTCCTACTCTGACCTCTGTCACTGGCATTCTACATTGTTACAATGTGGCACAATGAAAGCTGGAGGAACACCTCAACTCCCATCTAGGCACGTTGTAGCCTTCTGGACTGAGATCAAATTTTCCAATATTCATTAGCTCGCTCTTTCTTTCTGTATCAAAACTGGCCATCACTGCCTGTCATAATGTTGGTTCAGTTTATTAAAATGTTATTATGTCGTCTGGCCTGCTGGCCATGTCCCAGAGCCTCACCATTTACAACACATCACACAGACAAAGAAGCTTTAATATATTGGCAACAGCACCTGTTAAGCCATTTGGATTCATCCTATCAAAGACATCCCTTTGTTCTACATGCCTCCACCATCCTCTCTACTACTGAAAACGAACTTATATTTGTCTCTCTATCTCAGTTCCGACAAACATTCTGATCCCTAAACATTAATCGCTTCTCCTTCCATTGATGCTACCCGCCCTGTTGTGTGTTTCCAGTAAATTGTGTTTTTCCTTCATGTTAATTTTCATCATCCGCAGTTGGTCAGTGTGGGCACATTGAGGTTACAATGTAATTCACCACAGTGCCCAGCTTTGCTAAGAGGTGACTCTTGAGAGTGGAAAGTAATGCATATTTTCCCAAGTTTCATAAAGGAATTCTTACGATTGGAAAACAGTGTTGCACAGAATGAGTACCTTTTTTAGCAAGTATAAAAGCAGAAAATACTTAAAATAGTCAGCAGGTCAAACAGCATTCTGTGAGGAGAGAAAATTAATTAACATTTCAGATCAACGTTAATTGGAAGAACTGGAACAGTAGGGAAACGAGAGTGCTTTAAATTGCAACGGGGAGGGGTGGAGAGAAGGAAGGGAACGTCTGCAACAGGGTGGGACCCAAAGTTGTCCAATTGATACAATGGTCTTGCCATCTGCGAAGGAATATTGCAGAGAAAATAAAAATACAAAACGACTTGCTGAAACCATGCAAGAAAGAACAGAACAGTTGCTGGGAATCTGGAATAAAAGAGAATATTGGAAATACCACAGCAATTTTGGGGAATGCTTCGCGTAAAGTCCATTTTCTTATATGCTTTTGTGAACGAGTTGGCAATATTGGAGCTTGGCCTCTGACTTTGTACATTTCTAAGCATTGTTTGCCTACTGAAACTTAATAGCAGAAATTAGGATGACCTTGATTCTGGAATGGTAGCGTGAGATTAAAATGTGCTGGGCCAAGAGAGCAGTCTTGACACCAGTCTCTGTTATAATTGGGTCTGTTATGAACCTGTTGGTCAGATTATAGCCCACATGCCATCATGTAGCAACTGTTAGAGGCAAATTTCTGCAAGCAGCCAAATTTTAGAAGGATGCTCCACAGTCCCACTTGACTGTTGCAATGAAAGCTGTTATGTAAGTCAATGTTTAACTTTTTTTGCATCAGGATATAGATCTAGTGATGATTTAAGAACAGTGCAATATTTCCAGGTCAGGATGGTGTGTAACTGAGAGGGAAACCTGGAGGTGATGGTGTTCCCATATACCTGCTGGTCTCATTATTTTAATGATAGCAGTTCAGGCACTGGGAGGTGCAGTTAGTTTCATCTTAGTCAAGTAACCGCAATGCATTTTAGATATGATGCACAGTGCCATTACAGTATGCTGGTGGTGATTGGAATGGACGGTGGATAGGACATGGTTCCAGTCGAGTGGACTACTTTGACCTGATGACATTGAGCTGCAATCATCCTGGCAGGAGATAACATTCTGTCCCAGGCATGATCTGTATATTGTCAAGAATGCAAAGGATTCGGGTTGTCAGAGTAATAGTTTTTTTATTGCAGGACATCTAGCCTTTCAACTATTGTAGTCGCAGTATTTACAAGGACGGCCCAGTAGAACTTCTGGTCTGGTGACCCCAAGGATATTGATCATGGAAAATTGATGATGATAATACCATTGAAGGTCAATGATAGTTGGTAAGAACAACTTTTGGATATTCATTGCATCATATCTGTGTGTCGTGGCATGACCTATCACTTATCCATACTTGAATGGTGCTTAGGTCTTGGAATATGCAGGCATGGACTGGTTCATTTGTTGTGGAGTTGCAATTAAAATTGAACATTGTGTAATCAGCGGAGAACATTGCCACTTCTGTTTTTATGATGGAAGAAAGACCATTGATGGACCAACGAAAGATGGTTTGGCTTTAAACACTGTCCGGGGGAACTCCTGCAGTGATGTTCCGGTGCGGAATAATTGACCTCCAACAACGACAACCTTATTTTGTGCAAAGTATGATTCTAACCATAAGAGTGCTTTCCTTTTGAAGCTTATTGGCTTCAATTCTACCTCAGCCTTCAGTCAAATGCTGTCTTTTGTCAAGTGCAGCTCCTCTCGTCATCCCTGGAATTCTAGCCCTGAGAAATCAAAACAAAGCATTGGTATACAGATGTGTGCTGAAGAGCACAATTGATGACATCTTGCATCATTTTACTGATAATTGAAAGTAAATTGACTCAAACTCAACTGGTCAGATAATTAATCAGCTTGGATTTGTCCTACTTTTTATTAATCGGACATTCTCGATAATTTTCTACAATATTAGGAAGGACTCTCACTGCTTCCATAAGAGGAACTCTGGTGGATCTAGACAGGAGCACCCAGGAATTGTGATAGAGGAATCTGTATGGTATGGTATTGTGGTTACAATTATGTGGGGCTTTTATTTGAGTAATTTGTGGAACCATCCTACCAACAACTAGAGAGCAGTCCTGAGCTACTGTCTACCTCATTGGTGACCCTCGGATTATCTTTGATCAGACTTTACTGGACTTTATCTTGCACTAATCGTTATTCCCTTATCATGTACCAGTACACTGTGGATGGCTTGATTGTAATCATGCATTGTCTTTCCGCTGAATGGTCAGCATGCAACACAGATGTTTTACTGTATCTCAGCCATGTGATAATAAACTAAACTAAACTCAAACTCAAAGAGGACTCAAACATAAGAACCAGAAGCAGGGGTAGGTCAATTGACCCATATGGCTGCTGCACCTTTCAATGAATAATACCGTCTGATCCTTATGTTGGTTGAATATTCCTGCAACATAACCCCATATCTGTTGATTCAGAACTGAAAAGGGTAATTACTGAGTGATTGTAGGGCATTCCCTAATCAATGACAAAGTCAGGGAACCTCTGTGGAAATTGTAGCTCATATGTTTCTTGAACTTTTAACGCCAGGGCCACATTTTTTTTATTTACCCTCCTTTGCTTTATTTGTTCGTTATATGCCCAATATTTGTCTAGTTTTTAGATACAAGAAACTGCAGATGCTGGAATCTTGAGCAAAAAACAAAGTGCTGGAGGAACTCAGTGGGTCAGGCAGTATTTGGAGGAAATGCTGTCTGCCCATTCCCTCCACAGATGTTGCCTGCCCTGCGAAGTTCCACCAGCACTTTGTGTTTTGCCTAATTTGTAGCAAGTTCCTCCTTTGAACAAAGATCATCTTTGTTGCTGTATTCCAGCAATTGCTTTAATGTTGCCTCCATATATTTCTATGACTTTGGAAAGTGAGAGAATAAACATTTCACAAGAATGTGGCTTAGGTTATAAACAATCAAACAGACTTATTAGCCATTAAATGGATGGCGGTGAAGCAAAAGTTCCCTGTTGATTTATAGGCTTAATTATTTGTGTTAATTGAAAAAAGTCACCTCTAATAAACTGAACCAGATTGTTTAAATATAAAGTTCCCTAAATATAAATCTCTGTGTGATAACTTGTTATTAATTGCCCAGTGAGTTCTGTTTACCTATATACAGTGCCCTCCATAATGTTTGGGACAAAGATCCATCATTTATTTATTTGCCTCTGTACTCCACAATTTGAGATTTGTAATAGAAAAAAAATCACATGTGGTTAAAGTGCACATTGTCAGATTTTAATAAAGGCCATTTTTATACATTTTGGTTTCACCATGTAGAAATTACAGTAGGGTTTATACAAAGTCCCCCCATTTCAGGGCACCATAATGTTTGGGACACAGCAATGTCATGTAAATGAAAGTAGTCATGTTTAGTGTTTAGTTGCATATCCTTTGCATACAATGACTGCTTGAAGTCTGCGATTCATGGACATCACCAGTTGCTGGGTGTCTTCTCTGGTGATGCTCTGCCAGGCCTGTATTGCAGCCATCTTTAGCTAATGCTTGTTTTGGGGGCTAGTCCCCTTCAGTTTTCTCCAGCATATAAAAGGCATGCTCAATTGGATTCAGATCGGGTGATTGACTTGACCACTGAAGAATTGACCATTTTTTAAACTTGGAAAAACTCCTTTGTTGCTTTAGCAGTATATTTGGGATCATTGTCTTTCTGGAGAATGAACCACCGGCCAATGAGTTTTGAGGCATTTGTTTGAAATTGAGCAGATAGGATGTGTCTATACACTTCAGAATTCATTATGCAACTACCATCAGCAGTTGTATCATCAATGAAGATAAGTGAGCCAGTACCTTCAGCAGCCATACATCCCCAGGCCATAACACCCCCACCACTGTGTTTCACAGATGAGATAGTATGCTTTGATCTTGGGCAGTTCCTTCTCTCCTCCATACTTTGCTCTTGCCATCACTCTGACATAAGTTAATCTTCGTCTCATCTGTCCACAAGACCTTTTTCCAGAACTGTGGTTGCTCTTTTAAGTACTTCTTGGCAAACTGTAACCTGGCCATCCTATTTTTGCAGCTAACCAGTGGTTTGCATCTTGCAGTGTAGCCTCTGTATTTCTGTTCATGAAGTCTTCTGCAGACAGTGGTCATTGACAATCCGCACCTGACTGCCGAAGAGTGTTTTTGATCTGTCGGACAGGTGTTTGGGGATTTTTTTAAATTATAGAGAGAATTCATCTGCCATCAGCTGTGGAGGTCTCCCTTGGCCTGCCAGTCCCTTTGCGATTAGTAAGCTCACCAGTGCTCTCTTTCTTCTTAATGATGTTCCAAACAGTTGATTTTTGTAAGCCGAAGGTTTGGCTGATGTCTCTCACAGTTTTATTCTTATTTCTCAGTCTCATAATGGCTTCTTTGACTTTCATTGGCACAACTTTGGTCCTCATGTTGATAAACAGCAATAAAAATTTCCAAAGGTGATGGAAAGACTGGAGAAAAGACTAGGTGCTGAGAGCTCTCTTATACCTGCATTAAGGAGGCAATTATTATGCACCTGAGCAATTACAAGCACCTGTGAAGCCATGTGTCCCAAACATTATGGTGCCCTGAAATGGGGGGACTGTGTATAAACACTGCTGCAATTTCTACATGGTGAAACCAAAATGTATAAAAATGGCCTTTATTAAAATCTGACAATGTGCACTTTAACCACATGTGATTTTTTCTATTACAAATCTCAAATTGTGGAGTACAGATGCAAATAAATAAATGATGGGTCTTTGTCCCAAACATTATGGAGAGCACTGTATCTGTGTTAAATGGCTTCAAACAGTGCTCTTCACAATTAGACTCAAATAAATGAAGGTTTAAAGGTCTAAAAATGGAAGAAAAACAACTAAATTTAAACGTAAATACTCTTTTCATCTATAGACTACTGAGCAAAATTGTTGTACCACTATTGATGTCCTGGTAATTGATATGACAGTATAATATCGAAAGCTAAATGAGCTGTATGGACTGACTGAACATATTTGTTTCCTGTTTACTTTTGTTTCTTTAGCATTTAGCACTGTTTAAAGGCAGACAAATAGTTGCACTTACATTTGTCACTCCTCCTCCCCACCTTGTCAAAAGGCTTCAAAAATATACTCACAATAATGAGTTGAGTTATATTCCTGAGTTCTACACAAAGGCAAAATTAGATGTCTTTTCAGGAAATATCACAATTTTTACCCTAAACAATGTTTCCCTGCTTGTTTCTCTTTATTTTTATTTGCGTCTTAGATTTTGAATTTTTATCTTTACAAGAAATGTTGTCTTCAATAATGAAATGTGCTGATAGCTGATCTACTTCTGGTGAGAAGTCTCTGCAAGCTGGAGATGCACAGTAAGGTTAGGCATCGTATTTCATTTGTAAGTAGCTGCAATATTATCACAATACAAGAGCTACAATTCGCCACTGACTAGCCCTTGGTGGCATCACAGCAGGTTTGAAAAAGAGAAATGAGAAACTGATTCAGTAGGAGGTTATTTTCTGAAACTGATATAGAGACACTTTATTAACGTTATGTCTCTTAGCATCGAGCTTTTGACATACCCAGCACGAGGTACTTGACACTGGCCAGGCATCGTGTAAGTAAATTCCATTTCCCTTAGATTAGTTTATTTCAATTTGATCAACACGAGATTCAAAGTGGGAATGAGCAAAACAAACAGAAAAACTTTTTTTTAAATACCTTAGATTTCATGAATCTTTCAGTTTGAAGTCACTCCAATTTGGTACTGCTCCATCAAGTTAACTTCAAAGCTTTCTTATGCAAACAGCTGATGCAACTACAGAAGTTCAGGAAAATATCAAAATGTAAAAGAATATATATGTTTCATAAAGTAAAGCTTGAAAACTATTTTTTTCATAAATATGTCACTCTATTACTAGCAATTAATTAGGCTGTACTTTGAAGAATCACATGGATCACCCAAGAGTATTTTGTATAAAAAAACATCAATTCAAAAATGGATTCAAAGGATTTTTCAAAATAGATGTAAGACAATTACGTTACACAGCAACAATGTCCAAACATAAAATAAATATCCATTCATCTTACTGTAAAATTCATAGTATGTTTTCAATGAAGTGAAAAAAGTTTTGAAATTTGGAACAATAATATTCTTCATTTTATTCTATTATATAAAGCTATACGTTTTTTCTTTTCTGGATTACTTTTTTAATGGTGCTAAAAGCATTGGCTTCAAAGTTCAACAAAGAAGGTACTGTGTTAGTTTAGCAAATGACAATCTCCAGAACAACTTGCTTTTCTCTCCTATAACTAGTTGGCTATAAATAATTTGTCACTCTAATGACACCCATCCTACCATGCCTGGAAGAAAGAGTTGCCAGAAAACATGTGAATAGCACAGCTCAACCTTGTGCCTTGGGGGCCTGGTGTCACTGTGGTGCTGATACAGGCTAAAGGATCAACTCAAGGATTTGGGTAGAGAACAATGCACCATGTCAAAGGCTGCAAGCAAAAACAAGGAAATATAAAGAACAGAATTACCAGGAATGGGCCAAGGGACGAAGATGGATTGTTTTGACTAATGTGTAAGTTTAGTTTATTATGGCACAGCAGTTTAAACTGCTGTGAGCTACTGGCCTCCTGTAGGGATAGGCATTCAGACTATTCTTCGTCTTCATAAATTGTCTAAGTGTACACAGAGTACTGACCCTTCAAAAACTGGGAAACATCCAGAATAATTTAACACCAACCACTGACCACTCACAAATGGGACAATGTCCAGTACAATTTAACACTCCTTAACCTTCACCTCAATATATATCAATTCTGTCATTTATCTTTTGTCAAAATAAAGTAATAGACTTAATGCACAGAAGCCCATGAATCAAGATGCCTTCCCACATTTTACTTTACTGTTATCATACAAAGGTATTTGCTTAATGAATCAGCACTGGAGTGTGCCATACAGCTCCTCTTAAGACCAGTTAAAATACAATAAAATAAACTACACAGTGAGCAGTAAATCAAAGTCACTCTCAAAACTGCTTTCCAAGTGCAGAAATACTTGGAGCATGTAATCTCCATCCTCATCCATTCCTCATCTTTCACAATGCACAGTAACCACTGCAAACCATTCAATAACCTTAGAGACCATAGCCTAGTGATACTGCAAAATATCTTGCATCATATTCTACTGTCTGGCATTTAAAGCAAATGTTACCATAATTTAAATGGCTTTTTTAATGATAAAGCAATGTTATACAAGAAAGATTCCTCCTTTAAAAGCAAGGACAATCACTTCTGAATTTTTTTAAATGCAGTTGTTTCTGGCTACACAGCAGAATTATTTTTTGATTTAGTATTTTTTGTTTGTTTATTATGTTATGTTACTAATAGATTCTCACTAATCTGGTTACAAACCTGTCACGCTGCTGTTGCAAGTAAGAAATTAATTGTTCTGTTTCGGTACATATGACAATAAAACACTCTTGATTCTCTCTTGACTTGTGAAACATGAGGTACAGGATGCAGGAAGTTTGATCTCCAGCCATACTAGACAATTGGACTTATTTGTGTCTGAAATGGGGCTGGTGGTTGAGATGGTGGTGGTGGGAGCTAAGGCCATGATTTCCTTCCCTGAACAATATTCATTGTGTGCACACATGCACTGATAAGGAGAGCAGCGTAGCTATGACATTTCTTCACTGAGAAACAGCAGACCAGTACCCACAATCTAGTACACATAAACAGTAAGATCAATTTTAAATTTGTTGTTACCTTCAGACTGAACACCTAAAATGGAACAAAGTCATCTGATTATAAAAATAGCTACCTCTCATGTAACACTTCCAACATTCCAAAATGGTTCCAAACAGAGATTTACAATATGTTGTTGTCGGAGATGGACACCAATCGTCCTGATGCTAAAAAGTCTGTCATTTTTTCTAGCTCTCCTGCTAACTGGCTCCAGCTATTACCATCAAGGTAGGCAGACTGAGCTGATTAAAGCAGCATATTCTCACTAATCTGGTTACTAACCGTTTCCCAGACACTGCGTGGCAGAACAACTAACATGATAGGATCCATTGTACAAGTGTCAGTAGCCAAGGCAAAGTCTATCCCGACCCACATCGTCATCGGCGTATTCCCTCCATGGATGCTCCCACACTTGCTAAGACTCTCCTGCACTTTGGTTTTTACTCAAGACTCCAGCATCTGCAGTCTCTTATGTCTCTGAGAACCAGAAGCTGGGTCTGTCTCACTTGGAAGATTTGATTCTCTAACTCCGAAATAATTGAAATATACACCAATTGAAACTGGTGTTGTCATGGCAACGTTTCATTAAAAATTAACACAATCATTTATTTTAAAGGAAAGCAAACACCCTACAGTGCAGTCCAAAATAATGTTATCTTTTAATAGTTAAAAAGTGTTATACATCAACAATCTGTGCTAACTGATACCAATAAAAAGCAATAAAGAATAACAGTATAATTTAGCAGTAATTGCTAAGTCTGGGTGGTCTTTATTCATGTGTGAAAGCCCCAGAATTAACTCACATCTGCAGCATTCCAGAGCTCTGGGTATTTGACACTTGTTATACTCTCCCTGAAACTGCCAAAATCCGCCTGCTCCTCAAATGGTTAACTCTCTGCTGAAAGAAAACATTTCAAAATAAACATATCCAGAATGCTGTATAAATTGAGAGAATATTCAGCTGTTCCCTCAACAATCATCTCATTTCATTCTTAACTCGCACGTTAATAAACAGACAATTGGAACCAAAAAGGCTATTGGCATATTCTCTTGAACAGGACTAGGATGAGGACAAGGAAATTCAAGCACAATGAAAAAATAATGGATAGAAGTGTTTAAACCCTTTCAATGATAAGATAAAATATGTTGAAACAGACTTTTACTTCTGTTTGGCACATGCAGAATGAAGGAAGCTTGATGTAAGATTAAATATAAAAAACTTCAAATACATCAATATTTGTTCATTGATTATATTAGTGTTTGAAAGTAAGGGGATAAAGTGGAATGGAAATTGGGAGAGCACAAGGGTATTAAAAATACTGCTTCTAGAAAATAAACAGCACCAAAGACAAGGGAAGCCAAACAAAAAATGCTTCTGTTATGTAATTGTAATTTAAATCAATGTAATGTTTGAGATATTCTTCATTAGATTTTTGACTGCCCTATCATTTGAGCAGAAAAATGACTGAGCAAGAAATAGAGTTACTATCTAAATTAATTTAAGCTGTTCAGTCATTGTTCACCCAAACATAACACTTTGCATGAAAACATGGGGGCCTCGAAAATCTTCTGCCAGGGAAGGGCATGTTAAATACTGGAGGTGATGTGTTGCAAACATACCAATTGCTGTTTTTAACGCTGAAACTCTGAATTTTAACTCCTTATCTCACACTACAGGGCAAGCAAGGGTTTTTAAATAGGTGCAGAATGGTTACCTCAATGTTCATGCAGGCCTTCCTCAGCCAATGATTTAATCCCATGGTTTGGGGGAACCTTTTACCCTCTTTTCTCTCTGCCAGCCTCCAGCTGCCTAAAATCCTGTCAAACTTTAACATCGGCCAGGACTCGCCTCAGTGTAACTGGGTAAGATTGCCATATATGCTTTAAGATCTAGCACTCACATCACCTTTGCTATTCCTCCAACACAACTGTAAAAGGTGTATCTTGTAAAAACTGTAGTTCAACCGGAGACAACGATTAGAAATATCCTCGTAGAAACAAAGAAATGCAGATGCTGATTTATACCAAAGATAGACATAAAGTCATGGAGCAACTCAGCAGGCCAGAACTATATGCAGCACTTGGGCAGCACGGTGACGCAGCAGTAGAGTTGCTGCTTTACAGTGCCAGAGACTACGGGTGCTGTCTGTATGGAGTTTGTATGCTCTCCCCATCACCTGCGTGGGTTTTCTCTGAAATCTTTAATTTCCTCCCACACTCCAAATACGAACAGGTTTGTAGGTTAATTCTCATTGCATAATTGTAAAATTGTCCCTAGTGTGTGTAGAATAGTGTTAATGTGCAGGGATCGCTGGTCGCCGAGGACTCGGTGGGCCGAAGGGCCTGTATCTCCAAACTAAACAATAGGCATAAATTTCACATTGCATAAATACACCAGAAATACACCAAAAAAGGTCAAATGTATTTTTAATTAGGAAGTCTATTAAATTTCCTCTTTATTAAACAAATTGTTTCTGTTGAGGAATTTAATATTAACATGTTAACCATTCTATTCAAGATATTCTAGATGCAATTAATGCCATTTGGGTTTTATTCTGTACCCATTCTCTCTGCAGATATTTTTAATGCCAAATTACATGCCTATATCACTGCAATTCCAGAGCACTAAATGATAGTCAAACTGAACTGTTCATCCTTTACTCTGGGAGAACCATTGTACTGCATATATACTTCATCCAGGTATGCAAAATATGTAGCAAATTCATTTTTTGTTCATTCAATTAATTCAAAAAGATTTTCAGGAATCAAAAAACTTGTGATTTTTCAAATTTTCCAGTTGTATTCTCTTTTCCTGTGGTAGAAATGGAGTCCTTATTTTGATTTAAACTCACGAGACAATTTATATCATTGGAATTCCAGTGCACCTGTGCAAAAGCATGTCAGAAACACTTTATAGAGGATTACTTATGTATTCTATTGTTGGTATTGGAGCAAAGCAAAAGAGCTCTTGGTGTCAATGAATAAATTAAATTGTCATAACTGTACCTTGGTGTACTGAATAGCATAATCCATCTGTTCCAGTGCCAGAGTGTTCTTAGAAAAGAAATTTCTTCCCATAGTCATTAACCCAATATGCTTTCTTTTCAGTACGACCCCGCATGTTAATTCATTTTAGTTGCACCACTGGGATCAATAATTCCTCCAAGCCAGTTTCCCTGAAGAACTCATTAGCAATCACAGTTTAAATATAAATATTCAAAAAAGCAACATAAATAATTAGCAAAGACACAAATTAGTTTGCTGACTTTTAAGCCAACTCCTGCTGCTGAGAAATCGTCAAAGCATCAGGAAATGCTGAGAGATTAACCAAAATTTTCTAGCAGAAATGAACTGAAAATGTTCAACAATGTTTATTCAACCCATCATATTTCCTTCTGGACAATTTTATTGAAATTCTAGTTGCTACTCACACTTTTTCTTAATGTTGGTGGATTTTACCTAAATATATTTTGGTCACTTCTCAGCGGATTATAACAATTACTTTTTCAGCTCCTTATGTTAACAAGCTCTCATAGACATTTGCATTATTACTGTAGCTTCTACTCAGAGTTTTGTGCATACAAAGTTTAGTATAATATTTTCTTGAAGGACTAGTGTGGAAGTTAAGTAAAGGGAAAGCTGGGTTATATCTACTGGATAATTCCAGTATTGTGTTGTTTTATGTAGCTACTTGTAAACTTGATAAATTATTTCTGACGTCCTATTGCCATCCCAGAGAAGTCTTAAAGCTGTCTTACTTTGTATTCTTTGGGAAAATTCTCAATGTCAGCCAGTTAGTGAAGCACTGGTTAACATTTTACATGCAAGTCAACTAAATTTGAGAAAACCTGGATGAAAGCCAAGAAAATGTGTGATAAATTAGGATAACCTCGACTCCTGTCAAATGTCCCTGACAAAGGGATTTTGGGTAAATTCCAGATCTATCCTTTCCTCATTATGAGACAATGTGTTCATAATACTAGGAGGGGGATCGAGGAGCTCAAGCCCTCAGTAGGTATCCAAAAAAGCAATCAAGCCAAACTGGTGGGGAGTGGATTCCAGCCGAACACTGCGGTGAGCTTCTATTCTCACTCCTCCCCAGGTAGCATACAGCTAGAAGGATTCTTATGGCTGCTGGTTTAATTGCTCTGGCTACCACATTAATCAGGCACTTCCCATAATTACTGTCTTTCTTTCCCTCCACCTCAGACCATCATTCTTCTGTCCTTTTGCACATAAAGCAGGTCAGACAATGTGGGCATGATTCAGGGGCAAACTGGCCAGACACCTGATTTAGCTTAGAAATAAACACACTTCCTTGAGCAGACAATTTCTCACGGGCAATAACAGAAAATTATAGAAACGGTTTCCATTTTAATTGCAAGTGGCCCAATTTCAAAATTCATGCAACAGTCAAGAGATTTAAGAGCAAAACATTGCTGAATAGGTAACAAACATTAATCTTACAAAATTTCAAATGAGAAAAAGCAAATAGCAGAGATTGGTTTCAGTTTCCCAATGTATGATCTGTAATTATTGGTTTTACTCAAACTTTAAACATGTTAATGCAATATTTTTACCACAAAAGGTAACAGTAAAAGTTTAGATCACAATTGGTTAGTTTATTGCAATAGTGCAGACCATGGCCTAAAATACAAAATGTACCATTACAGATCCATCTGAGAGATGTTTATAGTGGTTCTCTTCTGAATGCAACATATTTTAGATGTTATAAATCATGCCTTGACAGCAAATATAATTGGCAACACAAAAAATATATTTACCCAACCTGATTGCTGCCTTTTTGTACTCACTGCTGCTAAGTGCTGAAAATGTCCCACTTAATATGTAATTGGTGTTATTTCCTAAAGAAAGTAATAAATTAAAAGGGGTAACATTATTAACTATATTTTTTTAATGCATGTTTTTCAGACTGGATACTATTACCCAGCTGTGACGATGGGAAGATAATCTGTTCCCAGGCTTCTATTCATGGAGCTCCTGAAGTTGTTATTGGGAGGTGTGCAAGAGTATCCTGGAGTGATATTCTCTTTGCTTCTGCCCAGTGTTCCCAACACAGAGTTGCAAAAGAACTAAAAGCAATATCCATGGATCAAGATTCCTGCTGTTATATCAGAAATAAACATCCTCTACATTAGTACAGATAATGCTTTTTCTCTGGATCTAATACAGCAGGCCAAGGGTCAGACAGACGATGTTATACAAAGCAGAGATTAAACTAACCCCTGGTTGGGTTAGTTCTGGTGCTCCACCACCCATGCCCATGCAGTGCCTTGTGACTGATAGCTTGATAGCCTGAAGTTTCAGGACTTGATAAAAAACTTTAATAAAGAATAATGGGGTCAGAACAGAAATGCAGCAAAAATCAGAAACAAATTGTAATAATGTTTCCTTGGTTCCTGAACAAATACCATGCAATATTATTTATTTTTTATATTTTCAGTCAAGTAACATACCTATCTCCAAATTAATGTGACGATATTAAATTTTAAAAAAGATTGCAAGTAATTTTAACATTATTTCTTCAAACATTTTCCTCTCCTCATCCTTTCTCCAAAAGATGTTCCTGAAATTTATGTGTTCTCCTCACCTCTATCAGACCTTTAGCGCAAATAATAATAAACATTAAACAGTAAAGTAAAATACCCCAAATTACATTTATTTATGCTTCAAATAAGTGGCATTACCAATTGCACACTACCTCTACCTAGTTTAAGGTAAAAGTTGATGCGTAGTCCATCTAATAGTCTATTTGAAATGTCATGATTTCATCTTTGGACAATGCTGAGTCCACCAGTGGATATCCCATCTCATCTCATCTCAACACAGACTTCAATGTGCATGCATAGAATCTGAAGTTTTCAGAAGCCTAAATGGCTGTTAGATTAGATTCCTTTCACAACCATTATCGATTAGTCAGCTCAGTTCAGCCCTCTATTGGTCTGGTGTGATCACGCACTTGCCAAAGATGAGTGCGTAAATTATTTCCTTGACCTAGGTTATGATGGAGATGGCAAGATCCCTCTGAAGTTGTTGCACCGTGTCTTTGCTGAGATACCAAATATTAGTAAAGAGAAGACAGAAAAGGAAATTCATAGCAATGATCAAATCCTATCAAATGAGGCCACGTGGGCAATTCCAGGATGAACCATCCTATTATTTTATGCATTGCAGAGAAGCATCACAAGCATCAATGGCCAAGATTGCATTTTATAAGGCATTGTTCAACCATCCTAAACAAAATATAATGAGGGATCTCAACATATGTGGAGAGTTAGAAATAGTTAATGTTTCATGTCAACAACTATTCCGATAAACCATTGACGATTTCTCGATTCCTTTCTCCTTCGATGCTGCCAGAACTGCTGAGTCCTCCAGTATGTTCTATTTTTGTTTCGGATTAACACCATCAGCATCTTTTCACTCAAAGTTCTACCATCCTAGTTTGAAATCCCTGTTTGAAAAAAAGCACTAAAATGGTGGTGCGAGGGGGGCTCATGCTAGTTTGCTCCAGTGTGGCACATGCAAGGCTCTATGCATCCTATATGTACAGTTCATGATAATTTCCGCAGTAGCACACATTAATCATCAGTCCCACAATAAACGTATCTGCGCCTTGTGATGTAATGGCTGGACCTCGTACAGTAGCAGAACACTTAATTACAGCTGATTATATTCCATTGCTTTCTATTCAAATGGACCTCAGAATAAGGCGCGGTGGCGCAGCGGTAGAGCTGCTGTCTTACCGAGCTTGTGGAGCCGGAGACCCGGGTTCGATCATGACTACTGATGCAGTCGGTACGGAGTTGTACGTTCTCCCCGTGACCGCGTGGGTTTTCTTTGTGATCTTCGGTTTCCACCCACACTCCAAAGATGTACAGGTTTGTAGGTTAATTGGCTTAGTATAAGTGTAAATTGTCCCTAGTGTGTGTAGGATAGTGTTAATGTGCGGGGGATCGCTGGTTGGTGCGGATTAAGTGGGCTAAAGGCCCTTGTTCCGCACTGTACCTCAAAACTAAATTAAATAAACTAAAACTAACATTAAAATGTGAGTAGAGCTGCATCTCTTTAAGTCAAGCTTCAGCAGAATTCTTTCCGTCTGTCATGACTTGCTTTTCAGTGCATGTCTCACACTGGTTCATTGTTGCATTTACACACTTATGTGGCAACAACTAGGTCAAAGGTTCACTTAATTACAATTGGTGTCACCGTTGCGTGCCCAGACACCCTTCTTGTAAGTGTACACCAGCGTTTCTCAACCGGAGTTCCCTGGAACACAAGGGTTCTGCTAGAGGTCACTAGGGGTTCCACGAGAAATAGCCGCTAATCATTTCAAACCAGATCAAATGCACTTTTTTTAAGTTGAGTATTGCATGCAAATCTGAAAAGAATGGGTGAAAATTCTTGGTTATTTATTCAGTGCAGGCCCGCCACCGATTTTCCAGCAACCGATGGTCCGGCTAGGATTGTCAACTTCCTCACTCCCAAATACGGGACAAGGTGACGTCACCGTGCCTGCGCCCCACGTGACCTCACCCAGCCAGCGACCATGTGCTCCCGCTCCACCAATGGCAGCCACCCGGGCCACAAGGCAGGTTGCTACGCAACCTCCATAAGGCAACATTCGGGCCTCCATACCTAGACTGTCCAGAGCTAAAATGTCGGAAACCTAGATGTCGGAGGGACCTAAACAGTCTGGGCCTACAGCGCCTCCCGGACCTAATACCGTATTAGGCCCAGGGGGCACTGTAGGCCCGGACTCTATAGGTCTCGACACTGTAGGCACCAACGCTGTAGGCCCCAATAGTTTAGGTCCCCCCGACACTCTAGGTTTCCGACATTTTAGTTCCGGACAGTCTAAGTATGGAGACCCGGGCATCGCCTTATGGAGGTTGCGTAGCAACCCACCACCCGGCCCGGACGGCTGCCATTGGTGGAGCGGGAGCACGTGGCCGCTGGCTGGGTAAGGTCATGTGGGACGCAGGGCAGTGACGTCACCCTTTAACCCTTATTTGGGAGTGAAGAAGTTGGCAACCCTACTAATACAGGACAAGGGCGTTCCCGTACGGAACAAACTAATATAACCCAAAATACGGGATGTCCCGGCTAATACGGGACAGTTGGCAACCCTAGGTCCGGCGCCTCCTTAAATCTGGACAAATTTACGAGATCCCACTTGAAATCCCCCTGCCCTGGAAGTCTCCTCGAAAATGTGGCACCTAGGCTGGGCAAGGCAGACAATCTCGACCTCATCGGGACTTCCACAGCCGATCGGTGGGTTGAATTTTTGTGTTTAATTTCATATTCGTAATTTTATTAAATGCATATTCTTGGAAAATTCTTGGGTATTATAATAAAGACTTCAACCTGTTATATCATTTTAAATTACAATAATCACAGGGAATATATTTAGCGACGTCTATACGGCGCCATTGTCAGTAGACAGGAGCTGTACGTGACAAATTTTTATGTAGGGGTTCCCTGAGACATGAAAACTATTTCAAGGGTTCCGCCACGGTAACAAGGTTGAGAAACGCTGGTATACTCACTACATGTAGGGAAATAACTAATCCAACATTTCAACATCTCAACCGTACATTTCAATCAATTTTACACCGCAATTGAACTGAAAATAAAATTGAAAATTGAACTGAAAATAAAATTCAATCAAGTAGCTCATAGGTAATATGTTTCACTCCTTTGAATTTCATCTTTAATCCAAAATAAGATTGTATATGATCTACAGTATTATCTACTTTTATCCTAAATTCCACTCTCACTGGGAACAGTATTTGTTGGTGCCCATATCATGGTACTCTATATGTCACAATTAGTTTGTGAAGAAATCTATCACATCTCAGTCCAGTAACAATTGACAAGAAATAGAATACCACCAGTGATGTGATTGCTCACTTTCATCATCTTTTGAAGTAGGATGTCATTTTTGAACAGTTACCATGAGAACAGACAGCCCTGGGAAATTTGCTCAGAGTCTTCTGGTCAAATGTCTGGACCATTTGAGCCATGAAAGGTTTCACTTCAGAATTTTAAACCACATTAGCACTAATTTTGAGGTGGGGGGGGGGAAACAATGGACAATAGGGGGGGGGGAAGGGGAGAACAAAAGGAGGAGCCGGCGTGCTTTGTAATTTTGTCGGCGCCGTAGGTGGCCGCTATTTGTATACATTGGGTATTCAAGCAAAGAATTTCACTGTGCCTAGTCACATGTGACAATAAAGTATTCCTATTTTTAATTTTGCTGGAATTGATAAACAAGCTCACATTGCATCTACAAGAAATAACTGGTGTGTAAGAAGAACATAATTTAACACAAATGGAAAGAATGTAATCTTTGCATTGAACACTCAAAGAGGACACTCTTTGTGCTAAACGGCAGCAACCCATTACACTCTGCAGGTTGAAGAGTCTGGGAAATGGAAACATTCCATAATTTAATATGGAGTGATCTTCTATAACTAGAGTTCATTAAATGAGGGTTAGACAACAGCTAGGCGACAATCTTTTGAATGAGCTGTTAAAATATTTGCTGTATGCTGTTACCTGTCCTTCCTGAAAGGTCAAAAGGTTTCATAAAAACTGAAACAACCATTGTTTATCTAGTAAATTTGACATAGCAGAATAGTTAGCATTCATCCATCCAGTGATGATGGCGTGGCTTTGATGTTGTCCTGTTTGGAGAGGGGAATGCTTCATAACAGTATAACAGTATAACAGTATAACAGAACTTTATTGTCATTCGGTATAAATACCGAACGAAATTTCAGCAGTCACAAGACACAGCAAAAAAGAAAAGAACACAGGACACACAACCCCAACACAAACATCCATCACAGTGACTCCAAACACCCCCTCACTGTGATGGAAGGCAACAAAACTTCCACTCTCTTCCCCCCGCGCCCACGGACAGGCAGCTCGACCCCTACCGAGGCGACCGACACGCACAGCCCCCGCAAGGGGATGGAAGGCCCCGCGGCCGAGCCGCACCGGGCACCGAAACGTCCCGTGGCCGAGCCGCGCCGGCGATGTTAAGTCCAGCGGCCGAGCCGTGCCGGGCGATGGAAGGCCCCGCGGCCGCTGCTAAGTCCCGCGGCCGAGCCGCACCGGGCACTGAAACGTCCCGCGGCCGAGCCGCGCCGGCGATGTTAAGTCCAGCGGCCGAGCCGCGCCGGGCGATGGAAGGCCCCGCGGCCGCTGCTAAGTCCCGCAGCCGAGCCGCACCGGGCACTGAAACGTCCCGCAGCCGAGCCACGCCGGCGATGTTAAGTCCCGCAGCCGAGCCGCGCCGGGCGGTGAAAGGCGCCGCGCCGGGCGCTGAACCGTTCCGCGGCCGAGCCGCACCGGGCGATGGAAGGCCCCGCGGCCGAGCCGCACCGAGCGCTGAACCGTCCCGCAGCCGTACCGGGCGATGAAAGGCCCCGCGGCCGAGCTGCGCCGGGCACTGTTAGGTCCCGCGGCCCAGCCGCGCCGGCGATGTTAAGTCCAGCGGCCGAGCAGCGCCGGGCGATGGAAGGCCCCGCGGGCGATGGAAGGCCCCGCGGCCGAGCTGCGCCCCGGGGAAGAGACCTAATAAAAGAAGGTTCCCCCACCCCACCCCACCCCACCCCCCACACATACAGAGCCAAAAACAGAAACAAAAACCATCCCAACACCGACACAAACAAAAAAAAAGGAAAAAAAGACAAACAGACTGCCAGAGAGCCGCAGCCGTTAGGCTGTGGTTGACTAGGCCAATCCTTGACAGGAAGACCCTCCCACAGCTTCAACGGGTAAAGTTATCTCTGACCATTGGATTGGGAAGTGAGTTGCTGTTAATTGTTAATCATTTTGTGGCATTGGCTCCTGGCCTCCAGGGTCTTGAACCATATACTGTTGTGGTGCTTCACACCCTCCTGGAGGTGCTTCCTCTACCTTCCCTGGTCCTCAGCGGCCCCTTCCCAGATGTCAGCACCAATATTAAAATGTTTCATATCTCCTTTAATCGTATCCTTATAGTTGAAGCTTTGGCCCTCCTCATAGCCTGCATGCATTGGCGACCTCCCCCTGCAGCACGCCTTTGGGGATGTGACCATTTTCCATCCTGTGTACATGTCCAAGCCAGTGCAGACGCTTCTTCTTCTTGAGAATTGCAGGGATGCTCGACATGTTGGTCAGGGAGAGGACAGATTTATTTGGGTTTTGTCCTGCCAAGAAACTCCCAGGATGTGACGAAGACAGCAGGAATGAAAATGATAGTTTCCGTTCTTGATGTAGGTAAGTCATCCAAGCTTCACTGCTACATTAATGTGCTCAAGGGATTTTGTTCAATCCTTACATTCTGAAGTCGAGCAGCCTCAAGCAATCTATCTCCCTCTACTGCAAAAGTTCTCCTTCTCAGTGCCACTCACAATAGGGCCATATTCACCATTTTGTAAACTAGTTACACCACCCTCCAATATTTGTTATAAAATTTGTTATGATCTTGGGAAGAGGAATCTCCTGTCCCAAGCTTCACTCACTCCAAGTTATCTGACTTATAGAGCCTGGTGGGGATCCCTTCTTGACAAGGGCAAGCATAGATATTTTCAAAATTGCTTTACCAGGTCAACTGCTCCTCTAGTTATGCAACAAAGCAACTCATGTCAGAAGATAGAGTTAGAGATAGAGTAAGAGTTAGAAGATAGAGTAACTCAGTTAGATAGAGCTCTCGGGGCTAGTGGAATCAAGGGATATGGGAGGAAGGCAGGCACGGGTTACTGATTGTGGATGATCAGCTATGATCACAATGAATGGCAGTGCTCGCTCGAAGGGCCTAATGGCCTCCTCCTGCACCTATTTTCTATGTTTCTAAGAATGTCTGTTTCATTGTTGGGTTATATATGAGAGAGCTTTGACAAGTTGGAGGTTAAGGAACCATGACAACTTGTATCACTCAATCTCTTTTGGTCTCTACTCCATCACAGAGCTTTTTTTATCTTCTTCAATCATCCCACTTCGCCCTGCAGCTGAAATCTCCTTTAATTTCTAATTATTCTCCTGACAAATATTATTGACTTGAAATGTTATCATTGTTGCTTTGTCCACTGTTTCTGCTGCCTAAACTACTGAGTTTTTCTAGCATTTTCTGTGCTGTCTTTTTTTGTTTTTATTTCAGGTTATTCCAGAACTTGCAGTATTTTATTTCCATTGGTTAATCCACATGTAGCTGATTAAAAGATTCTGATTGTGGATTCTGAAGTAAGGCAAACATTCTATTTTCAGGAACAAAAAGAGCTCAACGTGATGAAAATGAACGTAAGAATATAACTCAAAGACAAATTAACTATTACATCATGGGGCATCAATTCCAAGGGCAACTAATCATTCTGCATATAGAGAATCATGATTTATATCATTTTAAAAAGTGGATAGAAGTTGACAAGGAACTGGTGAGACCAAAGACAGAGCAGTATGTTTAAGGTAGCAACAAAAATACAACGAAAGAAGATACGAAACAGCAGTCAGCAATTATGAAACCCAGAACAGAGGAGTAAAGTTGTGCACTGGCAGAAGTCACAAGGTTTTCTAAAAAAAGATAAATATGTTTATGTAACAAAAAGATATTGTAGAAAATAAATCAATGAACAATAAACAAAGTCAAGAGGTGGCAGCAGCATGTTAACAGTCTGCCATCTAGGGGGTGAAATTCCCCCAGTTGGTAATTTAGCAAAAAACTATCATGATTATATAACAAGATTTGTCATTTTGAACTTACATTAACCTTTTCAGTAAAATCATATTGTAGGAGCTGTATCCCTTAATCCACCTTATACCTACTTCACCATCTAGTTCCTGTTTTCCCCAATTTAATCTGTTTCTTATTTTTCTACGCAACCATTATTCTTCTACTCTTTTCTGAAACAGAAATTAAACTAATCCCCTACGTGACTATTTCACTTTAAATTTACTTTAGTGTCAATTGGTCCCTCAAGAAATTATTCTATGTGAGAAAGTTTAGCTACTTGCTGCTTTAGCTACTGATCGGGCTCTCTTCTTTTCTTGCCCAGATATTCTGTGAAATGTTACATGAAATTGATAAAAGCATTGTAAAACATAAAATCGTTGAAGTATTTTATACATCTCTTGAAGCCTAATCAATCCTGGTTGATCATCCACATGCAGTCAGTCACCCTTTCCAACCTTCTCCTCATATCCCTTCAGCTCTTAGAACTATTTCTTATAGAATATATTTAACTTGGTTTTAATTGCAACTGTGGTATAGGATTCCACAAGTTCACCACACACCTTCCCTTTATCTTAGTCATTAATGGCTGTGATTCCTGAACCCTGATCTTGCATTCATCCACCACTTGGAACATCCTTTCTGCATCTCATCCTGTTAAAGGCCCCATAGCAGAAGCGTCCACATCGCGGGGCTGGAAACTGGAAGTGTCCTGAGCTAATTCTGCTACCACCATCGTCTACTGAACAAGTGAGGCTCCCACTGATTGTCGCCGGAAGCTTGCACCCTTGTCAGGACGGACGATGATAGTGATGTAACATTTGAATGATGGAAACGAAAGAAGAAGATCCTGTTAAAAATTTGTAGGTTTTCCCTCTGATATTTTTTGGCCTCCTTGTACGTGAAGTGACTCAAATATCTCTTCATATGTCAGTCCTGCAATTGCAGCTATAAGTAGTACACCAATGACCCATTCTTTGATAAATCCCATTCCATGCACAGATGATAACACCATCGAACGTTATCTAACTCAGGAAACTGAGTCTCTGCTCATTCCTTTGCAACTGGATCCTTGACTACCTCATCAGCAGCCTACAGTCAGTAAGATTTGGTAACAACACTTTCATCTCGATAACCTTTAGCACAGGAGCACCTCAGGACTGTGTACTCAGTTCCCTTGCTCTACCCCTTTTGACCCATGACTTTGTAGTCAGACACCATTCCAATGCTGGCTTTAAATTTGTTGATGATATCACTGTTGTTTGATGAATAACAGGTAATGATGTCAGATAATAGGAAGGCGATTGAAAATCTGATTGAATGGCGCAGGAACAATTTTGTTCTCAACGTCACCAAGGTCAAGAAATTGATTGTTAACTTTAGAAGGGGGAAGTGGAGAGAGTCAACAATTTCATGTTCCGGAGCATGCAAATAAATATCATGTCCTAAGCCCAGAACTTTAATGCAATCATAAACAAAGCCCATCCATATATCTACTTCCTTAGAACTTTGAGGAGATTTGGTATGTTGACAAATACTGTTTAAAGATGTACGGTAGAGAGCATATTTATTGATTGCATCACGGCCTGGTTTAGCAACTTGAAAGCCCAAGAACAATGGAGATTACAGAGTGGTGGACGTTGCCCAATCCATCACAGGAAATGGCCTTCCCACCATCAAAAAGATCTATAGGAGGCACTGCGTCAAAAAGGAGGCCAAAATTATTAAATACCCAGGCCATGCTCATGTTTCATCCCTACCATTGAGAAGTTGACCACCACATTCAAGAATAGCTTCTTCCCAACAACTATCAGGCTCTTGAACACTACACCACACTAACCTCATCTATGAATGTCAATGGACTGTCTTTAGTTGCACTAAGGACATTGGGTTATATTTCTTGCACATAATGTGGTTATTAATTTATTGATTTCTTTGTTTGTATATTTTCTACATGTATTATGTTTACAGGCCTATTATACTGTGGCAAGTAAGAATGTGACAATCAATCACTCTTGACTTGTCTCTTCAGTTGAAGTATTTTAAATTAGGTTTCAAGTGTTATCAGGGAGCTTGGATTCTAAGTGATGCCAGGAAGTTCTTTGTTCACGATGTGGTTAAGATGCAGATGGGACAATTATGCTTGTAGTATGTCATCAAATGTGTATGGATGGCTGCATTATTTGTCTCCCCCCAAATGCTGAAGAATATGAGAAAGATACATATCAAGAGGACTATGTTAGAAATTAATAGTGTAGGCAGGATCTGCAGATGCTGGCTTACACCGAAGATAGACACAAAATGCTGGATGCTGCCTGACGCGCTGAGTTACTCCAGCATTTTGTGTTTATGTTAGAAATTAAACTAATTTCAAGTTGCAAAGAGAGAAGGGAGAGACAGGGAGAATAAAATGAAAGTTCTGTGCCCAGGAGACATGAAATTAGGCAAGTCGTGGCTGTGCTTGCTGAAAGGGAATGGTAATAGTCTGGAGGAGGAGACTAATGAAATCTGAAAAAAAGCAGTGAGCATGAGTGACAAAGAAACTGAATGCCAGAAACATGAGTTACAAAAATGTGAGGTTATCCACTTTGGTGGCAAGAACAGGAAAGCAGACTATGATCTGAATGGTGGCCTTTAGGAGAAGGGGAGATGCAGCGAGACCTGGTTGTCATGGTGCACCAGTCATTGAAAGTAGGCATGCAGGTGCAGCAGGCAGTGAAGAAAGCGAATGGTATGTTGGCATTCATAGCGAGGGGATTTGAGTATAGGAGCAGGGAGGTTCTGCTGCAGTTGTACAGGGCCTTGGTGAGACCACACCTGGAGTATTGCGTACAGTTTTGGTCTCCTAATCTGAGGAAAGACATTCTTGCCATAGAGGGAGTACAGAGAAGGTTCACCAGATTGATTCCTGGGATGGCAGGACTTTCATATGAAGAAAGACTGGCTTGTACTCGCTGGAATTTAGAAGATTGAGGGGGGATCTTATAGAAACTTACAACATTCTTAAGGGGTTGGACAGGCTAGATGCAGGAAGATTGTTCCCGATGTTGGGAAAGTCCAGAACAAGGGGTCACAGTATAAGGATAAGGGGGAAGTCTTTTAGGACCAAAATGAGAACTTTTTTTTTCACACAGAGAGTGGTGAATCTGTGGAATTCTCTGCCACAGAAGGTAGTTGAGGCCAGTTCATTGGCTATATTTAAGAGGGTTAAATGTGGCCCTTGTGGCTAAAGGGATCGGGGGTATGGAGAGAAGGCAGGTACGGGATACTGAGTTGGATGATCAGCCATGATCATATTGAATGGCGGTGCAGGCTCGAAGGGCCGAATGGCCTACTCCTGCACCTATTTTCTATGTTTCTAAAACTGCAAACTGAATGGCTGATTGCCCAGAATTGCTGAATTTGGTAATGAGTCATAACCTAAAGATGAGGTGCTACTGTGATGAAAGGTTATTAACTCAAAACATTAACTCTGTTTCTTTGTCTACAGATGCTGATTGACTTGGTGAGTAGTTCCAAAATGCTAGGTTATTATTTCAGATTTCCAACAATTGCAGTCTTTGGCTGATAGAAAATCAACAGATTATCTTCTTATTCAGTCTCAATCCCTCGTTATAAAAATATTACGGCAACTGAGATAAGCAAATGCTACAACTTCCACAAACTTTGAATCATTGAATGTTTGAAAGTGGAAGTTTAAACAGACTATTTACTGATATTTGCTTTGCAAGAATCAACAGCAGAATCTCCTCATGATACAAGGAGAGTAGATCTCACTGCAAAACACAAAACGCAGCAGGTCAAGCAGTGTGTGTGGAGGGAATGTGCTGGTGATTTTTCAGATCAGGACTCTTCTTTGTAACTAGACCTCACAAGTTTGGCACAAGTTAGGATTTAGTTATTGAAGATTGCTGTGATGACAAAATACCGGTAGCCTAAGAAAGCTTTTCACTTGTGGTTATAGTTAGTAAAAAATTACATTCCAACCGTCCTGATTTTGTTTAGTAAGAAACAGAAGTTTAAGATAAGAAAAATGAAAACACTTTTCTTTTTAATATACTACATGGTAAGCATCACAGGGAATGTTTTCAGGGACAAACTGATCAAATGTACCCCCATAACTTAAACAAACAATTCTGTCAAAAGATCAAGTCAATTCATGTGAAGGGTTGTTTTGTATTAAATATGAAATACCTAATGATCACACAACTTTCCTGTTTTGAGTAAAAGAAACATTGACCCAGACTTTATACTGATCCCTTTAATACTACGACATAATTCCTTTACTAATCCATAACATGTGAAAGAACTTATTCTATAGCTTGAAAGAAAGCAGCAGATGGAGGAATATGCTCACTTGAACTATTGCCAGCCATCCTTCATGAATTGTTAGGTTTTGAAAGAAATATAATACATTGAGATGCATATAAAAAGTTGGCAGTCGATAGCATTTAACTTAATGTAAAGTAACTCACTTTTCCCTTTGTGAGTTGTTAGGAAGAATATTTATAACTACAAATACAAATGTCAATTTCTCTCAGGTTCACAAGAAATTAAAGTGCATTCTTAAAAACATGGGAAATATTTCAAATGAAAAGTTTCTGTAGTGATACAATACTTTAAAAATGCAATCTAGTGACAAATTCCCATTATAGATAACCAGCAAAGATGTAGTAATGTATCACATCTTGGTGGTTGTGCAGATTGAACAGGAGTGACTTGGCAGACAGTTTTATAACCTCCTAATACTCTTTTTTCAGTTAATAAATTCAGAAGTCAGCATGGAACGGGATTGGATATTAACTTGCATCTGCTATTGGAACCAAAAAAAATATTTAGTTGACTGTTGCTGTGTTTCAGGAATATGATTTAAAAAAGTGATTGAAACTAGTAATTAATCAAAGAAAATATACTAAAATTACACACTTGTTTGCATTTTCAAATATTTATTTCCATAATCTTAATGTTCCAGTCCATTTATTCCCTAGACTTCTCTTTTTTTGGTCACTTGTCTGTCAAGAATACAACTCAGTAAACATACTGCGAAAATGTTGGGAAGCCAATTATGTACGCTATGTACAAATTTATAAAATCACTGAGGAGGTTCTTTTGATACTATTCTCACATTTTATTTACAGTGGAACTTGGACCAAGTGCCAATGTGTCATGACTGCTGGTTCACTAACGTTTCTTCATAACTGGTGCCCATTACACAACACACCTTATTTATTTCACACAAAGGGTGGTGGGTGTATGGAACAAGCTGCCAGAGGAGGTAGTTGAGGCTGGGACTATCCCATCGTTTAAGTTAGGAGATGGATACATGAATAGGACAGGTTTGGAGGGATATTGACCAAGCGCAGGCTAGTGGGATGAGTGTCGCTGGGACATTGTTGGTCGGTGTGGGCAAGTTGGGCTGAAGGGCCTGTCTCCACACTGTATCCCCTATGACTCTCTATGACTATTTAAATCTGCACTCACTATTGAAATTTATTATTGCCTTGTATACAAATAAATAAATATATATATATATATATATATATATATATATATATTTATATTTATGTGTGTGTGTGTGTGTATATATATATATTTTAAAATTTATTTACATATAAGGCAATAATAAATTTCTATATATATATAGATTGTATATATATGTATATACAATATACAATATACAATATACAATATACAATATACAATATACATCTGTGGAAAGAAATGGACATACGACGTTTGAACCAAGTTGGAGGATGAGGTCCTGATCCACCAGCTTACATTGAACATTTCGGGAATGGAATAAACAAAGAGGTTAGAGTGAGAATAGAATGGAGAGTTAGAACAACAGCCCACAACTTCTTCCCGACTATTATCAGACTCTTGTATAGACCTTCACATGCCAAGCATGAATTCCCTTTCTTCCAATCTACCTCTTTGTGGCCCTTGCTCTAACGTTTTGCCTGCACTTTCTCTGTAGCTGTAACATTATATTTTGCACAGTTTCCTTGCTCTTCTGCAGTATCTTTTGTACAATTTATGGAATGATTTGCCAGGATAGCATGCAAAACTAATTTTTTCCACTGTATATCGATACTCGTAACAATAATAAAATTAATATAATTTGTAATACCAGAAATGGAGGTGTTTTGCAAAGCAGTCACTTAATCTGTGTTTGATCTCCCTAATGTAAAAGAGACAATATTTTTTTTCCTAAACTGGGACTCTTGCCTCTTATCCAAGTGAGGTCTAAATGTCAATTAGTATTACAAGTGTGTGCTATGTTATGACTGCTCAGATGCCATTGAATCAATCTCCTTACACAAGGAACTGATGAATATGCCAGCAGAGACAAGCAGATACAAGAAATTGCAGATGCTGGAATCTTGAACAAAACACAAAGTGCGGGTGAACTCACTGAGTCAGGCAGCATCTGTAGAGAGCATCGACAGATGACATTTTGGGTCGCTTCTGAGTTGCTGTCTGCCCCATTATGCTCCAGTACTTTGTGTTTTGAACATGACATCAGAGTTAGAAACACAGAAACATAGAAAATAGGTGTAGGGGTAGGCCATTCAGCCCTTCGAGCCAGCACCGCCACTCAATATGATCATGGCTGATCATTCAGAATCAATACTCCGTTCCTGCTTTTTCACCATATCTTTTTTAGTTTAGTTTAATTTATAGATACAGTGCAAAAACAGGCCCTTTCGGCCCACCGGGTCCGCGCCGACCAGCGATCCCTGCACATTAACACTATCTTATACCCACTAGGGACAATTTTTACATTTACCAAGCCAATTAACCTACATACCTGTACGTCTTTGGAGTGTGGGAGGAAACCGAAGATCTCGGAGAAAACCCACGTAGGTCACGGGGAGAACATAGAAACTCCGTACAGACAGCGCCCATAGTCGGGATTGAACCCGGGTCTCCGGTGCTTAATTCTCTGTAAGGCAGCAACTCTACCGCTGCACCATGGTGCCACCACTATCCCTTGATTTCGTTAGCCCAAAGAGCTCTATCCAACTCTCTCTTGAATATATCCAGTGAATTGGTCTCCACTGCCTTCTGTGACAGAGAATTCCACAGATTCACAACTCTCTGGGTGAAAGTTTTTATTCATCTCAGTCCTATCCCTTATTCTTAAACTGTGACCCCTGGTTCTGGACTCCCCCAATATGAGGAACATTTTTCCTGCATCTAGCCTGTCCAATCCCTTAAGAATTTTATATGTTTCTATAAGATCCCCTCTCATCCTTCTAAATTCCAGTGAATATAAGTCCAGTCGATCCATTCTTTCATCATTTGTCAGTCCCGCCATCCCGGGAATTAACCTGGTGAAGCTACGCTGCCCTCCCTCAGTAGCAAGAATGTCCTTCCTCAAACTAGGAGACCAAAACTGCACACAATACATCAGGTGTGGTCTCACCAGGGCCCTGTACAACGACAATAGGACCTCCTTGCTCCAAAACTCAAATCCTCTCGCTATGAAGACCAACAAGCCATTTGCTTTCTTCACTGCCTGCTGTCCTGCATGCTTACTTTCAGTGACTGATGTACGAGGACACCCAGGTCTCGTTACAGCCCTCCTTTTCCTAATCTGACACCATTCAGATAATAATCAGCCTTCTTGTTCTTGCCACCAGAGTGGATAACCTCACATTTATCCACATTATACTGCATCTGCCATGCATCTGCTCACTCATCCAACCTATCCAAGTCACCCTGCAGCCTCATAGCATCCTCCTCGCAGCTCACTCTGCCACCCAGATTTGTGTGATCCGCAAACTTAGAGATGTTATATTTAATTCCTTTGCCTAAATTGTTAATATATATTGTAAATAACTGGGGTCCCAGCACCGAGCCTTGTGGTACCCCACTAGTCACTCCCTGCCATTCTGAAAAAGACCTGTTAATTCCTACTCTTTGCTTCCTGTCTGCCAACCAGTTCTCTATCCATGTCAATACCCTACACCTGTTTCTGACTGTAAGTGACCTACACTTGTCTTCACTAATCTTTTTCTCTTCACACATCTAAAGAAGCTTTTACAGTCAGTTTTTATATGCCCTGCAAGCTTTCTTTCAGGCTCTATTTTCCCCCTCTTAATTAACTCCTTTGTCCTCCTCCGTTGAATTCTAAATTTCTCCCAGTCCTCCAGTTTCCAGAATTCCAGCAGGAATGAACAGGTGGCTGTTAAAGATGCACAGCAATTACCTGGTTCAGCAATGTTATTTTCTACCTAGTTTAGGACATTTGGCACTAAATTAGAATGAGAAACAAAACTTAGAAGATGCAAGTCACTCTCCAAATAATTCACACTGAAAGAACACTTCACAGTCTGAAGAAGGGTCTCGACCCGAAACATCACCCATTACTTCTCCTGAGATGCTGCCCGACCTGCTGTTACTCCAGCACTTTGTGAATAAATACCTTCGATTTGTACCAGCATCTGCAGTTATTTTCTTACACTTCATAGTTAGACTAATTTTGCGCTGCGTGTTAGATATGTCAACTTTCTTAGAAGGCTTAGGAAGTTTGGCGTCCCCAAAAACCCTCACCAACTTCTACAGATGCTCCATAAAAAGCACTTTATTGAGATGCATCACAGCTTGGTTTGGGAACAGCTCCATCCAAAACTGCAAGAAATTGCAGCAAATAGTGAACGCAGCCCAGATCATGACACAAACCAACCTCCCTTCCATTTGTACATCATGCTGCCTCAGCAAGGCCACCAGCATACTCAAAGACGAGTCGCAAACTGGCCACCCCCTCTCCTCCCCTCTTCCATCAGGCAAAAGGTACAGAAGTGTGAAAACACACACCTCCAGATTCAGGGACAGCTTCTTTTCAGCTGTTATCAGGCAACTGAACCATCCTACTGCAACTAGAGAGAAGTCTGAACTACTATCTACCTTATCGTGGACCCTCAGACTATCTATGATCGGACTTTACTAGCTTTACCTTGCACTAAACATTATCCCCTTATCATGTATTTGTACATCGTAAATGGCTCGATTGTAATCATGTATTGTCTTTCCGCTGACTGGTTAGCACCCAACAAAATCTTTTCACTGTACCTCGGTACACATAGAAACATTGAAACATAGAAAATAGGTGCAGGAGGAGGCCATTTGGCCCTTCGAGCCAGCACCGCCATTCATTTTGATCATGGTTGATCCTCCACAATCAGTAACCTGTGCCTGCCTTCTCCCCCTATCCCTTGATTCTACTAGCCCCTAGAGCTCTATCTAACTTTCTTTTAAATTCATCCAGTGAATTGGCCTCCACTGCCTTCTGTGGCAGAGAATTCCACAAATTCACAACTCTCTGGGTGAAAAAGTTTCTTCTCACCTCAGTTTTAAATGGCCTCCCCTTTATTCTTAGACTGTGGCCCCTAGTACTGAACTCCCCCAACATTTTGCCTGCATCTAGCTTGTCCAGTCCTTTTTTATTTTATACGTCTCTATAAGATCTCGCCAGCTCCTCCCTCCTGCCTTCTTAGTCCCCTTTGTTCAACTGCAACAATGACACTTCTGATTTAACCTTCTCCCTCTCAAATTGCAGATTAAAACTAATCATATTATGGTCACTACCTCCAAGCGGTTCCTTTACCTTGAGTTCCCTTATTAAATCTGGTTCATTGGACAACACTAAATCCCGAATTGCCTTCTCTCTGGTAGGCTCCAGTACAAGCTGCTCTAAAAATCCATCTTGGAGGCACTCTATAAACTCCCTTTCTTGAGGTCCAGAACCAACCTGATTTTCCCAGTCAACCTACATATTGAAATCCCCCGTAATCACAGTGGCCTTACCTTTGTTACATGCCAGTTTTAACTCCTGCTGCAACTTACACCCTGTATCCAGGCTACTGTTTAGGGGGCTGTAGATAACTCCCATTAGTGCCTTCTTACCTTTACAATTCCTCAATTCTATGTACAGTGGTTCTACATCGTCAGTCCCTATGTCACCCCTCACAAGGGACTGAATTTCATTCCACACGAACAGAGCTGCCCTACCTCCGCTGCCCACTTGCCTGTCCTTTCTACAGGACGTATAACCCTGAATATTCAGTTCCCAGTCCCGATCCTCCTGCAGCCATGTCTCTGTAATCCCCACAATGTCATATCTTCGAATCTCTAACTGAGCCTCAATCTCATCCACTTTACTTCTTATACTTTGCGCATTCATATACAATACTTTTAATCCATTACTCACCTCACCTTTCACATCGATTCCTATTGCACGTGGCCATATTCTCCTATCCCTTTGTGAGCTTTCTGTCCCGTTAATTCTGGGGTCTTTCCCTTTAACTCCATCCTTATCTATCCCATTTGTCACCCCCCCCCCCACTATCCCATTCCCCCCCACCCCCACGTGACAATAAACTAAAACTGAACTGAAACTGAAGATGAAATGCATGTTCTATCTATTTTTAAGGCTGTTACAAAAGATACCAAGGCAAAATTTGAATGAGCCGAGTCATTCTCCGCCCGTGCTTGCCAGTATTTGTCCTTCATGAATTACCAACACTTAAGAGGGATTTCATTAGTTGTGTAGCATTTTTGTGTTGCAAAACATGATGTAGTAATGCAAGTTTGATTATTTTTGTCATAATGAGGTACCTTTTTACTAATACTCACAATAGCCAACAGATCAATACTGAGTGACAATGTCGTGCATAATCAACTGTAAAACTTGTGCAAAGTCCCTCTTTTACAACTCTTCTTGTATTATATGGCACTACAACCAGCTCAGACAAATCCAAGAATTCTTAATTGGGCAGCCATGCGGCATTGTGGATCATCGTCATCAGAAATGTACACTACCATAATGTGAAATTATATGCATATATATATTTTTTCCATTGTAATCAACCCAAGGAATCAAACAAAAAGTGTTGGAAACACTCAGCAGGCCAAGCAGTATCTACAAAAAGAGAAGCATTGTTAACATTTCACATCTCCTTCCACAGATGCTGCCTGACCTGCTGGATGCTTTTCGGGTTTTTTTTTTTTTTTTCAGATTTTCAACGTCAGCGGTGTTTTGATTTTTAAGCCAGGTGATCAACCCTGGTTCAATGATGAATGCAGGTGGAGAAACAGTAGGCAGCACCCAAGCAAATTAGGTGTCAATCCACAGAAGCTGCAGCACGTTTTACACCGTAAAACCAGTCAATCGACAGAGCCAGTGAGGACTCAGGACAAATTTCTGCAATACTACTACATCTCATCATAAATGGTGGTCAGCAATTAAACAGCCAAGGGACGGAGGAGGCTGCAAGAACACCCCCACCTTAAGTGTGTAGGAAAGAACTGCTGATGCTGGTTTAAATCAAAGATAGACACAAAATGCTGGAGTAACTCAGCTTCAAACTGAAGATGGGTCTCGACCTGAAAAGTCATCCATTCCTTTTCTCCAGAGATGCTGCCTGTCCCGCTGAGTTACTCCAGCATTTTGTGTCCAACCCCCACCTTAAGGATTGTGGGGTGCATCATGTGAGTGCTAAAGAGAGAACTGAAGCATTCACAACCATGTTCAGCCAGATGCATTGAGTTGATGATCCACCTCGGCTTCCTATTGAGACCCCCTTGCTTCACAGAAGCCAGTCTTCAGCCAAATCAATTCATTTCATGTCATATAAGAAATCAGCCAAGTGAATTAGATGAAACATTGAGGATGGGCTCCAAAGCATACAGTAGGTCTAGCCAACTGTTGGATTTTTTCAACATTGGTAACTATCAAGCAATGTAAAAAAACTGCACCAGTATCTGGTTCACAAAGATCAAATTCAATATGGCTGACTGCTACCCAATCAGTTAATTATAAGCAAAATGACAGGATGTGTCATTAACAGTGTTGTTAAGCAGTACTTATTTGCTAATTGTCTGTTCATCAATGTTCAGTGTGGGTTTCGACATGACCACTTAGCTCCAGAACTCATTATAACTTTGATCCACAAAAGGGCACAAAGTGCCCTAGTAACTCAGCAGGTCAAGCAGCATTTCTGGAGAACATGGATAGGCGATGTCATGCAGTCTCATCATAATTTTTCAGAATCAAACTCTGACTTCATTCTTTTATGAAATGTTCTAATTATTTCCAATGATTGATTACATCTTCCTTGGATATGGAATTTTGTTTCAGCTTGTGAATGTCAGCTCCTATTAAATACTGCAAGATTAGAAAGACTTATCAAGTCTACAGTTGTAACGAAACTTGAGATAACACTTTCTGATCGAAGACTGAAACCTGTTAAACAGTTGATATGTTATAATGAACTATTAGCTTCAGAAAACAAAAGTATTTATAGCAGCTGAGAAAACAAGGGATCTAATTTTTGAGAGGGACCACAACAGTTTGAAACTAAAACCCTGGAAAGTAAAAGAGGCCTGCCTAACACTCTGCACAATATCCTTTTTGGAACTTAAGCATACATTTGGTGGGATGACATGCGATACCATAAAGTACTTGTCATTTGGTTCTCTTATAATCAGAATTCTATTTATTTCAATGCACATGTTGAGCTAACAGGAATCAACCTGTGTGTGTGTGTAATATATATATGTTTGTTATAGACAATAGACAATAGGTGCAGGAGTAGGCCATTCAGCCCTTCGAGCAAGCACCGCCATTCACCGTGATCATGGCTGATCATCCACAATGTGTGTGTATGTTTGTGTATTTAAATCAGCTTGACTTTTTTCTTGCAGGATTTCATGGAACATAGAAAAGTACAGGAAAGGAACACCCTTTAGCCCAAATATGATGCAAAGCTAAATTAATTTCATCTGCCTGTGATAATTTCATATCCCTCCATTCCCTGTGTATTCATGTGCCGATCTAAAAGCCTTTTCAACACCGCTATCATATCTGCTTCCACCACCTTCCCTGGCAACTCGTTCCAGTTACCTGCCAAACTTTGTGTAAAAAACTTGCCCTGCACATCTTCTTTAATCACAGAATTTTCATCAAAATTTTCAGGTTATCAGTATATCAGAAGAATGCTTAAAAAACAAATTATTAACTCTTATTTCTACATCGAATAAGCCCAGAATTCTTGCTGTGCACTCTTGTCTTTCTATCACAGAGCTGAGCTCTATGAACAGTCCTCTACACAAATGCTGCAAGGTTGGCAAAAATAAGCAGAGATCAGCAGACTAATAAAAGTCATGAAAACAAAAATAAACATGTGGGGTGTGTACACAAATAGATCAAGCTTTATGCTTTATTTATTTTTCCGTTTTTTGAGTGACTTCATCCTTTAATCCCTCAGAAATAGTTTTTCTGTGCTTCCATTACATCATTCTGTATGTGCTGATATTACTAACACTTAAAATGTAGCACCAGTCCTGAAAGCTTACAAGACAAGTGTGTTGACAAATTGTATAAGAATCTGAAATTTTCAAAACACAATACATGTGCAATTTGTATTTAAAATCAATTTTGAAATGTATTCTAAATGATATAATGTAAATTACTTATTTCTTTATTTTAAGGTTTCTCTGACAACACTCTATATTATTTCACCATTATTCTATAAGATACATATTCTCCGTTTTATCAATCAAAATATAAATGTTTATGCAAACACAAAAATAGCTGTATTCACAGGTAGAAGACTGCAAGATGTATTCAGGCTCAAGCAATGGGCAGTCTAAATTGACTTCCACTGCAAGGATCTGGACCTGCCCAGCTTTGTTTCATCAATATGTCTTGTATTCCCTGTATTCCATTTATATTACATGCTTATTTTTCTTGCTGCTGAATCTGTTCTGTTTATATTAAGGTCCAAATTATGCAACGATTAGGAGTAGCAGGTGTGTGGGGTTTTCAAATGACCTGCTACTCAAAAATTATGCATATGGCTTCTGAACACCCGAAGCTGATCTACTGTTAATGGGACAGTATTTAATACCAAGATGAAGAGACACTTCTTTATTCCCTAAATCTTTGTGCAACCGCCAACCAAGAAGGCTGTGGGTGCTCAGGCCTTGAATGCATTCGAAGCAGCCACCTATATAGAAACATAGAAAATAGGTGCAGGAGTAGGCCATTCGGCCCTTCGAGCCTGCACCGCCATTCAATGTGATCATGGCTGATCATCCAACTCAGTATCCCGTACCTGCCTTCTCTCCATACCCCCTGGTCCCTTTAGCCACAAGGGCCACATCTAACTCCCTCTTAAATATAGCCAATGAACTGGCCTCAACTACCTTCTGTGGCAGAGAATTCCACAGATTCACCACTCTCTGTGTGAAAAAAAAGTTTCTCATCTCGGTCGTAAAAGACTTCCCCCTTATCCTTAAACTGTGACCCCTTGTTCTGGACTTCCCCAACATCGGGAACAATCTTCCTGCATCTAGTCTGTCCAACCCCTTAAGAATTTTGTAAGTTTCTATAAGATCCCCCCTCAATCTTCTAAATTCCAAGCCGAGTCTATCCAGTCTTTCTTCATATGAAAGTCCTGCCATCCCAGGATTTTTGGACACAAATAAAAAAAATTCCCTTTGATAAATTTTGATGCACGTGAACAACCATGGTATTGGTATATGGTGTAAGAAGGAACTGCAGATACTGGTTTAAACCAAAGATAGACACAAAAAGCTGGAGTAATTCAGCAGGACAGGCAGCATTTCTGGAGAGAAGGAATGGGTGACGTTTCGGGTCGAGACCCTTGTTCAGACTGGTTAGGGATATACTGTAGATGGTGATGTGGAGAGATAAAGAACAATAAATTAAAGATATGCAAAAAAGTAACGATGATAACGGAAACAGGCCATTGTTAGCTGTTTGTAAGGTGAAAATGATAAGCTAGTGCGACGTGGGTGGGAGAGAGATAGAGAGAGAGGGAATGCCGGGGCTACCTGAAGTGAGAGAAATCAATATTCATACCACTGGGCTGCAAGCTGCCCAAGTGAAATGTGAGATGCAGTTCCTCCAATTTGCTTTTAGCTTCACTCTGATAATGGAGGAGACAGAGAACAGAAAGGTCTGTGTAGGAGTGGGAAGAATTTAAGTGTCCAGCAAACGGGAGATCAGGTAGGTTCATGCGGGCTGAGCGAAGGTGTTCCGCGAAACGATCACTCAGTCTGCGTTTGATCTCGCCGATGTATAAGAATCCACATCTTGAACAATGGATACATTAGATGAGGTTGGAGGAGGTGCAAGTGAACCTCTGCCTAACCTGAAAGGACTGTCGGGGTGCTGTACAGAGATGAGGGAGGAGGTATAGCGACAGGTGTTGCATCTTCTGCGGTTGCTTGGGAAGGTACCTAGGGAGTGGGTGGTTTGGGTGGGAAGGGATAAGTTAACCTGAGAGTTGCGGAGGGAACGGTCTGCGGAAGGCAGAAAGGGGTGGAGATGGGAAAATGTGGCTAGTGGTGTAAGATTTGAGAAGTTTTCCCTCATTTGGAAAGCAACACCAAACAAAAGAGCTGCAGTTTGGACATTTTAAACGAGAGACTGGGGCTGATAGCGGAGAAAGGCTGCGGTCAGATTAACAAAGGATGTCACAATCCGTGGGTCCTAAAATGGCCGCAGGACCTCGTGACCAGCCACAAAAAGTAAAAACCTTACAACCCAGTCTCTAGGTTTCTGCAAAGCCACGGCCAGAACAAAGGATGGGTATTGGCCATGCAGAAACCTACGAAACCAGGTCGGAGTCCAGACACTGGGGCGCTGACATCAGCATACTCACAATGCCCCAAACCGACTTAAACAGTTCATCTCGGTGAGGGGGCACAATAGCCCATAGAAAACTACCTGGTAGGTGATGGGAAACCAGTTAACACCCATCACCTCACAACGAAATACCAATTAACACCGTCTGGCCATCCCCCGGTATCCCCGAACATAAGCGCAGATCAGAAGAAAACTCATACATATCTTTTTGAACAAAGAGATTCCAAGATCTGGCGGGAGATAGGACGGGTCAGAAATAGTATAACTGGCCATGACTTTTGGGTTTTAAACTCAAGAAGAAATACTGGAAGAAGTCAACTGAAGTCAAGAAGAGAGTCAGAAAAGGAAGTCAAACGAATGCAGGAGGAAGAAACGACAGGCAAGAAGAACGGATGCAAGAGAGAGGAACAGGCACGCAACTCGAGAAGAAATACTGCAAAACGAACAGCCAGTAACCCCAGTAATAGCCCCATGGTGAGCATGTACATATCCTGGACATAGTTTAGTGTAGAGGGGAGGGTGGTTGTGAATAAACGTTGGGTGTGTATTAAAATATGTGTTGGTCAATGTTGCGATGCGTCGTACGTTCCCCATCTTACAGTCGTGTATATGTCTTGTAGAACTGTGTGTGTTTTATGATTCATAGTTATAAATATTCGTGTGATTCGGTATGTGTTTTATAGACATGTATTATAGAACTGTATAAGTATTCATGGACAATAGTCCCAAGCGCTAAATAAAAGCCTTTTTCATTTAAACCCTGGTTTTCAAATCTGGTCTGGTTGAATTTTTCTGCACTATCAACGCTCCTGCATCTAAGTCCAGTGTCTAGAACCGTAGGGGGTGAGTGGGTCGAACCACTCACGGGGAACCAGTGTGCGCGGCCTGGTCAAGGGATCAGAGCAAGGCACGGGGACCTTAGGTCGGGCGAAAGCTCGGCGCAGAAACCCCTTACAGTGGTGGGATCCCGTTGGAGGTGGCAAAAATCTCGGTGGATTATGTGTTGTATGCAACGGCTGATGGGGTGGAAGGTAAGGACTAGGGGTCTCTGTTGTGACTAAAGGAAGGAGGGAGCATGGGCGGAACTGTGAGGTACCGAGAAGACACGAGTGATGTCCTCATCTATGATGGGAGAGGGGAAGCCCCGTTCCCTAAAGAATGAGGATATCTCGGATGTTCTAGTATGGAACGTCTATAGTAAAGATGAGGGAGTGCAGGCTCAGAAAGCTGAAGTCATTAAAGAGACGAAGGGCATGTGAGGTATCTTGGACATAGGTCAGGAGAGATTGGTCCAGGGGGGATAGGATGGAGTTGAGGTACGTGGAAATCATTTCCATGGAACACTGATTCCTATCCCATGGAAATGATTACAATTCCTACGTCTACACCGCATCTGCGCCCAAGATGTGGTGTTCCATACTAGAACATCCGAGATGTCCTCATTCTTTAAGCGAGACCAAACGCAGACTGGGCGATCGTTTCACGGAACACCTTTGCTCAGCCCACGTGAACAAATCTGATCGCCCAGTTGCTAGACACTTTAATTCTCCTTCCCATTCCTACCCAGACCTTCTTGTCCTCGGTCTCCTCCATTGTCAGAGTGAGGCTAAACACAAATTGGAGGAACAGCATCTCATATTTTGCTTGGGCAGCCTACAGCCCAGTGGGATGAATATTGATTTCTCTCATTTCAGGTAGCCCTGGCATTCCCTCACTCTCTATCCCTCCCCCATCCAAGTCGCACTAGCTTATCACTTTCACCCTACAAACAGCTTACAATGGCCTTTTTCCCAGTTTCCTTTACCATCGTTACTTGTTTGCATATCTTTCATTCATTGTTCTTTATCTCTCCACATCACCGTCTATATCTCCTGTTTCCCTTATCCCTAACCAATCTGAAGAAGGATCTCGACCCGAAATGTCACCCATTCCTTCTCTCCAGAGATGCTGCCTGTCCCGCTGAGTTACTCCAATTGATAAATTGGTATATTGTGACTTGTACTGAGATACAGTGAACACCTTTGTTTACATGCTATCGTCCAATCATACCATACACAAGTACAATCAAGTGACACACAAGTACAACAGGTAAGGTCCTCAATGAGTATTTCTCCTCTGTTTTTCTGCAGATGAAGACTGGGGAACTTAGGGCACTCAGCTTAGGAGGTGCTAAAGGTCCTGACATGTATGGAAGTGGACAAATCTCTCAGGCCTGATCCCGAGGACACTGTGGGAAGCTAGAAAGGAAATTGCATGTGCCCTAGCTGAGATTTACAAGTCGTCATTCAATGCCGGTGAGGTGCCAGAAGACTGGAGTGTGGCAAATGTTGTCCCACTATTTAAGAAGGGCTACAGGGAGAAGCCTGGGAACTACAGGCCAGTGAGCCTAACATCAGTGGTCAGAAAGTTACTAGAGAGTAGTCTGAGGAGTAAGATATACATGCATTTAGATGGACAAGGGTTGATGTGGGCAGAGTTGTAGACATTGTATAAATGATTTCAGGAAGGCATTTGACAAGGTCTGCATGGTATGCTGCTCTGAATGGTTAGTTGCATGCGATCCAAGGAGAGATAGCTGAATGGATAGAAAATTGGCTTTATGGATGGAAGCAGAGGGTGATGGTGGAAGGTTGTTTGTTGGACTGTAGGCCTCTAACTAGTGGTGTGCCTCAGGATTCGGTGATGCCCCATTGCTGTTTATCATCTATATCAATAATTTGGATGACAACGTATGATCTGCAAGTTTGCAGATGACACTACAGTAGGTGGTATTGAAGATAGTTGTCAAATATTGCAGCAGGGTCTTAAGGAGACATATAGCCAGAGCCAGAGGCAATTCAAATGCCCAAGAATGAAGATTACAGTGTGGTAGATACTGCCTTGTCCATCACAGGTACTGACCTCCACACCATTGAAGGGATCTATGAGAGGCATGGCTCAAAAAGTCAGCCACTATTAAAGATTCACATCACCCTGGCTATGTTCTCATTTCACTACCATTGGGAAGTTGTTACAGAAACCTGAAAAGCATAACAACCAGTTGCACTGAAGACTATATTTTTTTACACTCATATTACGTTTGTTGATTTATTGAATTGTTTTATATCATTGTATATTGGGCATTTGTACACTCATATTAGGTTTGTTAATTTATTGAATTGTTTTATATTATTATATATTGGGCTGCTGCAAATAAGAATTTCATTGCTCCATTGTTGGTACATATGACAATTAAAAACTTTTGACTTTAACAATTTTGTAAAATGTTTTGTATGAAGAGTATTCTGCCAAGGAAAAAAACTATTTCTATTTTAAGAATTGCTCTGATTAAGAATAACCTATTGGAATGTTACTAATTTATTGCCATTGACAGATACTGCATTTGATGACCACAGATCGATTGCTCTTCCATTAAATGTCTCAATCCTTTTAAGTGGGAAAAACTTAGAAAACACAATATTGTGACCTTCCAAAAATTTCATGGATGTTTATTCCTTCACAATTATGACATTTCACTTGGACACAGACTTTGTTTTTCAGCTGCGAAGATCTCTGGGCTAAAATATAATTTAACAGAAATGTGAGAAAACTACGCATATAAAAACCTGCTGTGGAATATTATGCAAATTTAACTCAATTGTAAGTAAGGTCCTGAAATCAAAACAGTTGATACATGCAAATAAGGGCAATGTGTAAATTAACATTTTAATGATTAAACATTTGCAGGGATTAGGTTCCTAGTACTATTAAATTATGTTCTTGTTGGAAGAACCAGCATAAATTGTAAAGCACAGTTAATTCTTTTTATTCCATATCTCTAAGAGTCACAATGGCCTTTGCTTTATCGGCATAAATGTTAACACAGCAAGACATTTGCAATATCCGTTCAGTATTTTCAAGCACCTTAATAAATCTTTCAATTATAATCAGAATTATGTTATTTCTTTTATGTTAGGCTTTTCTGAAGACATGTTTAGCATAAATAAATATATTTGCAACTAACATAGCTTTTCTATTTAGCTGACCATCATACTATTTTTATGCATTTGGCATAATTCAATAGTAAATTGCATTAGGAAAATGATAGATTTGAGGGATTGGAACTCATCAAAATAAATCTACATAGTTTTAGACAGTTTATCCATGATGAAACATCAGTAACTGAAATGAAATAACTTTGTTAATTTCCTAATAATACATAAATAAGGATTGTTCTAAGTTCAAGCGTTTTGGTTCTCACTCTCATTTTACATTTCACAACAAGATTAAAGTATGCAGAGTATTCTGTTGAATATCCATTTGACTGAACAAAGTGCTTACTGCAAAAGAGTGAGCAAAATACAATGCCGTGTGTATTTAAGTGAACATATTTAGAATGGTTCTCTACGTGATCATGTGTCAGAATTAGCCATGACCAAAAACAAGCTGCAGAAAGAAAGGAGGCTCCAGTTTGGAAAATGTACAGCTTTAGCAGGGATCACAGAATTGTCACAAGAAGCTCATGCTGACTTATTCTTACTGAACTCAAAAAGAGAGCTTTCTTTCATTTAAGCCTCAAGGAGAAAACTGTCTCAGTAATCAAATTATAACAAACAGGGATTTAAAGTATTAAGTAGTTCTGTAACCTTCTTGCTGTCCTTTGAGTTTATGGTAATTTTCAGTTGTCTGCAGAGTCATTGCACCAATACCCAGATAAACCTTGGAAGGATTACAGACCCTAATTAGAGACTCCTGACCTGCACTGCTGATTACTCAGTCAAGGAGCAGGTTTAGTCTTTCTCCCCAGGTTTTGCCAGACTGAGTCAGACACTAGAATGCCTGTTAAATACTGTAATTTGAGAGGGTTATTCCAGTGCCTGTGTCTATGTTAAAAAAAAAACTACTTCACAATTCAGTTTAACAATCTGGTGATCAAACACAGGCTTAAAACATAAGATCATAATTGGTATCCATGCATTTAATTCTTATTGAAACACATATTTAAGAGATTATATATCAAAACATTTCCCCATCAAAATGGTTAAGACCATACTTTCACATCTACAATTTTACTTTTTGTTTTGCGTTTCATGCAATTACCATCCAAATTTTTCAAAACAGTATTTTGTATTTAAATCTCTTATTGGGCATGACTGTGTAAAACACCAGCAATTAGCGGCATTAGAATGTTACATTTAGTTGGGTACACAAAGTATTTAAAAGGTGTATGTTCCTGAGCTTTTTGCAATGTTCTCTTTAGAAAGGGGTATTACTGTATATTTTTGCCATCCCTTAACAATTTCTTTCAAATGAAAATTAGATCTGTGGATGCCATACATTTGTGACTCTTTGACAAACCTGTGAGGTAATTGTTAAGGGAGAAACGTCACGTGGAACTATGAAGTACATCTTGACCAAAGGATAGCATAGCAAGAATAGCTTAGCACGCAAGCCCCTGTTCAATGCTTTGCAAAGGGTACCTGCATCAACAAGGCAAGAGTGAGGAAAAACATTCCATCATGTGTTCAAGCACATTCCCAGAGGGTAAATGTGCAACAAGCTGGCCAGAAGATAATTATCATTCTCTCAGAGCTTAGAGCAATACAGCATGGAAACAGACGCTTTGGCCCAACTTAAGTCAAGTTGGTATTTTGGGCAATTGGCCCATCCTCACTAAATCCTTCCTGTCCATATATCTGTCCATAGATAATTGTACTGAAATACAAGTTTCTGAAGGGTATTTACAAGATGGTGACTGAGAAGGCATTTCTTCTGGTGGTGGTATCTGGAGCAAGAGGCCATAATTTCAGAATAAGATGTTGTTCATGTCAAACATTGATGAGGAGTAATTCTTCCATTAGAGCAAGGCATATCTTTAGAATTATTTAACACAGAAAGCTGTTGAGGTGCTGCATTGAATGTAATCCAGGCGCAGGTTGAGAGACATTTAAACTACAAGGAAGTCGTGTAATAGAGAGTGGGAAAGTGGCGTTGATTTTAAGATTAGATCAACCATGATCTTATCAAATGGTAAAAGCAGCTTGAGGGGTTTATGTTTTTCTTGAAAACCTTTTTTTTTTGTTATAATCTTGGGTCATAATTGGATTTGCAAAGAACATACCAGCTTGCTCACTTTAGCGTCCGTGCAGAAAACAAGTGTGCTGCAATTTTGAAGAAGCTCAATGCCATACAGAACAAAGCAATCCATTTGACTGAAAGCCCATAGATCATCCTGAAATGCATTCCCTCCATACAGTAGCTGCCATCTCACCCAGGAACTTCTCACCCAGGTTACTTCCACTGCACATCCCAAGCCTGTAACCTCTATTAACATGAAGGATAATGGCTTCAGATGGGAGCACCACCACTTGCAGGTTTCTTTAAAGTTGCATGCGTCCACGATTGGAAATACATTGGCATTCCATTATCAATAGATCTAGATTTTGAATCTCCCAACCACTTAGCATTATGGAAATACGATTCATGGAAGCAGCTCATTACCACATTTTCAAGGACAATTAGGAATGAGCAATAAAAGCCTGTCTTCTCAGATCTTGAAAAATGAAAGTGCATAATAAATCAAAAATAAAAGCTATTCGCAGAAAAGATCAAATTAAATTTTATGGGGAAAAATGTGAAACAGCTCTTCTGTTAATAAAATACAACAGATTAGGAAAGATGGCAAGGTTTTGACAAGGGTGCATTATAACTTTACAGATGAAAAGTTAGAAGGATGAAAAACCTAAGATAAAAGCGCTGGTCTCCTCAAAGCAGAGAATATTAATGGAAGATGTGTTCAAAATTTAGAGTTTTGATGGAACGGATAAGGAGAACCTGTTTCCACTCTGAAAAGTAGGTAACCAGAGGATACAGATCTAAGACAATTGGCACAAAAACCAGATGAGATTTTCTTTAATGTAACAAGTTGTTACAATTTGGAATGTGCTGCCTGAAAGGTTGATAGAACCAGACAAAGCAATAAGTCACAAACATTAAGAACATGTGAATACATAACATAGATACACTTTTCTTAATTTTTCTCTATAATGATCACCTTCTTATTTAAATCTAGGACCTAACTTGAAAAGGAATTAAAATGTAGGGTAATGGCAAGAATAAGGGAATGAGATTCATTGAATTGTTCAGTGTTAGCATAAGCACAAAGGGCAAAATGATCATTCCCTCCACTTCTCAGAAAATATTTAGCCAAATAGAACAAATTAGTATACAATTGGAATTTATATGAAGCCTTAAAATAAAGCAGAAAATAAAGCAGATACTCAAAATACAATGAAAAGTAATATTCTTGAAAAGTTTAATTCTACCAGCCAAGATAGCTGCACATTGCTGTACATATTTCAGATTGATGAACAGAATATGATGTGGAGGCTGTTGAAACTGGTGGGTAAGACGTCTTAAATGAAATATCTAGTTAGATATAAATGAAACCTTTTCAAAATAAGAAAGGGCCCCAGACTGAGGTCAGTTTCGAACCAATGGTGCTTCGCTGTAACATTCAAAAACATTCAACGGTCTACGTGGCAAAAACATGCATTTCTGAAAAAAACAATCACAAAATTCTCCGTTTGGAAACCAAAAAGAAAATTATAATTGGTGTTATAAGAGCTAAATAAAGACAGAAACATACATTTGATTAAAGTACAAACTGATTTGTTTTAATTTTTTAATTTGAAGTCTTATATTTTGAAATATCCAAGAGAAATTACAATACTCATCTTATAGAGCCATGTATTTTGCCATGTATAAATTTAGTATCCAATTAAAATCTAATGTAGACCCAATTGTGAGATACTCAGGATACTGGACAGGGTAGATGCAGGAAACATCCAATATATAGGAACCCACATCGGGAGTACCGTATACAGTAAATGATATTGTAGGAGGTGCTAGTAAACCTCTGCCTCTCCTGAAAGGACAATCGGGGTCCCTGGATGAGGTCGAGAAGGAGGTATAAGGATAGGTGTTGTATCTCCTGCGGTTGCATGAGAAAGTCCTTGGGGAGGGGGTGGTTTGGATGGGAATAGATGAGTGAACCAGGGAGTTGTGGAGGGAACGGTCTCTATGAAAAGCAGAAAGGGATGGAGCTGGGAAGATGTGACTCGTGGTGGGATCCCGTTGGAGGTGACAAAAAAATTCAGAGGATGATGTGTTATATGTGACGGCTGATGGGGTGAAAAGTGAGGAGTAGGGAGATTCTGTTCCTGTTACGACTGGCAGGGGGAGCAAGAGCGAAACTATGTGATGGCTAATGTGGTGTCATTATTATTAATACGATACGAAACGATACAATAAAACTTTATTTATCCCTGAAGGGAAATTGGTCTGCCAACAGTCATAAAATAAAACACGATACATGACATTGAAGTGACGAGTGGAAATTCCAGGATTGGGGATGTGCAAAGATTGGGCCAGGGGAGGGTGAAGTCAGTCTACCCCATGACAGAAGGGGAAGGAGTAGTTTTATAGCCACAAGGAAAAAGGATCTTTCTGGCGTTCTGTGCTGCATCTTGGTGGAACCAGTCTGTTGCTGAAGGTGCTCCTCAGGTTGACCAGCGTGTCATGGAGGGGGTGAGCTGTATTGTCCAAGATGCCACACAGTTTGAAGAGCATCCTCCCCTCCAAGACCATCTCCAGTGAATCCAACTCTACCCTCAGGACGGAGCCAGCCTTCCTGATGAGCTTGTTAACTATAATTGTTAATAATAATTATTATTATTATTAGGCAAGGTGTGAGGAAACACTGTAGAGTGTTATCACTGCTAGTAAGTCCAAGATACAGCACACTAGGCAGTTTAAATATTGAATGTGTTCACAGACATGAGATATGTTTCACATCCTCAGTAACGACATGTGTCAGATCATGAAAGCCTCAGTTAAAATTGAAATCTAGCTTCAAACAAGTTACAAAGCACCTTAACTATTCTAGATAATTAAAAGCATGTTTCTTTACTATCATTGTCCTTGCGCTGGTAACTACAAAAGGCTGACAAATTTGGGGTGAGAAAGGACCTCAGGAGGCCCTCTAGTGGAGAATGTGGTCACAACCCACACAAATAATCTTGACTTGGTTCAGGCGAAGTGCTACATATCATTACAAACTTACTGACTCCGCTATCTTGACTACGCTTCTTCCCACCCTGTTCCCTGTAAAAATTCTATCCCTTACTCCCAATTCCTCCGTCTACGCTGCGTCTGCGCCCTGGATGAGGTGTTCCATACAAGGGCATCGGAGATGTCCTTATTCTTTAGGGAACAGGGGTTCCCCTCTTCCGTTATAGATGAGGCTCTCACTAGGGTCTCCTCAATATCCCGCAGCTCCGCTCTTGTTCCCCCTCCCCCTATTCGTGACAAGGACAGAGTCCCCCTTGTCCTCAACTTCCACCCCATCAGCCGTCGCATACAACATATTATCCAACAATTCCGCCACCTCCAACGGGATCCCACTACTGGTCACATCTTCCCATCTCCACCCCTTTCTCATTTCCGCAGAGACCATTCCCTCTGAAACTCCCTGGTCCACTCATCCCTTCCCACCCCCAAACCACCCCCTCCCCAGGTACTTTCCTCAGCAACCGCAGGAGATGCAACACCTGTCCCTTTACCTCCCCCCTCGACTCCATCTAAGGACCCAAAAAGTATTTCCAGGTGAGGCAGAGGTTCACCTGCACCTCCTCTAACCTCATCTACTGTATACGCTGTTCCAGCTGTCAACTTCTCTACATTGGTGAGACCAAGTGCATGCTCGGCGATCATTTCGCTGAACACCTCCACTCAGTCCGTCTTAACCAACCTGATTTTCTGGTGGCTCAGCACTTTAACTCCCCCTCCTATTCCCAATCTGACCTTTCTGTCCTGGGCCTCCTCCATTGCCAGAGTAAGGCCCAGCACAAATTGGAGGAACAGCACCTCATATTTCACTTGGGTAGTTTACACCCCAGCGGTATCAACAATGACTTCTCTAACTTCAGATAGTCCCTGCTTTCCCTCTCTATCCCCTCCCCCTTCCCAGTTCTCCCACCAGTCTTCCTGTCTCCTACTATATCCTATCTTTATCCCGCCCTATCCCCTGACATTAGTCTGAAGAAGTGTCTCGACCCGAAATGTTACCCATTCCTTCTCTCCAGAGATGCTGCCTGACCCGTTGAGTTACTCCAGATTTTGTGTCTACTACATATCATTTACTATTTGAGTCTTTAAGTACACATGAAGAGCAAATAATTAGCAAAAGAAACAAATATAAATGCAAGTCAAGTTAGTCAACATCTAAAAGAAAAATAACAGGGTGTCATGTTTTCTTGGCTAATGAAGGCTACCTATGAGGTATTAACCCAAGTTTCATTTTAGATTGGCTGTACTTGAGGAGCATTTTCAGTTTTGTTTCTAGTTGCCCCTGTTGGAAAGATAGCGGCACTGCTGCAGCCAGAGTTTGTGTGTTGTTTTATAATTAAAAGATACAATTTCCGTGTTCCATGACAAAATTGTTCTATTGGACTGCAGAAGCACAAATGTTGATTGCATGCTTCCCACTGCCTGTGCCCTTCAATGAAGAACAAAAAACTAACCCTTCTAGCCAGCACCATAATAAGATTGAGTAGAAAGACTCTGCTTAGAAAAAGGCCTCTTCCAACATAACTGAGATGCATGGCTGGGCCAGAATGAGACCTACCCATCGAACATCTGAGCAAAACTTTGACTCTTTTGCTTTCTATACTGACATTCAGAAATACTTTAAACTTTTCAAAAATTGAACAATTAAAATAATGTAAAAGTTAAACAAAAATTAAGAATCCTCAAAAACAAATTATAAAACAAATGCCCTTTAAAATGCAGCACATTCTTACCTTTCTTCCTCACAACCATCTCAGTTCAACTCAGTGGGCTTGTGGATACCGTGTCAGGTTTAACAAGAATCGGAGAGTTGGTCTCCCAGTCTAAGGACCAGTAGAGTTGAGAAATTGCTGGCAGAATTTGCCCCACAAGTTCACATCTTGTGCATTTGCACAGTGCTTTTTACCAGCAAATAAGTGCCTGCAATTCCAAGTAGAAACGTCAGCAAAGCCGAACAAAATGCAGGCCGTTACCTTTTTAATTCCAGTTGTTTAAATTATTAAATTAATCTATTTTAGAGGACAGTTGCAAAACCTTCACGATTAATGAATGAAGAAATTTGCATGTTGCAATCTTAACAGTCCTCTTCTGAATTTAAAAAAAACTTCATTTTATGGTGTGGGATTTCTGCTGCGGGAGCCCCGACTTTAATTTCAGCATCTAGCCACTGTGTGAATTAAGATTAGTGCACAAGCAGAAAAGATGCCCAGAAGTCACTACGAAGTTTAAAGTTCCAAATCCTACTTTCAGCCACTGGTTGTTATGACAACCCACTAGCACTAAACATGACGTTATCCCCTCACAAATACTAGCACTGTAATAATAGTTTGGGCCAGCGAAGGCCATTGATTTATCTGATCTACCTTTCAAAACCTCTGATCAGGTTTCTTAAAACAATTCTCACAATTATTTCCTTTTACTAACTGGAATTCATGCTGTTTTTTTGTAAGGTCTGTCATGCTTCATCCATCCCCTCACTCAAACTGGCAGCTTGTTCTACAATTTGTATATATTGTCTCCTCTAGGCATGTGCATGAAGAAATTAGTATTCCAATTTCAAATTCTCCTTATCCATGAGAGCCAGTCTAATTTAGTTTTCCAGATTATAAAATTGCTGGGTATTTAGAAGTCAGCTGTTTAAATTAATGATTAAGGAGTAACTCTCTCTTGTTTCCTTCCATTCATGACACAACTTTCTTGTAATGTGTACAGAGTTTCAGCTCCAGATGCAGCCTCAATGAAGCTTGATATGTCAATTTCACCTGTCATTTTATCTAAGGGAACCATAGTTACACGGCTTGATGAATACACATTATAATGTCCAAACATGTTATTGGATTCATTTTAGATTCATTGACACACTTAGATATTTTAAAGTAAGATCTAATTGCCAAATTACCTGCATAGACTATGAACTGTGTCTCCAAAACATATCTCAGATAGACAATGTTGACAATATGTTTCAATGCTGTTACCTAAGATAGACACAAAAAACTGGAGTAACTCAGCGGGACAGGCAGCATCGCTGGAATGGGTGATGTTTCGGGTCAAGATCCTTCTTAATATAATCTCCTCAGTGCTGTTACCTCCCAGCTCACCACCACTAAAACGTTCAGTCATGTTACAAACCAATGTGTTACAAGGACATATCAAATGTCTTTTCAAAATGTCGGTACATAGCTTCCACAATCTCACTGTTGTCCGCTAGATCTGTATTCTCCTTAAAGAAATTTGGTAAAATGGTAAGACTGCCACGTTCAAACCTAAAATAGACTTCCCCATCCATGCTTCACACTTTCACATTTCCTTTTTATATTTACCCTACAGCCTTTATTTTTGGGTAGAAATGTTCAGGACTTTAACTGTTGCTCCCTCTTCAACATTCTAATACTTTCTGCTCTCTTTTCACTGGCAGTGCTGTACGATTCATAACCAGCTATGTCTGATTATACTTTATCCAATTCAATCAAAAGTGTCCTATTTCCAATATTAGAGACCCATTAGATGTTGTCAATAATTGTTTAAATTTCTTACAAAGGATATTGATAATCATTTTCTAATTTATGTATGATTTTGAATTGTAAACACTACATGAAAAAGAACAAATGCAGCAACAATCCTACAAGCACTAATGAGATACATGACTAACCAATGAGAATCAAAGTCTACAGAAACTGGCAATCTGAAATAAAAAGAAAAAAATACTGGAAACAATCGGCAGGTCAAGTAACATCTGCGGATTAAAGGCTGAAGACACTTTGTCAGATCCCAGTAACTGGATGTTTCAACCACTTTTATTTATTATATATGATCAGTTAATTTATTTTGTATACTATTGGTTGAGAGTTAAAAGTTGCTCAGGACATCAGGAAGTGTTCCGTTCTTTAAATTACATCACATGAATGTTTACAACCGCCTGGAAAAGGATCTTCTTTCAAGATCACATATTTCCTGTACTCATGACAGCATAATTGGTCAGCAGCAGACCATCTAAGAATCTCCTCCTGCATGGCTGTAAGGAGGCATGAGGCAGCAGATGTGAGATCGGAGACAAAAGTCTGAAAGAAGAGTCCCATCCCAAAACGTCGTCTGATTATTTCTTTCCACATAAGTTGTCTGACCTGGTGAGTTCATCCAGCACTTTGTTTTCAACCAGGTGAGAATTCCCCAATTTATTTTTCATAACTCCCGGAATGGCGGGTCTGTCGTATTTTGAAAGACTGGAGCGACTAGGCTTGTACACACTGGAATTTAGAAGGATGAGAGGGGATCTTATTGAAACATATAAGATTATTAAGGGATTGGACACGCTAGAGGCAGGAAACATGTCCCCAATGTTGGGGGAGTCCAGAACCAGGGGCCACAGTTTAAGAATTAGGGGTAGGCCATTTAGAACGGAGGCGTGGAAAAACTTTTTCAGTCAGAGAGTTGTAAATCTGTGGAATTCTCTGCCTCAGAAGGCAGTGGAGGCCAATTCTCTGGATGCTTTCAAGAGAGAGCTAGATAGAGCTCTTAAGGATAGCGGAGTCAGGGGGTATCAGAATCAGAATCAGAATTACCTTTATTGTCATCCAAAAAACAAGTCTTTTGGACGAGATTTCGTCACCCACAGTCCAACAGTAAGAGCAATAAAATAAGCAATTACACAACCACAAACCAACACAAAAAAAAAAAAAAGAAACATCCATCACAGTGAGTCTCCTCCAGTCCCCTCCTCAGGCAGTTGAAGTTGCCAAGCCGCGCCGGATGGTGAAAGGTCCGCAGCGGGCCGACCCAAGCCCTGCAATCCAGGGCGGGCGAAGACGTTGCCATTGCCGCTGCCGCTGCACGTCGGGGCGGTCGTGGCTCCCGGCATTGAAGCCCCCGCCGAGCAGAGAAAAATCCCGCGGCCTATTTCAGGCCGCGCCGGACGGCGGAATGTCCACGGTGGGCCGACCCAAGCCCCGCGATCCGGGGCGGGCGAACACGCTGCCGCTGCCGGAGCTCCCGATGTCGGCATCCACGCGGCCCACGCCGAAGCCTCTGAAGGCAAGTCGCAGCTGCTCCCGCAGCCTCCGAAGACAGCCGGCTCCGCAGATGGTATGTCCGGTCCGCGGGCTCTGCGAACCAGAGTCCAGGTGGTCCCAGGTGGAGGCCGCCAGCTCCAGGTGTTTGGCCGATGGTAGGCCGCAGCGGGAACGGAGACACGACCCAGAAACAAAGGTCGGGTCTCCGTTCGGAAGAGACAAATTTACAATTTTACAGTTCCCGCCCCCCACACACATATTACACAACCACAAAAAACACTACATCACATCTAAACACTACAATTAAGACAAAAAACACAAAGGCAAACGGACCGCAGGTAAGCCGCAGCTGCTAGGGCAGCGCCGCCATTTTGCATGGGGAGAAGGCAGGAACGGGGTGCTGATTGTGAATGATCAGCCATGATCACATTGAATGGCGGTGCTGGCTCAAAGGGCCTACTGGCCTACTCCTGCACCTATTGTCTATTGTCTATAACTGTTTGCAACATTGCATGCATTCTGCATTCTTCAGGTCCCACGTTGATTTTACAGTCTGATCAAACACTAACTACTTCATTCCACCCAGAAAACCAGGTTCCAGTAGGTTTATACAGAAAAGCAATTTGTACAATACAAAATGAGTTAATTTTTTATTACACTCTCTTGGAAATGATCAAGTATGCTTAATAATGTTTTGAATATTCAAAACTTTGTCATCGAATGGCTGGAATTAAAAATATAATCACACATTCTGGAATTCATATACTGGGGCTCTTTGATGTTATGGGTGTTCTTGGAATAGCTTAAATGAAAAATAAAATATCAATAACATGAACTGTGTTTGAAATCTAGTTTCTCTCTTTTTATCTAATCTGGAAATTTTAAACTGTACCTCTTAGAAACATAGAAAATAGGTGCAGGAGTAGGCCATTCAGCCCTTCAAGCCAGCACCGCCATTCAATATGATCATGGGTGATCATCCTAAATCAGTACCCCATGCCTGTTTTCTCCCCATATTCCTTAACCTCGTTAGCGCTAAGCTATATCTAACTCTCTCTTGAAAACATCCAGTGAATTGGCCTCCACTGCCTTCTGTGGCAGAGAATTCCATAGATTCACAACTCTCGGGGCGAAAAAGTTTTTCTTCATCTCAGTCCTAAATGGCCTACCCCTTATTCTTAAACTGTGACTCCTGGTTTCTGGACTCCCCCAACATCAGGAACATGTTTCCTGCATCTACCCTGTCCAATCTAATAATTTTATATGTAAGTGTTCTTATATCTGTGAAGTCAATGTAACGTTGTTTATTTGACCCCTTATCCTGAAAAAGACATAGCATTATTCATAACTGATATGGAATTCAAAAGAATTAGTGTTTTTCAGTTTTAGACAGTATCTGGACTTATTTACAGATCTGTTATTGTGTTATTGTGACAAATTATGCTCGAAAGGGTATCTTTGAAAACATTTGCAACATAATCAGTGTGTCATGTGCTTCATGCAACTTGGATATCAAACAGAACTGCTCCATTTTTATTTTAAGACATTTGGAATAAATGATAAATTTAAAGTTTAAAAAAAACCATATTTGAATTATAATCAGATATCAAAACTAAAATCTGAAATCTATAACCTTAATATAATTGCCTACTCCCCACACAATTCTGGAGTATTAGACAGTTTAAGTCACATTCATATTGGAGAGGCTTAAAAATGTGGATCGAATGCGGAGTTGCAAGTCCTGGGTGGACTTTACTGGGCTTTTCTTTTGGAAAAGGAGAATAGACTGGACCTAAGGTAGACACGTGCCGGAGTAAATCAGCATGACAGGCAGCATCTCTAGAGAGAAGGAATGGGTGACGTTTCGGGTTGAGACCCTTCTTCAGACTGTTGTCAGGGGAGTGGGTGGGACAGAGATAGAATGTAGTCAGAGAAAGACCTGCCTGGAGATTTCTTCATTTACATCCTTTAGTCAAGAGTATTTAATTGTCGTACACATTGGCTGCAGAACAATGAAATTCTTACTTGCTACAGTTTTACAGGACCATTAACACAATAACATACAAATAAATATGCAATACTCAGTAATGCAATAAATTAATAATCAATAATACTCAGTACCAGACCATAATTGTGCAAAACAAAAGTACATAGTGCAATTAGAACAAAGCCCATAGTAGATTTTAATTCCTGAAGTATGATTGTAATTAGTGCTGTGCAGTGTTCAAAAGCCTGATGGTTACTCAGAAGAATCTGTTCCTGAACCTGGAGATCCTATTTCTCAGGTTCCTGTACTTTCTTCCTGATGGCATATCGAGATGAGTGGGTGGCCAGAGTGGCCAGAGTGGTGTAAGTCTTTGATGACATTCATTGCTTTTTGATGCAGCACCTCCTGTAGATCCTTCGATCGCAGAGAGGTCAGTACTTATGATGGACCAGGCAATGTCTACGCTTTCTGCAGCTTTCTTCATTCCTCGGCATTCAAGCTACTAAACCAGGCTATGATGCAACCTGACAGTATGCTCACTACTGTACGCGGTAAGGTAACTGAGGCATTGATGAGCTTTCTTGGTGATTGCATCAATGTGCTGGGCCCAGGGCAGTTCTTCAGAGATATGCAGGCCCAGGATCGCCATCCTGTCGATGAAGACAGGTTCTTGGATTATCACCTGTTCCATCCTGATGTTTTGCTAGCAATCAATTAGATTTTCAATTTCCCTTCTGTCAAAGGACGCTTAATGGAATTTCTTGGGCCAATTAAATGGCCCTCTTGTTCCTTCAGTTGAAAGCATTTAATTCAGTGGTGGACCAAACATAAGACGTTTGGATTCATAATGCTTAACACCAAATAAAGTTACCAATTTGTAATTACATAAACGCTAACATTTTTTGCAATGCACTTCATATTCTTATTCACTCAGATTTATAATAAAAAATAATTTATTTGTAAATTATATTGCATGAACTACCCTTGAGAATAACTCATCATTAAAATGAAGCAGGATGCCAAAGGGATAGATAAAACAGATTGTAATAGATCAGTATATACTGCACCTATAATTCTGTTAAAGTGAAGATCCATTTATGTTTGAAATATGAAAATATTATTTGAAGAGGTTTTGAAAATATTGCAAGCCAATATTACCACTTCCATCCGCATATAGGTAGCATTGTACTTGAATACCTGAAATAAGATAACTTAAATTAAATGATTTGCCACAATATAAAGAACATTAGGTACAGCATTCCCTCCACACAAAATGTGGGATGCCCGTCAGTGAATTATAAAATAGCAATCAAACTGAGTATTTGAAGACATTTTAATCCACAGAAATTAAGCTCAATTTAACTTTTCTAGCTGAACCTACATATCAGAATATGCCTTTAGTCAAGCAATATACAGTAATTAGAACTTACCACAGTTTAAATCTTGAACAACAAAGAATTAAGAAAAATGCACAATTATGTTACATTAGTTACACTTTATTGCATGTTGAATCATGAATGTTTGAGTATAGAAAACATTACTTCCCAATTTAGAGCATGGAAAGTTTAAAAAAATATTACGTATATTCTATTTTTATTAAAGAATACTTTTTGTTTTTAAATCCTACGCTCTGAAATGTGGATTTTATGCAGACAGGTAGGGTTTTAATCAACCACATGGAAATCTCATCAATTAATATTTAAACACATGTCCTCAAGTAATAGAAGTAGTTTCAAAATTCCAAATTTATGAGCAACACCAACAACTAGTTCTTTTCACATCTGGGACATCTGCGAGAGCATTGTGAAAGGAAGAAGTCCAAGACAAGTTAGAGGTCAACTTCCAACGCCCGTCAAGACATGCATATGATTTATTATTTCTAAAATCTTCAAAATGTTTTTCATTAGCTAAATCTATTTGATTTTTTTTAAATGTTACATCAGTGTTATTTAAAAACCAGCAAACTATTAAAGGTTGCACCCGAGGTCAATCTTAGAATCACCTTCACCTTGCAGGAAGACTCTAAATACAAACATTCAGATTCATCTGTTTTTGGATGTGGGCAAAAGGCCAAACAGGCAGCAAGTCTGGGCAGTGGACTTGGTTCCAGGAGCATCCAGCCCAATGTTTCAGTGAAAATACATAAAAGAAATAAAAATAATGCTTCTGTATGATACTTTTTAAAACCTGGTTCTAATGTGAAAAACACATGGTGCAATGGAGACCTCATTTAAGATTTATTTAAAAATGTAACCACCAAGTGTTTTATTCCTCTTTATTGTTATGATATCACATTTGAGGGTTATAAATGTTGGCACTAATATTCTTATATTGCTTAAATCAAAATTGTATTGTCATTCCAATAACCACCTGATTTTTGTTTCCTCATTTTTTAGAAAATAATTTACTAAAAAGTAAAATTTGAAGCACTAAAGATTTACCTGCATTCAGTGTTTTCAAAGCATAATTGCAATTTCCTTCCTGTATTAGAATACAATTGGTTTGAGAAAAAAAATAGGCATGTGGACTATAAAGTCAATGTAACTAGATTACAATTCCAAATTATGGTTAAAAATACTATTGGTCCTTATGTGTATTTTGTATTGTAACTATAAACTTCTTAAAAATAAACCATTTAACTATTTGTCAACCAGAAATCTTCTTAAGTGTATCATCCATCAAGTTTCAGTTAACTGACAATATTTTAAGATTTTTATTATGTTAATAACTTACTGGAAATTAAAATGAATTTCGTTGGAATTAAATATAATGACCACACAGATATTCATGACACACTGTCAAAACTGTTTTGAGGTGCAATTGATCATGGGATTTGCATGACTTTCTCCATATAATTAGCATAGTACTGATAAAGGATTAGTTATCCAATGATCCATAACAACTGCAACCAGAAATACTTATTTTATTGCTATGCAATATTCCTGATAAAGCTGGAACTTAAATAAAACAGGTAAAAATTGGTCACATAAAATGGCATTCTGCCAGCCCCACATTCTTTTCCATTGTAGGTTTACAGTTGCAAGCAGTGATTAATTGTATTGTTTGTAACTTTACTCCTGCTCAGTCAAATTTAGACATTTAATAATGGCTTTGCCAAGAACCATTCCATATATATTACATACCTTATAAGTCACTTCATGTTCATTTTGGCATGAAGACCTTATTTTAAAAAGTGCAACAAACATGTAATTTTGTGCATTTTTTAAATACAAGAGTATTACACAATGTTCTCAAAGTTCAGTTCTTCACATCGCTATATTCCTCACTCTTTCAATGATTAACCTATACAATCATACAGAGTATTACAATCATAATCATGAATATACCTTCAAAAAAATATAATCATTGGTATTTTTAGTTGTCTGTTTCGCTTCTGTTTTACATTGTGGGATGCCTTTTCCTCTTAGCATCAGAAAAGTGTGATGTGGTTAAGATTTTGCCTTGCCTGACTCTACCGAAAGTGGCAGTATTCTTAGATGGACATAATTTAAATAAAATATCTGTGCCTCTGAGCAGGAGTTGGATTAGACTGTCTGAAGTGATGCCCTTCTGTATAATTTAACGGCAAGGCCCAGATGTTATTAATTGCGTGGCCAAGCAACACCACAGAACCAGAAAGCTGGGACGCATGGAAAAGTTGACCGAGCTGATGTTAGCCAAGGGGAAGATGTGATCCATATATATATATATATATATATAATTTTTATATATGTACACACACATACATACATATATGAACATTACTGATCACATGCAGTCCATTCAGTGATTGAAGTTATTAAATATCATCATCAGTGTCACTCCAAGGAAAAAACAGAAAAAGACCAATGGAATCGCAGTTTCCTGTCTCAACCTTTTTTGGAGGACTACATTTAAAGCTACCCCAAATGGGAGTAGTGTAAACCCAGTAATACAAACATTACCTCAAAATCAAAAATATAATAAATTGATCGTAATAATAGGAAACCATAATAGAGCAAAATGTAAGTTTGAAGTGCAACTGTAGAAGTTCATAGTTACTGAGGTTAATGTTGTGTAGTGTTTGGGAAGAAGTTGTTTGTGAACCTTGTGGTCGCAATTTTCAGTATCCTACACCTTCTTCCCGATGGGAACAGTGTCTCCTGTAGATCCATTCGATGCTGGGAAAATCAGTACCTATGATAGACTGGGCAGTGTCGATCACTCCTTCGTCCTGGGCGTTCTTGTTGCCAGGCCGTTGCAACCACGCACTATGCTCTCCACTATTCACCTGCATACGTTCAATAGAGTATCAAAGTTCTGGGCCCAGGACTGATCTTCAGTGAGATGCTTGCACAGGAACTTGAAGCTTTCAACTCTCTCTACTGCCATCCCATCGATCAAGAAAGCCGTGTGATGCCTGGCTTTCCCCACTCAAATTCATCAATCAGCTCCTTGGTCTTGCTAATGCTCAGAGCAAGATTGATGTTCTGACATCATTCAATTGGTTTTTAAGTCTCCCTCCTGGGCTCTGACTCATTGTTACCCATTATTTATTCAACAACAGTGGTATCTTGATAAATTTAAAGATTTAGAGATGAATTTAAAGTACCTCCCCAGGTACCTTTCTCTGTAACCACACGAGATGTAACACCTATCCCTGCACCTCCTCCCTCTTCTCCATACTGGAACCCCAACAGCTCTTCAAGGTGAGAGAGGTTCACATGCACATCTTCAAAGTTCATGTACAACATTCGGTGCTCCAGATGTGGCCTCCTTTACATCAGCAATACCAAACATAGAATAGGCGACATTTTCATCGAACTCTTGCACTTCCTGGATGTTGGGGCTCTGCCCTAGCAGCTGCGGCTGCCCCGTGGTCCGTTTGGTTTTTCCTTTGTGTCTTGCTTTTAATGTTAGTTATGGTTTACTTTTAGTTGTGTATTGTTGGGGGGGAACTTTTTTTAATCTCCTTCTTCAACAGAGATGCAACCTTTTTCCGGGTTGCATCTCTGTTCATGCTGCGGCCTAGCATCAGGGAGCTGGCGGCCTCCAGACTTACTTACCATCATGGAGCTGGCTGACTTCGCAGGCTTCGGCTGCGGGCTCTATGGACCGTGGCGTCGAGAGCTCGCAAGTCCCTGGTTGACGACCGAGTTTCGGGGGTTCCAGCGGCAGCATCTTTGTCCGCCCAGAATTGGGGTCCATGGGTCGGCCCGTTCACGGGACCTTTCGTCGTCTGGCATGGCTTGGAATCGCAGGTTCTTCCATCTCCCGGTGGGGACAATTTTAAAATATAGTATTAGCAATGGTGACTATGGAAATGCTGGTTGTCATAAATAAGCTTCTGAATCACTGATGTCCTTTTGGAAATAAAACCTAATAGCTATACCTGGTCTGGCTTACATAGATACATAGACAATAGGTGCAGGAGGAGGCCATTCGGCCCTTCGAGCCAGCACCACCATTCAATGTGATCATGTCTGATCATTCTCAATCAGTACCCTGTTCCTGCCTTCTCCCCATACCCCCTGACTCCGCTATTCTTAAGTGCTCTATCTAGCTCTCTCTTAAATGCATTCAGAGAATTGGCCTCCATGCCTTCTGAGGCAGAGAATTCCACAGATTCACAACTCTCTGACTGAAAAAGTTTTTCCTCATCTCAGTTCTAAATGGCCTACCCCTTATTCTTAAACTGTGGCCCCTTGTTCTGGACTCCCCCAACATTAGAAACATGTTTCCTGCCTCTAATGTGTCCAACCCCTTAATAATCTTATACGTTTCAATAAGATCTCCTCTCATCCTTCTAATTTCCAGTGTATACAAGCCTAGTCGATCCAGTCTTTCAACATCTGACAGCCCCGCCATTCCGGGAATGAACCTAGTAAACCTACGCTGCACGCCCGCAATAGCAAGAATATCCTTCCTCAAATTTGGAGACCAAACCTGCACACAGTACTCCAGGTGCGGTCTCACTAGGGCCCTGTACAACTGCAGAAGGACCTCTGCTCCTATACTCAACTCCTCTTGTTATGAAGGCCAACATTCCATTGGCTTTCTTCACTAGCTGCTGTACCTGCATGCTTCCTTTCAGTGACTGATGCACTAGGACACCCAGATCTCGTTGTATGTTCCCTTTTCCTAACTTGACACCATTCAGATAATACTCTGCCTTCCTATTCTTACCGCCAAAGTGGATAACCTCACACTTATCCACATTAAACTGCATCTGCCATGCATCCGCCCACTCACACAACCTGTCCATGTCACCCTGCAACCTCATAGCATCTTCCTCACAGTTCACATTACCACCCAGGTTTGTATCATCTGCAAATTTGCTAATGGTACTATTAATCCCTTCATCCAAGTCATTAATGTATATTGTAAATAGCTGCGGTCCCAGCACCAAGCCTTGCGGTACCCCACTAGTTACTGCCTGCCATTCTGAAAGGGACCCATTTATCCCCACTCTTTGCTTTCTGTCTGTCAACCAATTTTCTATCCATGTCAGTACCCTACCTCCAATACCATGTGCTCTAATTTTGCCCACTAATCTCCTATGTGGAACCTTGTCGAAGGCTTTCTGAAAGTCAAGGTATACCACATCCACCGGCTCTCCCTTGTCAATTTTCCTAGTTACATCCTCAAAGAATTCCAGAAGATTAGTCAAGCATGATTTCCCCTTCGTAAATCCATGCTGACTCGGAACAATCCTGTTACTACTATCAAAATGCTCCGCAATTTCGTCTTTTATAATTGACTCCAGCATCTTCCCCACCACTGATGTACGACTAACTGGTCTATAATTTGCGTTTTCTCTCTCCCTCCTTTCTTAAAAAGTGGGACGACATTAGCTACCCTCCAATCCACAGGAACTGATCCTGAATCTATAGAACATTGGAAAATGATCACCAATGCGTCCACAATTTCTAGTGGCACCTCCTTAAGTACTCTGGGATGCAGACCATCAGGCCCTGGGGATTTATCAGCCTTCAGTCCCATCAGTCTACCCAACACCATTTCCTGCCTAATGTGGATTTCCTGCAATTCCTCCCTCACCCAAGGATCTCTTGCCATTAGAACGTCTGGGAGATTGCTTGTATCTTCCTTAGTGAAGACAGATCCAAAGTACCGGTTCAACTCGTCTGCCATTTCCTTGTTCCCCATAATAAATTCCCCTGCTTCTGTCTTCAAAGGACCCACATTTGCCTTGACTATTTTTTTCTCTTTACATACCTAAAAAAGGTTTTACTATCCTCCTTTATATTATTGGCTAGTTTACCCTAGTACCTCATCTTTTCTCCCCGTTGTGCCTTCTTAGTCATCTTCTGTTGCTCTTTAAAAGAGTCCCAATCCTCTGGCTTCCCACTCTTCTTTGCTTTGTTGTACTTCTCTTTTATTTTTATGCTGTCCTTGACTTCCCTTGTCAGCCACGGGTGCCTCTTACTCCCCTTAGAATCTTTCCTCCTCTTTGGGATAAGAGGAATTGATCCTGCAACTTCTGCATTATTCCCAGGAATACCTGCCATTGCTGTTCCACCGTCTTCCTTGCTAGGGCCTCCATCCAGTCAATTCTGGCCAGCTCCTGCCTCATGCCTCTGTAATCTCCTTTGGTATACTGTAATACTGACACTTCCGATTTTCCCTTCTCCCTCTCAATTTGTAGAGTAAAACTTATCATATTGTGATCACTGCCTCCTAATGGCTCTTTCACCTCGTCCCATTATCAGATCAGGTTCATTACACAACACTAAATCCAGAATTGCCTTCTCCCTAGTAGGCTCCAGTACAAGCTGTTCTAAGAATCCATCTCGGAGACACTCCACAAACTCTCTTTCCTGGGGTCCATTACCAACCTGATTTTCCCAGTCTACCTGCATGTTGAAATCTCCCATAACCACTGTAGCATTACATTTGCGACATGCCAATTTTACCTCCTGATTCAACTTGCACCCTATGTCGAGGCTACTGTTTGGGGGCTTGTAGATAACTCCCATTAGGGTCTTTTTACCCTTACAATTCCTCATTTCTATCCATACTGATTCTACATCTCCTGATTCTATGTCACCCCTTGCAAGGGAGTGAATATCATTCCTCACAAACAGAGCGACCCCACCCCCTCTGCCCACCTGTCTGTCTTTTCTATATGTTGTGTACCCCTGAATATTCAGTTCCCAGCCCTGGTCCTCTTGTAGCCATGTCTCAGTGATTCCCACAACATCATACTTGCCAATGTCTAACTGAGCCTCAAGCTCATCCACTTTATTTTTTATACTTCGCGCATTTAAATACAACACTTTAATTTCGGTATTCACCTCCCCTCTCACAATTGGCCACAATTGGCCCTGACCTTACTCTCTTATCCCTTCTACAAATTCCCTTCCCATTCATTCGAGAGTCCTTTGCAGTTTCTCCTGTATTCGCTTCCCCTTTAATTCCATCTTCATATTCCCAGTTTGTCAACCCCTGCCCTCCACTACTTAGTTTAAAGCCACACTTGTAGCACTAGCAAACCTGCCTGCCAGAATGTTGGTCCCAGGGACTTCAGGGTCGGGAGCCTCCATCGCCTCCATGCACCGTTCGCAGGACTTTTCATCGTCCGGTGCGGCTTGAAATCGGCCGCGGGATCTTCCATCGCCCGGCGGGGGCTTCAGAATCGGGAGCTTCGATCGCCTCGACGCTGCTGCTTTGACTGCCTGACTGCAGGTGAAGAAGCAAGAGGGAGAGTCACTGTGATGGATGTTTGTGTTGAATTATGTAGTTGTGTGTTTTTGTTGCTTTTTTGGTGTTGTGACTGCATAGTAAATAAATTTCGTTCAAACTTGTTTTGAATGACAAATAAAGAAATTCATTCATTCTCATTTTTTATGGTGGGGTATTGTGTGTAAATTGATGATTTAAAAAAAAAGAGTTTAATCCAATTTAAAATAAGGCTGTAACGTAGCAAAATGTGGAAAAAGTGACGGGGTCTGAATACTTTCTGAATGCACTGTATGTGTGTGAATAAAGCATCCTCTCAGTGTGGAAATGTTTGATTGACATTTCTCTGGAGTTAAATCAATGATGTCAACGTCAGAGGGAAAGTTGTTATGAAAATAACAACTCTTCTGTAGCCTATGAGCGAACCATGATTAGAGCAAGATAATCAATGAGATTTGACAATTTAGAATCCTACAAAATCTGATGTGTCCATCAACATATTATACAGCTCCGTAATCATTAAAATAAACCAACAGTTAGAGAATATTACATTTTATAGTAAAACAAAATTAAAATTGACTTTATTTATTTATTTATGAACTTTATTTATTACAATACTGAGCACTAACTTATTCCCCAAATGTCCATCCTCTGACAGGATTGTGGTTCAACAACTCTCAGCTGCCATCCAGCTCAAACAGGCCAGTCAATCAATGCTACTGCAATCATAAAACAATAGGCTGGATCACGCTGCAGCTGATCAGTGGCTAGCTGTAAACCCTGGCTAGCTGCAGGACCAACGTCAAGGCATTCCTGGATTCTGTGAACATGGGCATGACCCTTACCTGGCAGGAGAGACTATGATCAAAAAAGGTACTTCTCCCATCACTTCTGGCCTTTGGACTAAGAACTTAAGTATAGGTCGATCATAATGGACACACGACTGTGAGAGAAGAAGGAAGACAACAAGGGCTCTTCATGTGCAAATGGATGCTTACACATGAAGAGAGCTTACTTAATCTGCTCATACAGAGGTGGATTCAGGCTGATTGGGGGAGCCTCTTTCCAGTTTTAAAAAATTAGCTTGAGCGGGATAGCTGCAGCTTCGTGTGGCTTGGGAGGTAAAGGGAATTGGAACATGCTCAGAATGACAGTAATGGATGATGTATAACTGTCTTCGCTGATGTATCAGCGAAGGGAACCATTTCACCAGGGACTGCTTCATCAGGAAGGTCCTGCAAGAATCCCGCAAATTAAAGGCCATCTGTGGCCATGGATTCCACAGATTCGCCACCCTTTAGTTAAAGAAATTCCTCCTCCTCTCCCGCGAGCCGGGCTCGCCCGCTTCAACCACAAACTCCACCGTGTGCAGGTTTACCAAGGACACTGCCCCAGCCTGCAAGCTGTGGGGAGGGGAAAGGCATCAAGAAACCCGGCGACTTCCCACCCACCCGACCAACCAACCACACATGTCCTCCAAGACAGCAGCCAGAGTCCGGCTCAGTCCACTGGCAATGAACCAACCCGGACTGCCAATGGGGAACCCGCGACCAGTGTCAAAGAATGACCCAGTCCCTGACCGCCCCCAATGCATTGCACGAATTCCCGCAGGTTCAAGCAATCCAAGTGGACTGCAACCCGCAGCGTGACCCGGAGCACCGATTCAATGCCTCTCCCTCTGAGGGAGCAACGTTATAATCAGTGGCTCCAAGTCATTCAGCGGGCCACAATCCATCAAGCTGCCCAGACCCGCGGGAATTAGTGCAATCCACAAACTACATTCAGAACCCGAGCCATTCCTCCTCCACACCACTCACATTGACAGTCCGGCTCACTTCCCCGCGTAGCCGGCAAACCGAGCCGGACTCTGCTGTCCTGGAGGGCATGTTTGTTTGTTTGTTTGGGTGTGTGGGCGGGAAGCCGACAGGCCCCCCGATTCCTTTCCCCTCCCCAGAACCCACAGCACAGACTAAGGCAGCAAACCTGCACACGATGCCGGTGGAGCCCGGGGTCGAAGCGGGAGGCGGCGGCGGCCACCAGGAGGAACAGGGGGTCGAGCCGAGCCGAGCCGCCCCAATGATGGGAACACGGTGTTTGCAGCCGGCGCCACCAACACCGAGAGAGCTGCCCTTGGTGTTACCACATGGAGCAGGCGCTCACACTGCAGTCGCCACCCAATGCAAGGGCGTGATGTATCCCCTCCCCGTACTCTACAGAGATCCCCACTTGTACTTTGGAAACCACCTGTACACAAGGTGGAGTCACAATGCTCCACCGTCCGACTTAAAGCCATTTGGGAATGATGACAGGTCGCCAACTGGAAACATTAACTCCGTTTCTCTTTCTGACCCACTGACTGAGCTGCCAAACTCCACACCGAGTCAGCCCAAACCCGGGATTTCAACACCTTGCAGACCACCTTGTTACATTGTGTCCCTTGTTGCATTACATTGTTGCACAGCCCCGCTAATACATTCAAGCCGCGGCTGCCACTGGGGGAGCGGCGCCAGCAACACAGCGTCCCTGACCCTGCCGATTTCAAGCATTGAGCGCGGGACCCTCGAGAGCGCAGGACCCGTAGCAAATGCTACTTTTGCAACTGTGTTAATCCGGCCCTGGTGTGAACAGTGGCACAACAGTAGAGTTGCTGCCTTACAGCACCAGACTCCGGTTCGATCCCGACTACCGGTGCTGTCTATATGGAGTTTGTACGTTCTCTGTGACCGCATGAGTTTTCTCTAGATGCTCCGGATTGCTCCCACACTCGAAAGACTGATGCAAGTGGCATTGAAAACGATGACAAAGCAGACTGGGCTGAGTGTTCTAGCCCTTTGTAATTGCTGCATCAAAGATAAACATAATATAATCCTTGTTTAATGTCCACAACCTCTTAATTGTTGGTAGAGTCAAAGCAACAATGATAGGGAATGGTGTAGCGACCATAGAGATTGGTCCTGAGAGTCGAACCCTCGGATTGGCCAGCTAGGTCAGGTGGTGGTTTTGGCGCCCAAAACCAGGCAGTCGGAAGAGAACTTCGAAGCGAACAGTTTGATTTAATGGTTGTCTGTAAATCCGTTTGTTATACTTTGTAATCGAATATTGCTGCCGCAATAAACTTCTTTAACAAAGAACAAGCTTCCAGACTCGCCATATTGGTGACCCCGACGTGATCTAGCCGATCATCTACCATGGATGAACAAGGTGCTCCTCCTGCGGCTCCAGCGCCCGGCGTACCGCAGATAAACGCGGTCAGCGTTCACCTTCCTCCATTTTGGGCACATCAACCCCACCTTTGGTTTGCCCATGCAGAAGCCCAGTTCCACCGAAAGAACATCTCGGTGGACGAGACAAAGTATTATTACCTGGTCAGCACCCTACCGCCTGAGACGTCCGCGCGGGTGATGCAGTTCATCACCTCCCCTCCGGCAGACGGCAAGTACGAGGTGCTGAAAGTACTCATGCTTCGAACCTTTGGATTCAGTAGGCATGATCGAGCTGCAAGGCTTATGCACCTACCGGATCTCGGAGATCGGCTGCCGTCCGCCCTCATGGCCGAAATGTTGGCGCTGGCAGGTGAGCACAAGGATTGCCTCATGTTCGAGCAGGCATTTCGAGAGCAACTGCCAGAAGACGTTAGGCTTATGCTCACGGATTGTTCTTTTAGGACCCCGTGGCATACTCGACGAAAGCCGATGCGGTTATGGCGTTCAAATCGAAGAAACATAGTTCGATCAACAGGGTCTCGGCACCATCGGGCAGCCTGCAACGGCACCAAGATGGCGCCGTGACTCCTGCCATTTCTCCAAAAGCCCGCCAAAAGGACCCAGCCCGCCAAAAGGATCCGCACAAGCGTGGCTGGTGCTATTATCATCTGAGATGGGGTGGAGAAGCCCGCAACTGCCGCTCGCCTTGCACCTTCTCGGGAAATGCCTCGGCCGATCGTACATAGAGGCGGTTGCGATTGGCCAGAACAGACGCCTCTACGTCCGAGATCGATTCACGGACACAGAATTCTTGGTCGACACGGGAGCCATAGTCAGCATCGTACCGCCAACCGACCTTGAAGCACGATCGGGTAAGAAAGGTTCTACCCTCATCGCGGTTAACGGTAGCCCCATTCGCACGTATGGTACACGAGCAATGTCTCTGTCCTTAGGCACCCGCTCGTACGAATGGACGTTTATCGTCGCGGAAGTCGGTCAAGTGATCCTGGGTGCAGATTTCCTCTGGGCCTTTTCGCTAGTTCCCGATGTCCGAGGTAAAGGCCTTCGACCCTCCGCTAGCAGCGATGAGCCCGCCGCTCCACCGCCGGCCACCCCGCCCAGCCCGACTGTCCAGGCTGTCGTCGCGGCCTCCGACCCGTATGCTGCGGTCCTGGCTGAGTTTCCGGAGCTGCTTGTTCAGCGGTTCACCGCCCCTTCTGCAAGGCACGGCATTGTCCATCACATTCCCACCGAAGGGCCCCCCGTTTTCGCGCGGGCCCGGAGGTTGCCGCCGGACAAACTCAAGGTGGCGCGGGAAGAATTCCAAAAGATGGAACAAATGGGCATTGTCCGTCGGTCCGACAGCCCGTGGGCCTCTCCATTGCATATGGTCTCCAAAGCATCTGGGGGGTGGAGGCCATGTGGAGATTACCGGCGCCTTAACGCCGTCACCACGGCGGACCGCTATCCCATACCGCACATCCAGGATTTCTCGTCCGGGCTGGAAGGTGCCGTAGTGTTCTCCAAAATTGATTTGGTGCGGGGCTACCACCAGATCCCTGTGCATCCGGGAGACATTCCAAAGACTGCCACGATCACTCCGTTCGGGTTGTTCGAATGGTTGCATATGCCTTTCGGTTTAAAAAACGCGGCACAGGCGTTCCAGCGGCTGATGGACCGTGTGGGTCGAGATTTGTCTTTTGTTTTCATTTATTTTGACGATATCCTGGTCGCCAGTCGCTCGGTACGAGACCACCTAGTCAATTTGCGGACGGTGTTCAAGCGACTCCAAGACCACGGGCTCATCATACACCCCTCCAAGTGTCAATTTGGCCTCCACTCTATTGATTTCTTAGGACACCGGATCACCTCAGCTGGCGCCACTCCGTTGCCTGACAAGGTGAAGGCGATTCGTGCCTTCCCGCGGCCCACCACGGTAAAAGGGTTGCAGGAGTTCGTGGGTATGGTGAATTTCTATTAGAGGTTCGTGCCGGCAGCGGCACGGGTCATGCGTCCACTCTTCCAGTGTCTCGCAGGCAAACCTGTCGAGTTGGAGTGGTCGGCGGCCGCTGAAACGGCCTTTGAGGCAGCTAAAGTGGCTCTGGCAGACGCCACCATGCTGGTCCACCCGAGCGCCTCCGCCCCCACAGCCCTGACGGTCGATGCGTCGGACGTGGCAGTTGGAGGGGTTTTGGAACAGCATGTAGATGGCAGTTGGCAGCCCTTGGCGGTTTTCAGCCGACAGCTTAACACGGCTGAGCTGAAGTATAGCGCTTTTGACCGAGAGATTCTGGCTCTCTATTTAGCTGTCCGCCACTTTAGGTATTTTTTAGAAGACCGCCCATTTGTGGCCTTTACGGACCACAAACCGTTGACTTTTGCTTTTTCGAAAGTATCTGACCCATGGTCGGCCCGCCAACAGCGGCACCTGACGGCCATCTCAGAGTTTACTACCGATGTTCGACATGTCGCGGGTAAGCTGAATACCGTTGCTGACGCCCTGTCCCGGCCAGCCGTTTCCCCAATTTCAGCGGTGGAATGCGAGGTGGATTTCTAGGAGCTTGCGGAGGCACAGCGCCTGGCTGACACTGCCTCAGCATACCAGTCCACCACTTCGGGGTTGAAGCTGGCCCAAGTGGCTTGCGGGCCTGCGGGTACAAAAGTCTGGTGTGATGTTTCCCTTCCCCGCCCTAGGCCGGTGGTACCGGCCGCCCTTCAGCGCCGGGTGTTTGATGCCATTCATGGGCTGGCGCACCCGTCCATCCGCTCCACCTCTTCCTTGGTAGCCGATAGGTTTGTGTGGCACGGCCTGCGCAAGCAGGTAGCCACTTGGGCCCGTTCCTGTGTTCCCTGCCAGACCGCTAAAGTTCACAGGCATGTCCAACCTCCGGTACAGGAGTTTGAGGTCCCTGCGGTCCGATTTTTCCATATTCACGTTGATTTCGTTGGACCCTTGCCTTCCTCCAGGGGCTACACTCACCTACTCACGGTGGTTGACCGGTTTACCCGTTGGCCGGAGGCTTTCCCGTTGTCCGACACCTCTGCCGCTTCTTGTGCCCGGGTCCTGGCCCTCCATTGGGTGGCCCGCTTCGGTGTTCTGTCCATTATTACCACCGACCGGGGGCCCCAGTTCACCTCTACCCTTTGGGCTACGTTAGCGGAGCTGTACGGTTCCCGGTTGCAGCAGACCACGGCGTACCACCCACAGGCTAATGGGCTCGTGGAGCGGTTCCACCGGCAGCTTAAGGCGGCCCTCAGTGCGCGGCTGGACGGCCCTGACAGGGTAGACCAGCTCCCCTGGGTACTTTTGGGCATCCGTACGGCTCCTAAGCAAGACCTCGTAACTTCGTCCGCGGAACTGGTATACGGCTCGCCACTCAGAGTGCCCGGGGATTTCCTTCCGGAGTCCTCTGGTCAGCAGCCCTCGGTTCCGTCGGTTTTAGCATCCCTCCGGGCGCGAGTGGGTTCCCTGGCTCCGGTTCCTACTTCACGTCACGGGTGTTCCATGGTGCATGAACCGATTGCCTTGAAGGACTGTGAATTTGTGTTTCTGCGTAGAGATGCCCATCGTTCCCCGTTACAGAGGGTCTATGAGGGACCGTTCCGTGTGTTGCATAAAGGGACGGTCACCTTCACCTTAGATGTTGGGGGCAGGAGTGAGCTCGTCTCTGTGTCCAGGCTCAAACCTGCACACTTGGATCAGGACCGCCCTGTCCTGGTCGGTCAGCCTCCTCGGCGGGGCCGCCCTCCTGCAGTTCCACCTGACCCGGGACCCCCTGCTCCTGTGGTGCCTGCAGCCCCTCTCCTTACCTGTTCTGGTCGCGAAGTCCGGCTCCCTGCTAGATTCCGTACCTCGGGTTTTGGGGGGGGGGTCATGTAGCGAACATAGAGATTGGTCCTGAGAGTCGAACCCTCGGATTGGCCAGCTGTGTCAGGTGGTGGTTTTGGCGCCCAAAACCAGGCAGTGGGAAGAGAACTTCGAAGCGAACAGTTTGATTTAATGGTTGTCTGTAAATCCGTTTGTTATACTTTGTAATCGAATATTATAACATATAACAGTATAACAGAACTTTATTGTCATTCGGTATAAATACCGAACGAAATTTCAGCAGTCACAAGACACAGCAAAAAAGAAAAGAACACAGGACACATGACCCCAACACAAACATCCATCACAGTGACTCCAAACACCCCCTCACTGTGATGGAAGGCAACAAAACTTCCACTCTCTTCCCCCCCCGCGCCCACGGACAGACAGCTGCCGCAATAAACTTCTTTAACAAAGAACAAGCTTCCAGACTCGCCATAATGGAATGTTTGATTATTTCCCTTTCCCAATGACTTATGACAAGCATCCTCAAGACAATGCATAAGTTCGGTCAATTCACTAAGGATCCCAAGTAGTTATTGGATCCCAAATATTCGAAAGGAACTAAATATGGAGGTAACCTGAAATTCCACAGTACAAGGAAACAGTTTGCAGAATTTGTAGAGAAGATTCTAGAGATATGCCTTTAGACTAAAACTGTGCCCTTAACAATTGAAATTGCAGAGAATTGTAAAGGTTGTTCAGTGCATTAGACTCCCCACCATTGAAAAAAAAGACAAAATGCTGGAGTAATTCAGTGGGTTAGGCAGCATCTCTGAAGAATATGGATAGGTGACATTTCAGGTCGCAACCCTTCCTTAGACTCCAACCCAAAATGTCACCTATGTTCTTCAGAGTTGCTGCCTGACCCGCTGAATTACTCCGGCACTTTGTCTTTTTTGTAAACCCGCACCCGCAGTTTCTTGTTTCTCCACCATTGACTCCTGGAGATAGGAAAGGTTTAGAAGGACATGGGCCAAATACAGGTAGGTGGGACTAGTGCAGATGGGGCATCTTGTTCAGCATGGGGAGGTTGGGCCAAAGGACTGTTTCCATGCTGTATAACTATCTACATTTCAAGCTATGCCGAGAAAGCAGCTAACATAATCAAGGACATTTTTCACTCCAGTCATTCCCTCTTCTTCCTGCTCCTGTTGGGCTGAAGATACAAAAGTTTGAAAGCTCTTGAATGAGACTTCTGAATGGTCCTTCCTTAAACTACAGTATATTCCCGATCTTCCAACCTTCCTCAGTATGGGCATTGAACCTTTTCTCTGGACTGTCACGCTACAATGATGAAAAACTATATTCTGCACTCTGGTATTTTTCTCTTCACTCTACCTATTGTACTTGGGTATGGATTGATTGTATTAATGTATAGTATTATCTGATTTAACTGGATAGTATGCAAAAGCTTTTCATTGTATTTTCGTACATATGACAATAATAAACCAATACAAATCATGGTCTATTTTATAATTCAGGAGATAAGCAAAGGACAAAGGTCAAAATCTATTGTTCCCAACTGCTATACGATTTAGAGTATTTGCCACACGGTCAGCTAGAGAGCAATGTAGCTGGCAGCAGATGCTCTTAAGGCAGCAGCAAACAATATTACAATAAAATTGAAGCAATTCGGGCCACGTTGGCCCACAACAAAGCATGAAATTTGGATGTGAACACCATTCATACAGAAGGCAGGAATACAATGGTATAATTTAGGCAGAAATAATTACCACAGCACAAATGCAGTTCAGTTTAGTTTAGAGGAGGGAAATCAAGAATCCACAGGTACTTAATTTTGTGGTGAGGGAACAAAAGAAAACAATTTTGCTCACGAATATCATCTCTGAAGCTTTTTGCATATCCATAAACTTAGGAGCTCTTTAGAAAGTTGAAGTTATCTTGTTTGCGTTGGTAATACAGAGGTTGGAGCGATATTTCAAAAAAAGCTGCTTGAGATCACAAAGGACCATTATTTTAACATGTGATCAGAAAATTAGTCAAAGATTAAGGAATTATACCATCTTACTGAAAGGCCTTTCAAGGTAGTGCAGGTTTGGAGTTGTTATATGATGCACGGTAATAGATTTGTGTGAGATCTAAATAATGAAAGTCCCCAGTTTAAGCTAAGAGGTACAAAGAGCTTTGTGTTTGATGTGGCCTGTTGGATGTGACTTGAATGAAACTAGTATCCAAAGATGCCCAAGTACTCCACTATTGGCAGTCACAAATATAGCAGTTCTCCACAGCAGAAAGTCAACACTGAAATCTTTATTCATGAAGGTACAGTAGTAGCACATGACCACACACTTTGTAAATTTGCGTTATCATTATCATGATAATTATTCTGTCTAAATGCTCTTCCAACCCAGTGCTCTTCATGCCAAAAAAAAGACAAAACCGTAGCACAGGATGCAAATGGGAGAGCTGTTTCCATCATAATACCATCACAGGGAGGGGAATTCTCATACAAGAGGCACAAAGTAGGAAGTTGCACTATGTCATAATAACTACAGATAATAAAGAATTTAATCAATGTTATGTCATCTGTTATACATATGGTATGAACAACAGGATTTTAACATCACAATCCTGATTGATGGAAAGGCATGTAACAGTGGCAAATTGTTTCATTATAGATATGCACACCTACAATGGGTTAAGTTACCTGCTCTTGGCAAGGAGCAGTCAATATCAAAAGGAATTAACAGGAATAAATGCAATAGATGGTATTCTATAACAGCTAATGCAATACCTTAACAATCGTTGCATCCTACTCTGCGGCAATGTTTAGCTCGGAAGGTTGAGCTCAACTGCGAGGATGTTTTTAACTTTCTTGTAAATATTCTAAAATCAATTTGAGAGGTTGTTGAGCAAATGCAAAAACGCAGTCAAAGAATCTTTCACAGGATATGTTACAAAGGAACTGGTTCAAGGATCTGACTAGTAGAACAGAAAATGGCTCACTCGTCGCTTAGTTACAAATCAGATTTATTGGCAAGAGAGAGAACAAAAACAATACTTGTCTTGGTATGCGCGGGGTCCGTTTTACAGCAGCACACCTCTATCTCTGCCTGCCTCCGTCTGTGGGGCTAATCGCGACTCAGCCGTCAGTGAACCCCTCTCGTACATGAACTACCTTATGGCTTACCGGCGCCTGCCTTTATACAAGCAGAAATCAACCGTTGAAATAACCGCCGGTAAGTCCTTGCCAATAGCTCTGCTCCCAAATTCAAACTGCACCCAATGGCAGGGGACTGCATTCGAGCAAGGCCTCCCCCCTTTGGAAACAAAGTTCTACCGGCCGCAGACTGGCGTGCAGAGGTAACACACACAGCGCTACAGACTTGGGGCGGAAAGGTTTAAACAGAGCGCCATTGGCTTAGCTCGTGGAGGTTTAAACAAAGCGCTGTCGGCTGCAGTGCTATGGGCTTTAAATATAGTGCTACTGGCCACAGCGCTATGGGCTTTAAACAGTGCTTATGGGTCATTGACTGTTTGGGCTAAATTCTCATATAACATTCCACCCCTCGAACAGTCTGGTTATCGTCACATCCGGCCTGCAGGCGTTACCTCGTTCCATCTGGCCCACAGGCTTTAGTAAAGTCCACATGGTCGTGATGCCAATCCACACATACAACGTCGTAATATTATGGCCAACAAGATTGTTCCAATGGTCAGTCCCCAGTGCACCACTATTGTCCACCAGCCTCCAAACATCCCGAAAGCCCACCATCCTCCCGAGGGATTGTATTGTTCTTTGACCCACGGTTTCCTGGATGTGGACAGCGAGGTTGATGTTCTCTTTTACTCCACTCAGGGTCAAACCAGTCACCAAGTCTGTATAACCACACATGGTATAAATTAACTTGTTTTGACAGAGGTCCCAAACCTTAAAGTCATCATCAATACCACCAGAGAAAATCTGATCGCTTGTGATATTAAACATTGCTGCTAGTACTTGGTATGTGTTTTGAAACGTATGGATTGCAGCCTTCTGAATGTTCCTTTGCTTCACTGTTCCGTCGTTGCTTCCTGTCCAGACCAACTGTGGTCCCCATAGGGCGGGATAACATGAATTCACAAAGGATGTGTGACCTTTAAGTCTCTTGATTTTTCACCTGCTTCACTGTCCCACACTGCTACAGTTCTGTCTGTTGATGCTGGAAAAAGCATGCTGCTATCTGTGTTATAATGCAATTCCATCACAGCTCCACTGTGACCTTTCAATGTAGCATAATTATCGCAGTCGACTTATACATTCCAAAACAATACGAGTCAATCAAATCCTACAGATGCCAGTGTTAATCCATTCAGGTGAAATTTACAACAATAAACTTCTCTCTCATGACCCATTAAAAGCATTAGAGGAGCTTGAAGAGTCGAGGTTCTTGGTGCCGCCTGCAGCACGACCTGCTGCGGGCCACCCTGCACCAAGGGAAGCAGCTTGTTGCGGGGACACTTGGCCTGCACCAGCGCCATCTCGTTTGCTATTTCTTTTTACAAAACATTTTCTATTCGATTTATTCGTCAGATCCTGACGACTACGCCAATTGTTACAAGGGAACAAGTTCAAGGATCTGACTAGTAGAACAGAAAAAGGCTCACTCGTCTGTTTAGTTACAAATCAGATGTATTGGCAAGAGAGAAAACAAAAACAATACTTGTCTTGGTATCCCCAGGTTCCGTTTTACAGCAGCACATCCCTTTCTCTCCCTGCCTCCGTCCATGGCACTGATCGCAACTCACCCCATCGGTGAACCCCTCTCGCACCTTATGGCTTACCGACACCTGTCTTTATACAAGCAGAAATTGTCGTACTATCGTGTACCGTTTTGGCTCCAGTTCAGAAACAAACAAACGAGTTTTAGTATATAGACTAGACCAAGTGGACCTGTTGGGCCCAAACCTCTCCTGCGTTGGTGCAGCACCCTCTCCTCCCCAACTCCCATCTCCCCCCTCCCCTTCTTCCCCTCCCCCTCCCCTCCCTCCTCCTCCCCTCCCTCCTCCTCCCTCCCCCCTCCCTCCACCCCCTTCCCCCTCCCTTCCCCCCACTCCATCCCCCTCAACCCCTCTTATCCTCCCCCCTTCCCTCCCTAGGAGATAGATTTAAACTTTAAAATGGGAATAACTTAAAAAATATAACACCGATTTCAATGAAACTTCTTCCATTAGCACCAAAGGAATGACGGTGAGTAAGGTGGGCCTAAAATTGTTGCACTATCGTGTACCGTTTTGGCTGTAGTTTAGGAACAAACAAACAAATGAGAGTTTTAGTATATAGATGACTGAAAATATTAATAGGTAGACTAAAGCTACAATTCTTTCTGATGGATGATTTCTTTTGTTGGGCAGTAAATGATAGGAACAGTTAAAAAATAAATAAACCAAACTGTGAGAAAACCTGATAGCATGCTTTCTATGTGTAGGAAAGAACTGCAGATGCTGGTTTAAATCGAAGGTGGACACAAAATGTCTCTAACTTCAAATAGCCTCTCTCCATCCCCTCCCCCTTCCAAGTTCTCCCACTAGTCTTACTGTCTCCCACTACATTCTATCTCTGTCCCGCCCACTCCCCTGATATCAGTCTGAAGAAGGGTCTCGACCCGAAATGTCACCCATTCCTTCTCTCCAGAGATGCTGCCTGTCAAGCTGAGTTACTCCAGCATTTTGTGTCTAGCATGCTTTCTATGGTGCATTTGTAGAAGTTTGTAAGTCATTGGAGACATGTCAAATTTTGTCAGTCTACTGTGGAAATAGAGGTGTCGGTGTGCCTTCTTATAATATGCACTGTAATAGTTTTGTGGGTGAACTGCTCAGGGCTGCAGTTGTTACCACTTTGACCAATTCAAAAGAAAAGTGGATAAATTCCTCATTTAGTAAAGAAATACAAAGACCATACACATTTTGGAGTCATAGGGTGATACAGCATAGAAACAGGCCCTTCAGCCCAACTTGCCCACACTAGCCAACACTAGTCCCACCCGTCTGCATTTGGTCCATATCCAAACCATGTCCTATCCATGAACCTGTCTGTTTCTTAAACGTTGGGATAATACCGGCCTCAACTACCTCCTCTGGCAGCTTGTTCCATACATCCTCCACCCTCTGTGTGAAAAATGTTACCCCTCAGATTCCTATTAAATCGTTTCCCCTTCACCTTAAACCTATGTCCTCCGGCCCTCAGTTCACCTACTCTGGGCAAGAGACTCTGTGCATCTCCCCGATCTATTCCTTTCATGATTTTATACACCTCGAAGATCACCCCTCATTCTCCTGCACTCCAAAGAATAGTCCCAGCCTACTCAACCTCTCCCGATAGCTCAGAGACTCTAGTCCTGGCAACAACCTCATAAATCTTCTGTATACCCATTCCAGTTTGACATCTTTCCTATAACATGGTTCCCAGAATTGAACACAATACTCTAAATGTGGCCTCACCAACGTCTTATGTAACTGCAATATGACCTCCCAACTTCTACATTCAATGACTGATGAAGGCCAATGTGCCAAAAGCCTTTTTGACCACCCTATCTACCTGCGACTCTACCTTCAAGGAACCATGCACTTGCACTCTTAGATCCCTCTGCTCTACAATGCTCGCCAGAGCCCTGCTATTCACTGTGTAGGCCTTACCCATGTTAGACTTCCCAAAATGCAATACCTAACATTTCTCTGTAGCAAATTCCAACAACCATTCCTCAGCCCACTGGGCCAGGAAAAAACATTTTTGAAAAAAATGTTTCTTAAATGTCAGATCCTATCCTGAATCGACTACGATGGGACCTCAATGAGTTGCGTGGATAGGCCAGAAAGAGAAATACCATGAGATTCCTCTGGATGGTTTAACAGAGGTGTAAAAGTTTTTTTTAATGTTTCCAAATGTCTTTAAATAACTAAATGTGGTGACATTTTTAATTGGCTGGTTTATTTTCTCAGCTGTGTGTAAATAAACAATGGGGAATAATTTCCTTGCGTTCTTTTGAGAGAGAAACAACTCCAAACTTTATAAAACTGCACTCTGGCACCTTTTTAAAAACCCAGTTAATTATCAGCTTTCAATTACTGCATTAATTAAAATAAAACCAACTTATGTAATTGGTATATGTTTAGATTTCATTCAAATTGTGCCAACCATGAAAGAATAAAATATTCATTGAAATTCACAGAGAAAATCGCAGATTCATGAGTGACACACACTGAAAATGTCAGTGGTTTTAAACACAATCGTACTTTCTTTGAATTTATGTCAGAGTTTTTGATACCAATTAGCATGCCTTCATCTTAATGAAAGGATGAAAGGATCAGGAAATAAAATTCTGTCCCATGGCAATCTCTTTAGATGTTTGGTTGATCAATCTTTAATGCTCCCTGGATCAAGGCTGCATCTAAGTTGTTTGTGAAAAACAGTGCTGCCTGTGTTTTAATACTAAGCATTCAACTAAGATTGCATAATATTCCTGCCATGAAATGAATTAAAGATGGAAGAACATGGCAATATTTTCATCCAAGATGCTGAAAACTTATGACAGCCAAATTTAGCACCCATGATTTATGGGTGCTGAAACTGGTTTATTTACCCATAAATGTAAATAAAATAGCATGGAATTTCTTAAGGGAAGTCACAGGCCGCAGTCCCCAGATATGAAAGTCTTACTAAGTCAGATGATCGCAATGTGGCTAAATGACATCCAAGCAAACAACTGAGTCACATGGACTGGTATAATAAGGGTTTTCTGTGAAATGTTCCAGAAATCTTGACAACATTCCTGAACATCTCAGAATTAACAAAATGTAGTGGCACAATTAAATACATCAAATAAAACGTAAGTAATTAAATAAACACATTTACCACATTCTCTCTTCCCTGTACCTGTTTGATCGTTCGAAGAAATGGGGTTACAGAATCTGCTTCAGGTTCACATTCTAAGAGATGTTCTAGTGTAAAAGCTGGGAATTTCAACAACCCTTCCCCTCCCCCCCACTCCTTCCCCCTCAACCTCCCTTATCCTTCCTGCCCCACCTTCCTCCACCCTCTCCCCTCCCTCCCTGGAGATAGATTTAAACTTTAAAATGTGAATAACTTAAAAAATATAACACCGATTTCAATGAAACTTCTTCCATTAGCACCAAAGGGACGATGGTGAGTAAGGTGGGCCTAAAATTATCGCGCTATCGTGTACCGTTTTGGCAGTAGTTCAGGAACAAACAAACAAGAGTTTTAGTATACAGATTTTCTGGATTCCAAAGCTACATGTAACATCGCCACCGTCAAACATCCTCGCAATCCTCACAATATGAAATACCAACCCTAAATTATTGCATCAAGATGACTACTTATTAATGACATGAATATCACATTTGTTCTATGGAATTCATTTCTTAATATTACGACAAATCATCATATTCTTTGTTGGGGCTAATGTTAGAACATTGCCAATTGTGCAGCATTTTGCAAGAAAATTAACCTCATTGTTTTGCTGTAATGGCTAGATTTTTTTGGGACAGATTATCAGTATATGGAGTCTTGATTCGGACCTTTTTGAGTTTTTCCCAGTTGAGGAGCTCTTGGTATAATGGCTGTGCTCTTATAATATTCCAATAGGCTCCCACTGGCAGAGCTAGGATTGTTGAAATTCATCATCAACCCTATCGTTGCATCTTTTGACGACCAGAATAGTGAAGACATGGCAATTTCCATTAAAACAGTTTGTATTCCTGCTCGTGATGAATGGAACCGCTGATTCACTACTTCTTGCGTTAAGAATGTTTGTGCATTTCCCTGCCTTCATTTAGTAAATAATCAATAGAATTCCCACTCGCAATTGGACTCATTGTTCCATTTCTTCTTCCAAGAGCTTCTCCATTAATTATTTTTTACTTTTGCCATGTTTTATTTATTGTCACTCACAATCTATTTTGATAGATCACTGCACAGATTCATGATGTGTCAGTATTATCGTTAACATCCCTACACCATTTTCAATTTGCACTTCCAATAATTTGTGACATACTTATGGTGTAATCTATAAACAAAATATTCCTGTTCTGAGCATTACTCACCTTGAGATGAGTCATTCCAAAATTTTTTCCCCCAGTAAGAGACCTGAAAGACCTTGGCCGCTTCTTCCAAATTCTGTCCGTCAAATGCAATAAGCACGTACATGAACAAGCGCTTATATCTTCAGAGGAACCATCCAGCTCTCCCACCCTTCCCACAATCTACTGCCAGATTTTGTCATAGATACTAGTTTCTGCACTACGCTGGTATCTATGATGTCACACATGACGAAGAATTTAGCTTCAGAGTTTGTGCATTTTTAATCATTTGAGTCTGAAAACATAACACGGTGCAAAATGGATGAAAAACAACAGGGGCTCTGTGGTGGTTGACGCAATCATAACATTAAAGTGAACAAAGAGCGTTCATACACTTTTTTAATTTTCCCTTAAAAGTAAATCTGTTAGGAACACGAGTGATCTGATAACTGAAAGACCTTGTACAGAAAATAAATCACATAATAGAATATTATTTAACAGCGACTGAAAAACACCTTGTCAAAGAGTGCTCCAAACAATAACAAAAACACCCCAAATCAAACTGTTTTTTTTAAGAACACAAAAAAAATCTGCTATGAAGATAAGGAACAATTGCAGAAAAAAATCTTTTAAAGGAGCTACTTGTCAAAATCTTGCCACTAAAAATTTCCTGTGATGGAAACAGGAATCTCTGAACAACGAGGATGGGAATCATTGAATGAAAGAACTTCCGTCACCTACAACGGGACCCCACTACTGGCCACATCTTCCCATCCCCTTCCCTTTCTGCGTTCTGCAGACTGTTCCCTCAGTAACTCCCTGGTCCACTCGTCCCTTCCTACCCAAACCACCCCATCCCCGGGAACTTTCCCCTGCAACCGCAGGAGATGCAACACCTCCCCTCTCAACTCCATCCAAGGACCCAAACAGTCTTTCCAGGTGAGACAGAGGTTCACCTGCACCTCCTCCAACCTCATCTATTGTATCCGCTGCTCTAGATGTCAACTTCTTTACATCGACGAAACCAAACGCAGGCTCGGCGATCGTTTCACTCAACACCTTCGCTCAGTCCGCCTTAACCAACCTGATCTCCCAGTGGCTGAGCACTTCAACTCCCCCTCCCACTCCCAGTCTGACCTTTCTGTCATGGGCCTCCTCCAGTGCCATAGTGAGGCCCACCGGAAATTGGAGGAACAGCACCTCATATTTCGCATGGGCAGCTTGCAGCCCAGCGGTATGAACATTGACTTCTCCAACTTTAGATAGTTCCTCTGTCCCTCTCTTCCCCTCCCCCTTCCCAGTTCTCCCACTGTCTTCCTGTCTCCACCTATATCCTTCCTTTGTCCCTTCCCCGACATCAGTCTGAAGAAGGGTCTCGACCCAAAACGTCACCCATTCCTTCTCTCCTGAGATGCTGCCTGACCTGCTGAGTTACTCCAGCATTTTGTGAAATAAATACCTTCGATTTGTACCAGCATCTGCAGTTATTTTCTTACACAATGAAAGAACTACTCTCATTTTTCATGCAGGCCAGCAAAGCTTTAGGAATGATTCCTAGTTTTTGCTTCATAAGCTGATCTGTGGCAGGTCACTGCCAAGGGTGATACAATTGGTCCCCTTGCCCTCAATGACAAAGTAAAGAAAAGCATCAGGCATCTTTCCTGATCAGTGTACAATGACTTTTGTTGATTGGATGGATTTCATGAGGAATAAACAAATTATAAAAATTGCAGATGCTGCATGTGTTTGTGGAGATGATCGGGTAATAGAGTCAGCTTGCAGATGCAGCACATCATGATAGGTTGCTGCAGAGTGCTTCAGTGCAATTATGTGAAAGACATATCGTTGTATTACCTCTGGGGAATCTGCATGAAGAACATGTGAACATTAACTCTGTTAGATGTGGCCTGACCTGCTGAGCATTTCCAGCATTTACGATTTTTATTTTAGACTAGACCAAGTGGACCCGTTGGGCCCAAACCTCTCCTGCATTGGTGCAGCACCCTCTCCTCCCCCCTCCCCTCCCCCCACCCCTCCCCTCCCCCCTCCCCCCTCCCCCCACCCCTCCCCTCCCCCCTCTACTCCAACCCCCCGTATCCCCCCCCTCTCCCTCCCCTCCCCCCTCCCTCCCTAGGAGATAGATTTAAACTTTAAAATGTGAATAACTTTAAAAATATAACACCGATTTCAGTGAAACGTATTCCATTAGTACCAAAGGAACGACGGTGAGTAAGGTGGGCCTAAAATTGTTGTGCTATTGTGTACCATTTTGGCTGTAGTTCAGGAACAAACAAACAAACAAAGGAGAGTTTTAGTATATAGATTTTCCCAACCAGAAACTTTAGATGAACCATGAGGTCTAATCCCAGCTGGTCCAAGTGTGCAGCATTCAACTTAAACAATCCCGACCGGTGCAAGAAATCTATGACTTTTGCAGCAGACCCATTAAGAATGCCAAGACAGTATTCCAGACCAAGCTGGAATCCTGAGGTAATGACACAGACACCCATTGATTGTGGCAATGCTTACATGCTGTAAAATGCAGACTACAAAGCAAATTTGGGCAGTATCAATGGCAACAATGGGTCCCTCTCCGATGTGCGCAATGCATTCTACGCCAACTTTGAACAGGAACCTGTCCCGTCAGTCTGAGATGGGCTTGGCCAACGGTTATAGTGGCAGATGCAAGATCAGCCTTTCTGAGAATGAAGCCGGGGAAGGCAACTGGCCAGGATGGAGTCCTCGACCAAGTCCTCAGGATCAGTGCAGACCAGCTGGTAGAGGTATTCACAAATATTTTTAATCTCTCACTACTCCATTCTGAGGTCCCCATCTGCTTCAAGAAGTTCGCCATCATCCTGGTGTCCAAGAAGAGTAAGGTAGTATGCCTTATTGACTACTGGCCACGGACTTCTGAGCTTGGTTTGGGAACAGCTCTGTACAAGACCACAATAAGTTGCAGAAAGTTGTGAATGCATACTAATCCATCATACAGACCAGAATTCCCACCATCAAATACATCTACACTTCCAACTGCCTCAGAAAAGCACCCAACATAATCAAAGATGCCCCACCCCGGTCATTTGTTCTTCGCCCTGTTCCCATCAGGCAGAATATAAGAGAAGTTTGAAAACGTGCACCGCCAGACTCAGGAACAGTTCCCCCTCCTCTGTAATCAGGCTTCTAAATAGTCCTTCCAGCTAGGGTACTGTCCATTTCACCTCTACCCCATTGGACTTTGTCTCTGGAATTGGTGCACCTGAATGCTGAGAACTATATTCTGCACTCTATCTTTCCCTTTGCTCTACCTAGTGTACTTGAGTTTGACTTGACTATATTTATGTGGTGTTGTCAGATTTGATAGCATGTAAAACAAAGCTTTTCACTGTACCTCAATACACGTGACAAAAATAATACTAAACTTAGCAAGGTGCTGAGGTGAATTTGATCAAGTTTACGGGCACTAAACAAGGAACAAATCTGTCCATTGGATTGGGTGTGCCCTGCATGTAGATGAAACCATATCAAGAATATTTTCAGAAAAAAACTAATTACAATGAGGTTGTTTGGTGATTACTTTTGTTTAGATTTAATTAAAATATGTTATTTCTAGAAAACCTCTCATGATATAAGCCAGATTACACGCTCCGTGCTATTTGCTTGAGAACAAATTTATTGAATTTATAATGACAGCATTCACAGAAGCAGTAAACTAGAAAAAAAAGGAAGTGTAATCCTTGTGAAACTGTATAATTCCTTTTCACATGATTTTTAAAAATATTTCAGCTGAGTCACATTCAAGCCACCATTATGAAAAAATGGTTAGAACAATGTCAGCACAGGCTATTGGATGCGGAGATCAGGAAGATGGTCTCCCACTTGCTCTTCCCTTCCTCAAATTTTGTCACAGCAAGTCCTCAGTGTGCGATTTTGCGTTCAAAAACATTACGAGTGTGAGTTGCTCCAGTTATTCAACTGACACGCCGGAAAAAGGGCTTGTTCATTCAAAACTATATTAACTTGCATATATGAACAGAATAACTTCTGTCAAAACACAAACCCATTTGAACTCCCGTCTCACCCAGAAGGAGTGCTGGTGTGCCTGGATGGATGCATATCTGGGGGGAGGGGGAGAAGTTGGGTGTGAAAGGATGAGTGAACCAAGTAGTTCCAGAGGGTGTGGTCTCCGTAGAAGGCGGAAAAGGGCGGGGATGGGAAGGTGTGGCTAGTGGTGGAATCATGTTGAGGGTGGTGTGGGGTAGCTTACAACTTAATAGTATGAACATTGAATTCCCCAATTTTAGGTAACTAGCCTACAAAAAACCTTTCCCCCCCTTTCCTTTCTTTCCCTTCGCTTACTCCCCGTGCTCCACCTGGACTTACACCCATTTCTCCACTCTCCTTCCATCTATATTTCTTCCTCTGGCTTCACAATTTGCTCATATCATATCATATCATCATATATCTACAGCCGGAAACAGGCCTTTTCGGCCCTCCAAGTCCGTGCCGCCCAGTGATCCCCGTACATTAACACTATCCTACACCCACTAGGGACAATTTTTACATTTACCCAGCCAATTAACCTACATACCTGTACGTCTTTGGAGTGTGGGAGGAAACCGAAGATCTCGGAGAAAACCCACGCAGGTCACGGGGAGAACGTACAAACTCCTTACAGTGCAGCACCCGTAGTCAGGATCGAACCTGTGTCTCCGGCGCTGCATTCACTGTAAAGCAGCAACTCTACCGCCGCGCTACCGTGCCGCCCTACTGCGCTACCGTGCCGCCATCTCCTATCCTTATCTCACACCTTTTGCTTTTTCATCTCTGACCTTTGTCCAACCATCTGCCTGTCAAAAACCTCCCTCACTTGTATCCACCTATCACTTGCCAGGCTTTATATTACACCTCCATTCTTCCAGCTTTCTCCACACCCCCACCACAATCAGTCTGAAGAAGGGTCCGAACCCGAAACGTCATCTATCTATGTTCTCCAGAGATGTTGCTTGACTCGTTTGTGTCTTTTTTGTAAACCTGCATTTGCACTTCTTTGTATCTGCACTCTATTAGTCAACTGGCCAGCCTATGGATCTTATGTAAACCTTTGGTCTTTGTTCCAGCTTTGTGTCTGCATCATATTTTTATGCATAAGACTACAATGGAGCACTACTCAACAGGCTATTCAGAGAAAAAGAATTTTACTACTTTCCATCAACAATCTCATTATTCATTGGACAAAACATTCCCTTTAACATCCCACACAGAGTAAATCCTTTTCTTTGAAATCCTCTTCTTGATGAAATTCACAACATTCAATGCGCCAGTACTGTTTTTGGACGACTGAGGAAACGACCTCAGACTTGCACAGGAATCTCAAGATACTGAAAAAAAAAATCACTGAGACAAGTAAATTAATGTTTATGTTGTCTGTCAGACCAACAGTTTCAGCAATGAGACACTAGTTACTCTCAGTCAACTATATTGACTAGGCCACATGATCTCCTTGGAGACACAAGACTGCAGATACTGGATTCTTGGGCAAAAAAACAAAGCGCTCGAGGAGGTCGGCATGTCTGGTAGCATCTGTGGGGGCAAAATATCAGATGATGTTTCGGTCATGACTCTTTATCAGAAAGAAATGATTGAATCTTTGTTCAAGGAAGAACCTGAGGCCCATGAGGACCTTCGGATGGGAAATGGAGGTGCATGGTAAAGATGAGGCAATGGGGGACATAGACTTGGAAGTTATTAAAGTGGTGAGCATGTAAGTGGTCGGATGTAGGTGAGAAGAGATTGGACAAGATAGAATCGAGGTATTGGTGATGAGTTTTGGGGTCCAGGAGCAGGCAGAAACATCGATCCTGCCAGGGCAGTCCTGCTTATGGATTTTGTGAAGGGGATAGAAATGGGCAATGCTGGGTTGTTGGACTATAAGGTTTAAGAATGTGGTGGTTAATCAATGGTGCTTTATTTATCACATATGCAGCTGCAGTGAAATTTACTTTGCATATAATACACATGCAGGTGCCGCTGTTTCTCGCGGCATTATTTAAAGACCAAAATCCATTCGGCCCACACGCTCGATGCACTGGAGCTGTTCCCGCGAACCAATGTCCCTCTCCTCGTCGCCTGGCCATCTTTGTCCCAGGGGCACCTCCTGCAGCCTACCTTGAAGGCGCTAGAGGCATTACACCTGTTCACCCCCCTACCAGCCCCAGCTCCTCACATACAACGTCTCCAGCTTCCTCCTGGTCCCGCCGACCGCCGAGTCTTCAAGCGTGTTCCCGTTCCCGCTGACCGTTCTGAGAAGGCCTGCGCCGCCCCTCGGGAAGGCCTCCGTCTTCCAAAAGTGATAAAATGTATGATGGTTTGGGAGATGGTCAACTAGTGTTTATCACTGGTGCCATGATCAAGGAGTAGATATGAGACGTCCAAAAGCTGACACCTGGCCTCAGCACAGTGGAGGCCAATTTGCCAAACTACAATGGCACCACCCCCATCAATGGGTTAGATAAAAATATTCTGATTTGTACTGTTACCAGAGGACTGCACATATGGAGGGAGTCAGAATGGAGTGGTTTAGGGGAATGGAGATTGTCGATATCACAGTAGCGGATGGAAATGAAAAGGTCAAAAGAGAGTAGAAAGCCAGCAAGGGAGTCCTGGAGGAGGAGGAGGAAGTCTGAAGAATCGACCTGACCTGAAAAGTCGTCTGTCTATTTCCCCCCACAGATGAATTCCTCCAGCAATTTCACATTTACTCATCATTCACATACATGACAAAACATTTGGATCACTCTATTCAGAACATTTGAGTCGGTATTGAAAAGCTAAAGCCTTGAGGCACAAAGGGCCTATGTCAGGCACTGGGAGCACACAGGTCCTGCATGTGGAAGAAGGAACAGATGACCTTATGCACTACATGCCCATCCACCTTATTAACCTCTACCTGCCTCATTTGTAAAAAAAACTGGAATTCCCGTACTGGCCTCATTAGCTATCTCAGTCTCGCAAAACAGCGGAAGTAGGTCATCCTTAATCCTGAGAGACTGCCTAAAATGATGACCACCTAGGATGATGCATTTTCTCACACACTTCAATGTTAACAAATATGGGAACAATAAAGACTATTTATGAAAAATGAACAGTGTTTATATAAAAAATATTTTGCAGTTATGATCTCATTTCTAAATTGATTATTCCTGATCCACCTGTTACCCAAGACTTTTTTGATGAACATATTTTTCTTCTTTTTCGAATAAGACTCTTAAGCAAATGAGTAAGATTGAACAAAAACTTCAACAGAGCAATTATCTTGTACAGTCCTTTTATATGTTCTCTAACGTTAAGCCACTACAAAAATATAAGTGTTGAAAAAAATCTCAAATGTGTTGCAAGCTAAAGCCCAGGGTGCCAAAATTGAACCCAGCTGTAAAATTTAACATGTCAGTGCAATCTGTAAAAGGCTTGTTTCCTATTCATTACTGCAATCTATTGTAGATCACTAGAGTATTACTAAATACCGTATGTTTGTCATCATGTGCAAAGCATCTGGTATTCTTTAAAAAACAACAAAAAATTTAAAATAGAATAAAACAACAGTCAGTCACATAACGTTTACTTTCTCATGTTTCAAATAGTTGATTTGCATTTGAAAGTTTATATATAAAAATAAACTAATGTCAAAAATCGAAGTCCTATTTTTGCAAACATTATTCATTGCCTCACCTTTTGGCTTCTTGCTACTGTAGGCAAACTTTGAGATGTATACCAAATCAAAAGGAAAGTGCGCATGGTCAAGAACAGAGATTTGAACAAATAGGCTCTGCTGTTTATTAATATTGCAGTGTTGTTTCTTTCCACTGCAAAATATAGATGACAAAATTGTTGTCACAATTATTTCTGCACTGCAAAAATTAATATACTTTGGTTATCTTAATTAAATGTACAGGAGATTTTAGAGTATGCTATCATTAGGCAATAATGTTTAAAGATATCATATAATGAATTACATGCATTACAGAAGATCTAATTTAACAAATTTAAATTATTACATTAATGTTTGCCAATAAATGAAGGTGGGCCTAATGTCATCCATTTTCCAAGGAACCAAACATGTTTTGTGTCATTCAAACTGTTAGTCACCCTTTAGTAGTGGAGGCGCTGTCTCAAGACAGCCAATATCACCAAGACATACCCGGGCCACAATCTCAATTTACTCCTACAATCAGGAAGATGATGTACAAGTCTGAAAACAGTGACCACCAGGTTCAAGAATAGCTTCTTTGCAACCACCATCAGGCTCTTGAACACGACACAACACTAACGTCAACTATGAACTACAGGCCGTCATTGATTACACTAAGGAGTTTGGGTTATTATGCACCAACATTGGGATTGCTACATTCTGTGTATCTTGTTTAAGGGCCAGTTATGCTGCTCATTCTCATTTTTCCATTGTCAATACCTGTGACAGTCATTCACTCTTGGGAAAAGAAAATCACATAATTACAAATATTTAACAATGTTTCATTTCCGTAACATAGCGTGCTGTCTGAAAGCAAAAAAGAAAAAACAAAATGTTTCATTGATAGTAAATCCTTAGGGCAAAAAATAGATAGTTATATTAAATCAGATTCATTCTTCATTTCAGTTTTGAATATATGATTTCTATTTTAGTGTACAATGCACTGTGTACATAGACCAGTAAGTAGAATTTAGGCAAACTAGATAATTTATTTGAGTCATTATATAATTATCTCATGTATGACATGTAAAGGTTACTACCGTTGCACATCAGATTGTTGCTGATTGAAGTATTTTTGCACTCAACGACAAACTATGTTTTGCAGGTCATTTTCTCAAAACAATTCTGTACAATTATTCCAAAGGCTTAATCATATATCTATTCTCATTTTGAGCTGCTGTTACAAACTTGCGATGGGAATATAGATTTAAATAATCTTGAATATTCTAGGGCAGATAGTGTTAAATGTAGGTAGACACAAAATGCTGGAGTAACCTAGCGGGTTGGGCAGCATCTCTGGAGAGAAGGTGACGTTTCGGGTTGAGACCCATCCTACATGATCAAATCTTCCAGCCAACCATGTGGGACTCTCAAATATAGACAATGTCTACAGTCCTGCTCCTGTCAATCATTTTAGTGACCTCTTCAAAACAGACATGGACTGATTCATTGAGAATTTGTGGATGGAAATGGACTGTGTGCATCCTCTTTTCAGACCCGAAGATGGAAAGTCATTGATGAAGCAGCTGAGGTCATTTGAGCTTTGGATACTTTCATGGGCAGGTCCAGCAGAGACAATAGACAATAGGTGCAGGAGTAGGCCATTCAGCCCTTTGAGCCAGCATTCACTGTGATCATGGCTGATCATCCACAATCAGTACTCTGTTCCTGCCTTCTCCCCATATCCCTTGACCACATTCTTTAAGAGCTCTATCTACCTCTCACTTGAAAGCATCCAGAAAATCGGCATCCACTGCCTTCTGAGGCAGAGAATTCCAAAGATTCATAACTCTGGGTGAAAAGGTTTTTCCTCATCAAATGACCTACCCCTTATTCTTAAACTGTGGCCCCTGGTTCTGCACTCCCCCAACATCGGGAACATGTTTCCTGCCTCTAGCATGTCCAATCCCTTAATAATCTTATATGTTTCAATAAAAAAATCCCCTCTCATACTTCTAAATTCCACTGTATACAAGCCCAGTCGTTCCATTCTTTCATCATATGATAGTTCAGCCATCCCGGGAATTAACCTCGTGAACCTACACTGTACTCCCTCAATACCAAGAATGTCCTTCCTCAAATTTGGAGACTAAAACTGCACACAATACTCCAGGTACAGTCTCACCAGGGCCCTGTACAACTGCAGAAGGACCTCTTTGCTCCTATACTCAACTCCTCTTGTTATGAAGTGTAAGATTTGAGAAGTTTTCCCTCATCCTGCAATCAACACCAAACCAAAGAGCTGCAGTTTGGACATTTTATACGGGACTGGGGCTGATAGCGGAGAAAGGCTGCGGTCAGTGTGTTAACAAGGGATGTCACAATCCGTGGGTCCCAAGATGGCCACGGGACCTCGTGACCAGCCACAAAAGCAAAAACCCCACAGCCCAGTCTCTAGGTTTCTGCAAAGCCACGGCCAGAACAATGGATGGATATTGGCCATGCAGAAACCTGCGAAACCAGGTCGAAGTCCAGACACTGGGGCGCTGACATCAGCATACTCACAATGCCCCAAGCCGACCTACACAGTTAATCTCGTTAAGGGGGCACAATAGCCCATAGAAACCTACCTGGCAGGTGATGGGAAACCAGTTAAACCCATCACCTCTCAACGAGAAACAGATTAACAGACCGTCTAGCCATCACCGGTACCCCCGGACATAACGCAGAACAGAGAGAAAACTCAAATACCCATCTTTGAAACAAAGAGATCCCGAGACCTGGCGGGAGATAGGACGGGTCAGAATTAGTATAACTGGCCACGACTTTTGGGTTTTAAACTCATGCAAGTAAAACGGATGCAAGACAGAAGTCAGAGGAGGCAACAAACGGCACAGAGAACGGAGACTCACCGAGAAGAACGGAAGGAAGAAACTCACGGAACAAGCACGACCCTCACGGAAAACAGCGGAGAAGCAGCACGAACAGCCAGTGACCCCAGTAATAACCCCATGGTGAGCATGTACCCCGATCCTGCACATCCTGGACATAGTTTTAGTGTAGAGGGGAGGGTGGCTTAATTAACGTGGGTGTATAAGTAAATATGTGTTGGTCAATTTTGCGATGTGTCGTACGTTCCCCATCTTACAGTCGAGTATGTCTTATAGAACTGTGCGTTTATAATTCAGAGTCAAAGTATTCATGTAATTCAGTATATATGTCTTATAGAACTGTGCGTTTATAATTCAGAGTCAAAGTATTCATGTAATTCAGTATATGTCTTATAGAACTGTGCGTTTATAATTCAGAGTCAAAGTATTCATGTAATTCACTATATGTCTGATAGAACTGTGTAAGAGCATTCATGTACAATAGTCCCGAGTGCTCAATAAAAGCCTTTTCCATTTAAACCCTGGTCTTCAAATCTGGTCTGGTTGAGTTTTTCTGCACTATCAATGCTCCTGCATCTAAGTCCAGTGTCTAGAACCGTAGGGGGTGAGTGGGTCGAACCACTCACGGGGAACCAGTGTGCGCGGCCTGGTCAAGGGACCAGAGCAAGGCACAGCGACCTTAGGTCGGGCGAAAGCTCGGCGCAGAAACCCCTTACAGAAGGCAAACATGCCATGCTGTACCTGCATGCTTACTTTCAGTGACTGACGTACAAGGACACCCAGATCTCGTTGTACTTCCCTTTTTCCTAACTTGACACCATTCAGATAATAATCTACCTTCCTGTTCTTACCACCAAAGTGGATAACCTCACATTTATCCACATTAAACTGCATCTGCCATGCATCTGCCCACTCACCCAACCTGTCCAAGTCACCCTGCATCCTCATAGCATCCTCCTCACAGTTCACACTGCCACCCAGCTTTGTGTCATCTGCAAATTTGCTCATGTTACTTTTAATCCCTTCATCTAAATCATTAATGTATATTGTAAATAATTGCGGTCCCAGCACGGAGCCTTGCGGTACCCCACTCGTCACTGCCTGCCATTCTGAAAGGGACCCGTTAAACCCTACTCTTTGTTTCCTGTCTGCCAAACAATTTTCTATCCATGTCGGTACCCTACCCCCAAAACCATGCGTTTTAATTTTTGCCCACTAAATTTTGGGACCTTATCAAAGGCTTTCTGAAAGTCCAGGTACACTACATCCACTGGCTCGCCCTTGTCCATTTTCCTAGCTACATCCTCAAAAATTTCCAGATTAGACAAGCATGATTTCCCCTTCATAAATCCATGCTGACTCGGCCCAATCCTGTTACTGCTATCCAAATGTGCCACTATTTCATCTTTAATAATTGACTCCAGCATCTTCCCCACCACTGATACCAGGCTAACTGGTCTATAATTCCATGTTTTCTCTCTCCCTCCTTTCTTAAAAAGTGGGATAACATTAGCTACCCTCCAATCCACAGGAACTGATCCTGGATCTATAGAACATTGGAAAATAATCACCAATGCGTCCATGATTTCTAGAGTCGCCTCCTTAAGTACCCTGGGATGCAGACCATCAGGCCTTGGGGATTTATCAGCCTTCAGTCCCATCAGTCTACCATTTCTTGCCTAATGTGAATTTCATTCAGTTCCTCTGTCATCCTAGGTCCTCTTGCCACTAGTACATCTGGGAGATTGTTTGTGTCTTCCTTACTGAAGACAGATCCAAAGTACTGTTCAACTCGTCTGCCATTTCCTTGTCCCCCATAATATTCCCGTTTCTGTCTTCAAGGGACTCACATTTGTCTTAACTAATTTTTTCCTCTTCACATACCTAAAGAAGCTTTTACTCTCCTCCATTATATTCTTGGCTAGCTTACCTTCGTACCTCATCTTTTTTCTCCGTATTGCCTTTTTAGTTATCTTCTGTTGCTCTTTAAAGGTTTCCCAATCCTCTGGCTTCCTGCTCATCTTTGCTATGTTATACTTCTATTTTATTTTAATACTGTCCTTGACTTCCCTTGTCAGCCACAGTCGCCTCTTACTCCCCTTAGAATCTTTCTTCCTCTTTGGGATGAATGAGCTTCAGTAACAACCATTTTCATTTGTGTAAAGGATGATTCCAACCATTGGTGTGGTGTCTATTAAAATCTGTTAATTTCAATTGTATCAAGGCACTTTGACACACCCGGTCAAATACTACCTTATTTTCATTCCATTGGCAAAATCCACTGATGAGCAGGTTATTGGCAAGGCCAGGATAGTACTGGACAAGCTATTACATGGTTGATGAATTAATGCAAGCTGATTGAATGGTACCCTGATTGAACTGGCTCTGCTTTAATCTGACAGGACATATCCAGATTTTTTGTGTAATTGGTTAGATACCAGACTTGTAACTGGAATAGCTTGGATATCGATGCAGCTAGTCCAAAAGTGCACATCTTCAGTACTGTCATTGGGATATTTTCTGATCCCATATCCTCTGCTGCCAGTTCTCACTTCCATTTCTTGCAATCAGAATGACTGAATTGAATTAGTTCATCGTTAGTGTCTGCTATTGTACAGATCCAAAGAGGAAGCCAAAATTAATCATCCATTTGACAGCTCTGCTTGAAGGTGGATGTAAAAGCTTCACCTTTGTCTTTGCCACTCACATAATGTGCCCGACCATCACTAAGGATGGGGATGTTATTAGAGCCCCATCCTATTTGTTTCATGATTATCCACCACCTTGAATGAGACATTCCAGTTCTTTCAACTGTTGTTTGAGATTGCTCAGCTCTGTTCATGTCCATTTTGCTATAAGCACATTAGTCCTTGGTGCAGCTTCACCAGACTACCACCTTAATTTTACACACGTACTGCTGCTCCCAGCATATATTTTACTCTTCACTTTATCAAGGTCAATTGTATGATACAATGAAAGATTTGGATGGTGATGTGTCCATTTATACTGGTGATAATGTTGCACAAGACCAAAATGAAGCTCCTATTGTTATTATTTTTGCCTTAAAAAAATTTCAAACTTCAACAATTTTTGAATTCCCATTTCTCACTTCCACTTCCCTCAAACCCCATTCCTCCAGCAGTGATAACCTTTGTTGCCACTTCCATCTCTTCCATCCTGAACTATCAGTCCTCAACAGGTGGCTAAGCTTCACCCTGTCATGTCTCCAAATAGACGAATTCTGAGCCCAGCCTGAAGTTGGTCTCTTCTTCCACCATCGCCAAGTCAAAACTTCAGACGAGGCACTTTTTTTAAACTTCACCAGCTTTCAATCAACTTTGGATACCTCACTTCCATCTCTTACTCCAAATTCAGTTATTCTTAAATTCTGATGTGATATTAGTGGCCTCAAATTTCCACTAGCTCTTACTTACATTAATTTAGACCCCCTCCCGTCTCAACAATCTACTCAGAGACTCAACACCAATTAACAAACCTGCTGACAAGAGCAGACTGTGTTATTCTTTGGCGAATGGTTCCCCAACACTTCTCCGCTCCTGCCTTTAGGATTTTGACTATAATAAAGATCCGAGAACTGCCTTCTAAACTGTCAGTCTTATTTCCTTGGAAGATCATCCATCCAGTCTAATAAACTCAAAAAACAAATTCAGGTTCTTTCTTCTCCAAGACGAGCAGGCAAGATTGCCATAGTATGCCTATTATTTCAACCCATTTTAAAATTCAAAACCCTACTTCTTCCTCTATTATATACATATTTAGTTTCTTCCAAGTCATTTTTGACACGTCTAATACCCTCAGCTCTTCTAAATTGTTTTGTTTCCTTCCATCCAACCAGCCTCCATATTTAGAGGTTATTGAGTCTGAAGAAGGGCCTCGACCCAAAATGTCACCCATTCCTTCTCTCCAGAGATGCTGCCTGCCCCTCTGAGTTACTCAGTGGGACACTTTTGTGTTTATCTTCCATATTTAGTGGATTGTCCTCCATAATTTCCACCACCTTCAAATCAAGCTACAAGTCAATAGACAATAGGTGCAGGAGTAGGCCATTCAGCCCTTCGAGCCAGCACCACCATTCAATGCGATCATGGCTGATCACTCTCAATCAGTACCCCGTTCCTGCCTTCTCCCCATACCCCCTCACTCCGCTATCCTTAAGAGCTCTATCCAGCTCTCTCTTGAAAGCATCCAACGAACTGGCCTCCACTGCCTTCTGAGGCAGAGAATTCCACACCTTCACCACTCTCTGACTGAAAAAGTTCTTCCTCATCTCCGTTCTAAATGGCCTACCCCTTATTCTTAAACTGTGGCCTCTTGTTCTGGACTCCCCCAACATTGGGAACATGTTTCCTGCCTCTAATGTGTCCAATCCCCTAATTATCTTATATGCTTCTTTCTCCACTTCCATTTTCCTTTCAGCTTTCTGGAGATTATTCTATAAACACATCTACTCTCCTCTTCACAGCATCTCCACATGCAGGTGAAGTTACACCTGCCTTTTTACCTCTTCCACATTATACAGACACCCAAACACACTTTCCAGGCAAAGCAGCATATCACTTGTTCGTCTCCCATTTATCACATGCATTCATTGCTCATAATGTATTACCCTCTAGTGATTCAGTGTTTTCCACATCTGTTCATCCCACAAGGAAAATAGCCTTTCACTTTAATTCTCCATTTACATCTCATCCCTCTCTGTGACCTTTTACTCTATTATAACTGCAATCTTAAGTTTAAGAAATGTCTCATCTTCTGATGGCACATTACAGCATTTAGACGTCAATGTGCAATTCAACAGTTTTTGATAACTAGCTTTTTGCAGTTCTGACAGGTCATCCATCAATCTATAAATGCTGCCTTATCTCTGTCTTTTCATTTCCATCAATTGCAATATTTTGTATGTCAACTCCATTGCTCCCTCTCCTGTTCTCATCCATCTATTTATTTTACTTCCAAATTATTTGCACATAATAACCCTTCAAAGGTTTCTTTATTGTCACGTGCAGATACAGTGAAACAATTGTTCTGCATGCTGTCTTTCAAATTACACCATACAAAACATACAATAGATCCTCTTCTGGAACAGCACGCAGAGTTGCCACGTTCTGGCGCTGTTTTGCAACTTCAAGTCTCTGAAACCTTCAATCCATGCTTAAGGGGACAGACAATTTTTATATTTCTCACCCTGAAGCCCGGCATACTGGATCGATAGAGTACGGTTTCGTCTGGCCAAACACATTGCCATTGGATTCTTCCACTGCTGTTCCATGCAGTGCCACAGGCCTGTGCCAATCACAGAACTGTAGACCACTTCGAGGGGCCGGAAGCCGAGTTCGCAGACTGTTCACAGCTGCTGACTTTATCTTTCACCTTCCACTGTCGTCAAGATGCAGCATCCATTTACCAGGATTCAACTCCCTTTCGCTCAGCATTTCTACGAAATGCCATTGCCAGTCCCAGATTCCACCCTATAGACATTCCTTCTACATCCCTATTCTCTGCAACTTAAAACATGTTTGATTTAAAAATATTCCCAATTTCGATGAAAAGCTATCAACTTGGAACACCAACTCTCTCCAATATTGCCTGACCTGTTCAGTATTTCCAACATTATCTTAATTTCATCTTAAGACTTGACAGTAAGATTGCAAATTTTGATTGCACCAATCATATTATTTTGAATGGAAAGTTAAATTGTAAAAGCCAAGGTTTCCAAAGCCTGACTATGGAATCATGCAATTGTCATTGATAATCAGTCAGGACGTACAGGTCCACCACTGGTGGTCCAGGACCTCCTTCAACCCGTAAGATTTCCATCTCATCGGGACTTCCGCACCAATTGGTGGGTCAAATTTGGCCCCGTTCAGCCGGAACCGGCAGATCCGTTCCCATACCAGACGTCCACAGCGATTGAGCAGGTTGAATTTGCTCCCTGCAGCCAAGTTTCTGGAACTCCGAACCAGCTGGAGCCAGCTGATTCGTTCCCACAGCAACCCTTGGGGCCAACTTTAAGGGTCAAAATCCCTGCTCCTCAGGCAGACTGTTCCGGTACCGTTGAACTCCTCTCAGAGGCTGTGACATCTGTTGGTCTAGCAAAACCAATAATCCAGAAAGGCTCCGGAACCAAGGTTACTGGAATATCAGTGGTGGATCTGTAGATACAATGCTTTTTCTACGAATTATCTCTGCCAGACTTCTCTGAACAACAAAATGGATGTCCTCTAGCATCCTTCTCAATGTCTGACTCTAGAATTAATGAGGCAAAAATTCATCATGGCATCCAGGAAAATGGGCATTTTCCATCTCTTGTTCTAATATTCAAAATATTTAGCACCAAACTCAAATGCATGGGACTACAATTTTACATTTCACACCACATAGTAAATGGGTTGAGAAATGATAAAAGGAAAAACATATTTTCTACCATTTAACTTTTTTAAGTTGCTAAGTCAGAAGTATGGTTTATGATATGACATTTAGTACAAAATCTCGGCTTCATTATTTACATATTCAAGTCTTTTAAACCTTATGTTTAGAACAACTGACTTAGGTTCTGTAATAAGAAATTTTAGAAAATCAATTTCTAAAATAAGGCTCTCTTAAGATTGAAGAGACTACGTCCTCCTAGAATTTTATAAATGACCATATAGAACATTTTGTTGGGCATAGTCCTGGAAATCTACCTTGATCTTAAATGATAGTTACAAGATATTGTCAGAGATTATTTCTGGAAAAAATACAAATATCTTTGTTAAAAAGGTTAAGAGATAACTTGAGACCCAAGGTGCTAAGATTGAGAGTTTCAAAGGTGCCGAGAGAACTCACTCTGGCAGGTGGCTCAATGACCATGGGGGTCTTTATTTCAGATGTAGTGAAATCATTGGCACTGGAATCTCTGCTTATTTTGTCTTAGTGAGGTGGTTCCAGGATTTTGATTAAATACTAGACCAAGTGGACTCGTTGGGCCCAAACTACTCTACATTTTTGCAGCATCCCTCTCCCCCCTCCCTCCCCTTTGCCTCTCTCCTCCCCCTCCCTCTAACCCCCCCCCCCCCCCCCCCAGCATTACCTCTCCTGCATTGGTGCAGAACCTCTCCTCCCCCACTCCCCCCTCTCCACCCCCGTCCCTCCCCCTCGGGAGCAATCCGCGGTTGCCGTAGCAACTCACCTCCCGGCCTGGGCGGCCACCATTGGTGGAGCTGGGGTGGGGGAAGAGTCCTGTCCCGTCCCGGGGATGTTTGGTGGTAGACGGCGGAGGTTCTCCCACTGTTGCTCAACAGGCCCCAACTGCGCAGACGTAAACGTGTTTGTTCTGCGCATGCGCGGATGCGGCGGCCATCTTACATAAGTACCAGATCAACGGAGCCCCAACTGCGCATGCACGGTTTTTTAAACTTTAAAATGTGAATAACTTTAAATATATAACACCAATTTTAATGAAACTTCTTCCATAGGACCACCGGATGACGCCGAGTGAGGTGGGCCTAAAATTGTCGTATCTCGTACTGTTTTGGCTGTAGTTCAGGAACAAGCAAACAAACAAGAGGTTTAATATATAAAGAGAACATTGTGGCATTTTCTTCTGTGAATGCACATCTTGGACAGAAGCCTCTTGGCAATGTAGTGGTTACCCCTGTTTTTCTTATGCAGTTGGTGCAGGGCATATTGCATGATTTTTTTGGCATAGACAGGAGAATCTTTGCTGCATTTATCAGAATCAAGTATATTCTTACCAGAAGTGATGATAATTCAAATCCTTTTCCTTTAAAAGACCACTCGACAGATGATTGTAGATGAGGAATTTCACTGTGTTGACAGAGGCCGTAGGATCCAGCACAATTGCTCTTTTAAGGAATCAGCAGAGGCCATTTGGGCAAAATAGACTTTTTCCGTGATGTACAAGTTTATGATTTTATGATGTTTTCAGTGATAAAGCCAGTATAATTATAGCATGAATAGATTGTATGGAGGAAAAGGAATTTTATATTCTCCTCTTTGCACACCACTGGCAATTACATTAGCCCTAATCTCATAATACACCACCTAGCCTCTGCTGAAAGGGCAAGACCACCAATAACACTTAAGATTTTTCAATACAACTGGATTGAAAGTCAATGCATCAATGTGATCAATACTAACCACGAACATATCGTTTCTTCAATACCTTCGCTCAGTCCGCCTTAACCAACCTGATCTCCTGGTGGCTCAGCACTTCAACTCCCCGTCCAAGTCTGACCTTTCTGTCATGGGCCTCCTCCATTGTCATAGTGAAGCCCACCGCAAATTGGAGGAACAGCATCCCATATTTCGCTTGGGCAGCTTGCACCCCAGCGGTATGAACATTGCTTTTTCTAACTTCAGATAGTTCCTCTGTCCCTCGCTTTCCCCTCCTCTTCCCAGTCCACCCACTGTCTTCCTGTCTCCAACTACATCCTATCTTTGTCCCGCCCCCTCCCCGACATCAGTCTGAAGAAGGGTCTCGACCCGAAACGTCACCCATTCTTTCTCTCCTGAGATGCTGCCTGACCCGCTGAGTTACTCGAGCATTTTGTGATAACCACGAACATTTGATTGGGAAGTCATTCAAACACAATTTTTTTAAGTAATTTTATTATGGGCATTAAAATATACTGATCATTTAATTATTTTTGCCATATGCAATTCAGCATGTCAAAAACTAGATTCCTTCGGCAAATAAACTCCTTGAATTGCAATATGTATTGTACATATGACCAGAATTTTACAAACATGCTTTCTATTTTTGAGGAATCGGCAATACATTGTGAAAAAGCACCTCAACCATATCATAGAAAAACACTGTAATAGATAAATGAAATCACACAAGCAAAATATCACAAGAGTAAATGATTTCAGCAAGGATCTTTCACCTCTTCAAAAATCTCGTACATTTTCTTGGTTACATAAAACCCAGTATTTCCATTAGCATTGGTTTATAAAATACAAGCATAGTGTCCATACGTTTCCCTTCAGCCTCTACTCTTTTTCAGAACAGTCTGCAAATTCAAAAGAGAAATATACTTTGTGGTTAAGTATGTTTTATGATGTATCATATGCTTTGAACACAATGATCTGAGAACAGGTTGTCATGTCATAATTATAACTCTGGAGGTCAAAACAAATATTTCTGCAAGAGCAAATTTTATTTAGTTGGAAAACTATCAAAGGAGCATCAGAACTCATTGAGAATTATGTATAAAAGGTAGATGATAAATATTTTAATCAGATAAATTACTAATTTACTGTTAACAATTCTGTTTTATTATCATCTGCAAACAAATATACTGAGAATCATCTACACAATTTGAGCCAAGCTGAGTAGTGCAATTATAGTGGTTCACAAATGGAAATTATTTTTGTTATAGATTTGCATACCGCCCATTACTTTCAAATAAACAGTATATCAACGAAATCAAGAATTAAATGGAGTTTGGTGTTTAAACCCATTACTCGAGGTACATTTATATCTGAATCCCCATGCTCAAGGCAAACAATTTATTGATTTCATTAATAACTGAGTACTCAGATGAATAAATTCCATTTCACTTCATTAAAACAATCAAACCCATCTTGCCTTGTATCATGTTTACGCTTACTATCAAAAATATAAATGCAAAATATGTCCACTTAAGCAGAAGTAAGAATGCGGTTGTTTAGTGCTCTCTATGCCGGGACAAGCTAAAATCACTATCAGGCAGAGGGTTACTTGCAACTCCTCCAACCTCATCTACTGTATCCGTTGTTCCCCGTGTTATCTCATATCAGTGAGACCAAGTGTAGACTTGGCGATCGTTTCGGTGAACACTTACGCTCAAGTCCGCCTTGGCCTCCGCGATCTCCAGTTGACAAGCATTTTAACACCTTCCCATAGTGACCTTCCTGTCCTGGGCCTCCTACACTATCAGATTGAGCCAACACACAAATTGGAGGAACAGCACGTCATATTTCATGTGGGCAGCTTACAACCCAGGGGTATGAATATTGATTTCTCTAATTTCAAGTAATTTCTGCTTTCTTCCCCCCCCCCTCCCCAGTCATTCTACCAGTTCCACTTATTTACAAAATGCTGGAGTAACTCCGCAGGTCAGGCAGCATCTCAGGAGAGAAGGAATGGGCGACGTTTCGGGTTGAGACCCTTCCTCAGTCTGAAGAAGGGTCTTGACCCGAAACGTAGCCCATTCCTTCTCTCCTGAGATGCTGCCTGACTTGCTGAGTTACTCCAGCATTTTGTGAATAAATACCTTCGATTTGTACCAGCATCTGCAGTTATTTTCTTACACTACCAGTTCCACTGTTCGCATCATTGTATCCCTCTTGTTATCACACCTTCCCCAGCCAACAATGGGTCATTATGGGCTCCACCCTTCCCGAAGTCATCTATTGCCACCTACAAGTGGAGCAGGTTTTTGGCATCATAATGAACATTTTTATCCGCAAGTTGACGGCTTGTGAACTTATTGTTATACTCACCGGAGTAGATGTCAATTGGATTTTTAACATACCCAGTTTTTTAAATAAATATGACTATGGCATTATAATTTTACCTTTGCCACTTCCATGATATGATCTGGTTGAATGGCAGAACACTTTGTTTCAACAGCTTTAATCCTAGCCTCTTGTGCCAGACGATGCAAGAACAAGAGACAGTCTAAATGCACCTACAATTAAAATAAAAAAGTTACTTCTAAGCATCAAATGTTCAACAGGACAGGGAAGAAAAAAATATACAAAAAGGGCCGCCTAGAACAAAGCAATTTTCTGTTATTAAAATTATTCTATTAAAAATCAGCACTATTAAAGCAGCTGAATAAATTCGTCCAAAGGCAACCATAGTTATCTAAGGCAGTTATGTATTCAGGGCAGATGATAGAGCTAATATTTCAAGTCAATGACCTGAACCAAACTAAGTAAAGGAAGACACAAAATGCTGGAGTAACTCAGCGGGCGGGACAGGCAGCATCTCTGGAGAGAAGGAATGGGTGACGTTTTGGGTCGAGACCCGTCTTCAGAGTAAAGTAAAGGTAGAAATAAGTAGAGGCAAAGAAAGGATGAAGAGAAGAGCAAAAGTGGGAAAAACTGGGATAAGATTACAAAAATGATGCCAAGCAAGGAGGGGAACAATAGAGCAATAAATAAAAGTCTGATGGTATAAATAGAATCAGAATCATCTACATCAATTTGTATAGCAACAGAGAGATAGGAGATTTTACATATGCTACATGCAATGCACAACAGGTATTTTGACATTAGACTAATTCATTGGATACGAAGATGGTACAACTCCTCTCCTCCCTCCCCACACGCCCCCCCCCCCCCCCCCCCCACCGACTTGGGCTCACATCTATTTCTCCCCTCCCTATCTTCGTCCACCTACATTCCTTTCTTAGCTTCAATATTTTTGTCTCACAGCTTTGTTCTTTTTATCTGTTGCATTTATCAAACCATCTGCCTATCCACACCCCCCCCCCCCACACACCTGTATCAAGTTATTACTTGCCAAGCTGTGTTCTTCCCCATCTCTCTTCCAGCTTTCCTCCCTCCACCCCCCTCCCCCCAGTCTGAATGGTCCCAATCCAAAACATCACCTATCCACGTTTTTTATAGATGCAGCCTGACCTGCTGAGTTACTCCAGCACTTTGTCTTTTCTGTAAACCAGCACCAAGTTCCTTGTTTCTACAGGAAAACAAATTGCTAGCAAGTCTAAATACAACTAGAAATTGAGGCCCTGACATCTAATATTCAGAACAAATTCTTACTGAAATGATATTGACAAAGGTAAATTAAAACAAACCAGCTACAATACTTTGCAATGAGCGAATACAGCACACAAGTTACAACACTATGATGAGAATTAACAGAACAATGGAGCTCTTGATGAAACAACCCAAAAACCTCATCTGGCCCAATGGAACCAATATCTGGACTACACATGCCATGGGATACCCTGGGATAGAGAAAAATAAGATAAGACATGGCCCTATTTAACACTGATATAAACTCAAAGCAACTGCAGGGACAAGCAAATAACAAAACATACAATTAAGAGTACTTGCTCTGACCTTTTTACAGGGCTCACAACAAAATGACAAACAAAACTTCATAACCTGGCTGCACAAATAATGTACATTACCAAATGCCAAAATTCTGCTTCCATTAATAAACAAATCTAAATAATAATTTAAAGCTTTGGGCAATTGGTGCAGTAATTTCTGCCATCTAAAGTTATGGAAACAACTTGAAAGATCCTTCAGTAAACAACTTGATTGCAAAGTTTTTACGGCCTCCAACCATTGCAGAAAAGAAAAATAAGTTAAAATTCAGTGGACTACATCATCAAAACTTTCTAAATTTAAAGTGAAATGGAAGCTAACATTCAAGTAAATAAATTATTAATCTCAAAGAGAAACAATCAACCAGCATAAAAGAAGAGTATAGTGATGCATCGTAATAACAGACCACATGGAGGGGTAAAAGATGCTGTCAGTTATTGCTGATTGTCCATTATAACCGAGTGAGGGGGTAAAGTTTAACCCAAGGCCAGGTGGCAAGAAACACAGCATTTAGGGGAGGGGTGTTAAACAAGCAGGAATTCACAGGCCAGGGAGCCGTAGAGCCCCGAGCCCCATACATGGTGCTCCAGGGACGGGTCCAGTACTCACACCGCCTTCATGCTGCTCACTCTCCTGGCTCCCACAACCAGAAGTCGCCACGTAAATCTCTCCCCTCTCACCTTAAACCTATGTCCTCTGGTTCTTATCGAAGGTAGACACAAAATGCTGGAGTAACTCAGCGGGTCAGGCAGCATCTCGGGAGAGAAGGAATGGGTAACGTTTCGGGTTGAGACCCTTCTTCTTGATTCCACTACTCTGGGTAAATGACTGTGCACCTCTACAAGATCCTGTGCTCCAAGGAATAAATTCCTAACCAGCTCAACTTCTCCCTGAAGTGCAGGTCCTGGCAACATCTTTGTAAATCCTCTCTGCACTCTTTCCAGCATAACAACATCTATCCTACAAGAGGGTAACCAAAATTGAACAAAATACTCCAAATGTAGCCTTAGCACCATCCTGTACAACTGCAACATAACACCCGTACTTACCCTGCCTTCTTGACCACTATCTACCTGTGACACCACTTTCAAAGAACTATGTATCCGTAATCCTAAATCCCCTGCTCTACAACACACCCAAGGGAGCTGCCATTCACTATGTAGTTCCTGCCTGGTTTGACATCCCAAAATACAACAACTGCACAAAACTCCATTAACCATTCCTCAGCCCACTTGCTCAACTGATCAAAATCCAGCTGCAATTTTTGATAAAAATCTTCACTAACAACAATACCATACACTTGTCATTTGTAAACTTACTAATCATGCCCTATACATTCTCATCCAAATTGTTAATATAAACCACAAACATCAATGGGCCCCGTGCAGATCTCAGAGGCACATCGGCAGTCATAGGCCTCCAGTCCAAAAAACAACCTTCCACCATCACCCTCTGCTTCCTTCCATGAAGCCAATTCCAGTAAGACATGCTGCCTGACCCAGCATATTGTCGCCATCTTCGGTATAAACTAGTATCTGAAGTTTCTTCCCACACACTTTGTATCCAGTCAACTGTCACTCCCTGAATTCCACGCAGTTTAGCCTCCCAGAGCAGCCCATCATGTGGAACCATGAAATGCCTTGTTGGACCATCTCAACAGCTTTGCCCTCATCAACCTTGGTGACTTCTTCAAAAAAGCTCAAGATTCCCACACCAGACCCCTCACCTCCAGACCCCTCCCCCCACCTCCAGACCCCTTCCCCCACCTCCAGACCCCACATCCCCACCTCCAGACCCCTCCCCCCACCTCCAAACCCCACACCCACCCACCTCCAGACCCCACATCTACCCCCACCCCAGATCCCACGCCCACCACCAGACCCCACACCCCCACCCCAGACCCACCCCCAGTCCCCACACCCACCCACAGACCCCTCCATCCACCCCAGACCCCACCCCCTTCCAGACCACTCACCGCCCCTACAGACCAGACCCCACCTCCAGACCCCTCCCCCACCTCCAAACCCCACACCCACCCACCTCCAGACCCCACACCTACCCCCAACCCCACCCCAGACCTCACATCGTCCCCACACCCACCCGACCCCTCCACCCACCCCAGACCCCACCCCTTCCAGACCACTCACCCCCTTACAGACCCCACATCCCCACCTCCAGACCCCTTCCCCACCTCCAAACCCCACACCCACCCACCTCCAGACCCCAACCCGACTCCACCCCCACCCTCCTCAGACCCCACCCCCTTCCAGACCACTCGCCCCCTCCCCAACACCTTCAGACCCTTCAATCCCCACCCACTCCCTCCTCCTCCCTCCCACTCCCCACCTCCAGACGTTCCACTCCATACCCACCACAACACCTCCAGACCCCACTCCCCACCCAACCCCCCCTCCCCCTCCAGACCCCTCACGCCCACCCACCACCGCTGGACGCTCCCCGTCGAGACCCTCTCATCCGACCGAGGGGTGGGCATGTCGTCACGCAATTTTTTGTAGGCGTGTTCCCGCCCACCCCCAGTCCTAGTCCCGATCCCGCCAGCCAGGCAGCCGTCGCTGCCCCGCACACTCGGTGCAGAGGGGCCGCTGCGACGGCCTGTCTGTCTGTCTGCCGGCCTGTCTGTCTGCCGGCCTGTCTGTCTGTCCCCGGTGGCGGCCTCACCATGAAGTGGACATCGCGGCCGAGCCGCAGCTGCGGTTGGTGGCGCCTGAAGAGCGCGCGCAGACTGCCGCGCGGTACCTCGCGCTTCACCATGACGACCCGCTTCAAACCCCGGCGCCAACTGCCCGCCGTCTCCGCGCCCTCTGTGACGTAACGGCGCCAACGCGCGGACCAACCTCAGTGACGCAAACCCGCTTTCGCCGCTAATGCGACGGGCCCGCCCCCAAACTTTCACTTGCTCTGCTGAGGGTATGTGTTGTGTTCCTTATAATAATTGTAATGATAATTATTATCACCTTGCAACATCTTTGGAAACGCACCTCTAGCTAGATTTTCCTACAACATTTTTGGAAATAAGCAAGTTGTGCATGCTAGAGCGATGTTAGTGTTTAATAATATGGAACTTGCTATCAAAAGTATTAGATATCGTGATTAGCACAGATGTATTTGAAAGGGATACAAAAGGCACAGATGCTGGTACGATAAAAAGAGACAAACTGCTGGAAGAACTCAGGAAGTCAGGCAGCGTCTGTGGATGTTTCGGGCCCGGACCTACAATCAAGATGCAGGTTGCATCAAGGCTGAGAGTGGAGGGAGAGGTGAGAGGAGCTGGTGGGAATTTTGTGCAAATGTAGATAAGACAATGAAAGAGAAAGGAATAAACAGATGTGCCTTATGCTTAAATGAAGGAAAGAAGTGAAAACAGATCCATAGCAGACGCCATCTCCCTGCCTCTAAATTAATCTCAGCCAACGAAGACTCACTCCCACGTTAGTCTCCTAGTTATCAACTATAGCACTGCCTTCAACATCATAATCCCATCCAAACTCAACTCAAAACTCTTGGACTTAGGTATCAGCACACCCCCTCTTCCACTGGATCCTCAACTGGATCCTAACCCACAGATCACAATCAGTGAGGATAGACGACACACCTCCACAATAGGGGGATTAGTAAGGTCGGAAGGTCAAAGTGCGTGATGCACGGAGTCGCTCAAGCCGTCCGGCATACACTAGTAACACATGCAACACGTACGTTATTACCATGAAAAACCCTCCAAAATGGTCAATTGTTGTGCTGTAAAAAATTGTGGAAGTAGGACTAACCGTGAGAGATGATGCTGAACTTGCTCCGCAAGATGATGCTGAACAGGTTAATGATGAAGAAAACTTTGAACCGCAGCTGCAAGTAGACCATGAACTTCACATGGAAACATACACCAGTCAAGGAGACAATGGACACATCAACACAAACAGAAATGTGTGTAGCAGACATAACAGTACTGGAATCACAAGAAGACCCAACAATAAAGAGCTCGCTAAAGCAAGACAAGAAGCAGCCCAAATTAAGCTTACTGAAGAAAGCTTTTACAAGGATGACAAAAAGGTTAAGTTCTTCACATGTTTACCAACGTTTGCCTTTTGATGGTGTCTTCAAATATTGTTAAAGACAAGCTCCCCACTAGACATTTCCAGCAGTTGCTGATGATCTTGATGAAGCTCAGACTTGCAGTGCCTCTTGAAGATCTTGCGTATTGATTCCTTATTAGTGAATCCACAATATCGCGCGTATTCAATACTGGGATTGATGCACATTACGGCATATCCAAGTTAATTGCTTGGTTCTGTGGAAGACCATGCCCATGCAATTTCGGCGGACATTTGGAAAGCGCGTGGCAGTGATTATAGATTTCTTTGAAGTATATTGTAATAGACCTACGAGTTTAGAGCCGCGCGCCCAGACTGGGTCGAACTATAAACACCGCAACACCATCAAATTTTTAATAGGTTTAACAACATGTGGCGTCATTTAATTTTTAACTGCGGCATGGGGGGGCAGAGGCACAGATAAAGCATTCACACTTACATCTAACATTTTTACCACCTGCTCCCTAGGGATGTCATTTTAGCTGATCGCGGTTTTGACGTAAAAGATGATGCCGGATTTTACAGTTGTGAAGCAGAAATTCCAGCATTTACAGGATGGAAAGCACAACAGTCTGCACTGGATGTGGAAAAACCTTGTGAAATTGCACATGTAGAGCGTGTGATTGGTGCTGTCAAGCAAAAATACCTAATTCTAAGTCATACTGTACCACTGGGGTACATGATGACCAACTTTGAAATTCTAGTACCCAAAATTGATAAAATTGCAAGGATCTGTTGTACACTTTTCAACAAATTAATCCATAGTCCCACAGTAGGTACAGATAATTGTGCTTTCGTATGGGGCATATACGTCTAGTCTCTTTTTGGTCTGGTTTATTTCAAACACATGTTTAAACTTTAATGTTGTATTCTTAATGTTTTATGCTTTTTTCTAAATTGTTTTACTGTTTGCTAGTGTTGTTAATTGCGAACGGAGCACAAAGGGACATTACTTGTATGTGTACATAGTTGGCCAATAAACTTATTCATTCATTCTTTTATTCATTCGTAAGAACAGAAAAAACTTTCAAAAAAATAAATTGGCTCATTATGAATGAAATTGTAAGTAATTGTCAAATCTTTGAATAACAAACACAGAAGTTAATGTGCACTTCAAAATCTTTAACATTAAACTTAAATTTAACAGTTTGAAAAAGAGACTTGTGGGAAAACGACCACAAAATGTCGTATTATGGGGCTTTTATGCACTTGGTATTTATGTTCTGCACAACACTTGACAATTGAACAAATGCTGGGACAGAAGATGGCTCCGCTTTGCTGATGTCCATGGTAAATGCTTAATTGCAGTACACGGCTTGCCGTCCAGACGGCGTTGCATGGCAACAACGTGGGTCAGAGGGCATGACCTCACCTGCCGTGCAACCACCCTATAATTCTCGACACCAGAGCCCTGCCAGGATGCGTTCTTTGTCCCACTAAGCTGCCCAAGCGACCCGAAACATTACCTATTCCTTCTCTTCAGACATGCTGCCTGTCTCGCTGAGTTACTCCAGCATTTTGTGTCTATCTTCAGTGTAAACCAGCATCTGCACTTCCTTCCTACACATTTGCCTAGAATGATGCCTAGATTAGGGGGTATTAGCTGCAGGGAGAGATTGGACCGACATGGATTGCTTTCTCTGGAAGCCAGAGCTTGCAGGGAGACCTGATAGAAGTATATAAAATGATGAGACATAGATGAGTTAGACAGTCAGAATCTTTTACCCAGGATGGAAAAATCAAATACTAGAGGGCACAACTTTAAGATGAGAGGGGCAAAGTTGTAAGGAGATGTGTGGGGTAAGTTTTGTACATAGAGGGTGGTGAGTGCCTGGAATGCACTGCTGGGGTGGTGGTTGAAGCATATATGCAAGGAGGGATATGGAGGGACATGGGGTACGTGTAGGTGGATAAGTGATGATTTTGACATTTTCGGCACAGACATTATAGGCCCAAGAGTGTGTTCTTGTGCTGTCCTGTTCTATGTTCTAAACAAAGGACACACAATTGTGATTTATATGGAATGGATTTTACTGATTTGTGGATTAAATGACTGGAACCAGAGAAAAAGTACAGCCTGGAGATTGCAGATGCACAAAGCTTGAGCAAAAAATAAAGTGCTGGAGGGACTCAGTGGCTCATGTGGCATCTGTGGAGGGAAATTGACAGGCAACATTTTGGGTCAGGAATAAGTTCCAACAGGAAAAAATGTAGCTTTTCAATCTATAAATACATCTTTCAAGTTTTCTCAAAATGTTATAACTCCTTTTCATATTTTGCCAAATCAAATACAGATATCGTAAATACAAACACATGACATCTTTATTTTTGCCTCCTTTGAAAATGATACCAACTCTTTACTCCAAAGCTATTTTCATAAACAAAACTTACTGAAATAATTGTTCTCAAAATCTTTGAAGAATAGACATTACAAACTCATGAGACCACAAGAGACTGTATGTGCTGGAAGATGGAGCTAAAAAAAACTGCTGGAAGAGCTCAATGGGTCAGGCATCATCTGTGCAAATAAAGGGGTGGTCAGCATTTAAGGTTGAGACCCTGCATCAGGCCTAAATGTGTAGAAGGAGATGACCAGCATAAAGTGAATGGGAGGGGTGAGAAAGGGACTGGCAGGTGATTGACGAAACCAAGCATGGTGGTGGATGCTGGGCAGACGGATTCAGGAGGATCCAAAATCAGATACTACAGTAACATGAACAAAATTACTCAACAGAAGAATTATACCACCAAATGCTGGAGTAACTCAGCAGGCTAGGCAGCGTCTCTGGAGAGGAGGAATGGAATTCAGAAGAAGGGTCTCGACCCAAAACGTCACTCATTCCTTCTCTCCAGAGATGCCGCCTGTCCCACTGAGTTACTCCAGCATTTTGTGCCTATCTTCGGGGTAAACAAGCATCCAAAGTGCTGGAAAGGAATTTTGTTCTCTTCACAGCTAAGGATTATCCTCCATTCAAGAGTAAAGTACAAAGTGCAAGGATAGGAGCGCATTCTCAGTCTTCTGCTTGAAGAATTTGAATTTTTCCTTTGGACCTTTATTTCCTACAGTACAAGTAATACCAGTGCTTAAGTTACAAACTTATTATATTTTCATATGGCTTAAAATAAGGCCATTCTTTATTGATTAACTTTTGGAATATGTATCTTCAGAATGGAATGTTTGCTGAATTTATGTTCATTTTTACATTGACGTGAAAGAAATCAATGCTATCTTCTCAAGACCTAACCCTCCGTTTATTACAATTTCTGCAATCTCATATTATATAATATATGCAGATACATGTGTGTATTTTTGTATGTGTCTGTACAGTATATAAATAAAAATGCTTGTGTATTGTTAGATTTATACATTTTAAACAAATAAATTAAACTGCTAATAAAGATAATTTTTGTGGATTTTCAGCTATTTTTGTTTTGGCATTGACCTGATGGTGGGTCATATGTTCATTGTATAGCATGTACTGTGTACTATTCTAGAAAACATTTAATGCCTGACTTTATATAGCAGGTTCCCAAAAGAGAAGATACAAGTGAGCCTGCGTCCCTTTGGAAAAACATTCTTAAACACTGCAATGACCAAGTTAAAAGGTATAAAATGAAGAAGAAAATTATACCAATAAACTTAAAAGCTAACTGAGTTAAAACTGAGGCTAAACTACACAAGTTTTGTGAGGGTTTATTACTGGGCCAAATATTGCTGAAAATATCTTTTGTGTTTACAACAAACTCTTTTATCAATCATCCAGTTAGCTCAGGGAGATATGTGAATTTCCATAGTATGCCATTTTATTCATAATTTTCTTTAAATAAAATGCTTGACCTCAATCCTCATGTACAGAACTTTGAAAGGACTTCACATATACAAGGAGGTAGATGAATAATCCAACAGAAATATATACATATGGTTCCACATCAATTAGACTTTCTGAAATCTGAAATGATATTGTATTGGTCTGCTGATTATATTTTAATAGGACATTATTTTATGAGAGGTTTAGAATATCTCCAGGAGTTAAGTAATGGATGGATCCATTTTTTCTGTCTTGTATGGAATCTCTCAATAGATTACCAAATTAATGAAATGAAATGGAATGATTTTTTTTAATGAGAGCAATCTAAACTATGGAAGCTGAAACATATAAAATAATAGTCTCATTTTTAAGCCTCAAATCATATTTTGGACAATTGTTGGCCAATTTGCTTGTCTGTTATCTATTTGCTTTCAAGAGAGAGCTGGATAGAGCTCTTAAGGATAGCGGAGTGAGGGGGTATGGGGAGAAGGCAGGAACGGGTTACTGATTGAGAGTGATCAGCCATGATTGCATTGAATGGCGGTGTTGGCTCGAAGGGCTGAATGGCCTACTCCTGCACCTATTGTCTATTGTCTATTGAATCAAGTATGGTTAGTCAGGTGACTGAGTTTTGAGTCCTTAACAGCTGGAATCTTGAGAAACCACATAACTCCGCGTTAATATATATTTCCAACAGGTAAAACTTCTTATTTTCCCTTTGGATCCTACCCTGTCCAGAAAACAAATTAATAAATGTTCTTCAATGTATGGCTTTTCACCTTAAGCAGTTCTGACCGATGAATCTTAATCCCATTGTTCATTGTTGCATTGGAATACTAATATATGCGAAAAAATAGATATCAGAGAATTATTTTCAAGAATACTTGTAATTCAAATAGTATTTCTTGGAAATTGCCACAGTATTTAATTAAATAAGTGATGGTATGACTAATTCATGATTTTATTTTTGGTTTTGAGACATGAAAACAGGCTTTTTGAATTATATTTAGCATTTCTGTATTGTCTGCAGACTAATCTATTAATTGCTGACAATGAATTACACAACAAAGATCTGAGCCAGCTATTCTTTCAAGAACATTTTGATTTATTTGAACTAATCATGCAATTTTCATATTTTTTTCTCTAAGCAGCCCATCCTCAGTGGCTAGTTCAGAACTTCCATTTGAGAGAAAATAAAAGTTTTCTTAAAACAATCTTTTCTAATTTTTCACGGTCTAATTTGTTGCATTAAAAGGCTGATATTGCGGTGACATCCCCTTTTCTAAGCTTAAATTCCAGTGAAAGGCAATAGGAGAAATGTGCAGGTTCAAAACTGAGGTGTTATAACTATGGAGAACTAATTTATCACTGTTAATATCATGTCTGCCCATTATACTAAGATATGCACACCGCTGCCTTATAATGTCCACAAAGGTGCAACAATAATTATGAAAATAGACTTTATAGTTATGTTGCACCCAATACCCAGAATATGTAACTTTCTTGGATTTGACTGAGTAATGGTGAACACAATACTTTGGCTACTGCCTCACCAAAGGAAATGTTGGTATGGCACCAGTGCCAAAACTACAATACAAAGACAGCCTTGATGTTCAAAGTTTTCAACAATGAAAGGGAAATTATAGGTTTCTGAACCCTGAGTCAATAGAAATTGTGTTGCCAAGCAGTACACCGCATCCATCTTCATTCCATGCTGTGCTAAGCACCAAGAGACAAATATATTCAAGCATGACAAAACAAACCTAGTGTATTAAATAACTTGGCCCGGCTATTAAAAAATCCCACATATATCATACTGACAACTCAAACAACTGTTTGGAAGCCAATCTTTCGTCAATCAAATACTGGTCAGTCATTTATGTTTCACAGTAGAAGCATCTATAAACTTACATATCTACTGTCCGAGCATTCTTTCTAACAAGAGAAACGGCGCTCATTAAACTTTTCAGCATTAAGCAAACTTTTTGCTTGCATGAGGCAACGACTTGCAGAGTTTAGTAATTGAAAATGTTGTACAATTATGGGGCTTATATGGACAGTTAAATAGGATAACCAAACTAGTTACAAGTGTTATCCTATGGTATTTTTGAAAATCTGATATAATTTAAGGTGCAGGCCACTGAAGGTGCAATTTTACCAACTGCTGGATGAGGATGAAGCATTTATAAGCCCAAGGCCTTTTAGTGAGTGTACTAAATGGATGTTCTCAGGCTGCCTTTGAATACAGTATTTTAGTTTAAAGATATAGCATGGAAACAGGCCCTTTGGCCCATCAAGTCCATGCTGGCCAGGAATCAACTGTACACAAGCTCTATCCTACACATTAAGGACAATTTCCAGAACCCAATTAACTTACAAACCTTCCTGTCTTTGGAATGTGGGAGGAAACCAGAGCACGCAGGAAAACCCACTGGGAGAATGTACAAACTCCGTACAGACAGCACCCGAGGTCAGGATAGAAGTCGCGTCTCTGGCATTATAATGCAGCGACTCCACCGCTGTGCCACTGCTGCTCAAAGTTTAGTTCATGTTAGAGATACGGTGCGGAAACAGGCCCTTCACCCCACTGAGACAACGTATAGTTCTACGTTATTCCACTTTTGCATCCTACACACAAAGGGCAATGTTACAGAAACCAATTAACCAACAAACCTGCACATCTTTGGAATGTGGGAGGAAACAGAAGCCCCCTTAGAAAACCCATGTGGTTACTGGGAGAATGTGCAAACTCCTCACAGATAGCACCCAAGGTCAGGATCAAACCTGGGTCTCCGGAACTGTGAGGCAGCAGCTCTACTGCTGCACCTCTATGCTGTCCCAGTATTGAGCAAAGAAGAAATCTCTGGAAAAATTGAAAAGACAGACCATTGAGGTGATCTCATCTGTGACGGAACCTAGTTAGGAGGAAGAGACAGGAAAAATCTTAGGCCCTTAATGGAGATATTGGAAAGGATTTCCGTGAGATTAAGAAAACAACAGGGTAGACCTTCAAGACTCTGCATCCAGGCAACTTGGCTCAACGGAGTATAGAAATCACTGTAAATTCATCTGAATTAGAACAGGTAACACCTTCTTCCTTCCAAAGAAACTGGAGGGAAGAAGGTGTTACCTGTTCAAAGCAGCATTGATCCTGACTACAGGGAGTCCCTTAAATTCTGCAGAGGGAAATATAGATTATGATAATGATATATGGATATAGATTTTGTATATGATAAAGAGATTTTTGGATAAACACATGGATATGCAGGGAATGGATGAATATGGATTATGTGTAGGCAGATAAGAATTGGTATTGGCATCATGTTCAGTATTTTTGGCCAAAGGACCATTTCCCGTGCTGTACTATTTTATGTTCTAATATGATTTTTTTGAATGGTGGAAAGGTATTTCATAGTTTCTTGGTCATTCAGCACAGAATAAGCCCTTCAGCCTAGCTTGCCCATGCTGACCAAGGTGTCCCATCTGTACCAGTCCCACCTGCCCACATTTGGCCCAATCCCTCTAAACCTTTCCTATCCAAAAATAATATTTTTGTTACATTAATAATTTAAGCATCTATTTGATTAATTTTGGAATAATCAAATGTGTACACTGCAAAAAAGGAGAATGACTAAGCAATGTAGGACAATGCAACCCAATCTCCATTTTCTCAAAGCTACAATTCATTAATCAGCCTGCATATTATTAATTAATTTGACTGATCATTAATCAAAAACAGTACACTGCAAAAATGATTGAAAGTGAAGTGAGGTATCCTGTGAATGTGATGTGAATATAAAATTAAAGCATAAAATAGGGTGCATTTGTAAAAAAAAAACAGCTGCACCAATGGCTCTTCTGATAATCGGCTCAAAAGATTATTATTTGAAAAGTGAAAACTTAACTCAGCTGAAAAAATATATCCAAAAGTAACAGCTTTGAAATCAACAGGACTGGCATGTTTGTCTAAAATTATTGTCCTCCATCTTTAACTCTTAACAACAAATGGACTATTTGTCTAACAAATGGACTACTTCCATGGACTAAAATGGAATCCATTCAAATAATTATGCCCCTTCTCCAAGATCACCAGGCCAATTTTCCCTTTTTCTTGCCTCAAATTGGCAATTCTTTTCTAGGTCGTCTCACTTCTTCATTTCTACCCACTTCAAGCTCATCTTGTCCATAATACTCATATTCTACTCCCACTAATCTTATTCTTATTTTGGTGTGTCAATAACATATTGGTCTCCCAACACAGCAAGATGTCCCTAAGGGAATGTTGCTGACTGGCCCATTTCAAATGGTAGTAGTACATGCTGAGGTATACATTGAAGCTCGTTGCCGCCAACGTGAAGCATATGTGGATAAAGACCACAATCTAGGATCGTTCTGCTGTCGGACATTGAGAGGCTGAGTCTGGGGGGTATCCCTTCAAACAAGGGAAGGGATATCACCATGGCGGTGGTAATAGTATTATGTGTAAGGAAAAAGAGAGGTGCTATCATTACTGGGTATAACACTAGCAATATTTAATGTATACACACTAAGAATGGATTACGCTTTTTGCACGGTTTTCATTTTGTATGTATTTTTTATTCTAAATAGTGTCTACTTTTGAAATGTAAAACAATCTCTATCTGACTTTAGGATAAGCATCTTAAAACAAATTCACTTCCTTACTAATTCATCTTGTCCTCTTTCATAATACAACTTGACTACTTCTCTGGTTACATCAGAAATCTGTACATAATGTGCTGTTTAATACAATACAATACAATATATCTTTATTGTCATTGTACCAAGGGGTACAACGAGATTGGGAATGCGCCTCCCATACGATGCATTATATTAATTTTAATATAACAATTGCATTGTTCTCCTACATGGACTCTACTTTTCTATTCTCTTTAAACTTAAGGTACCCAAAAACTTAATGTTTGTGTCCTAATTTGCAGCTAGCCATACAGTATATGTCCATCATCTTCTGACCCATAGCCACTTCCATTAAAGCCTCAATTTAAACATTCTTATCTTTGTTTTCAAAAAGCTCCATGGCTTGGCCTCTCCCTCTGTAATATCCTATAAGCCTCGATGATATCTGCTTTTCCAATTCTGGCCTCTACATTACTCAACCAAAGGCAGCTGCCAAGGGTCCATTACTGGCCACATCTTCCCATCTCGACCCCTTTCTGCTTTCCTCAGAGACCGTTCCCTCCAAAACTCCCTGGTCAACTCGTCCCTTCCCACCCAAACCTGAGGTACCTGAGGTACTTTCCCCTGCAACTGCAGGAGTTGCAACACCTGTCCATCGACCATCCAAGGACCCAGTCTTTCCAGGTGAGGCAGAGGTTCACTTGCACCTCCAACCTCATCTACTGTATCCGCTGTTCCAGGTGTCAACGTCTCTACATCGGCGAGACCAAGTGCAGGCTCAGCGATCGTTTCGCTGAACACCTCCGCTCAGTCCATCTTAACTTATTTGATCTCCCGGTTGCTCAGCACTTCAACTCCCTCTCCCATTCCCAATCTGACCTTTCTGTACTGGGCCTCCTCCATTGTCAGAGTGAGGCCCAGCGCAAATTAGAGGAACAGCACCTCGTATTTCGCTTGGGTAGTTTACACCCCAGCGGTATGAACATTGACTTCTTTAACTTCAAATAGCCATTGCTTTCCCTCTCTATCCCATCCCCCTTCCCAGTTCTCCCACCAGTCTTACTGTCTCCAACTACATTCTATCTCTGTCCCACCCACTCCCCTGTCATCAGTCTGAAGAACGGTCTTGACCCGAAACATCACCCATTCCTTCTCTGCAGACATGCTGCCTGTCCCACTGAGTTACTCCAGCATTTTGTGTCTGCCGAGGGTCCAAGTTCTGCAATTCTGTCCATGTGCTTTCTCTGCTTCTCCACCTTTCTTTCCTTTAAATACTTACACTTGCCTTTTGATTCAATTTTGCTCATCTAATTTGACCTCATAATCTCACTGTCTCTTCTGTCTGAGATTACCTCGTGAGAAATATTGGGACATATTTCTACATTCAATATATCATGCATACATTGTTATGAAATAGGTGGGTTTTGCTATCAAGATTGATCATCAGTGGCATTGTTATAATGTGTCTCCAACATGGTGGTTGCTGCTTGTTCTGCACAATTTTGCCACCAGAGAAGGTTGGTCATGAAATGAGCTTCATTGACACTTGGAAGATATCTAAATAACAAGTATTCTATCCTTTTGAAGGAAGACCAGCAATCTCAGCTCTTGAACTGTGCAGAATATATAGAGCAGAATAGGCTCTTTATCTGACGTCAAATTTGAAAACTCCCTTCAAACTGTTGCCACATCTCAGGTGTCCATTCAGGTATCCAGGTGAAATATATATTGCGATGCCGACCACAGCCATCTGTAACCTTAAAAGAGTTAACAAAGAAAACAAAATTAAGAAAAGATGGGCAGTGTCTAACCTGCAGCATGTCACTTCTACAAATGGAACATTTATCGTATCTGGATTCCCAGGTGGCTCTTAAATCTGATAGCCAAAGTGAACGTACCCCCCTTTATCTGCTGTTCAGAATTCTGGAAAATCTGAGACGAGGAACAAGAAATTTCTGATTTGCAAATCTGTCTTTGCCAAATAGTGGATGGAATGCAAGTAAACTAGGTTGTCCTGGCTGACATTTAACTTGCACAATGTTGTGAAGCAATCAAGATTTTGACTTGACCTTGTGGATGGTAAAAGGCTTTGTGGTGTCAGGAAGTGAGCCGCTCACTGCAGACTACCCAGTATCTGACTTACACTTGTAGTCATGGTTTTTTATGTGGCTGATTCTGTTAAGTTTTTGTTATGTTGCAAACAGGGACATGGAGCCCAAAACTCAACAAAAATCTGGGTTCAACCCAATTTATGGACCATCTGTTACTCTGCTGCTTTTGGGAATAAGTCCCACCATCTTCAACTACTTCATCATGGATATGCAGCAGTAATATTAATGCTTTGCTTAGTTCCACCTGCAATTGCTCAGATTGTGAAGTAATCCATGCCTGCAAGGGAGCAAGATGTAAACATCATTCAAGTGTCGGTTGATTAATGACATTTAAGTGGGAGACATTAATCATCCTCAATTAGAGAGAATCTTATTATTATTGAATGATATTATGATTGCCAGATTACACACAATCATTGGGGTCACCATATAACAGGAACTTAACAGGCTCAGCCTCATAAAAAACTATAACTACAAGAGTAAGTCAGTCTGAAGAAGGGTCTCAAACTGAAACATACCTATTCCTATTCTCCAGAGATACCATCTGACCCAAAAGTTACTCTAGATTTTTGTGTCTACAGAGTAAGCCAGATGCTGGGTAGTCTGCAGTGAGTGACTCACTTCCCAACATCCCAAAGCCTTTCACCATCGACAAGTCAGAATACTGATGGGATAGATTCCACTTGCTTGGCTCAGTATAACTTCACACCAAATTAAACAAGACCCAGGTCAAAGCAGCCCAGTCTACTGGCATTCCATCCACTATCTGGAACATTCACTCTCTTAACTGTCAGTACGGTGGAGTGCAGCAACTTATCAAGGCTTTGTCGTAGCACCTCTTAACCTACAATCTCCACCAGCTGGAAAGATGTCAGCAAGTATACTACCAGCTACATGTTCTCTTCCAGCATCCTGACCTGGAAATACAAAATTGTTGGGCAAAAATCCTAGGTCACTTTGTTCTCCTGCTACAGGAGCAGCTCATAGCAAAGACAATTAGAAATGGCCATTAAGGATGGCTTTGCCAGCAATACCCACATTCCAGACAAAACACTCCTGCATACAATAAAATCATATTTATTAACCTCCTTCTCGATGCAGCACTCAAAGCAACTCAAGCTATAAATATTCATGCAAGCATTGCACTCCAAACTGAAAATGAATCTGCTTCTGTAGTGACCAGACAATAGGTTTAATGTCGTCAAAGTTTGTGATTATATGTTGCTCCGTACCATGTGTTGCTTCAACATCATTCTCGATAATTCTCTTCAATGTGGCATAAACACTGCTGACGTACTCACATGATCTTTGCAAGTAAGTGTCAGCTGCCCTTTCCCCAACGCTCTCCATGCAAGAAGAATGTAGAGGATGGCAATGCCTCTACTTTCTCTAGGTATTTTGTATACCTTTGCATAATACAGGAAACCATCGCAATAACGGACCGGGGTGGGGATGGTGTCTGTTATTGCTGATTGTCCTCTATAACTGAGTGAGGGGGGATAAAGTTTAACCCTAGGCTGGGAGTGAAGAACGGCATTGGGGGGGGGTTAAACGAGCAAGAATTTGCAGACCAGGGATGCGCAGGGTCCTTGGCCCCACATGCGGTGCACCAGGGACGGATCCAGTATTCACGCTGGCTTCTTGCTCGCTCTCTCCGCTCCCATAGCCGGAAGCTCCCATAACGTGATGTCAGCTCATTGGGTAACTGGCGAAAGGGGGTGGGGGGGGAGCAATGGGAGCCTCGGTCCTCAAAAAATAGAAATTCACTAGAGGTCTGTTATTGCGAGGGTTTACTGTACATAAAAAGGTTTTATACACAAAATACACTCAATGTGTTCATCATGATTTTTGTTATATTCTTAATACTGTTAAATACATTTTGTATTTTAATCATAGTTACACAGTGCAAACTTACTTACTTACTTACTTTATTACAGACTCAAGTTCCAGATAAAAAGACAAGACATTACATAGAATAAATTACATACAAAAGCACAATACATGATTTAAAACCAAGAATTAAAAAAATCAGTGTCCTACAACGAGACAACTATACCAATGTCTCCACAGAAGGCCAAGATGATTTCATTTTCAGAGTCATTAATCCGGCAGATAAATTTATACATAAGATTTCTTAAGACAGTTTGTAAAGTATTGACACCTGCAGCTACAAACATTTCACTTGCACTACACCATCTCAGTCTCCTAAGTAATATTCTCATAGCATCATTATAAGCTACTTGAAGTCTCTGTAAGCTTGCTTTTCTGTAGTTTGACCACAAGTGTGCAGTATAAAGTGGTGTACAATATGCTCTGAACAGAGACATCTTCACTCCATCTGTACACGCACTAAACTTGAGTAAGAGAATGTTTGCTTGTGCATACATCATGCGGTGTTGCCTATAAATATCCTTATCATCTGTCATTTGTTCTGTAATAAAATCTCCAAGATATTTTACCTTATTACAGACACTAAGATTATTATCAGACAATTTTAAATCAGGAAATTTTACACATTTATCCTCTTTGGTTCTACAGATCATAACAACACTCTTACTGGCATTATATTTTATATCAAATATCAATTATGCAAAGTGGTGTCATCGACAAATTATATAGACAGTGGCAAGGTTAAGATTAAGTGGTAACTTTGTAGGCGGCAGACACGTGGCGACACTTGTGTACTGCCTATGTTGTACGCAAAACAAAACATTTCACTGTACCGAGCTCGATACCCTAGGTACATGTGACAATGAAGTATAATTTATTCATTCATTCAAATGTTTGGTTTTGTGGTTCCTGCTGGTGGCCGAGCACAGAAAGCACAAAACAACCTTAATCTCACCTCTACCAAAGAAAACATCACATGTGTTTGCATTTTTAAAACATGCCTATGGATGGTACAACATAGTAAGATGAATATGATTGTGGATGAAGTCTGATCCTTGAGTTTGGATCCTTCAGAACTGAAAAATCATGACGTTCTTCTCAGGTACATTCAAAATATTTCTTCAGAGATTTAGAATTCCCATATGTTTCACTGGAAACCAAATCATCTTGTGGGGCACCATAATTTCTGAAACCAAGTTTATATAAATCTATCAAGTCAACTTTTTTTTGTCTGAACATTTATGGCATAAATTTAATACTTGTCCCTCGTTGTGTCAAGTGCATTCATGAGAGTACATTTATTTTGTAGCTTTCAGGAACACTGTGTGCTGCAACCCCAGATATTTTCCACAACTGTCATGTATATATTTTTGCTGATTTCTCAAACAGATTTAGGAGGTTGGAAAACCCATAGATTTCTGCTCCTGCTGCTGCTTTCTATCATTTTGCAGTCACTGAAGTCATGGGGAAGACATTAACCTGTCAGCAGCGTTGATGTACAGTTTGTGTTGTCCAAAAACAATGATTACATCTCAGTCTTGCAGAAAGGCACGTCATGCACTTCTGTAAATGAAGGTACGGTGACATTCATTTTCATCAGATGATTCCTTGCAACGTGTTAAACATTTCTCTCACCTGCTGTGTTGACATCTTACAAGAGTGAAATAAATTATTTAACGTAAAACATTTAGAATGTGTAAAATGCAGACATTTCTCCTGGATGTTTAAAAGAACCACAAAAACAGGAATTAATCTGTGTTTTAAGCAATGATTGCAAGATCAGAAAGGCCACATCTTACAGGACCAGGAGCCCTGCCAATATTTTAACATCAGTCAAAGGTACTTTGAAGTTTTTATGGGCTTATCTGCAAATACTTTGATTAAAAAAACCTATTGTCAACATTATTGGAGACCTTTGAGTGTGTGCAGAAATAATTACCTAAATTAAAAATAGTTTCTTTTAATAAATTTGCCAATTATTAAATCATCATGTTGCCAAATTTCTGGGTGCTCTACGAGTGTTTGCTGTTGTGCCCAAAATGTAATATATCCCCAATATACTAAAAGCATAATGTTATACGTAGTCATAGAGTCATACAGCACGGAAACAGGCTCTTTGGCTCAAGCCATCCATGCCTACCAAGATAACCATTCAAAACTAATCCTATTATATCAATCTCAATAAAAAAGGGATATAATACTGGGGCTTTACGATACGATACATTACGATACGATAAAACTTAATTCACTCCCGGAGGGAAATTGGTCTGCCAACAGTCACAAGGTACACGAAAACTTGAAATTAAAAGTAAATTAAAAGTGAAAAAAAAGAAGAAAAAGGACAAGCAACTGTTGGCTGGCTGCCTTGTGCGCAGCACCTTCGGAACAAACAAACAAACAAACAAAGGCAAGCTTATCCCCTGGGCAGAGGATTCTAAAACCTTCCCCCCTCCCCCCCACTGGGTCCCCCTTTGTTCTCCCACCGTCCCTCACAGCGGTCCTCCCACGCTGGGTCCCCATTGTCTCCCCTCCCCCCCTGACACTCATCGACCACTGATCGCGGGCCGATCGCGATGCCCCACCGCCATTGAGGCTCCCGTTGCCACTGACGCTCCCGCTGCCGCAAAGGCCCCACTACTATCGAGGCTCCCATTGCTGCCTAGGCCTCATCGCCGCCTACGTCGCGGCTCACGCTGCCACTGAGGCTCCCGCTGCTGCCATTGAGGCTCCCATTGCCGCCACCGCTGAGGCTCCTTCAGCCCAGACAGGCCTCACTTCCCAGCTTCCCTGCAGTCCACTGGGAGACTTGTGGAACAAGTCGGGCCTATCGGGGCGCGTTCTGGTCGGCGGTGCGGTTGTTCGGCGGGTGGATCGGGCCCTCCCGGCTCCCTGAGACACTCCCGCCACCTGCGCAGCTCCCTGGGACACAAAGCACTGGTCAGACTGCATTTGGAGTATTGTGAGTAGTTTTGAGCTCCATATCTGAGGAGGGATGTGCTGGCGTTGGAGGGTCCAGAGGAGGTTTATGAGAATGATTCTGGGGATGAGTGGGTTAACATATGATCAGCTTTTGACAGCTTTTGAAATTCACAGGTTAGTGAAAGGCCAGGATAGAGTGGGTGTGGAGAGGATGTTTTCACTGGTGGGAGAGTCTAGGACTAGAAGGCACATCCTCAGGTCAATCTGTGGAAGTCATTGCCATAGACAGCTGTGGAGTCCAAGTCGTCAGGTCATTTTAAAGCGAAGATTGACAGCTTCTTGATTAGTAAGGGTGTCAAAGGTTATGAGGAGAAGGCAGGTTGAGAGGGAAAGATAGATCAGCCATGATAGAAATGGCAGAGTAGACTTGATGGGCCGAATGGCCTTACTCTACTCCAATAACTTCAGAATTTATGAACATTTACCTGCGCTTGGCCTCTATCCTTCTAGACCTATCCGTCCCCTTGCCCAAATATCTTTTAACTGTTGTTATTGTACCTGCCTCAACTGCCTCCTCAGGCAGCTCGTTCCATCTACCCATTGCCCTCTGTGCAAGAACGTTGCACTTCAGGTTCCTATTAGATCTTTCTCCTCTCACCTTAAACCGAACGCTGCTGGTTCTTGATTCCCCTGCCTTTGGAAAAAGACTCTGTGCTTTCACCCTATCTCTTCCCCTCGTGATTTTATTTACCTCTATAAGACTGGACAGGATGATTTGTTTTACATTTACTGAGGAAGATTAAATTTGCTCCTTTGACAACATTGATAAATATTGTCAGAAAATGTTCCTTACATAGAATCTAAATAAATAATGGTCTAAAAGAATAAGCTTACAAGTTACTAACAAGGGCTAACAAAAGAAAATTTATTGCAGAGTCCACAGTGTGATTATACAGTGACCATAGGGCATCTCTCTGCTGCGGTATTTATTCTGCAATCTGCAAGTCACTCCAATAACATAGTTCCTACCTGGTAACATGTGAGCATCCCTTTGAGGTGAAGAGGTCCTCGGCCGATTGATGCCCAGGAACTTCCCTGGCACACACTAAATTAGTAGTAAGTGTACGGTTTACATAGAACATAGAACAGCAAAGGAACAGGCCCTTTGGCCCACATTGTCTTTGTCAAAGTTTAAAAAAAATATATATAATTTTTGCAACTAGGGAAACTGGCCTTGTCGAAAACAGGTATTTATTGCATATCCCCATTTGTCTTTAGGAAGATGATTGTAAGATATTTTCTTGAACCTCTGATGTCCTTCTGTTGAAGGTACTCACACGGTGCTACTGGGGAGGGAGCTCGACAATTTAGATATTGACACCAAAGAACTAACAACATATTGTAAGTCACAATGGTGTAGAACATGGCGAGGAACCTGCAGGTGGTGATGTTCCCATGTACTAAACTGGGAAAGTTGGTATTTATGGCATATCCCTTTTTGTCTTCGTGAAGATGATTGTAAGATATTTTCTTGAACCTCTGAAGCCCTTCTAGAATATATGAGTGAATGTCACACAAAATGTTTTGGTTATTTGCCTATCATTGTCAAGTAGCTAGCAAGAGCACCCAAGATGAGATGAATGTATGTGAGGCTTGCAGAATTGATAAGTGTGTGAGTGTAATAAAGCATAAAGCATAACAAAGTTAGTTCCTTGTTCCAATTAATAACTGTTAGAGATGAGTGCATGATGTGCTTGCTACTCCTGTCCTTAATGTTAGAAATCCCAGGGTCGTGTAACTTGTGTAAGTAAACACAATGTGTGATGTAGATGGAATTTATTGCATATTCCTACTTGTCCTTGGGTAACGGTGGTGGGAGGATTGAATATTTAGGGTTCTTGATGGGGTATCATTGAAGAAGGCTGTCTTTACCTGGAAAGGTTCCTGAGAATTGTTGGAGCTGCACTCATCCAGCCAAGTGACAGATATTCCCATACCCTCCATGTGTTGTGTAGATGGTGGAACGACTTTGAGGTGTCAAGAGGTCAGTTGCCACAGACTACTCAGCCTCCAATTCAGTCTTGCATTCACAATGTGTGCTAATCAATTTGATTTTGTGATTAGTTATGTTCACAGTTTAACCTATTTAGGTTACCTTGGATCTGCATATGGTGTGTCACTGGCAAACTGGCCCACACCCAGGGCTCAGTGGAAGGTTAGTGCCAATGTCATCTCAGATGAAGACTTCAGTGGAGCAGGCTGCAGAAGAAATGTAATGGTCTTGTGTAATGAAATGTTTAGTGTGATGAAAAGTCCAGAAAGCCAACACATGTTAGAAGAATGGAGGATCCCGACATCAACCTTGGATTATCCATTAAATTATAGGTAGGTGAATCTTATGTCGGTGGTTGGGAGAATTCTTGAGGATAGAATTTATATACATTTGGAAAAGTATGTGATTATTAGGGAGAGGCAGCATGGGTTTGTATGGGACAGGTTGAGTTTTATAAATGTTTTTTGAGGAGGTGTCAAATATGAATGATGAGGGTAGGGCAGTGGATAGTCTCTACGTAGACTTTAGCAAGGCACAAGGTGCCCACAGGTAGACTGATCTGGAAAATTAAGATGTATGGAATCCACAGTGATTTAGTAGATTGGAATCCAAATTAGTTTGCTGTAGAAGTTAGTGGTAGAGGGGCTATTCTCTGATTGAGATATGTGACCGGTAGAGTTCAGCGGGGATCAGTGTCGGGACCTCTGTTGTTTGTGATATATATAAATTACTTGGATGAAAAAGTAGATGGACTGGTTAGTAAAATTGCAGAGAACACAACAATCGATGGAGTTGTGGATAGTGAAGGAGGCTGTTAATGGATCCGGCAGAGGATAGACCAGCTGCAGAAATGGGTGGACAAACGGCAGATGGAGTTTAATCCGGCCAAGTATTCGAGGTTGCATTTTAGGATGTCAAATCAAGGGGAAAGTATACAGCAAATGCCATGATCTTTATAACCATTGATATGCAGATATTGCTTTCAAGTCCATAGCTCCTGGAAAGTAGATAGGCTGGTAAAGAAGGAATGTGGCATGTTTGCTCTCATTGGTGTGGGGGAATAAATATAAGGGCCAGAAAACAATATTGCAGCTTTATATAATTTTGGTTTAGCGCATTTAATTATGTGGAATTCTGCATTATAACTGTGAACAACATTAATATTGGGGGATAAATTACTTGCAGCATTATCAAATATCTTTCAAACTCATATCACAAAACAATAATAGAAATTTTAACAGACATCAAATTCAAACAGACATGACTGCAAATCAAATTCTTTACTATCATTTTTGTATGTTTTCTGATTGGAATTGTTAACACTAGGAGAAAATTTTTAAAATCTAACATTGTGAAATTAGTACATATACTGGATCGTAGTTCAACACTTGAGTTTGTTGATTTATGAGCTGCAATATTCCTGAGCTAAAAAGGACAATATTAAGTTGTTAGACAAAATGAAGGGACCTGGCATGTGGGGGGGGGGGGGGGGGGGGGGGGGGGGAGGGGGGGGGGCAAGAGAACAGAGGGGGACCTGGTATGGAGGGGGACCAAATGGAATAATGTGGTGACTCTTTGCATACTTGTGTATGCAAAACAATCGCATTGTGGCACGTCACAGTGTGATAATAAAGTATCATTCATTCATTCATTCATTCATAGATGGTAATTTCAATTAATCACAATGAATGCACTGTACTAAAATGATAAATATTAATTCCATGGTGGTTTGTTTTTGTAAACAGTCTGCCGTAACCCAATTTATCCCATTCCTTCAAATTCTTATTCTTTGCAAGTAGCACTCTTGTTTTACAGCATGAGTGTGGGTTCAAGTCCCATTCTCGAGTTGAGTGGAAAAAAACTTCTGTCAGTACTGTATGTTAGATGAACTGTTAAACTGAGACCATATCTGCTTTCTCAGTCATAAAAGATCCTGTAGCAATATTCAAAGAGAAGGATGGGAGTTACCCATCGGCTGATCTTTATCTTTTAGTCAATAGTTAAAACCAGATGATCTGATCATTATCACTTTACTGGTGTGGGAGATGGTGTGCAAGATCTGGTTGCTACTTCATCGGCAATGAGGCATCCTACGGTTGCATGGAGTATTTCTTCATCATAATTAGATTCTCTGATCATATTTTCATTAAAAAATCTCTTGAAAATACCGAATAAATATTAAAATTAATTTTTCACTGATGCAGGAAAATCAGGGATATGTTGATGACTGTCACTATCTAGAATAACAGGATTTAAGTATGATTGTTAAGTCTTCTCTCCAATGTTCGCCTATTTCCTACTCAGTTGTTCCCCGCGACACTCCCAAAATTGGTGATACACTCAACAGGAAATCTACTCCACTTAACACCTAATGTGAATATATACACATTTATCAGCAAATATTACTAGTTCTTTATAGTTAAAAATCAGGAGTGGAGAGCCAATTTCAATCTGTAAATTTTCTAACAAGCTGACATTTATTCATGTGGTCCCAGACTGCAAGCCAGTGGTGTGCAACATCAGACTGGGAAACTGGCATTAAAGGCTAAACTTAACATCCTTCTTTTATCTATAATTGAAGAGCAATGAGTGCAAGATAGCTGCACACCTAAGTATGTTTTAAGGAGTCAAAGGGGGAAAACGATTTGGAAAGATTTTGGGAGAATCTCAGAGCTTGGATCTTGGGAGGGTGATTAAAATCTGGAATGTTCCAGAAACCAGAAATTGCTAGAGGACAGAAATCTCAGCGGTTGTATGACTGGACCAGAGCACAGGGACAGGGAGGACAGGGTCCATGGAAAAAACTAAATGGGAATTTTAAGTTTGAGGCATTCAGGGGAACCATTGAAGGACACAAGTAGAGATGTAACAGGTAACGCAAGTTGGGAAATAGGCAGCAGAGATTCAGATGGCCTCAGGTTTATGAATCTTATGCGGGTTGTCAACAAGGAATGCTTAGTGATAGAAAAGACAAGCATGAGGGATGTTGAAATATAGTTGGCTAAAAGTTACCCCTCTAATTGTCCATCACTTTTTCATTACGTCAGGGTTATTATATTACATCGTGCAAGATATCACGGATACAGTAACAAGTTGAGTTTTGAGAGGAAGACAGGGATGATATATTTACTGATTGGGTCATTGGAATAGGCTAAATATTTTGATACAAAATGATAAGTAGAAAAAATAATTCACAAAAAAAAGACTTCAGGTGCAGCAAAACCAACAGGAATTTGATAGTGTCATGGAAACATCTTTAAATGTTTATATTTAAGCAAGCAGTTGGTTCATGGAAACCATATGGTACTATTTCCTACTTATACAATTAATCAGATATGAGAACCATTGTGTAGAAAGCAGTTTATTTGCATCAGCTTTAAAACTAACTCCATCCAGATGTTCTGATCTTACTGCTCTCAAGCCCATCCTAGATCTCTCTCCTTATTTCTGTGCTGTTAACATTATTCTTCTGGATCTTTTATTATCCCTATCCATTATTAGTGCCTTTAGTCCCTTCACTGTCAAACTGCTTTACGAGATATCTTCTCAAAGCTCAGCTTTGGGCTTTCACACACTTTGCCCTATCACTCCCTGGACCTCGCTTGGTTCCACTTCAACTAATTATAAATGTTTTAGGTAAAAATCACTCAGCTACAACAGTTAAAAACAGTAAATAAAGAATAAATATACTGTAATCTGATTAGATGGATTTAAAATAAACTCCCAAGCATTTGTGATATGGAAACTATCCAAGATTAATATCTGATAAATTAATAGTTGTGAATAAATGTTCACAGTTGCCAAAAAAGTATTTGTAGCAATGCTCACAATTGCCTTAATGGAAACTGTCTGATCACAGTTCTAAAATGAAACATCTGCCTCTTTCATTTACAGGAAAAGGGAAGGCTGAAAATAAGAATGAGCCCCAGGCAGAGGTTCAAGAATGGATTTCACATTTGTGCTGAATTGGACACAGAGTTCCATCCTACACTGTCCAATACATCCATCCCTGGAAGTGATGGTTGATATCATTGATGGGCATGTGTTTGTATAGCACCTAAGATGCATTGGCAACTGTGAATGCAATGGTACCTGCTTGCTGGTGGTCAACTCTTTTTCCATAATTCATGGACTATCTTTACAACATCTTCCAGTATGTCATGGTAGAATTATGCCACAAGTCTCGGTGCTGGGGCCACAACTATTTACAATATATATTAATAATTTGGATGATGGAATTAGAAATAACACTGGTAAGTTGCAGATGACACAAAGCTGGGTGGCAGTGTGAACTGCGAAGAGGATGTTAGGAGGTTGCAGGGTGACTTGGACAGGTTCAGTGAGTGGGCAGATAAATGTGAGGTTATCCACTTTGGCGGTAAAAATAAGGAGGCAGATTATTATCTCAATGGTGTCAGATTAGGTAACGTGCAAGGAGACCTGGGTGTCCTTGTACACCAGTCATTGAAAGTAAATGTGCAGGTACAGCAGGCAGTGAAGAAAGCTAATGCATGTTGGCCTTCATAACGAGAGGATTTGAGTATAGGATTACTGTGAAAAATCAATTGACTTAAAAGTACCTTTCAGGAATGAAACGCATCATCCTTGCCTTTCGGGTCTATATGGGATCCACTCCCACAATTTTGTAGTTAACATAGTTTACTATGTTGTCAGTTGCAATATTGTCTTCAGACAAGGCAACTTGGAATGGGCAATCTGGACGTTGCAAGGTATAATCATACCTCCAGTATTAATAGAAAGACAACACATTCTTTCAAGCACTTGTTAGTCATTGTTTTATTGTAGAGCAATGCATTAACATTCAGAGAATATCATTTATATCAATATACATTTGTGGATAACCGCTAATTTATAATAATTACTTTTGTATTTGTTAATAATTTAGATGGTTGAAGGCATGGGATCGGCACATAAGCATACAAGGCATTGTTACAATACTGCTAAGGAAAGCATACATCAAAATGCCATTCCTCCATGCAAGAAGTAAAACAGGTGCAATTCATCTCCTGTAAGTAATGACACCTTCAAGTTGCAGCTGCAGAAAAGAAAAAAATAATGCAGACCACAGTGAATGAAAACATTTTTAACTAGCAGTTCATCTTTGGTCAGTAACATTAAATATGCTATCGGGTACCATTGCATTCAACCTCTGAAATTCAGTTCCATTGACAACTGAAAGATGATGCTTTTGATATAAATTTACTATGGTAGGAAATGTGCCTGCCAATTTGTGTACAGCAAATTTATACAAACACCAATGAAAATAAATTAATGGTTCAATGGTTAACCAAGATCTAGTAATCATTCCTAACTCAGACCTTTTGATGCCAGTGTAATTGGACCGTGGAACTCAACTCTGCTTCTTCTGAAAAATGCCTATGAGTGTTTTGAGTGTATTGTGCTGAATTCCCCTAACTGATGTGTCTTTAAAGAGGATGAGTAGTTCAATGCAATAAATATCTAAACCCAGATGAGCGAGAGAGGGTATCTGAACCCATTCATTTCAAGTGGACCTGTATTACAAAACTTATTTAAAATGTTACTGTTGACTAAAATGATGACAAACAAACATTTGTCCGAGAGTGCTGGAGTAATTCTCATGGCTCGCTGCCTTTTGTTGATAATCTGTCGACTGCATTCCATTCCTACAATTGTTTAATTTCTTGGTTTCCATTTTTGGGATCCCAATACAGACAAGAATCAGTTCTTAATTTAACAGCAGAAAAAGGCCAAAGGAGGCCTGTTTTATGCGCAAGGCCTGAGAAATATAAACCTATGCCTGAACCCCTCTGTCAGCAACTTCCAACTTCCTGACAGACAGGAAACAACATGTGAGGCTGGGAAAGCACATCTCGGACCTGCAGACCCTCAGCATAGGAGCACCGCAAAGCTGCGTACTCTCCCCTCTCCTTTACTCTCTCTACACCAATGACTGCACCTCCACAGACACCTCTATCAAGCTTCTCAAGTTTGCGGACGACACAACCCTGATTGGACTGATCCAGGATGGGAGGGAATCTGCCTACAGACAGGAAGTGACACAGATTGGCGTCCTGGTGCCTTCGCAAGAACCTGGAGCTCAATGCTCTGAAGACAGTGGAATTGATAGTAGACTTTGGGAGAGCTCCCCCTCCCCTCACCATCGAACAACACCACATTCACATCTGTGGAGTCATTTAAGTTCCATGGAACCATCATCTCCAAGGATTTTAAATGGGGGGCCACTATCGACTCCACTGTAAAAAAGGCCCAACAGAGGAAACACAATCTGCCACAGGCAATGATTTTCCAATTCTATACTGCCATCGTGGAGTCTGTCCTCACCCTCTCCATCATGATCTGGTTTGGCTCAGCCACCAAGCACGACATCTGGAGGCTGCAGCAAATGTTTCGATCAGCTGAGAAGGTTGTTGGCTGCAACCTCCCCCCATTGACGAACTGTACACAGCAAAGGCCAGGAAGCGAACGGGTAAGATCACCTCTGACCCCTCTCACCCTGGCCACAAATTATTTGAAGCACTTCCCTCTGGAAAATGACTCCAGACTGTCAAAGCTGCCACAGCCAGAAATAAAAACAGCTTTTTTCCGTGAGCAGTAGCTCTACTCAATAACCAAAAGTCTGTAGCCTCCTTTCGCTCTGGTATTTTATTTCATTTACATGTTTAAACTATAATGTTTTATTCTTAATGTTTTATGTTTTATTCTTAATTGTTTACTGTATGTCGTGTTGTTACTTGCGAGCGGAGCACCAAGGCAAATTCCTTGTATATGTACATACTTGGCCAATAAAACTTATTCAATTCAATTACTGGTCAGTCAAAAAATCATGAGCGTGAACTCAATTTTGCATTGCAGCCGTAATTGTCATGACAATTTATGGTCAACAGATCTTGCACACATCACGTGACATGTATAGAAAACCTTAATAGACATTGTGTATCCAAAACCTTAATAGACATTGTGTGTCCATCAAAATAAACCAGGGTCAGATAAAATTCAGTCATGTTATACTTAAAAATATTGGTCTAAAATTGCTTCATTCAGAACAGTATTATGGACCAGATAAGCACCACACAAAATTCAAAATTTCAAAATCTTCTGAGGCAATAATAACATTCTGTGATGGTGACTTTACCTTTAATTGTTGATTGATCTTTCTAAGAGTAACAATTTCTTCTGTATGTCTCTTGGAATCGAGCTCTTTCCTTTCAGCATTTCGTTTCTCGGCTGCATCATATTTAGCTTTCATTTCACTGAGTTCATTTTGAAGTTTGGTTATTTCTTGTTTAAGTGCTTCAATCTGTGGTAAGAGAAAGAGCATCACAAGATCTTCTAGGTTGAGGTCAACAGACAAAAAAACATTACATTTACACAACAAAACTATGTCAATGTTGGCACCAATGTCAATTTTAGATTCATAGCATTTTTATTATTTCCAAACTGAACCAAAAATGTAGATCAAATACATAGCACCTTGTGGAAAGACATAATGTGTTTTGAAATGTTGTCCAATTCAAAGACATAGCTGGAATTTATTTTAAAAATTTTTGTTTTGGTCTTACAAGTAGAAAAGTGGCAGGGCATCTCATTCCTGAGTTCTGCATTGTTTGCAGGCAGGGACTCTGGTTCAGTTCTCGTGTTCTGGCCAGTCTCAGCTGCATAACATGTTGTTAGCTGGAGAAGCTCAGGGCCCAGGTTGGAGGAACAGAGGCGTGTACAGGCATTGGTGTTCCTGCAGACGTTGCAGGAGCTGAATGATAGAATACTTCAGATTGTCACCTCTCATTTGATTTCAAAAAGGATTCTGCCTCTGTAAAGAGGAAGCTAAGATTTTTTTTAATAACTTTGTTTTAGTTAACATAGTTCAAAGTATATTTTAATGATTTTTAATAATTGATTTTCCATTAGTTTCTATATCATTTTTAATGGTTTTTGAATGTCCGTGAATGCTCCAACTTTTGCCAGAGCCTGTTGGGACTGTTTTGGGTCAGTCCTCTCACCACAAAGGAGGCACTCTCCCTGGGGTGGAGGGTATTGCACCGAGGAGTCCCCTGCAACCTGTTTCTCTCGCGGTTCACAGACCCGCCTGCCACCTGCCACTTTTGCGGGCTGGAAGAGTGTGTATCACGTTTACATGGAGTGTGTGAGGTTGCAGCCCCTTTTCCAATATCTAAAGGGGCTGCTTCTTGCCTTCTGGCTGCATTTCTCACCCACCATCTTCATCTTTGGACACCCTGTGCGCAGGGGAGAGGGTAGGGCCGAAGATGTCCTGGTTAGGTTGCTCCTGGACCTGGCCAAGCTGGCCATCCACGAGTCACGGCGCCAGGTGGAAGAGGGCTCTGCCCGAATCAGCTGCCTGCCCCTTTTCCGGGGTTACGTCCGCGCCTGGGTGGTACTAGAGACGGACCACGCGCTGTCCACGGGTACCCTGGGGGATTTCCGGGACCGCTGGGCACCGTGGGGGGTTGAATGCATCCTGGACAAGGATTGTAACATAGTTGTATAGTTGTTCATTTAATTTATTTGTTTGTTTTGTGTAGTTGTGGGTTCGGGTTTGTTTTAGTGTATTGTAAATATTATTTTTAATAATTGAATACATTTTTTGATTAAAAAATGGAGGCACTTTGACCTTAGCCCAGCTTAGTCAGGGTGTGCAAGGACCACAGGTGATGTTTTTAGAGTAATTCATAGATGACATCCTGTCCAGCACAATCTGCCTCAATATTTTTTCCTGGATCAGGCAATATATCTCCTTTACATTAAGCATCCATCTTAAATCCAACCGCAGTTATTTTTGGAGTGATTTACCTGTTGGTGCAGTAGAATTTTTTCTAGATCTCCTTGAAGAGCCTTCCTCAACCCAAATGCAACGCTACTTTCATACAAGGTATCATATGCCGCAAAGGTCATGAGAATCTCATTACGAACTCGAAGGAGCAGCAACCCACGTTCTGGGCAGTTGATGGTGATCTGTCTAATCAGCTCATCTTTTCAATAATTCAAATGATTAACAACTTTTATGTAAATGGTCACAATTTCCAACATTGCACAGTTTTAAAATGATACATTTTAAATTGTATTTAACCTCTCCTGCACAGTAACGTGTATGTCCCTCTTCATGTGTAGTATAAAATCAAGGGAAATACTGTCCCACTGACAATTATGACCAAACTATGTAAGCTTTAGAATTCTGGCATTTATTTGGTACTTGGTATTTTTTTCCTCTTCCAAATAATGGGATGGAATCAATGACAAATTGACGTGTATACTAAGTTCCCAGAAAATATATAGCAAAAAACAGATGGAAAAAAAAACGTATATTGAGTATAAACTATGTCACAGCAAAATAAAAAAAAATATATATTAAGCATAATTATTTGATTTATAATATCTTCCTCTAGCAAGAGATACCCCCAATATTTAAATGAAATACTTCAATGTGATTAAGTATGAGATGTTATCGTTCTCTTGATATCAAAACTATATTACAATAATGATACAAAACACAGACTTAAATTAATTGAGATAGGAGTACATTTTGCCAAATTGGAGGGATTATTATAAATGGATTATTGCTTTCCTACATTTATACCTGTGATAGTGTTTAATTCTTTACAAAAGGTCGACCCCCCCGTGTCATAATACGTAAATTAATATCTTCCAGACATACATTCCAAATTCATTCTTGGCGACATTTTGTATATCTAATCATTGTACATGCATCACCAATATGGGAAACGTAGACTCTTTCAGAGATGGAGCAAGAGGTGCATGAAAGAATGGGTGGGCAGGTAGGCATAGGTGAGGTGTTGGCCCCCTTCTGTTGCTTTCATAGGGTTGCTGTGTACTCTCAAAGGATGGCTCTGAGATTTTCCATACCATCCTGAATGCTCCTTCCCAGCTTGAAGCATTCATGGGGCCAGAGGTTTCCATGTGTCAATAGGGATATCGCAATTCTTCAAGTAAAATTTAAAACACACTTTGAATTATGTTTGCCTGGTTAACTCCGATGACCGAGCTTGAAATAATGTGTCTGCTTTGGGGCCCTGGTGTCACGGATGCAAGTGATCCACCTGCGTAATGTAGCCAGTTGAGAGTATCTCAAATCACTATGCGAGCAAGGTTGGCTCATTGATTCCTCGAGCAAGCTTGGGGGTTTTTGCAGAGACAGCATTTAGCGTTATTTTTCCAGTGCTGTGACATGAATATAAAGAGCTGATTGTAATTTACCTCACAGTATCATGTGCATAAACTTAAAGTAAATTGAAATCTTTATATTGCAAAAAAGAGCTATAAGAATTGTCAATAAAGCTGGTTATAATGACCCACCCAACCCATTACGTATTTATGAAATCATAGGCCTTAAAATCTATGGACCTAGTAGACTTTAAAACTCTACAAATAATGTTTAGATCAAAAGAAAGACACTTCCTGACTGTATCCAAGGTTTGTTTTCAGTGAGGGAGAGCAGGTATCCACTCTGGGGTAATTATATATTTGAAAAAATGAGGATAAGAAAAAATGTGAAAAATAGATGTGTGACTGTTAAAGGGGTCAATTTATGAAATAGTTGCAACAATGAATTAAGAGTGTAGTAATATGTGTAAATTCAAGAAAATGTTCAAAAATATTATATTTGAAAGATACAAAATATGTGATCAGCACTAACAATAGACAATAGATAATAGGTGCAGGAGTAGGCCATTCGTCCATTCGGCCCTTCGAGCCAGCACCGCCATTCAATGTGATCATGGGTGATCATTCTCAATCAGTACCCCGTTCCTGCCTTTTCCCCATACCCCCTGACTCCGCTATCCTTAAGAGCTCTATCTAGCTCTCTCTTGAAAGCATTCAGAGAACTGGCCTCCACTGCCTTCTGAGGCAGAGAATTCCACAGATTTACAACTCTCTGACTGAAAAAGTTTTTCCTCATCTCCGTTCTAAATGGCCTGCCCCTTAATCTTAAACTGTGGCCCCTGGTTCTGGACTCCCCCAACATTGGGAACGTGTTTCCTGCCTCTAACATGTCCAACCCCTTAATAATCTTATATGTTTCGATAAGATCCCCTCTCATCCTTCTAAATTCCAGTGTATACAAGCCTAGTCGCTCCAGTCTTTCAACATACGACAGTCCCGCCATTCCGGGAATTAACCTAGTAAACCTACGCAGCACGCCCTCAATAGCAAGAATATCCTTACTCAAATTTAGAGACCAAAACTGCACACAGTACTCCAGGTGCGGTCTCATTAGGGCCCTGTACAACTGCAGAAGGACCTCTTTGCTCCTATACTCAACTCCTCTTGTTATGAAGGCCAACATTCCATTGGCATTCTTCATTGCCTGCTGTACCTGCATGCTTCCTTTCAGTGACTGATGCACTAGGACACCCAGATCTCATTGTACGTCCCCTTTTCCTAACTTGACACCATTCAGATAATAATCTGCCTTTCTATTCTTACCACCAAAGTGGATAACCTCACACTTATCCACATTAAACTGCATCTGCCATCCACCCACTCACACAACCTGTCCAAGTCACCCTGCAAGCTCATATCATCTTCCTCACAGTTCACACTACCACCCAGCTTGGTATCATCTGCAAATTTGCTAATGGTACTTTTAATCCACTGAGAAATGACTGACATGACAGAAATTATGGTTCTTGACTTTATTTGTGTTTTTTTCTGTTTTGTTTCCCTGCTTCTGACTTATGATGTTGTGTTTTTTTTAAATTATATTTTGTTAAGTATTAAGGGTAGGCACAATAAGCTTTGGCTTTTGCCTGCACCTTTTTTTTGGTCAGAAAATATCATGTGATTATATTGTTTTATTTTTGATACAATGATTTCACACCATTTGACTTTCACAACTGTAAAGGGCGGCACGGTAGCGCAGCGGTAGAGTTGCTGCTTTACAGCGAATGCAGCTCCGGAGACTCAGGTTCGATCCTGACTACGGGTGCTGCACTGTAAGGAGTTTGTACGTTCTCCCCGTGACCTGCGTGGGTTTTCTCCGAGATCTTCGGTTTCCTCCCACACTCCAAAGACGTACAGGTATGTAGGTTAATTGGCTGGGTAAATGTAAAAAAATTGTCCCTAGTGGGTGTAGGATAGTGTTAATGTGCGGGGATCACTGGGCGGCACGGACTTGGTGGGCCGAAAAGGCCTGTTTCCGGATGTATATATATGATATGATATGATATGATATGGTCAATCTGTTGTATTGTATTGACTGGAAAATAAATAAATGAAGAATTTTATTTCTTTTAATCCAACTGTAAAATCAGTTAGAACAATGTCATGAAAAATGTGATATCTACTGAATATACTGTCTGTTTTTTTGCACAAAGTGTCTCCTGAGATCAACATCCATGTAATGTTGATTTCAGAAAGGGCAATAGATATAAATAAATTAAATAAATTAAATACATATTTTAAGGCAAATCAGTACATCATGAATCCATTGATCATGAAATTACTTATGTGTGCATAATTCTTCACTTACCAAGGCATTGCGCATATAATTCCCGGCGAATAGGACAAATACCAGTCTCCCGAGCCTGCCTTTGCAACAGTTTTCTATCTAAGTTCTCCTGCATATTTATCACATCTGTTCGAGTGGCTGGAACCGTAGATATCTGCTGAATCCAGATCTGACCGTTCTCTGACCATTGTCTTAAAAAGGAAGAAATATTAAAACTAAATCTATTTCACTTGACAGTATTTTTTCCACCTTCTCAAATGATGCCTACTTGCTTTCTTCTGTTTGTTTGTAAAGATTTCCATATTTTAAACTTACCACAGGATTTTAGTTACGAGATACGTTTGTAAGCTGAACTGTTCGTATGTTGGAAAAGAACAAAAAACAGTGTATGGTAGAGGATCTCAGAAACAGTTGAGATGGTAACAAGCAGGCAGGCGTGGGAAGAGCAGCCACCAGCCAGCCTCACTGAGTCAGTGCGAGAGTGAGCGAGTCTGCTCAGTGCTCCCAGCTCTGCTCAACCAGCCCCCGATAGCTGCAGTTCAGTGGAGGATGGGTTGGAGAGAGAGGCACGTTAAAATAACCCATTCCCACCAGCTGAAGATGCCTGCAATCCCACACCAGCCAGTAAATCCATCCCCATCCTTCCCACAGTTTGTATGTGTGGGATGTCCATAAATCAGGATACATAATCTGGGGAGGATCTCTAATAGAGTCACAGAGTCATAGAATGTGGAAATAGGCTCTTCGGCCCAACTTGACTGCACCGACCAACGTATCCTGTCTACACTCGTCCCACCTGCCTGCGTTTGGCCTATGTTCCTCTAAACCTGTCCTATCCATGTATCTGACCTGTCCTATCCATGTAATCACCAAATGTTTTCCAAAAAAATTGATTTTATTCATCCTACTAAAATGAATACCATAATGCATTCAAGAGAGAGCTAGATAGAGCTCTTAAGGATAGCGGAGTCAGGGGTTATGGGGAGAAGGCAGGAACGGGGTACTGATTGAGAATGATCAGCCATGATCACATTGAATGGCGGTGCTGGCTCGAAGGGCCAAATGGCCTCCTCCTGCACCTATTGTCTATTGTAGGTCGTCTTTGCAGCCTCTGCATCTTCCTCACTGCTGACCATCCATTTCAATGTTTATTGTCGTAACACTATTTACTTCACTCTGTTGGGTCATTATTCAATTACAATACACACTTCTGCTTAGCTGAGTGAATATCACTTGAAATAAAATTTGATAGTACAGTCGGATTATTTTAGGTCATAAAGTCATAAGTAATAGGAGTAGAATTAGGCTCTTCAGCCCATCATGTCTACTCCGCCATTCAATCATGGCTAATCTATCTCTCCCTCCTAACCCCATTCTCCTGCCTTCTCCCCATAACCCCCCCCCCCCCCCCCCCCCCCCAACACCTGTACTAATCAAGAAGCTGTCTATCTCTGCCTTAAAAATACCCACTAACGTGGCCTCCACAGCAAATCAAGCTCTGAAGGCAATTGAGCAGTGAAAGATATGCTTGGTAAAAAAAGAATGCTGAAAGAAGAAACACTGGATAGAAAAACTATTTTGGATTAAGGGATGTGGAAATCCAGCAGGAAAATGCTTCAGCTGCAGAAGCACACAAATTATATTACTGGATGGAACAGTACGTCCCATAACAGGCTGCATGGGCTATATTTGTTTTTATTTCCTGTGTTCACAACTCTATTTAGCTTGAGAAGTAGAAAAGCATATACTTTCAAATTGTTGTGCATTAAACCAGATGTAAAGTCCTCTGTACATTCTCATTTCTGTGAAGAAAATTGTATGAAACAATGGAAGATTTTCATATCAAATCTCACCTTACTTGGTGGCACATTAAAGAAATAGTCATTGCAGAAATTTAGGGCAACCATTAAAAAATATATATTTGGCTCTTATGTAGTGGAAGACCTATTAAAAAAGGTTCAGAAGATATTGTCTGAGGTATGTCTTTGTAATTTGATAACATCCAAAACTATGAAGATGAGACCGATAAATAAAATACACTGAAATTACTTACCTTGGAGGTAATATTGAATTCAAAATACACTCTATTGACTGTTTAACAATTTCATCTTCTTTCCTTGCTCCTGGAAGAATACATTTTGTTGGGCTTATTTTTATGTGTGCCTGTGTAAATAAGATTGGGTGAATAAATATTCAAGTTTTGAAAGTCAATTTTAAGACGTATATTTTTTATTAATATTTTCTATAATTTGTATGATTCTGTCAGTAGCAGGATCATTTACAGTCAGCTGTTCTCATACTTCGAGCACCAAAACCAGATAGACCAAAACTAGGTATGGTAAACCATCTCTATTCTTCTCCATGATGTTTATCCCCCAAACTCAAATCTGAAGAAAACCACCACCATTTGAATATTTGCATTTTGGATGACCAAATGATGGTTTCTCTCATATGGAATGCTTGGGTATACGTTTATGATCACCCTGATTTACACTTAGAGAAGCCAATTAACCAACAAATCTGTATGTCTTTGGAGTGTGAAAGGAAACTGGAGTACCCGGAGAAAACCCACACGGTCACAGGGAGAACATACAAATTCCATACAGCCAGAACCCCTAGTCAAGATCAAACCCATGTCTCTGACACAGTAAGGTAGCAACTCTACCACTGCGCCACTGTGCTACCCAAAATTCTAATTCCCTGACTGGGAAACAAACCCGGGGTTCTGAATCCTAGCCACCAGACCACCAAGGATCCCATCTGTTTGAGAAAAAAATATTAAATAAATAGACCTGCGACTCAACTTACACAACGTTACTTACTTACTAAGTCATCCTGTATTGGATAAAGTAGTGAAAAAAAGCATAGGCTGACTTACAACAGAATGTTTTATCAGAGAATATGTTGAAGTTGACCTGAGCTGTTCTGAACCAGTTGCATGTAGTTGGCTCTCCATAAGGTTAGGGTCAAGTAAGCAGGTTGTAATATGGTTTCAGAGACTTCCAATTTCCAGTCCCCATGAGCAGGGAAACAGCCAATGAGCAAATGGATTATGCTGACTGAGGGCTAGATTCATGCCAGTGAAATTATATTCCGACTGGAATTTTGTAATCAGATTTGTAAATCACAAACTTTACCCCCTACATCTTTAGGCCTATGTTCTCTGATCCCTTTTCTCATTGCTGTTCTCATTGAAGTTTTGAAATTAAACAAGGCTTTTGACATGTCCTGCATGGTAGGTTAGTCTGGAAGGTTAGATTGCAAAGGATCCAAAATGAGTTAGCCAAATGGACACAATTCAGGCAGAGCGAGAGCAGTTTTATTCAAATAGGAGACCAGTGACCAATGGTGTGCTGCAGGGATTATTGGGTCCACTGCTGCTTGTCATTTATATTAATGATTTGGATCTCAGCGTTATAAACATGGTTAGTAAGTTTGTGGATGGCTCCAATATTGGTTGTGGAGTGGACAGAGAAGGGAATAAAGAGGTAGGGAGGCTAAATGCTACAGCAAGCTTCAGGAAGTGCTTGTCCTATTCCTGCCAATGTTTCTTATATTCTCATGTTCTTACTAAGCTTGTTCACCTTATTCAGTGTAGTTGCAATATGAGAGCATGGCTATTCATAAGTGAGGGGAGTACGAACCCGCACACAACCATTCACTCATTCCACCACCAATACAGTGTAGCAGTGGTTTGTACCATCTACATGACACACTGCAGCATCTCAGCCAGACTCCTTGGATAGCACCTTCCAACCCCATGATATCTACCAGCTAAAAGGGCAAGGGCAGCAAAAGCATGGAAATACCACTGCCTGGAAGTTGTCCTCCAGGCATACACATCCTGACCTGGACATATAACATCGTTCCTTCACCATCGAACTCTCTTCCTAAAAACATTGTGGACATACCAAAATCACAAAGATTGCAGCAGTTCAAGAGGCAGCTCACTACCACCTTCTCTAGGGCAATTATAGATGGGCAGTTAAATGCTGGCTCAACCAGAGAAGCCCATCTCCCTTGAATGAATAGAAATAGATCAGCTATGATCAACTGAATGGCAGAACAGGCTTGAGAAGCTCAGTGGCCTACTCTTGCTCCTATTTTCTTATGTTCTTGGTCTGATATAGAGAAAGTAATATTCATGCCAAGTATATGATAGGCAATGACCAACTCTGGCAAGTCACCCCTTCAACATTCAAAGCCACTGCAACACGCAAATCCCACTCCTCCCCATAACTATCAACATCCTGGATGATATTACGATGAAACTTCCACATTTATACCGTGGCTATAAGCATGTGGCAAATTACTTATCCGATTGTCCAACTTTTTTTAGTTTCTACAAGTGTCAAGTTATATGTGTGATGGATGTACACCTCACAAGAAATTCATGATCACCTAGGATAAAGCAAACTGTTTAAATACCACAAACTCCGCTGTCTCCATCACCAATACACAATGTCCACATTATGTACCAACTACAAAATGTACTCCAGCAATTCACTTGTTTGACAACACTTCTCTATAATCTTTTCTACCAATGTGGACCAAGACAGTGTGCCCATGGATACAGCTGCATGGGCCGATGGAAATAGTTGCATTTTCCAAGTGATATGTGATCCAAAGTTAAAAATATAAAGCAAGACTTTCATCATGACTGGCTAAAATTTAAATCACCTTACCTATGGGCTACTACTTGACCACAACACAGCATGGACTTAAGTCAGCAACAGCCTAAATTATAGTTTGATCTACAGTGATCGATGGTCTGCATTGACTTGGTGAGCCAAATATCCTGTTTCCATGCTATATCTCCAAACTAAACTAATCCCTAAGCTAATTTATGAAGTGCTAACCTTGCCTGAAAAGGCCATGTTCCATGGGAGAATCATTTCCATATGTTAAAGAGCAATGGTCCTAATATTGACCACTCTGTAACTTCAGTGTTTCCGTCACCCAAATCAAAAGCATCTATTAATTAGCTCATTGGTTTCTGTTATTAAGCCAACTTCCATGCTTATTTCAGGTGAGAGGGGAAAGATTGAAAAGGGATCAAAGGGGCAACTTCTTCACACAAAGGATGGTGTGATATGGAAAAAAACTGCCAAAGAAAGTGGCTGAGGCGAGTATAATAAAATTTAAAGTACATTTGGGCTGGTAAGTGGAAAGGAAAGTTATGGGCCAAATGCAGGCACATTGGACTAGCTCAGGTGGACATATTAGTCAACATGAACAATTTGGGCTGAGGGGTCTTGTTTTTGTGGTGTAAACTCCTTTACATTTTTCTCTGTGGCATAGTATACGAATAAGCCTCGGTGGGCCATTTTGAATAAGGCTCTGTGAAATTGCTAATGCACATCACAAACAGCATTTCATTTATCAGCGGAATATTATGTTGAGAAACTCGATTGAATGTACCAGATTTGACTTGACCTTTGCACATCAATACATGCTATTTTTAGTTAATTTGTACATTTCTGAATTAGTATTATTTTCCCCATGAAAGCCCCAAGGAACTTAAATCGACATCATTGCTTGGCCATAGTTAGCAAATACATTTATTTTTGATGTAGAGCTGCATCACTGGCAAATCAGTCCACTGATATCATCTGCTTCCAAGGGTCATGTCTGGGCTCTTCGTTTATAGAGTCATAGAGTGATATGGTGTGGAAACAGGCCCTTTGGCCCAACCTGCTCACAACGGGGCATGTCCCAGCTACACAAGTCCCACGTGCCCGTGTTTGGTCCATATCCCTCCAAACCTGCCCTATCCATGTACCTGCCTAACAGTTTCCTAACTGTTGGGATAGTCCCTGCCTCAACTACCTCCTCTGGCAGCTTGTTCCATACACCCATCACCTTTTATGTGAAAATATTACCCCTCAGATTCCAATTAAATCTTTTCCCCTTCACCTTAAACCTATGTCCTCTGGTCATCGATTCACCTACACTGGACAAGAGACTCTGTGCATCTATTCCTCTCTTGATTTTATACATCTCATTAAGCACCCTCAGCCTCCTACTCCAAGGAGTCCCAGCCTACTCAACCTTTCCCTATAGCTCAGACCCTCTAGCCCTGGCAACATCCTTGTAAATCTTCACTGTATCCTTTCCAGCTTGACATCTTTCCTATAACATGGTGCCCAGAACTGAACATAATACTCTAAATGCGGCCTCACCAACGTCTTATACAACTGCTACATGATCTCCCAACTTCTATACTGACTGATGTAGATGACTGATGAAGGCCTTGGTTGAAACATCTGCTGTGAGAATATTCCTATCTCTTTAATTAAGTACTCCCGATTACTCGAATTGAAGTAGATTCAGCAGTGATCAAGCGTTATACTAAAAATATCCCGATGCAGCCAATTATCCTGGGAAAATTCAGTTGCATTGGGTTTACGCAAACGGTCTTCCGATAACTGAAGTTATCTATTTGCATAGTCCCTTTCTCGTCTAACATGCCCGTATTGTTTCTCCGTTGCCTTTTACTGATCACGGTACTTTAATACACACCCCACTGAAGAATGGTTATCCGTTCATTTTAAGTACATAGAAACATAATTATGGCTTTCAAATTTTGCAAGAATGTTTCAGTTTACACTGCTCACGAATCAATGTTCATTTAAAGTTACCAACAAAGCAGATACTCATTGTTCAATAAATAATCAAGATAACACCCAGGGCGCTGGTCTAGTCAGGGTCAGGAAAAGATAACGTTTTACAATCCATTACATATAAACTTTCCAAATATAAATATCTGGTTCTACTGCGAGCAACAAAACTAAGAACATCGCATTTCGGAATATAAACAATTTGCATCATTAAACTGGTTTATTTTAATTTACAGTTTCAATCAACTCTTCATTCTAAAATGTAATTACCTTAACTTGAATTTGCACGCATTGAAAAACACATGGACAAAAGGTCTGGTTAAATACTTGCCTGGGAAGGCGATGCTCCAGTGTGCGCGCTCAGTAGAGCTGGATTACGAAACTTCAGCAGGGTTTCTGAGGCTGGAATCATTGTTGGGACCTTCCTTGATAAGATGAAGTCGCGGTCAGAATTAGCAATTGGCTCCAACTAGGAAACAAGGTTCCGGAACAAGGGTCACACGTGGAGGTCGGGCTTGGCGTCCAGCAGTGTAACAATACATCTCCAGGGGAACCGTATGCGTAAACCCCGCACCCGCTGAGCCCCGTGTACGCACTGCTTTCGGCAGGTAGTGAGAATATGCACAAGTGTACACCTTGACTGGCACATCATTGTTGTGCCTTCTTGTTCCTTCTTCGGCAAGGGCTCCGGGTGCATAGCAGGTATTTAATATCTTAGCTGGGGTACCCAAAGCTTGACAGTTGGATTTACACACCGGGTTTGGACACCTGATCCCCCTCCTGGACTAGGATAGGGTGCTGCTGGAGACCTGCTGCCTCACAGAGCCAGAGACTCCATCCCTGTCTGGGTTTGCACATGCTTGAGGTGACTGATTAGAATTTCTCTGAATGCTCCAATCTCTTCTCACATCCTCAAAACAAGCAGGATTGGTAGGTTAATTGGCCTCTGTGAATTTCCCCTATTCTGTAGATGAGACAAAATTGATGAGAAAATAGAAATAATTCAATGGTGTGGATGGGTGGTTGATGGCCAGCATGGATGTTGGACTGAAGCGATATCTCTCGATTATCCTGTGACTCTATGAGCTGGGAATGGACAAACAATGTTTTGGGCCGTTACCCTTCTTCAGACTGATCTCGATGATTGGGTCAAAGGTTTTTAGGAGGGTGATGTTCAATTGTTTGCTGACAGTTTGGGGTCGGGAGGGTGTTCCTTGTATCCAACTCCTACAGAAAACGAGAGCCATTTTCTATTCCATCTGCCCATCCTAAATTGATTGGCTATTGTGGGTGGGGGGGGGGGGGGGGGGGGGGGGGGGGAGACGGACGAACAAAAAGTGACACTACAGGTTTGGTTCCACCTCTTCCTGGTTTTGTGAATGATGGGCTTGGCCTTGTTGCTATTAAATGTTCCATCAGTTGGACCATGTTGGACCACTGTCTCCAATAGAAAAGTTAATGTGTAAAGATAACTTGCAGCATCTTTTGAATCCCATGACAGAAAGCAAAGAACAAACAACACTGAGCTGAGCCAGACACCTTGTGTCACGTTTATTTCAGAAGCCCCTTTTACCTACATTCTCACCAATAATAACCTGTGTGCAGATAAGGCCAATGCGTCTGACCTTGGAGCTGTTATGGAGCTCTTGTGGCTGGACCTTCTCGTGAGGCTGCTGGCGAGTTGCCAGCGGTGACAGGCTGAATGCAAAACCAACGTGGGCGTGAAGGCTCCATAGTTGCTCCACATGGAATAGTGAAGGTGGATTCTGTGACATGGTTCCCTGAGCAGACTGTCAAAGTCACTACCAGAGTGTTTCATTACCAAAACTCTCAAACGAGCACCAAGATCTGGTTTGGCTAGTGATGAAAAGAGGCCTTCTCATCAGATTCTTCATTCACAACCAGAATCAGACCCTCTAATGCTTTCTGGAGATGGTTACTATGCAGATGACATGGAAATTCATCCCCTTGTGGACCGTGGTCTGGACAGGGCTGCAATGATCTTGGTCCAAGTTCATCCTGACCATCTGCATAACATAGGATTCAGTGCCTTTTGGCTGTTCACAGAGATAAGCATTGATTGCTGCTGGAAGATCTCTATGATAAGTACACTTTGGTGAGCCTGAAATTTGTTGGTCTTCCAGTGCAACAAGATGTCTGTAACCAAATACTGTCAACCGACGCCCTCCATGGTGCATGAGAACATGCTGAAGGATGTGCCGAATCTTGGTGTAGCCAAAGGTAAGCCCCTGTGAAAAGGACGACAGAAAAGGGTGCTGTCATCACCGAGCGTCTGTGCCCTGCCTGGTAACAGCCACTGAAACATTCTGCCACTGCAATGTTAAGAGATTGGGAATGCTATGAACGGAGTGTAAATGGTCCTTGATTATGTCAGCTGCCTTCCTGAAGCAGTGTGAAAGGTAGATGGAAATGAAACAACATGACATTGATATATTGGATGTGAATGTATTGAATTGACATATTGTATGTAAATATGTTGAATAGCTCGGAACTGAAAATGAAAATAATGACATGTCTTGATTGTATTTCTGCATTCCGTAATAAAGAATTCTTGGGAGAAAAAAACTGAGAGCTAAGTAATTTAAATTTCAAACAAATCCATCTGACATCTCAAGGATTGATCATTTTAACATGTCAGAAAACCTGAAGATTTAAGAAGGTTATTTTTACATGATTTTTGCGAGGAGATAGGTTTATGTTGTTTGATAAGGTTGCAGTTTTTACGGGCAGTTTAAGTACATCTAAGTGCATTTTTATTTTTACTTCAGCAGGTCCCACTAACAACCGTTCAGTGAACTACACTTTATTGCTTTCTTTATTCTGAACAAACACAGATGTATAAAACTGAAATATACTCCATAACATTTATTTTTTTAAATAGTAGTGGGACTGTTTTTGAAGTTCTGGCACTAGGTACATTTCACTAATGTAATTTATTTCCAAGTTAAAAAACAATGTGTTAACTTATTTTCCTGGTTGACTCCTGAACTACAAGTTCAAGGTCAAGTAACCATTTTTTGTAATGTCTCAGCTCCATTTCAATAGGTTTTCATGAGTTAAGAAAATAAATGGCAAAGTTCAAATACCTTGCTCCATAATCTTTGAAGAAAAATTAGTAAACTTACACAAACAAGGATACAATGTATAAAATCTTTCCCCTTCACCTTAAACCCATGTTCTCTGTTTTTTTAATCCTTTTTTTTCCTTAATTTCAAACTGGTAGTAACTTTTAAGCTATTTTTTCCCACTACTTAAATTCTGGAGAAATTGAAAGGGCAGAGAAAGATTTTCCAGATTATTGTAGAAACAAGGTGATGCAGATGCTTGTTTATACAAAAGGACACAAAGTGCACAAAGTGCTGGAGCAACCCAGTGGGCCAGGCAGCATCTCTGGATAATATGGACAGGTGAAGTGTCTCAACCCGAATGACACTTATTGTGTTGTAAAATTTTATTATTCAGCGTTATTTCACTGACCATAATTACAGCTTGGAATTGATCTTATTACATCTCTCTGGGATCTGATGTTTAGTAAGGAATATGGTCTTACCCTGGCTGTCTTTCCAGCTCTCTGTGCCTCCATGACCACCATAAATATGAATCTTCACACAGCTGCACTACTTATCCTCTGGGCTTGTCTGAGTCACTCAACCTAGAAGATGGTATAGATTAACTTGCTGGGTTCCAGAGGTAAAATTCATCTCACTTAATTACATCTGTCAGGAACATTTCAGTTATCAGCTCATCATGTTTACATCAGATTTAAATAAATAAAGACGTGTTATAAATGAGGAATGTAAATAATAATTTTGGAGAGCATTGCCAGAAACACGACATTAATAGCGATAAGAGCAAAATAAATTTAGGGTCAGGAATAAATGCATTTTGCAAATGATGTCGCTAGGGTATGTAGTAGAGTGTATCAATAGATTCCTCATACACATTCCAGAAGTGCAAAACCTTGTCCAGCACCTGGTTGTCCACCTCTCAACGATCATCGCAAGGATTGGCTTCCTCACATGTGGATAAGTTGAAGCAAAAACAAAGTCAAACATTAAAATCTGCTGTCAGGAGTTAGATTTGTTATTGCAGTAGCTGTGGGCTGTTGTAATGGCACAGCACAAGACAACAGCGTTATTTGATGGCATAGGGATGAGTTTCTCAAGGCTGCACTAATATTTAGATTGAAATCTATTTGACAAGCATTTTATTCCAGCTCCAACAAATTTGATCTTTCAATCGTTAGTCAACCATTTCTGCTCCTCCCTTCCCCTTGCCAATATTGCTGTTGACATTTCTGATATGCCAGTGGTGATTATAAGATAACAGATATTGTACATGATAGGTGTCTCACATCTACTCATGAGTGCACATTCTCTGCTGATACTTAAACTCAGGCCTGTTTACTCATTAAAATTATCCTGTTTTCACATGAACACAAAGTTCCCTCTATTTGAAAGCAGATAGCTGCAAAAATGTTAATATTAGTTAAATGGTAAACACTGGAGTAGCACTAATTATTTTCAGTTAATAATGAAAGACATTTGAATTGAAAATGTGCTCACCACATTTTATTTTTTGTAAAATCATTTTTTGAATGTGCTCACCACATTTTATTTTTTTGTAAAATCAGTTTTTAACATTAGGCTTTAGTCAGAAAGTATCCCCAAGCTAATTTACTTATCCAATGCCAAATGCATTCATGTATACAATTACCAATCACTGAGGGTGTACTCAGTTTTCAATTAAGATAAAGAAGAAAAGTGAATTTAAGATTCCTGTGAAATATGTTCAGGTAAAATCATGATATTTTAGAAATATTCAAGAGGTCATGTGAATAGTGAAAAACAAAGTTAATGCTCCAAATTGTGCTTATTGACAGCAGGTAGTTATGAAGAAAATAGTCAGCTATATGCTGCCTGCACCTCATCACATCTCGGGCCTTCCTATGTGCCCATTGAAAGGTGGAGGTCCAAGGTGAGCTGAGGTTCAAGAGCTGATGTGTTTTAGCTCTGCCCCATTCTAGACTCACTGCTGAGCCCATTGATGCATAGAGGGCTCAAGCACATTCTCCTCCAGCCACTAGCATGAGACTAGCTAGAGAGTGTGGCAGGGGAACAGCTGATCATCTATGAGAAAGCTACTGCAGTGAAGTGCTTTATAGATTTTATTTTATTATAATGCCTTTAATTAATGATTGCTTTTAAATGATTTTATTTTCATTTTTTAAACTTCTTGATATCTTACAAGTGATTTAAATCTAATTGACTAGTTTGACCATCAACAACACTGGAAAACTATGAAAGTGTGTTTGACAGCTCTCAAGGCATGCCTGGGGCAGAGCCTCAGTAGTTCAGTTTAGTTTATTGTCACGTGCACCGAGGTACAGTGAAAAGCTTTTGTTGCGTGCTAACCAGTCATCAGGAACACAAGTCATGATTACAATCGTCCCCTGATTGAGGTCTGTTTGTTGCTCAGTGACCACTGCACCTAGAAGATGACGTTTTTGGGTGCATGAGTTAGCTCTACTAGTCGCCTTTCCTAGAGAAAAGTAATTGCGGGAGGGTGGGCAGCATATTCAGAACCCGATTTACTCTCAGGAAGAAATATCCAGTGGTATTTAACTCAAAGTCTTCATCATTCTGCACAACAGAAGAAGTCCATCTGCTGTAGAATCACGAATCCCTGAAGTTTGGTCTTGGGTTAGAATTAAATGTCTCTTTCAGATTTTTGAAGGATCTAGAGTTAAAGAATACTTGAGGACATTGATGCCATTGACAGGCACTAAGTCCAGTTGGCAACAGGACATTTTCACGCAATATATTTGCCACCATCTCTCAGGATACCCAGGACTCCATGTAAAGCTGATGTTCCAGTATATTGTGGAAAGTTATCCCTTGTATGCAAACTCTGCTCCTGTGAGTCGCAGCTCTCTGCTGCTTTCCTCTCTCCCATGGAGCTACAGGTCTGTGTCCAGCAGGTTGTTTCTGCTATTATAACCATATAACCATATAACAATTACAGCACGGAAACAGGCCCGTTCGGCCCTACCAGTCCACGCCGACCACTTTCTCTGACCTAGTCTCATCTACCTGCTCTCAGACCATAACCCTCCAATCCCCTCCCATCCATATAACTATCCAATTTACTCTTAAATAATAAAATCGAGCCTGCCTCCACCACTTCCACCGGAAGCTCATTCCACACAGCCACCACCCTCTGAGTAAAGAAGTTACCCCTCATGTTACCCCTAAACTTTTGTCCCTTAAATTTGGCGACCAGAACTGCACACCATACTCCAGATTCGGCCTCACCAATGCCCTATACAATTTCAACATTACATGCCAGCATTGTTCCCATGTTTGTTAGATGTTAATACATTAACACTTCGGTCATGCTACTGTCACACAGCATGCCCAAACTTGATATTGCAGTGAAAATCATGTATCTTATCCCTATCATTTTGTTTTTTCTGTTTTGATACCATTTCTTCCTCTTTCCTGAGCTGATTGCGTTTCAATTCTCATACTTTGTCTTCACCCTATTTTTTTTGTCAGAAACAAGGTAGCAGGTAACAGTCTTAAGGATTTTAAGTAAATCAGAGTCCATTTCCGGTGACAAGTTAGAATTTAAATAAATATTGTGCTGACAACACCACTACTTCATTTGGTGCCTGATTACCACACTGTCACCGGCATTAGTTCATATCTGTGTATAGTATGGTACATTTTGAGCACCTGTTTCTATTTTGCCATTACTATGGTTCCCCCCCGGCAGCCTCCTAGGTATCATATCTTCCGCCAGTAAGATAATTTGATTGATTGAACTTACATTCATACATCTTGTATTATAGCCAAGAAACTTTAACTTTTTACATCAAACTGTGAGTGATTCATTGTGTAAAATACTTCACTCTCTCAAATCCGTTTGAAATGCAATATCAACTGTCCTTAGAGCAAATGTGTCAATTGTACAAAGCATTCAGAAACAGCTACATTCCTACAACTATCAGGTTCTTGAACCAACCTGCACAACCTTTCCAGATCCGAAACATCACCAATTCCTTTTATCCAGAGATGCACTCTCAACGAAAGGCCAAGATCTAAGACTTTCAAGACAGATGATCCCACACTGTGCAAGATTCTTGAACCACCCTGCACAACCCCAATCACAAGCCTACCTCAGCACCGAAAAACTACAGACTTTGCTCGACCATGTTTGCTCTACCTACATTTTTGTACTACGAAGCTCTAATTTACTTAGAATAACTGCCAGTTTATTGGTTATTTATACATTTTTTTCTTGCCGTTGCATCTAATGTACCCATTAATCTGCTGCATGAAATAATTTAATTTCCAGTGCAAATGGCAAATAGACACTCTTGAATCTTGGTTCTTGAATGTTGAACCCTGTCTTCATTAAGAGGGCTGCTATAGAGATGGTCTACAATTTCAAGTTCCTTGGCATCCCTTCACAGTGACCTGGCAATCAAAAAAACACATGTGCATTTACTTTCTTTGGCATCTATGAAGATTCGGCACAAACACAAGGAATCTCTGAAATCTCAACATATGTGCTATCAAAAGTATTTTGATGGAATGCATCTCAGTCTGGTATGGCAATGGCTCTGCTCTTAACCACCTGAATCTGCAGAGGGTGGTGAACACACCCCTGTTCTTCACAGGATTGTCACTTCCTCCAAACATCTTCATGGTGTGCGGCATCAGGAAGGCTGGAAGCATGGTTGAGGATGCTCATCACTCTGGCCATTCCCCGTTCACTCTTCTACCTTCTGGTTGAAGATATAGGAGCTTGAAAGCCTAGACCTAAGAACAGCCTCTGCCCCATTGCTATCAGACTCCTGAACTAATCACATCTTTCACACACCTTTCTCAGAGGTGCTACCACATACTCTTCCACTTAAGTCTACCTCATTTGGTCATTCCGTTATTGTACATCAACATTATTTTGGACTACTTGGATTTTGCACAACAATCTGCCAGCAGTCTGCTGTTTTACACTGCTTGTTGTGTTCATAGCTGTATTTATCATTACTGTATGTATACTGTTTAGTCTGTGAGCTTCATGTGAGCAAGGAATTCCATTGCACCTTGGTATATGTGGCAATACACTAATCTTATCCATTTGACAATCTAAAAACACAATCACAATCAAAATCCTAATAATACTTTATTAGCCAAGTATGTTTTGCAACATACGAGGAACTTCATTTGCCAAACAGTCATAACAATAAAAAGCAATAGGACACACGAAATATATTTTAACATGAACATCCACCACAGTGACTCCTCCACATTCCTCACTGTGATGGAAGGTGAAAAAAAGTTCAATCTTTCCCTTGTCTGCCAGCAGTCAGGGAGCTCTAACCTTATGTTGACGGGATGATCTTGACTCCCGTAGTTGGTGGAGGACATTCCTCATCGGGGCGATCCAGCTCCCCCGCATTGGCGATCTACCCCGGGTCGGGACCAGTCGAACCTCGTGCAGCTTGGAACTCCCAACCGGTCTCAACCCGAGACTGCGAGCTCCTTGATAAGTCTGCAGGCCGCGTTGGAGCGTCGATCCCAGGCAAGAAATCGCACGCTCAAATGTTAAGTCCACGCCCCTGCAGGGGTTAAAGGTCAGTCCCAGGCAAGGTCTTCAGCTCCACGATGTTAGGCCGCAGAGCTAATCCGGAAAGCATTCGGATCTCAAGAGATTGAAAAAAAAAATCCCCCGACCCCCTCCCCCACCCCCCACATAAAACAAACCAGAGAACATTGACACAAACTTTTAAAACTTACCAAAAATAACAAAAAGAGTTCAAAAAGGAGACAGACAGACTGCTGGCGAGGCAGCCATCATGCGGTGCCCACTGGTGGTAACTACAAAGGGGTTTGATCAAAATTCCTTTATAAGCAATTGTAATTAACAAACTTGTCCAAACTGCCTAAATTGGAAAGAAAAATCTGAGAGTTCAGCACAGCAAGGTTTATGTCACATTCCCTGCACTGTTCACAGACGATGGCAATTTATTTGTAAGTATAAAAAATAAAACACATCAAAGTGAAAATTGTCAAAGTGGTAGATAGCCAGAAGGTCAAGAAAGTTTCTAATGTTACAAGATCTGCAAACATCACAAAACAATGATTTTCGCCAAAAGGCAGGACAAACAAAACTTAATCCACAACATAAATCTGTGCCCAATATTGTTTTAGTCCTGAGGATGAACATTTGAATCCAGATGTACCCACAAAGGAAACCAAAATATAAACTGAATTGAGGATAAGCCAAATATTCTACCTTCTGAAAGAAAAATGAAACCCATCATCTGAATCCACTTATTTTTGGTATTATTTTGTGAATCCACTGCAAATCATCATACTACTGCAACTTGTGTAAGATGAGGTGGTTTCTGTTCTAAATTCTTTAGTACATATTATATTGGGTTTGGCACATAATTATTTGTATTCTCAGAATAGTGTACCAATATCTTTTGATATTCGACAAAAATAATTTACAAGGTCGACACGATGAAACCAGCGACCAGCTTGTGTCTGAGCTAAGATGCCTGGAAATAAAGATATTAATCTGTGGTCATTGTTCACACCACCACAGACAGCTCATTCAATCCAGGATTGGTGGTGAGAGGGTCAGAGAGGCTTTGGGAGGGGTGATATATGGTTCTTGAGTATTTGGTTGGAAAAGCATGCAGAGAATGGGTCTTGTCCCATCAGCAGCACATAATCACCAAAGGGGCAGCATAGTGTTATTCAGCCTGAGTCTTCACATCAATTTCAGACCCAGGCTCCTCTTGAGTATCGTTTAAAGTCCTATTCTCTTCCATATTATATAAAGCTTAGAAGAATCATGTAACAGAAGCACAGAAGCTACTTAGAATGGGGGCTTCAATGTCCTCACCTAGCAAGGCTTGAAAACACCACAGATGAGATACCAGGCTGAGTACTAACGGGCCTATAGAGTCCCTGCACGTAAGGTCATAAGGTCAAAGGGCGTGACGCACGGAGTCGCTTAAGTGTCCTGGGGGACAAGCAAGCTTCCGGCATACACTCGCCATACAAGCAAAAGAACGCCATACGTTCTTACCTGGAAAATACCGTCAAAATGGTACTTTTTGTGCTGCCTGCCCCGCTGAGTTACTCCAGCATTTTGTCTACCTTCAATTTAAACCAGCATCTGCACTTCTTTCCTACACATTTTGTCCGTTCCACTGCAGAATCTCCTCTATGTATGTCTACTCTGAAGAAGTTCTCCTCCTCTCTCCAACGAGAGTTCAGCAACATCCTCTCTCACTGCTCCCCCTCTGTGATTCCTCTATATTATTTTGTCCGGCCAAACACTTGGCCATTCTTTTCTCCATAACTTCTTCCAGCCTGGCTACACTCCCTGCCTCCATTGTCTTCCAATTCCAGCATTTAAGTGAGCTGATTTAAATCCCTCCACCACTGGTATCCATAACCTTAAAGGCTTTGCAAAAATATATTTTGAAATCTAACCAGAGCCATTGCAATTGGTCTCCTGTGTACCAAAGCAAGAAAAAGGAACTGTAAAATATAAGTAAGCTCTTTTTCATTAAGCCCTAAGGAAAAACACAAAGTGCTGGAGTAACTCAGCAGGTCAGGCAGCAACCCTGGAGAACATGGACAGGTGATGTTTTGAGCCGGAACCCTTCTTCAGATCAGTCTGAAGAAGGGTTCGAAACCTGAAACGTCGCCTATCCACGTTCTTCAGGGATGCTACCTGACCTGCTGAATTATTCTGGCATACATGTCTTTCTCTGGTATAAACCAGCATCTGCAGTTCCTTGTCATTACAAGCCCCAAGGAACAGTGATTTGTGAGTTCTGCAGCAGCTATCTGGCTTATCATCTGTCATCAAAAGAGCATCTTAAACTTAAATGTCATCTTCATCATGGAAAGAGGTCCCAAAGAACACTACGACAAATGGCACAAAATAACACAAGGACAAATTAGTCCACCCAATCAATGAGTAAGGGTAGGGAGAATATAGGAAATAGGTTGCTGGGGGTTATGGAAAAAATACCGCAGCTCAGAGCCAGACCTCAGAACCAGAGCAGAGAGAACCATATTCCATAAGTCATTTCCAGAAAGGTGGAAACAAAATAGAAAAATTGAATAAAAAAAGGTCTGCTTCACAAGGAGAGAAATATTGAGGAATATGTCCTGTCTATTTTCAGCTGTGAGATGAATTATTTACTTTGATATGAAGAATTAAAACAAAAATAGATTTATTTCGAAAAATGTTAACATTCTGTTAAATATCACTGTAAAGAGTTACAAGAGTGCTGATGCATAAAACATAAAAAATTAAAATGCTGTATGTCAAACGGTGTTTTGGCCTTTATTTCATTTTCATGTTGGGGTATGTAGCATGAAGTTTGCAGCTGTACTAAGTTTATTGGGATGAAGTTAAACAGCCTGTTGTGATTAAGCAGTATAATTATGTGGTGCCATTCATAAAGATTTTTGGGTGGGACTGAGGTGATGCAAGTTTACTGGCAATTTTGGCTTCAGAGTCTCTGGCAAAATTCTGGCAGAATTCTGGAAAAAAACTGTGACAATTCAACGGCTGCTGGGACCGAAGCCATAGTAGGTGCTTGCCTGCAGTACACCGCTTGTCCCCCAGAAGGCGTTGCATGGCAACAGTACGGGTCAGGGGTCGTTGACCTTGCGTGCCGTGCAAGGGCTCTATATCCAAACTGGGTCCGTATCAGGCACCAAGTAAATCAACATGAGGGATAAACTACAAGCTCATCCTCTTCTACTAACCCTTGCAAATGCATTTGTCTACGTTAGCATTGATAGAAGACATCATTCTGGAGACAAAGTTCCAGCCTCAAACTATGGCCACTCTCCACCATGCTATGTGGCACCATTGTGGTAAATAGGATAAACGTGGAACAGTGTTACCTCATGACATGGCAGATATCTCACTCTGCTATTACTTTCAAGATAGCTCAGCAATCCCGGTTCAATAAGGAATGTAGAAGAGCAAGTCAGGATAACATCCAGGATACCGAAACATAAGGTGCCCACCTGAAGTGGCACTAACTCACCTGCACATCAGTGGTCAATTTGGATGTTGCCTGAACCACTCGGCTCCATTCCTGATTGCAACTGTGGTCCGAATGAAAGAGCTGGATTCCAGAGGTAAGGTGAATGACATCCAAACAACATTTAATCAAATGTACCATCAAGGCACTCTGATAAAACTGAAGGGAAACACGACAATGACTGGAGCGTACCTTGCATGAAGGAAGGTGGTTGTAACTATTGGAAGCCAATCATTCCTCCCCCAGGGCATCACTACAGTGTCCAAGGTCCAAACACCCCTTCTGCCACCATCTCTGCAACTTGAAATGATCTTTTAATCTCTGTTTCCCAGTTCTGACGAGGGTCTCGGACCAAAATCATTAACTCTGTTACCCTTTCTATAGATGCTACCTGACCAAGTTTGGATTTAGGATTCTGCCATCTGCAGTGTTTTTAAAAAAATTATCAAGACATCTTTACCGCTTCATCAATGACTTTTCTTCCATTGTAAGGTCAAAAGTGGCTTGATGATTACACAATGCTTAATTCCACTTGCAGCTCCTCAGCATATGAAATAGACTATGCCTGCAAGCAACAAGACCTGGAAACACTCATCACTAAAGTTCTTATCAGTAACCATCTCCAACAAGATGGTAACCATCAGTAACCATCTCCTGTATAGTCAAAGGCATTTTCCAGCATCTAGTGTCTTACACCAAATTTCCTGAAAATTACTATTGACCAGTAAGTCACCTGAACCAGCTGTATAAATATTGTGGCCATAAGTGCAGATCAGAGGCTGGGTATTCTGTAGCGAGTGACTCACCTTCTGATACTCCAAGGCCTTTCCACCATTAAGAAGTCACAGATCAGGAGCATAATGGAACATCTCCACTTGCTTCAACATCCAAGGAAATCCACATCATCCTAGACTATGCAGCTTTCTTGAATGGTACCCATTCCACAGTCACTATTTCCACTATTGATGCATAGCAGTAGTTTATATATTTTCAATATGCACTGCAGTTATTTGCTTACACTATTTCAACAGCACCTCCCAAACTCACATCCCCTTCCACTAAGAAGCACAATGACTTTGAACATGTGAAAATCACAACCTACATGTTACCCTCCATCCTGACTCAGGAGTATATCAATTCTTCATTGTTAGACACAAAGTGCTGGAGTAACGCAGCAGGTCAGGCACATCTCTGGAGAAAAAGGATGGGAGACGTTTTGGGTTGGGGCTCGAAACGCCATGCATCCTACTTCTCCAAAGATGCTGCCTGACCCGCTGAGTTACTCCAGCATTATGTGTCTATCTTTGGAATAAACCAGCATCTGCAGTTCTTTGTTTCTACAATTCTTCATTCATCAATTCCTCATTGTTGCTGAGTCTAAATCCTGAAACTCCAACTCAACCACATTGTGGGAATGCATTCACTAGTGGGTCAAGGATGTGGTTCACCACCAGCTTTTCAACATCACTAAATTAACTAAACATCTGCTCCTGCTCACATTTTACTCTGGGCCTGATCCTATAAACTGAGAATTAAAGTCCACGAATCATTCATTGTCATATTCCACAGAAAGCATTGAGTTTAAGGAATTTTGATAAGAGTTTTCTATACTATTTATTGGATGCTTGTTGGAAATTCAGAAATGCATTTATTGTGTTGTTTATCAACGAACATAGACACTTTACACTCATGACATTTACAGCAACAAGACATTCAGCCCAATGAAACTAAGCGAGAACGTCTGCTCCACATGATCCCGTTTCCATTTCAGTTCATTTAACAGTATCCACCTTCCTTCGATTTTTTCCCTCCATCATATGTTTATCTAGCTTCTAATTAAATGCATCAGGCCATTCAGTCTGTCAAGTTTGTGTCAACCATCAACCACCTACTCAGATTCATTTTATGTTCATCTTTTTTTAAATTTTAATTCTCTCCACATGCTCATCAACTTCCAATACTCAATATTCTACACTCACCTAAACACTCAGAGCAGTTTACAGTGGCCGTTCACCTACCAACCCATAGGTTGTGTGGATTTGGGAGGAATCTGGAGTGCTGGCAGGAAAGCCACATGGTCAATGGGAGATCGTGCAAACTCACCACAGACAGGACTGGAGCTCAGGATTGAACCCAGGTTTCGTTTTTAGTGTAGGAAGGAATGGCAGATGCTGATTTACACGGAACACAGACACAAAATGTTGGAGTAACTCAGCGGCTCAGGCAGCATCTCTGTAGAGTTTTTTTGTTTTAATTTTAGTTTTTAGTTTTAATTTTAGTTTTAAAGTCACAGCATGAAAACAGGCCCTTCGGTCGACCATTAGTTTTTAGTTTTAATTTTAGTTTTAAAGTCACAGCATGAAAACAGGCCCTTCGGTCGACCAAGTCTACACTGACCATCAAATGCCTGTAGCCTTATTAATGTCAGATGTACTTCTTATAATCTGAATTACACTATTCACACTAGTTCACACTAGTTCTATGCTATTCCATTTTTACATCCACACCCCACACCGTGGCAATTTACAGAAACCAATTAACCTCCAAACCCCACGAATTTGGAATTAAGGCAGAAACTGGAGCACCAGGTGAAAATTGACGTGATCATAGGGAGAATGTGCAAATTCCACACAGACAGTACCCAAGGTCATGAACGCACACAGGTTTCCAGCATTGTGAGGCAGTGGCTCTACCAGCTCTGCGACTGCGCTGTACTTTGGTGAATATTGCAGTTATCACCCACAAAAATTAAGATGGAAGATAAAATTTCTGCAGTCAGATTTAAATGTGGTGTGGGAAATGTCCAAAATCCTAATAATTAAATACACTAACTATGCCGAGAGTCCTCGTGCGTTACATGGATCAGAAAGGCAATCAGTTTGGAGAGAAATGAATTTTTCTAGACACTGTTCTTGAACCTTTTTTAACCTTCAAATAGAAGCCAAAACCAAACCATCTGAAATAAGAAAATAGGTTACAACATCTGGGCGTCATCTTCCATCAAAATTATCCCAAAGGCACTCCTATATTTTAATCTACAGTATCATAATCTGCTTCTTTATCATTGTTTTTTAGCAAGGGACATCTGAACAAATTCTCCATGATCAACACCTTAAACAACATCAAAATATATAAGCAATACAATTTCAACTCTTTAGAAATATTATTTTTAGTGCCCAAGAATGAAAAATCAAAATAAAGGTAACATTATGATTCCATAAATTTCACGAATTATTCCAACGTGATCAGTTGTTGCAGAAGGATCATTTTGGGATGTAAAATATGCATTTGGTATTTATTCTTATGATAACCAGGTCTGAAGAATTTGGATTTGTCTGAAGCTGAAATAACCTGCCAAGTGATACTTCACCTCAGATGGATGACCTGGACATAAAACAAACAACACAATAATGGTTACATCAAAGGGAGCAAAAACCTTTCAAATATTTTAAAACTTTTTTTTATTAAGCAAGGAATTGTCATACGACATCTGGGCTGTGGGTTTTGTAAATTTATTTGATCCATTAGGACATAAGAAGTACATCTGACATTAATAAGGCTACAGGCATTTTTGTCAACAGTTCACATAACTCAAGGCTGCCTCCAATTAGCAATACAGTGTGGGAGATTTGCAGGTCCATCTCACAGCTTTTTGAAGGAGGTTCCACATGAGTGGGTCCTTTACCAATACATTGGGTTTATAAACACCAACTAATCCTTCCCACATGCCCACCTGAAGAATATCAGAACTGACAGCTGTTTAAATCTGGAGGGAAACTAATGACTTTTTAAGAGGCAGTCTTATCATCATTTGGCAAAACCTGATAATATAAAACCACCAAGGAGTAAAATGTTTATAAGTGTTCTTAAGTGCTCTAGCTTGTAGGTCGTTTTTAGAAGTTTCCATTGACAATATCTCTTTTATGTTTGCACTGACAGCGGATAAGCCTGTAATAAGGTGAACATATCTAGCCTGTAGCGTTAGTTTGGAGTCAGCAAATTGTGTACAAAGTATTCTCAGAAATTTTACATTTCTGTTTGCTTTAACTACTGATCTCACCTCCAGGATTGTCAGGAATCATAGAATATATTTTTTGGAAATAGCATTCACTGATGAAGAGCAGAGAAAATGCAAACATTTTAAATTCCCTTTAATACCAGTTGTGCTGTGCTTAATGGAAGGGTGGAATTGCAACATAAAAGCACTACGAACTCTATTTCCAACTATAGAGATAGTAGAAAGTTCTGCATCTTCAGTTTACTTGGTGCTCCAAATAAATCCTGGTGCAATTGACATTTCTCACACTGGCAAAAAGATACTTTTCCACCCAGGTTAGTCAACCAGCAGCATCTTGAAGTCAGTATTACTTGCCATTCTGTGTAGCTTTGGATTCCCGTCTGATGATGTTTTTCTCCTGGAAATGGAAAACTACGGTGGGTGGAAATCTTTCCAATAGTTTTGTATTTCACCCATGGAGTGGCAACATCTGAGCTTGCCTTCAGACAAAGTGTATACATCAAGGAAATTGCCTTGTAAACAAGTTTCTGATTATGGACAATAGGCACTTGCAAGGATTTCTTAAATGAGTGCGAGGTGCAATAATGCAGGAGGACAATAATCAACAATCGAGATCATCTATATCATTTCTATGCACGTTGTGATATTAAAAATGACAGTGATTGCAGACAAGGAAACGCTAACAAGAAATATTAAAGGACACCCATGGCCCGCACCTTGGTGGTGGGTGAAGGGAGGGATGTTTAGTTTAGTTTAGTTTAGAGATACAGAGCAGAAACAGGCCCTTCCACACACATTAGGGACAATTTCTTACAATTATACCAAGCCAATAAACCTACAAACCTGTATGTCTTCGGAGAGTGGGAGGAAACTGGAGCTCCCGGCGAAAACCACTCAGGTCACAGAGAGAATGTACAAACTCCGTACAGACAAGCACCCATAGTCAGGATTGAACCCAGGTCTCTTGCGCTGTCGGGCAACAACTTAACCACTGTGCAACCATGCCGCCCTGCCTCAGCATCATTATGACTACTGTACAGGAAATTTATCTGACTATTCAACAATATATATCTCAAATACAATCAACTACAAACAAAAATTAAAAATATCACAAACCTTGTGATTCATCAAAAAATGAATTGTGAGGTGAATGTTCTTTCATGCTTAGGTAAAAAAACTGTACCTTGTTGAACATGTCTCTTGCAAAGTGTTTTCAGCATGGACCCAAAGCTAAGCTTCGGACTCCCTTATCCCTCGGAAGGCACTGAATAAAAGACTTCACCACAAGCACATTATCTCAACTTCTTTTAGCACGAGAGGTAACAGTCAAAGTAGGTTTCTAATGCAAAGGTGAAAGTAAACCATTTGCCATCTGACTTAACGATCAAGAATACATGGGTTTGCCCTGATTTAATTAATCCCATTTGTTGAGAATTTGCATTTCTTCAAATAAGAAATATTTGCCCTTATAATTAAATCCACAATAGGCTTTCATATGAAATTGGAGTGTGTAGAGTGTGATACTGCACGGAAACAGGTCCTTCGGCCCACCTAGACTGCGTCATCCATTGATCTCCCATGTTTTTATTATAATCATCTAACATTTGTCTAATTTCATTCTCCCCCAGATTATGCACCTTACACACACACAAGGGTCAATTTACAACAGCTAATTAACATATGGCTTGCACATCTTTGGGAAGTGGGCGGAAACCGGTACACCCGGGTGAAACCCATGTGGTCAATGGGAAAATGTGTAAACTCCACACAGACAGCCTCTGGGGATGGCGTAGCACCCAGGTATCTGACACTGTGAGGCAGCAGCTCTACCAGCTGCACCACTGTGCACTCTAATTGTGGCTGTTAAAATGCATTATCCTCTGAACTGTAGAAGAATCTATAAATATCATGCAGATACTGACTTGCATGTTATGATTCTGTGGTCAGATGCTGCCAGAATGCTGATATTGTGCAACTCATTTCTCCTCTTAAGCCATAAGGAAGTAGACATTCGGAATCCAAGTATCTCCATGAGTTCCATCCAGCCAGTCTGAAGAAGGGTCTCGACCCGTAATGTCACCCGTAACTTCTCTCCAGAGATGACGTCTGTCCCGCTGAGTTACTCCAGCATTTTGTGTCTATCTTCAGTCTAAACTAGCATCTGCAGTTCCTTCCTACACGTGTTCCATCCAAATCACCTGCCACTCAAAGGAATGATGCTGTCTGGTGAAGACTCTGTCTCCTAGTTGATCATGGCCTCCTTGCACAGGGACCCTTTAGTGAATGCACTCGCACTTTGTGGTTGAGTCCACTTCAGAAGTAAGCAACTAAAAAACAGGACTATCCCCTCACAAAGCATACAGAATACAGAATACAGAATACAGAGCTTTATTTGTCATTCGGTACCAAGGTACCGAACGAAATTACATAGCAGTCACACAAAAAAAAAAGAACACAAGACACATGACTCCAACACAAACGTCCATCACAGTGACTCCAAACACCCCTTCACTGTGATGGAGGCAACAAAACTTCCACTCTCTTCCCCATGCCCACGGACAGACAGCTCGTCCCCGACCGACCCGCACAGTCCCCGCAAGGGGATGGGAGTCCCCGCGGTCGAGCCGCACCGGGCGCTGAAACGTCCCGCGGCCGAGCCGGGCGATTGAAGGCCCCGCGGCCGAGCCGCACCGGGTGCTGAAACGTCCCGTGACCGAGCCGGGCGATGGAAGGCCCCGCGGCCGAGCCGCACTGGGTGCTGAAACGTCCCGTGGCCGAGCCGGGCGATGGAAGGCCCCGCGGCCGTACCGTGCGCTGCTAAGTCCCGTGGCCGAGCCGCGCCGGGCGATGTTAGGTCCCGCGGCCGAGCCGCACCAGCGATGTAAAGTCCCGCGGCCGAGCCGTGCCGGGCAATGGAAGGCCCCGCGGCCGAGCCGCACCGGGCACTGTTAAGTTCAGCGGCCGAGCCGCACCGGGCGATGGAAGGCCCCGCGGGCGATGGAAGGCCCCGCGGCCGAGCCGCACCCCGCGCCGTGAGGAAGAGACCTACAAAAGAAAGGTTTCCCCCACCCCACCCCACCACCCCCCACCCCCCACACATACACAGCCAAAAAACAAAAACAAAAACCATCCCAACACCGACACACAACAAAAAAAAAGGAAAAAAGACGAACAGACTGCCAGCGAGCCACAGCCGTTAGGCACCGCCACACGTGAGCCACCATACTACTGTTCATTTTGATCAGCAAACTGACATTGCCCTGCCACACAAATGAAGCATTGGACTTGGTTTAAAAATATATTTGCTGGATCTAAGGAAACCACAGTGCATCCATATATACAATGCGGGTTACTAAAAGCCGGATGGGCCTGAGGTTGTGTATATACTCAGCAGTCCTTGTGTTGTCCAAGAAAATGCAATATTTAAGGCATTTCTTTGGAGCCCATGGAACAGATATGGACAATACTGTTCATGTCTTGGGCATATTTTAAAGTTCAGAGGTTTTTCATATCAATGTTTGTGAAATAATTCCTTTGGATTTTTTTTTGCAGCCCCTTCAGGCATCTTTAGGTCTTCTCAGTTGTCTTCTGGTGGTGCTCGGGTATTTTTCTTCCAAAGTTTTCATGGAAAGATGGGAAATTAGGCAGCATGAAGACTGTCTTCCAGGATGTATAAGATGCCAAATGTTCGCATCTGCATTCCAGTGCAGTATTTTGTGATTAAATGTTTGAAGGGTTAGTGTCCTGGGATATCTCAGAATAGTGATGAGTCTTAGCTGCAAGAGTCGTTTGGGACTTGCCTTTTTCAATTAATTGGTGGTGGGATCTTGAACTTCCTGAAAATTAAGGCATCATAACTGATAAATGAGAAATGACTGGTATAATCTAGTTCAGACAGTTGCAAAAGAATTCCATGTTCAGAAATGGAATCCTTTACAACTCAGGTCATTCGGTTATGCACTGAATTAATGGGCCACATCGACGTAATTTATAAACCTCACAGACCTTTATGGATGCAGCAAATTGGTAACATTATATAACTGCATTCTCATGTGCCAGTCCATGTGGAAGCAGATGTATTATTTGTTCAGATAAGTCATGTCTGTAATAATTCTGCACAGTATTGCCATCTACAGTTAATTTTTACTGTAACACCGAGGATGACCTTGAAAGAAAGCTAAGGGTTGTCGCTAGCTTCGTCACCACCCGCTTCATTCCTGTGAAAGGGTTTTGCTTCAGAACATGTTCCAGTGAAACACAAGTGACCGCAGATGCTGGAATATCTAGCAAAAAAACAAACTGCTGGAGGAACAAAGCAGGTCAGGCGGCATGTATGGAGGGAAACGGACTGATCCTATATGTTTTGGGTCAGGACACTGCTTCCGGGTCCCAACCTGAAACATTGTATATCCATTTCCTTCCACGAATGCTGCCTGACCGACTAAGTTCCTGCAATTGTTTGTTTTATTAATATTAATATTGTTAATATTAATCTAGCCATTTGAGATAAAACATAGCAGGCTGCAATGAGAGTACAAGGTGACCAGTGCATACTCCAGATAGCTGAGGATGTTTGTACCACTCTATTACTCTTAGTCCTCTTCCAGAAACCCAGGTGCAAAAAGATCCCATGTGGAAATTCATTCCGCTTCCGTTAACAAAGTTAGGCAAAGTTGAACTAAGGCAGCAGTTGCCACAAGTCATACATGAATACTGAAGTGTCAACGTAATATTATTCAGAAAAGTAATCCTTTAGCAGGTGTAAGTCAATTTTCTCAGGAGACCTCAGACAGATATTTTTTTAATCACCCTATCAACAGTATAAGTAGCATATAATATAGATCAATAGTACAAGAACAGGCCCTTCAGCCCACAATGTCTGTGCCAAACATGATACTAAGACCAGCTGTTATGGTTCTGTACATAGTCCATATCGCTCCATTCCCTGCATATCCATATGTCTGTCCAAAAGTCTCTTAAATACCTCTATCATATCTGCCTCAACCACCAACACCAGCAGCGTGTTCCGGCTGTGGAAAAAACATGCCCTCTACATCTCCTTTAACCTTTGGTCTTCTCACCTTAAAGTTATGTCCTTCAGTATTGAACTTCCATCCTGGGAAAAAAGTTCTGACTGGCTACTCACACTTGCTCGGACTAAACTGCATCTCCCATTTCTCTGCCCATTTCTGTAGCTGATCTATATCACACTGTACACGTTGACAGCCTTCCTCATATTCTGCGAACCCAGCAATATGGGTGTCATCTGCAAACTTACTAACCGACTCATCTACATTTATGACGAAGTCGTTAATATTGATCACAAACAGCAGAGGTCCCAGCACAAATCCCTGCAGAACTTTACTGGTCACAGATTCCGGCCTGAATATTGTCTTTCCACCACAACCCTCTGTCTTCTATCAATAAACCAGTTCCGAATCCATACCACCAAGTTACTGTTAATCCTGAGCATTTTAATCTTCTGGATCATCCCACCATGAGGGAATTTAGCATCAATTCTATATGTCTATTTAACACAAGTAAGTTAATCAAAAATTGGCATTGCTTCAAGAGAATGCTGGAAATTCTAAGAAAGATGTCAACTCTTCATTGTGGCCTAAACGACATACTGTATGCAAACCAAGAGACAATACCAGACAAAGCTAAAGTCCCAGATTAACCACACAGACTCCTGTGGATTGTGGCAAGGCTTGCATGCTCTAACAGGCGACAAAGGGAGTTCATCGCTGGAACATTTGGATAACAAGGACACTGATGTCAGACTTCTATTCATTGACAATAGCTCCACCTCCAACTGCCTCATTCCAACCAAACTTATCTCCAAACTTCTGGGCTAAGGACCTCCCTCTACAAATTGGATACTTGATTTCCGAATCCACAGATTACAATCAGTAGAGATAGGTCACAATATCTCCTCCAGGATAATTCTCAATACCGGTGAGCATACCGGGAGTATACCGGGAGTATACTGGGACTCAATACCGGGAGTATACCGGGAGTGTACCGGGACTCAATACCGGTGAGTATACCGGGAGTATACTGGGACTCAATACCGGTGAGTATACCGGGAGTATACCGGGACTCAATACCAGTGCCTCGTAAGGCTGCATACTCAACCCCTTATTATACTCCTGATAAACTCTCCACTGTTCAGCCAGATTTTGCTCTAACTCCATCAGCAAGTTGGCAGTTGACACCACTCTAGTGGGCAACATCTCAAACAATGCGGAGACAAAGTACAGGAAGGTGATAGAGAGCTTTGTAGCATGGTGTCAAGACAACAGCCTGTCACTCAGTGTCACCAAAATGACCGATGTTGTTGTTGACTTCAGAAGACGTGTGGAGTACACAGCTCTATCTGTATCAATGGTGCTAAAGTGGGGATAGTCGAGAGCTTCAAATTCCTTGGCATAAATATCACTAACAATTGTCCGCTTCCAACCATATTGACACTGTGACCAAGAAACCGCACCAGCGCCTTTCATTCCCCAAAAGTTTCTGGAAATCGGCATGTCCCCGATGTCTCTTACCAATTTCCAAAGATGCACTAGAGAATGCATCCTATCCTGAAACCTCTGCCAACTGCCTGGCCCAAAACTGCAAGAAATTGCAGAAAGTTGTGAACGAGCCAAGTCCTTTACATAAACCCCATCGACTGCATCTACATTTCACACTGCCTCAGGAAAGCAGCCAACATAATCAAGCACCACCTCCACCCTCATCATTCCCCCCCTCTCCCATCAGGCAGAAGACACATAAGCTTGAAAAGACATATCAGATTCAAGAACAGCTTTGTTCCCATTGTATCAGAATCTTGAAAGGATCTATCATATACTAAGGATGAATTTCCAATCTTCCAATCTACCTTGCTTGCTCTTTTTTATTTGCATTTTTTCTATATTATGAACACTATATTCCGCATTCTGTTTCTTTTTCTCCTTTGTACCACTTGGTGTGCTTAATGCATGATATGTCTGGATGGCACGCGGACAAAGGTTTTCATTATATCTCGGTACACGTGACAAGAATAAACCAATAACAAGTGCCAGAAAAATACCACACTGGGCGTAAAATGGTTGGTGAGTTTTTAATCTCAATTTGCATTTATTATCAAGCATTTACCCGTGCTTTGGATACAGTGTGTGGTGTGGTAGCAGGATTTGCAGATACTTGTAAAATCTGACAGGGACCGCGACGAGAACGCTCCTGCTATGGGGACAGATTGGAGCACTGTGACAGTCCAGTCTATCTCGGTGTGACTCTTGATCGATCTCTGACCTACAAAGCACATATCACCAAGCTTAAAGGAAAAGTCAGTTCCAGAAATGCTCTTCTTAGCAAGCTGAGTACCTCAAAATAGGGAGCAAATTCTAAAATCATTCGATCAACAGCTCTGGCTCTCTGCTTCTCCACTGCCGAGTATGCCTGCGCAGTACGGGAGCGCTCAGCTCATGCAAGGAAGATTGATCCTGTGCTAAACACAAGCTGTCACTGCATCAATGGAAGCATAAAACCAACCAAGACTGACATCTACCTACTCTCTGGCATTGCTCCTCCTGGAATCAGAAGAGCTGTAGCCAGTCAAAAAGAACACCTCAGACAACCAGAAGATGAAAGACAACCCCTACATGACCACCCTTTGCTACCTCAGCGTTTGAAATCACGCAGAAGTTTTCTCTCTTCTGTCCATCCCCTGGACTGCAGTGCATCGTCCAGAAGGCTCAAACTCTGGGAGGAGAGACTAGAGAAATCTCCGGAAGACACTCACATGGCAATCGATCCCTCTGAGAAACTTCCACCAGGTTCCGACCAACCTGACGCAGTCTCGTGGATAACCTGGCGCCGTCTCAACAGACTGCGGACAGGCATGGGGAGGAGCAAATCAAACAGGCTGAAGTGGGGATACACTGAAGATGCGGCAGACTGCGAGTGCGGACGGGGCCTCCAGACTATGGAACATCTCCTGAGCTGTGACATGCTGCATGACACATACACTGTAAAGGATCTTGCAGAGGCCAACGACGTGGCACTAAAATTTGCTCGCTATTGGCAAACAGCTGTGTGATGACACGAATAAATAAATAACCCGTGCTTTTTAATCCAATTCACAGATGAAAATGCTAACAGTTGCCACCCCATGCCCCTTTCCGTGATGAACTTGCTGTACAAGGTTGCGAAGCAGTATCACGTTCCAAGAGCTGCCACAATATTAGTTCCATGGCTACATTGCCTCTGACCACAAATATTCTTTTCCCTTCTCATTATTTGACCACATACAGCTAAGTGCTTCCAAATTTATTTTTATCTCCTATTTCTTTGTTCTCTCTTGCCTGTTTATAACCAACCCTTCTGGACTTGAAATGAAAACAGAATCAGAGTTAACATTTGGCTAAAGCAACTAAACATTTTTGGCAGCACATCATGGAAGGACTCTTATACAGAATGAAAAAAGAATTTCAACTATTATTTACAATTAGTTCTGCTTTTGAATCTGATATATGGCTGCTCACTCATTCTGATGGGTTCCACTGTTCAGCCATAATGAGATTTAAAAAAATCACGGACAGGGCAGCAGCTTATGTAAGATAGGCTTTGTAGTGTAAACAAACAAATGGTTTACATTACAGTCAAGTTTCCATTCGAAAATGTCAAGCAAGCTAAGCTTGGTCTTGCAGTTCTAATAATTGGAATTTCTTTTCTTGTGTTGGGATGAGAATATTTAGAATTTGCAAGAGGATTCATCTACTGAATTGAAAACTTGACAAATTAGGTTTATTGTAGGAGAATGTGAGGTTGTGCACTGCAGTAAGAGGAATCAGTTGAGAGACTATTATCTAAATGGACAGAGATTGCATGTGAATGGATTATAATGCCTAGGTTTTATTTATTTTTAATTTGATTACATCCTCAAGAGCTAAGAGTCAAAAATGTTTAATTGTCATATGCAATGGAACAAGGGAATTCTTTCTTGCTGCAACTTAACAGACCTTTTAATGCAATAACACACAAAAAAACACGACAATCAATAATACAATAAATTAGTAGTACATGCGAACCACAATAGTGCAAAATCGAAGTCTGTAGTGTAACAAAAACACAGTATATAGATGATCATAGTTGTTGAGATAGTGGTTAGTGTTGTGTAGTGTTCAAGAGCCTGATGGTTTATGGAAAGAAGCTGTTCTTGAATCTCATGGTCACTGCTTTCAGACTCTTGTATCTTCTTCTAGATGGTAGTGGTCAAATGAAAGCATGGCCAGACTAGTGTAGGACTTTGATATTACTGACTGCCTTTTTGAGGCCCACCTCCTATAGATGACTTCAATGATGGGGAAGTCAGTATCTATGATGGACAGGAAAATGTCTACTAGCCTCATTCATGCCCGGATATTCAAGTTATCAAACTAGGCCATTAGTATGCTCTCTACCACATACGTGCAGATGTTCGATAGAGTATTCGGTGACATACCGAATCTCCTCAAACATCTGAGGATGTTGAGGCGCTGATGATCCTCCTTTATGCTTACATCAATGTATTGGGCCATTGACATTCATGCCCAGGAACCTGAAGCTGTTGACTCTCTCTACCAACATCCTGTCGATGAAGACAGATTCGTGGATGTTCGGCTTTTACTTTCCTGGAGTCAACAATCAACTACTTGGTCTTGGAAGATTGTTGTTCTGGCACCATTCGATTAGGTAATCAATCTCCCTCCTGTACTCTGACTAATCGTTACCTGTTATTTGTCTGACAACAATGGTATCGTTGGTGAATTTAAAGATGGAGTAGGAGCTGTGTGTGGCTATATAGTCATGGGTATAGAGTAGAGAAAATGACTGAGGAAACAGCCGTGAGGTGCTCTAGTGTTGATGGTTATCGAGGAGGACGTGTTATAGCAATGTTCTCCAGATAGTAGTCCATACCTATTCGAATATAAATAGTTTGATAATACATGGCCTCGACTTAGACTTCAAAATTACCTGTTTTGGGATGGATTTACACTGAATAAAACTCGATGCTCATCCCCAGCTCTTACAGAGCAATTAAATGACAGCTGGTTGAAGATGAGTTACAGATGTGTACTTGGGACCCTCAGATATTCCAGGAACGATGAATGGCACCCGTTCCCAGCCAGCTGTTGAGCTTGATGTTAAGGAACACAAATTGACTAAACATTTTATCTGTAAATTGCAAACACATTACAAATAGCTGGCTGTTCTCCCCATGCACTTTAAGGAACATTATGAGGCAGTCCCTTTACGTCTGGATCAAGCAACTTGCTATTTGCTCTTTAGTGTGCACCTGACATCCCTGTCCATGCATTGTACCTGGCAGGTCAGAGATGCCCTAGTGGTGGGTTGCCAGCACATCTAATCTCCCACTTCACCACTGGACTTGCCACTGGACTTGCCAGCAGCAGATCACTGATCTACTGAAGAGAGAGATCCAAGTGCATGAATTAATTAATTCAATCACATACCCGCACTTTGACAACTTTCCATGAATTAGAAAATTAAGCCACCCTTTCTAATTAATTTCCAGTAATTTAGGATATTTCTAATCGATTGAATGAATTCATTTTTTTGTTATAATTAAGAAAAAATATTTAAACCCATATAAATTGTTTGCAAAGGTCACTGACTACAGGACTAAAGAAGGTCAAAACCTAAAAGCCATAAAGGCATTCCATGCTACCACCTCTGGATCAGGTATGGAGAGTCAAAGTCAAATCCAGAATATCCATCATCAAGCTATTAAGCACCACAATGATAGTTCAGGCAATTGACCACATCTAATTTAATCTGCTCCATTGCAACTTTATAGAAGGTGGCCAACAGATTGCTGAAATGTTTTAAACATCTTAGAGCCTGGCAAAAATTCTATCAACCCAGCATTTCTGCATAGATAAAACACAAAGTGCTGTGGCAACTCAGCAGATCAGGCAGCGTCAGTGGAGGCAAATGGACAGACAATGTCTCGGTTCGTTGTCTGTTCATTCCCATCATCGATGCTTCCTGACCCGTTGAGTTCCTCCAGAATGTTTTTGCTTTTCTCAAAATTCTAGCATCTGCAGTTTCTTGTGTCTCCATTTCTCGATAGGTGTCTTGATTTCTCATTGACTTAAACTCTTGATTGATTTGTTTGACCAACTCTTAAAGAAAGATCATCACATTTTGCAATGCAAAAATCTAATCACAGTAAAGAGATTCAACAGTGGTCTGCGTTTCGATAGTGCATCAGTGGATGCACCCCACGCTCTAATTCAGAAGGTTGTGGGATCCAGGTATTTGAGTGTAAAAGTCTCTGCCTACATTCTCATGCAGCACCAATTGGGTGCTCTGCGGTTGGAGGCACCATCTTTCAGTCAATAAAGAAAGACCACGTCAGACCTCTTGGGTGGATAGAAAAGATTCCATTTCATTGTTTTGAGGGGTGAGGATATTATGCTAGCTATCCTGGTGATTAAAAAAAATCCTGGAATCAATTAGACCAGTGTAGTTCCCACTCTGCCAATCCTTGAATTAAAAGAATATGTAATAATTTAAGAGTGGATTTGAAATACTGACAAACTGATGGATCTATTTAACAACAAATTCTTATGACATGACCATTTCACATATTTGCTTTGTTTATTGGTTTATAAAGGCAATTTGAAATAGAAAATAAGAATACATTATAATAGAGAATTGCAGATTGTCATAGAGCTCCAGTAGAATGACTTTTATTTATTAGCAGAGGGAGAACTGAGAACCCTTTCCAATTTCTCTTGAGTGAGAGCAGATTTAGAGCAGTTTCTAGAATGAAGCACGGGGGAGCTGTTAATTTGGAAAGTGCTGCAAATAACATGATGAACTTTTCACAAATCTGTTTTCATGGTAAACCACAGGTGCTAGACATCTGTGGATTTTGGCTGGAAAAATAGTTTGATATCTTACATCAGTTAGGTTGGTGGGCAGTTCTCAGTTCTCTTGTTTCCACTTCCTTTCATTTAAAAGTTTCCCTAAATATGCACATTTGCTGCATTTATTGTCAATTTTTAAAAAGCATAATGTGAAACATGCACAGAATACTTTGTCCCAAGGGGTTAGTCAGATCTACTCCATTTTGAGGTCTTGCTCCTCTCATCTCTGATCTTTTGCCAAGTTGTCCAGCAAGGTTAATCTTGGCTATTCTTCTTCAACTCTGAAAGTTTTACCCATTTTGCTAATTGTTGCTATAAAAAGCATACAGATCCAGCAATTACCCATTTTAACCGGGGCATCAAGCTTTCTTTGTGTTGTGAAGCTTGAAGCCACCTGCTAGAGGCATTGACTGCTTAATACTTCTTTCCTTGTGATGGAAGGGAGCCAACAAATTATGTTTTCCTGCAAAAATAAGTTATTGTTCTTTCTATGTGATTGCAAAACTTTAAGGGCCAAGCCCTACCTTTTTCGGAGCAAAACCTTTATGGGTCAAATTAAACTAATTATCAGTGAACAAATTACAAGCCTTGAGCAATGTTAGGAATCTACAATCTATGCTGGGAGTAATAATACTCAAACCTGATGGTAGAAACAGGGGCATTTCAGGGATAAAAGATTGAAGGGAGTATGAGATTTATCAGGCTCTGGATTGGAGAACGTCGAGATTATTTTCTTTTGTTCATTCATCGTGGGAGGGAGGAACTGAAGGGAATCCACATTAGTCAGGAAATGGTGTTAGGTAAACTGTTGGGACTGAAGACAGATAAATCCCCAGGGCCTGATGGTCTGCATCCTAGAGTACTCAAGGAGGTGGCCCTAGAAATCATGGATGCATTGGTGAACATTTTCCAATGTTCTCTCGACTCTGGATCAGTTCCTGTGGACTGGAGGGTAGCCAATGTAACCCCACTTTTTAAGAAAGGAGGGAGAGAGAAAACGGGGAAAAATAGACCAGTTAGCCTGACATCGGTAGTGGGGAAGATGCTTGCGTCGATTGTTAAAGATATTATAGCAGCGCATCTGAAAAGCAGTGACAGGATCGGTCAAAGTCAGCATGGATTTATGAAGGGGAAATCATACTTGACTAATCTTCTGGAATTTTTTGAGGATGTAACAAGTAGAATGGATAAGGGAGAGTCAGTGGATGTGGTGTATCTGGACTTTCAAAAAGCCTTTGACAAAGTCCCACACAAGAGATTAGTGCGCAAGACTAGAGCACATGGTATTGGGGGTAGGGTACTGACATAGATAGAGAACTGGTTGGCAGACAGGAAGCAAAGAGTAGGAATGAACAGGTCCTTTTCAGAATGGCAGGAGTGACTGGTAGGGTGCCGCAAGGCTCGGTGCTGGGACCCCAATTATTTACTATATATATTAACGATTTAGATGAGGGAATTAATTGTGACATCTCCAAGTTTGTGAATGACACAAAGCTGGGTGACAGTGTGAGCTGCAATGAAGATGCTATGAGGCTGCAGGGTGACTTGGATAGGTTGGGTGAGTGGGCAGATGCATGGCAGATGCAGTATAATGTGGATAAATGTGAGGTTATGCACTTTGGTGGCAAGAACAGGAAGGCAGATTATTATCTGAATGGTGTCAAATTAAGAAAAGGGGAGATGCAACGAGACCTGGGTGTGCTTGTACATCAGTCACTGAAAGTAAGCATGCAAGTACAGCAGGCAGTGAAGAAAGCTAATGGCATGTTGGCCTTCAAAATGAGAGGATTTGAGTTTAGGAGCAAGGAGGTCCGACTGCAGTTGTCCAGGGCGCTGGTGAGACCGCACCTGGGGTATTGTGTGCAGTTTTGGTCTCCTAATTTGAGGAAGGACATTATTGCTGTTGAGGGAGTGCAGTGTAGGTTCACCAGGTTAATTCCCGGATGGCAGGACTGACATATGATGAAAGAATGGGTCGACGGGGCTTGTATTCACTGGAATTTAGGATGAGAGGGGACCAAAGGGTTTCAAAGGTTTCAAGTCTTTTATCGTCACGTGTACCAATTAAGGTACAATGATATGCGAATTACCATACAGCCATATGAAAAAAAATCAACAAGACACACAACTACATAAAGGTTAATATAAACATCCACCACAGCGGATTCCCCACACACCTCATTGTGATGGAAGGTAATAAAGTCCAACTTCGTCCTCTTTATTCTCCTGCGGTCGGGGTAGTCGAACCATAGGTTGGGACGATCAAAGCTCCCGTAGCCTGTGATCGAAGTTCCCGCATCGGGGCGATTGAAGTACCCGTGTCGGGGCAGTCGAAGCTCCCGCGGCTCGGAGCTCCCAAAGTCGGTCTCTAACCAGAGACCGCGAGCTCCACAATGTTAAAGTTCACAGGCTCCCGCGGTTGGAACTCCAAGGTCGATCCATGGCAAAGGGATTGCGAGCTCCATGATATTAAAGTCCTGCAGGCTCTCGCAGTTGGAGCTCCCGAAGTCGGTCTCCAGCAAAGGTTGCCAACTCGTCGGTGTTAGGCCGCAGTGCGGACGTGGATGTGATACCGAAAAAATAATAATTGCATCTCGGTCGAGGTAAGGGATTAGGAAAAGTTTCCCCCAACACTCCCCCTCCATCCCTCTTGTCCCCACATAAAACAAGCTAAAGAACACTAAAAACATACAGTTAACACCTACTATTAAAACAACAAAGAAGGAAGGGACAGACAGACCGTTGGCAAGGCAGACATTGCTGGCGCCACCCAGATAAAATTATAGAAACATTTAAAATTCTTAAAGGAATCGACAGGCTAGATGCAGGAACAATGTTCCCATGTCGGGGGAGTCTCGAACCAGGTGTCACAGGTTAGGGGTAGGCCTTTTAAGACTGAAATGAGGAAAAACCTCTTCACCCAGAGAGTTGTGAATCCGTGGAATTCTATACCACAGAAGGCAGTGGAGGCCAATTCACTGGATGTTTTCAAGAAATTTAGCTCTTAGGAGTAAAGGAATCAAGGGATATGAGGAAAAAGCAGGAATGGGGTACTGATTTTAGATGATCAGCCATGATCACATTGAATGGCAGTGCTGGCTCGAAGGGTCGAATGGCCTACTCCTGCATCTATTTTTCTATGTTTCTATATTGCGAGCGTCACTCACAAAAAAGGTATTTCGAGACTGAAGTCCCCGGCTGTGATGAACACGTCTTGATTCATTTTGTTTTAGGGATATTGGTAGCATTGTATAGTACATTCAGTGCAAGCTCCGCACTGAATGTACTATGGGGTGAGATGTAGACAGAAATCAGAATACTCGCAGCAGATAATAGGGACTGCACTTCACCATAAGGGAAAATTGCAGTGCTTCCTTTCAAAAAAACAAGAAAGGGATGGAATAAGGGTGGCAAAATTGTAGGTTAAACCTTTCCAGAAATTATGCAGCAAATTAAATGGAAATTACAGGAAAATCATGGTTAAATTTATTAAGATCCTTATGACTGCATGCAGTGCTTCTCTAAGCAGCTATATTTCTTATCAACTTTTACCACATTTCAGCTTTTCCCCCATGAACAATTGTTTTCTCCACATTTCCAATTATTTTTTTTCCTGTGGCTGGTTCTTTAATCAGTGATTAAGTATATGTCAGTGTTCCCCAAAAGACTCCAAATACCTCATTAACAATCCTTTAAATGCATATTACACATTAGATTTATTGACTGGGTTTTTATGTAAGTCAATGACATTTAAACTTTTTTTTAGACTTGATGGCCCTAACCTCAGCGAAAAGAAACTTGGATTTGTTACTGCTCCCCAACTCCTGGAGCTGAATTTGGACGGCATTAGTTAAGGTGTGGTCCTGGCCTGCCATTCACCTCACCGGAGACCTCTGAACTATCTTTAATCAGACTTTATCGGACTTCAATGGTATATCTTTGCACTAAATGCTGTACCCTTTATCCTTTGTCTATGCACCCTGGACAGCTTGATTACATTCATTCAAAGTTTTTTCTTTGACTGGCTAGCATAAAAACAAAAGCTGTTCACTGTATCTCAGTACACGTGACAATAATGAACTAAACCAAACTAAACTACTTCGACCATCTTTAGTAGGTGTAAATTCCCATGATATAGCTGACCAATTTTCTTTCCAGCATGAAATCAGCAGTGTTCACTGATAATTGTACGACTTTCAGATTCCATGTACAATTCCTCAGCAAACAGAGCAGTCTATGCCTGTGTGCAGCAAGATCTAGACAACATTCAAGCATGAATTGACAAGCGATCAATAACATTCTTGCCGGGCAAATGACAGGTAATGATCATACATAAAAATTGCCTGTCTCGCCATCTCCTCTTGCATTCAAGGGCATTACCTTCACAAACGTTCCCGTTAACAATATCCTGGAGGGATCAATATCCAGCAACTCCACTGGACCAGCCACATAAATATTAGAAGATAGGCAAAATGACTGGAAAAGCAGGCCACAGGCTGGGTAGCCGGTGGCAAACGACACATCCTGCCTCCCTTCAATGCTTCTTCCACCTACAAGGAACTATTCAGCAGTGTGAAGGAAGCTGTTCCACTTGGCCATCTGAATACTGTTCTAACCCTACTCAAGAACTCCAAACCATTTGGTAACCAATGGAATGACATCCCGGCCACTGGCACACAGGTGCTGCAATGCAGGACAGCAGCTGCTACATCTCACTGTCTGTAACCTCTACCTGCAAGTGTGACAAGGGAGTAGGTAGCACCACCATCTGCTTGTTCCCCGATGAATCACACTGTATTGATCTGGAAATACAAGCAGTACTTCATCAACACTAGGAAAAATCCCAGAAAATCCCGTTGAACAGAGTGACCAAAATATCTTTAGGAAAATAACTGCAGATGCTGGTTCAAATTGAAGGTAGACACAAAATGCTGGAGTAACTCAGCGGTTCAGGCAGCATCTCAGGAGAGAAGGAATGGGTGACGTTTCGGGTCGAGACCCTTCTTCAGACTGATGTCAGGGGAGGGGTCGGGGCAAAGATAGGATATAGCAGGAGACAGAAAGACAGTGGGAGAACTGGGAAGGGGGAGGGGGAAGAGAGGGACAGAGGAACTATCTGAAGTTGGAGAAGTCAATGTTCATACCGCTCGGGTGTAAACTGCCCAAGAGAAATATGAGATGTTGTTCTTCCAATTTGCGCTGGGCCTCACTATGACAGTGGAGGAGGCCCATGACAGAAAGGTCAGACTGGGAGTGGGAGGGGGAGTTGAAGTGCTTAGCCACCGGGAGATCAGGTTGGTTAAGGCAGACTGAGCGAAGGTGTTGAGCGAAACGATCGCCGAGCCTGCGTTTGGTCTCGCCAGTGTAGAAAAGTTGACATCTGGAACAGCGGATACAATAGATGAGGTTGGAGGAGGTGCAGGTGAACCTCTGCCTCACCTGGAAAGACAGTTTGAGTCCTTGGATGGAGTCGAGGGGGGAGGTAAAGGGTTGCATCTCCTGCGGTTGCAGGGGAATGTACCTGGGGAGGGGGAGGGGGTGGTTTGGGTGGGAAGGGACGAGTGGACCAGTGAGTTATGGAGGGAACGGTTTCTGTGCAAAGCAGAAAAGGGTGGAGATGTATGTGGCCAGTTGTTGGGTCCAGTTGGAGGTGACATAAATGTTGGAAGATAATTTGTTGATGGGGTGATGCGGCTGATGGGGTGGAAGGTGAGGACCAGGGGGACTCTATCCTTGTTACGAATGGGGAGAGGGGAGCTGCGGGATATAGAGGAGACCCTAGTGAGAGCCTCATCTATAATGGAAGAGGGGAACCATCGTTTCCTAAAGAACAAGGATATCCCTGATGCCCGAGTATGAAACACCTCGTCCTGGACACAGATATGGCATCTACCAAAATATCTGGACCAACAAACCAGTAATTATTCCATTCCCAAGAGATGCAGGTTTGTAGATTAATTGGCTTCTATATTTTGTCCCTAGTGTGTAGGATAGAACTAGTATTTAGGTGTTGGCACGGATTCAGTGGGCCGAAGGGCCTGTTTCCATGTTGCATCTCTAACCAAACTAAACTATGGCTCATCATCACCTTCTCAAGGACAATGAGCGATTGGCATTTAATTCTAGCCTTGTTAGTATTATTCATATCCTTTGAATACTTTTAAAAAAATCTCTTTTGCGTATGTTTCGGTTAGTCTGGCATGTAATTTACTGGCATGAAATACCACGTTGAAAGCAATTGCTTCTGGATATGTGGTTTGGTAAAGCTTCCTTTGGGAATTCCGTGTGACATTCAGCAGATTTCAATGCTTCTTTCAGACAAGAGTTCATTAAAAGCATTCCCCCTGGATACAGCATGATTCCTGGAATGACATTTGGACAAAGGGAAGTAAAGTATGATGGAAGAGAGAGGAGTTGGAGAAGGACTCCCAGGCCAGGATGTTCGGAGAACAATTCTCCTATTTAAATATTGCAGGTAGTAGTGCCTGAAATAGAACTTAGAACATTGAAAAGTACAGCACAGGAACCAGCACTTCAGTCCACAATACCTGTGCCGAACATGATGCAAAGATAAACAAACCTCATCTGCCTGCACATGATCCTTTGTCCTCCATTCCCTGCATATCTACAAGCTTCTTAAACACCACTATCTCTTCCACCACTATCCCAGCAGTGTGTGTTCCAAGTCCTCCACCCCCCCCCCCCCCCCCCCCCCCCCCATCACTGGGGCGGCACAGTGGCACAGCGGAGGAGACCCGGGTTCAATCTCGACCACGGGTGCTGTCTGTACGGAGTTTGTACGTTCTCCCCGTGACCGCGTGGGTTTTCTCCAAGATCTTCGGTTTCCTCCCACACTCTAAAGACGTATAGGTTTGTAGGTTAATTGGATTGGTACAAGTGTAAATTGTCCCTGGTGCATGTAGGATAGTGTTAATGTGCGGTGATTGCTGGTCGGTGCGGACTCGGTGGGCCGAAGGGCCTGTTTCCGCGCTGTATCTCTAAACTAAACTAAACTAAACCACTCACTGTAAAAACTTGCCCTGCACATCTCCTTTAAACTTTGTCTCTTTCATTTTAAACCTATGACCTCTCGACTGACATTTTCATCCCTGGGACAACGGTTCCAACTGTCCACGCTATCTATGCCAATCATAATATTATATACTTCTTTCAGGTCTCCCCTCAACCTCTGTTGCTCGAGAGAATACAATCCAAGCCTGTCCAACCTCTTCTTATAGCTAATGACCACTGATTAACCATTCACACTAGTTTGATGTTACACACTAGGGGCAATTTATCTACCAACCCAAATGTCTTTGCAATGTGGGAGGAAACTAGAGCCCCGAGAGGAAACCCACACGGTCACTGGGAGAATTTGCAAACTCCACACAGACAACACCCGGGTCTCCGGTGTTGTGTGGCAGCAGCCCTACCAGCTGCACCATGGGCCTTATGGCCTACAATCACCATCCCATTGACATACACTAAAAATATAAATGTTCAATGTTGTTAATTAAAAACGAATCATGTCTTTTCCAAATGCTTGAAAACTGAGACCAGAAAGACTGAGCACGTTGATTCTTTGCCTAAACTGAAAAGATTATTTTTCATAGAGACAATTAATTATTGCTCATTTGTGGTATATTGATGGACTCAACTGCAGGCTAAAACAGATTTTTTTCTTTGAAGGTTGTGAATATTTGAAACCCCAGCCCAATGCTTTGTGTCAGTGCAGTGCATTGTCAGTGCAGTGCCTACTCAGATTTGGAGCAAGAGATTGAGTTCAGTCTGAAATAATACAACAAATGATATCCACTGATACAAACCAATTGGCCTTTGTTTGAAGGCACCTTACATGTTTCATTGGCACAAGAAAATGCCTCCAATTTGCTGGGCAGAAAACAAACTGCTAGGGTTTCAAATATTCACAACCTTCAAAGAAAAAAATCTGTTTTAGCCTGCAGTTGAGTCCATCACAAATGAACAAAATAGCCTCCCAGCTTTTCCCTGTCAAGCTTCCTTAGGACTTTATACATTTCAATGGGAACATCGCTTATTCTTCAAAATTACAAAGCCTAATCTGCTCAATCTTTCACCGGAAGACAAACCCCATGTACCATGGTTGACTCCCAGACAAATTTATGTGTCATCAATAAGGAGATCAAAATTCTGGGCCATTATCCAGGTGCGATCTCATCAAACCATTGCATACTGCCACAATACTTCTCTATTCCTGTACTCCAGACTTTTAGAGTTCTCTTCACACTTACTTTCCCACCTATCTTTGCAGCATCAGGAAATCTGGATGGATTACTTCATCTAAATTTTAATGTATACTAGATGGGCATGGACCCGTTGGGTCCAAACCTCTCCTGCAGACGCAACAACCCCCGTTGGGTCCAAACCTCTCCTGTGGGCCTGGCAACCCTCCCCTGACTGATGACCTGTGGACCCGTTACCCCCCGGGGCCATGGGTGGGGGAGAGGAAAGGGGAGAGGGAGCCATTCACCCTGGTCCCAGGCCGCCATTGCGTCGGCCAGAGTGAGCCGTGGACCCGTTGGGTGGAAACCTCTCCTGCAGCAGCAGCTCGACGGCAACGACCATCGTCTTTGGCCCTCTGCCGCCACGCTGCACAACGGGAGGAAGGCCAGACGAGGGGCACGTCGGGACAGGCGCCAGTCCTCCCGGTGGGGGGGGGGAGGAAGCGCATTTATTAAAGTTTATTAAGTTAATTGTTTTTAAAATGTAACAAAGCTTGATCAATTGAGACCACAGGGGAATGGTGAGTAGGGTAGACCTAAAATGGTTGCGCTATCGTGTACCGTTTTGGCTGGATTTCGGGAACAATCTATTCACAAACCCACAAACAAATATATCCACAAACAGACGAGATGAGAGTTTTAGTAATATACTAGACCAAGTTGGGCCCGTCCTCGTAGGGTTTCCATTGTAACCTGGGGAAATCGCGTTTTTTCCCTTTAAAATAAAGTGTCTGTTCAAAAAAATATAAATTAATCTCCCACCCCCACACCCTCTCTCCTCTCCAAGCCTCCCCCTCCTCCCCTCCCTCCTCTCCACCTCATCCTCCCCTTTCACTCTCACTGTCCCCTTCCCCCACCCACCTTCTCCCTCGTTCCCTCCCCCCACTGTTCCCTGACCCCTACAGTTCATTCCCCCACCCCCTCTTCCCCAAACCACCCCCACTGACACCCTCCCCTGTCCCACTCTCCCCCTCCCCCCATTCTCTCCTCACCCACCCCCCCCCCCTTTCCACCACTCTCTCCTCCCCCACCCTCACCCCCCTCCCACCCCCACCCTTCCCTCCACCCACTCGCCCCCCACGTCCACTCCCCTCCGTGGAGACATTGGCTGCGAAAGGCACTTACCGAGCGTGCAGGGAGGAGGAGGGAGCTCCGGACTACTCGAGTCGGGCAGCGGAGGTCGGACTACTCGATAGCTGGGTGCTTAGCATCCCACTAGTCACAGCTTACCCAACCTAATAATGGCAAATGTATTGGTAGTTAACTAATCCTATCCTCAAACCCAGGACGTCTTATCTTGTGTGGAAACCAATTTTTTGTGCATCAATTTATCACAAACATTTTTGCAAATCCAAACCCATTGCTTCTCCTATCCTACTCAATATATCCTCAAATAGCTTTAAATTCGTGAACAAATGATTTCTCTTTCATAAAACCAAGTTGATTTTGCTGAAGCATATTATAGTTTATTGAGATGGAACTTCCCAGACAATTATTGTAACAGTATTAATTTTGCATCAAAAGCCTTGTGGGGAAGAAAGTTCCAAGCTTCTACAAGCCCTTACTTGTACCCCATAATGGCAGCCCTGAATCGTTTTTGTTGGCAGATTGGTACCTCATCCATAACTGAAAATATTCAATGCTCATACCACAGAAGTTGCAGTATATGCAACCCATAAACAGTACGACAATTACTTGCCCAGGCTATTCCAACAGCATTTCCCAAACCCATAAGCTCTATCTCCAAGAAATACAAGAGCAGTACATGTATGGTAGAACTATCTCTTCAGGATACTCTACAGGTTGCACACCATTCCTACTTGGAAATAAATCACCCATCCTTCATTGGTACTGGGTTTAAGTCCTGGAACGCCCTCACTAGAAACATCAGACTGCTCAGCCTCTACTTCCTTAGAAGGCTTAAGAAATTTGGCATGCCCCCAACAACTCACACCAACGTCGACACATACACTGTAGAAAGCACTTTATCGGGATGCATCACAGCTTGATTTGGGAACAGCTCCATCCAAGACCACAAGAAATTACAGAGAAATGTGGATACAGCCAGACGATCATACGAGCCAACCTCCCTTCCATTGGCTCCATTTGTACCTCACACTGCCTCGACAAGGCCACCAGCATAATCAGGGATGAGTTGCACCCTGGCCACTCCCTCTTTTCCCCTCTCCCATCGGCCAAAAGGTACAGAAGTGTGAAAACATGCACCTCCAGATTCAGGGACAGCTTCTTTCCAGCCGGTATAAAGCCACTGAACCATCCGACCATGACTAGACAGCAGTCCTGGACTACTATCTACTTCAGTAGAGACCCGCAGACTATCTTTAATCAGAATTTACTGGCTTTTTCTTGCACTAAACATTATTTACGTTATTCCCTTAATCAAGTATCTGTACACTGTGAATAGCCCAATTGTAATCATTTATTGTCTTTCCACTGACTGGTTAGCATGCAACAAAAGCTTCTCACAGTACCTCGGTACACGTGACAATAAACTAAACCGAGAAGGACTGCAGTGCTTCAAAATGGTGGCTTGTCACAATCCTTTCAAGGGTAATTAGGGATGGCCAATAAATGCTTGCCTTGCCCAGATCCTGAAAAATGAATAAAATGAAATGCGGTTTGTACCATCTTTTACAAAGGTTATTGTGTTTGCTTGGACCATGGTAATGTCTTCTGCACAATTGTGCACATCAAACGCATGTAATATGAAGTGCTGTGAACTACTCTGCACCATTAGAAGGATGAGGGGGGATCTTATTGAAACATATAAGATAATTAGGGGATTGGACACATTAGAGGCAGGAAACATGTTCCCAATGTTGGGGGAGTCCAGAACAAGGGGCCACAGTTTAAGAATAAGGGGTAGGCCATTTAGAACGGAGATGAGGAAGAACTTTTTCAGTCAGAGAGTGGTGAAGGTGTGGAATTCTCTGCCTCAGAAGGCAGTGAAGGCCAGTTCGTTGGATGCTTTCAAGAGAGAGCTGGATAGAGCTCTTAAGGATAGCGGAGTGAGGGGGTATGGGGAGAAGGCAGGAACGGGGTACTGATTGAGAGTGATCAGCCATGATCGCATTGAATGGCGGTGCTGGCTCGAAGGGCTGAATGGCCTACTCCTGCACCTATTGTCTATTGTCTATTGTCTATCTCCTCATTGCATATCATAGTCCAATGTGGCAATGTGGTGGTGCTGGATGTGCTTCACATTAAAACTGATGTCACTGCTTGTGCCCTAGATCCTTCATGCTTAGTCACCATGCATCTGAACTTTCCACTCATAAGCTCATTGGATTCAAACCAGCAACAGCTATTGGAGTTCCAAGTTTGCCTTCTGCCCACCCAGCTGAAGAGAGGTGAAAATCCAGCTATCCTGTTCCCAATTGTCTTGCGGCTCGGCTTCCTGGAAGGAGTCCATACATGACATTATGAATGAGGGTCCTTGAGTTTAGCAATGATTTCCTGACAATATCCATTATGTGGAATTTGGCATGAAGATTTCGTATTTTTATGAGGTTCTATATTGTTAGCAGTGTTTCTGGTTTGGCATCATAGTGAGCAGTGATAAAATAAACAAAAATAATGAGCCTATTCATTTTTTGGCAATGGGTTCACATAATAACCTCATAATATGGTCCCAATTATTCAAAGGCATTAGGAAAGCATTGGTCTATAATTATCAGACTAAAAATGTTAACTAAACCACAAATAATTATAAACGATAATTCAGATGTAGTCGTATCAGGGTTGACATGAGCTTCTGAAGCTTTTCAATCTAAACTAGCTCACGTTAATATTAATTAGAATCAAGAGGCCATGTACAGCATGTTCCATTGCAGCAAGAGCCTTATTGTACAGGGATTACGTTTTTTAGAAAGCTGACACTGGCCTCAGAACGTTGAAGGCTGCTCACCGAAGGAAGCCTAAATGCAGGCTTTGAGTTTGAAGATCCCAAACGGAACGACACACCTGAAGGAGAATTCTCTGGACATCAATGTTACTTCCTGTATTTTTAAGTCCTAGAAAAGATGTTGACTGCCGAAATAAAGTGATGCTTGTGTTTATGTCCCAGGTGATGTTCAGTACTAAGTAAAATTTCATCAATAGTTACTGACAAGACATCACACATGGCCCATTCCAGGCAACGCATAAAAAATCTGATTTTCAACAGTGCAGCTAACTCATAGCAGCGGGATTTTTGGAAAGGAAGAAATTCAGGCTTTGTATCCAGTTCAGGATCAGGTGTTTCACCCGAAATGTTAGCACTACTTATATTAACACTTCTCAAAAGTGTTTATACAATGAAAGGGATTATGGCATTTTCTTCCTCGTCTACTAAAGGTTACAAATAGCATGGAAAAGTATTGCTGTGAATCTATTGCAGGAAGGACACTTTTGTAGTACAGCACCACCAAACCAAGAGCCATATCCAGAGAGATAATAACAGTACCTGGCATTTTGCTGCAAGGGACTATCTTGTCTATCAAGGTGAGGAGGAGGAGGATTACAAGTTAGAAGAGTGTTGCGGCAAAAGCAACATTAAAATGAACAAGGCAGAAAGAGTAATGCTAAAAGGGTGGGAATAGAATGTAAAATATGTTTCACTATTTCCATCAAGCCTCTTTTCTTTTACAGCGAGGTCTCAAAGATTGCTGTTTTTGTTCTGTTAAGATTAACAGGATCAATGAGTTCTTTTTTTATTTTTTCTTCTCACCTGATGAGAAAGAACTGCAAATGGACTTTTGTCAGTCCTTTTCATAGCATTCTAATATTTAACATCCTCCAAGTGCAGCTTCACAAAACCTTCTTACTTCTCGGCTTTGTGCAGCCCTTCCTAATGCGTAGCAAATTATTCTCACTGAAATCATTTATTCATTCTATCAGTAACCATGCAGTGAAAAACTCCATAGACGCTTGTTCTCATTCACCCTCTAGGGCATAGATGTCAGCAGGTAGGAGAATAAAGGATTACTAAATGGAAAGATACTGGCTATGGGAAATGGAAAGTCCATTGAACAGAAATAAAAACAGAAAAATTGCTGGAAATGCCCACGACATCAGGGGGCATCTGTAGAAAAAGAAACAGATAATGTTTTTGATCAAAAACACATCCAGTTTTCTATTCGGAACTTGTGCTGCCTGATATAATGACTCCTGGATTTCACAATATGTGTGGGGAAAATGCAACAGCAAGAAGGACTCATTAGTCACAGCCAGTCCTAAATATTGTATCAATGAACAGGCTTGTGCTTGGGATCCTGCAACCAGAAACAATCTTTCTTTCTTAAGAAAGACACAAAAAGCTTAAGTAACTCAGGCAGGCAGCATCTCTGGAAAGAAGGAATGGGTGACATTTAGGGTTAAGATATTTTTGTAAGCCAAGAGGTCTCTTCAAGACTCCAAAGAAAACACATAGCCTGCCATTCCCGAGAATCCCATCACATCTTTTTCCTTCCAGACACTGATTTCAGTACAACCCCCCTCAACGCCCCACCCAACCACACTTTTGATCGGGTAGTTCATATGGGTCGCCATGTTCAAGCTGTGGCTTCCCAACACTTCCAGCCTACCGCCAGCATGTCATTGAAGCCTAGTTCAAGCAGGCCCAAGTTATTTCATAAGAGGCAAAATTAAAAATGAATTGACTCACTGCACACCATTCCCATCTCATCCATATCCTTCCCTCCCCCCCCCCCCCCAATTAGTCAGAGTTTAGGTTCCCTACTTTATTAATCCTCTTCCAGAATTTCTACTATGAGCTGTAAACAAACCAACTGCCTAGCAGAAGAAGTAGTGAGAGAAGTAGTAGTCTGAAGGAGGGTCTCAACTTGAAACATCACCTATTCCTTCTCGCCAGAGATGATATCTGACCCGCTGAGTTACTCCAGCTTTTGTGTCTATCTTCAGTTTAAACCAGCATCTCCAGTTCCCTCCTACACAACAGCCTAGTAATGGCTATCCCAACCAGCAGGAAATGTAAGAAATAAAAAAGTGTAGAACTAGAAGTGCCCCCATTCATTAGGATTATGACCAATTTAACCTCAACACTGTCTTCCTGCACTAACCCCATTTCCTTTGGTTCCATTAATATTTAAAAATCAATCAATCTGCCTTGAATATATTTGGAACTGAGCCTGTACTGGTCGTTTGAGTAATGAATTCTAAATGTTCATGACTGTTTGGGTGAAGACATTTTTTCCTCATCTTTGTCCTGAATAATCATTGCCATATGTTGAGATTGTGACCCTGGATCTCAACACTAATTGTGGGGAAACATTAGAACCTCACCTACCATCAGTAGAATGAGCCACACTTAATAACAGATGCTGCTGTGAAAGTCACATGGCAGTTCATCTATAATCTAATGATACAACCTTTCAATGACAAAGCATTTATTAAAATATGTGGAGATTATTTGCAAATTTGTTAAAATTTCCCCTACTTATATTATGAGGCACATTTAAAAAAAGGCACTGTCATTGTAGTCTGTATCATTTTCAGCTTTTTCTTTTATCATTGTGTGCATTATTAATCTAACAACATTTCAAGTCAACACTCTGTACTTTGGACAAAGCACTTTCTTGGTTGCAGCTAACTGAGAATTCTTATCTGCAAAGAGATGGCAAATGTATGTCATCTTCATTGTATTTCATATTTCTACATGTCTTTTCAGCTGGATATTTGTTAACAAGTGGCTCTAAAAGCTCAGAAAATGATTGAAATCAATCTGAGTGCCGAAACATCATTGGTTTGGGAAACAAGCCGATTACTGTGCAAAAGACTCTCAATTCAGCAATGGATGATTATTTAACCAAAGGGGTTTTATTGCAGCCTTGAAATGAAATATCAACAGATAGAAACATTCAGGCAGATGTTTTGAAGGTCACTGGCCTAGAACAGGCTGGCAAAGTAATCTGCACATGAAGCATGAATACAATGTTTAGTTTCATTTGTTGGCTTTATCAATATCAGGAAATCCGCTCAAGGTAGAAATTACAAGGGAGATCACTTACTGGTTAGTGTCTCATTGCATCAGAAGGTTTGAATTTCCAAATCAATTCATTTACCATTGCGCTATTTTCCAATTATATTGCAGAAGCATGTGAATAACTGGAAGTAAAAGCGCAGATGTCTTCCTTATGTGTGCATTTGGATTGGCTTTCTCACCACTTGGCATGCTACAAATATCTAACAAAATCTGGATGCTAACTGACTACAAATGCGTAGATGAAAAGGTCCAGGTAGATTTTGCAAAGATTTTCGAATATTACATAAGATCTGCAGAATTAAGTGCTCCTAATGTCATATGTTCTGTGCATGTTTGTCGTTTGTATGTGCGAGTGTGTTCTTGCGTGAGCACACACACTCGTGTGTCCTCGAGAATGTGTGAAAATGCCCAATTTTTATTTGTAAAATAACTACACGCTGCTAGCAAATATCTGGTTCTCCTGTGCATAATTGAGATATATTTTATTAGCTATTCTAAACATTATTAATTTTGTTCTGTGGTCCCTATTACTCAAATATTAAATAAAGTAAAAGGTCAGGCAGCATGTCTAACCCTAACCCAATTAAGGACTTAAATTACAATTCCATACTTTACAACCTAGCAATAATGGCCCTGTTAAGAGAATGGTCAACCGTATCCTCGCCTGAGCCGCGGGTCGGCTCATCTCTGACTTCCACGTCTCCATGTTGACACGATAAAGTTAAGGATGCACTGGAGGTTGATGGTACCCATTCTGCTCTTCCACTCCACTGATGGACTCACATCTGACCCTCAAGGCAGGGCAATAACATGCAAAGGATTGGCGCCAACTGCACTTGCATCCAACTCCTGAATTTTAGCTGATATAAGTAACATAGCCCCTCTAGAGTCCCCAACCTTGCGAAAGAGAGTAAGTACAACTAATTGCTTTGCTTCTTTTCCTTTATTTTAATTCATTTTAATATTTTTAGTAAATTATGATATTTTTAATTAAATATACACATTTATACACACAATTAAGTGTACACATTAAATATGCCTGCCCAGTCTCTTCCGACAGCTCTGGTTGTCATGTCCTGGCAATATTCTCGTAAATCTTCTCTGCACTCTTTCCAGCTTAATGACATTTTTCCTACAGCAGGGTGGCCAAAACTGAACATTAAATTTCAGGTGTGGCCCACCAACGTCTTGTATAAATGTAACATAAAGCCCCAACTTCTACACTCATTTCCCTGACTGATGAAGGCCAACGTGCTGAAAACCTTCACCATCGTATCTATCTGTAATGCCATTTTCAGGGAACTATATACCTGCACTCCTATATCCCTCTGCTTTACAACACTTCCCGCCCACTGTGAAGGTCCTGCCCTAGTTCAATTTCTCAAAATGCAACACCTCGCACTTATCTGAATTAGACTCCATTGGCATTCCTAGGCCCAAGTGCCCAGCTTAGTTTAATTTAAATTTTAGTTTAGAGACTCCACGCTGACCAGCGATCCATGCACATTAATACAAGCCTACACGCACAAGGCACAATTTATATTTATACCAAGTATACAAACCCAAGCGAATTAACCTACATACCTGTATGTCTTTGGAGTTTGGGAGAAAACCAAAGATCTCGGAGAAAACCCACACTGTCACGGGATTCCGAACAAATTCCGAAAACAGACAGCACCCGTAGTCTGGATCAAGCCTGTGTCTCTGGCGCTGCAAGCACTGTAAGGCAGCAACTCTACCACTGCGCTGCACTACCCCCCTTAAAGATGATCAAGATCCTGGTATAATATTTGATAATCAATTTAATTGTCTATGATACCACTATACGGTTAGAGTTTCTCCCTCACAACGCAGGAGACCTACTTTCAATCCTGACTACGGGTGCTGACTGTGTGGAGTTTGTACATTCTCTCTTTGACTTGGTGTGCTTTCTCTGGGTGTAGTGGTTTTCTCCCACATCCCAAAGACATGCAGGTTTGTAGGTTTATTGGCTTCTGTAATTTGTTCCTAGTGTGCAGGATAGAACTGGTGTTGGGGTGATTGTTGGTCAGTATGGACCCGGTGGACTGAAGGGCCTGTTTCCGTGCTGCATCTCTAAACTAAACGAAATGAAACTATTTTAGGGTCACCTACAAACTTACAAATCATTGATATGGATGACAAACAGCAATGGTCCCAGCCCCAATGCTTAAGGCACACCACTAGTCACAGGCCTCCAGTCTGAAAAGCAACCTCCCACCACTACGTTTCCCACCATGAAGCCAATTCTGTATCCAGTTAGCTAGCTCTCCCTGGATCTCATGGAACCCAATCTTCAGGAGCAGCCTGCAATGCAGAACCTTTTCAATGACCTTGCTGAAGTCAATATAAACTATGTCTTCAACACTGCCCTCATCAGCTTGCAAGGTTACTTCTTCAAAATCTCAAACAAATTTGTGAGACACTATCTCCCATGTACAAAAATAATGCTGACTATCCCCAGTCAACCCATTTCTTTTCATTCAACCCATCTTTCCATAAGTGGCTGAACAATGCGAATGGGACTGATAGAAATGCTTTGAGACTTGGCAATAACTTGATTGGGCAAACAGCCTCCTATGTTGTAAAAAAAGGAAATAAAATGAGAGAGTGATGATCTGATGCAGAGGTAAAGGTATTACCAAACGTTGCCAACCAAGATTTCTTATGGTCAACCACACACATGAAGTTAGTTTATACATAACCCCATTGTATGCATGCACTGTATTATTGGACAGGTTGTTGCTGTGTCTGTAATTTGTAAGAGCAACTGTTGTTAAAAAATTACAAAATTGTACCAAAGGCTGGGCGGTTTCAGCTTTAAGGATAAATTGGAGAAGCTGGGCTTTTGGCCTTGGAGTAAATAGAGTGATGGACATGTACAAGATCTGGTCAAGTTTAAGCGAAGGGACCAACGATCATGCATTTAAAACATTGGGTGAGAGAAAAAGTGGGGGGGAAAAAAACCTTTTTTTGCACGGGTTGTATTTAGGGAAGGGCACTGGCTGTAGGAATGGTGGAAATATAGTCACTCAGGACATTCCCAAGGGAATTAAATTGGAACTTTAGAGAGAATAATTTGAAAAATTATAGAGAAAGTGCATCCAGTTCTGGTCGCCCAGCTGGAAAGGGTACAGAAAAGGTTCATGAAGATGTTACTAGAACTGGAGGGCTGAAGTTATAAGGAGAGACTGAATAGATTGTGATTTTTTTTTCAATGGAGTGTAGGAGGTTGATGTGTGACGTTATGGGGGTATATAAAACCATGAAGGGTGTAGATAAGGTGGGTGGTCACGGTCGTTTGTCCAGGGTCGGGGAGTCTAAAACTAGACGACACATGTTTAAGGTGAGAGGGGAAATTTTTTAAAGATTCCTAAGGGGCAATCTTTGCACTCAGATGATATGGGTATATAGAATGAACTGCCAGAGAAAGCTGTAGAGGTGAGTTCATTTACAATGTTTAAAAGACATTTGGACATTTGCATGTATAGAGAAGGTTTAGAGGGATATGGGCCAAATGAAAGCAAATGGGACTAGAGCAGATAGACATTTTGGTTGGCACGAATGAGTTGGGCCATCGTGTGTTTCCATGCTGTGTCACTCGATGACTTTATGAACTGATGGGATTGCTGTATTCGGAGCCATTTTAGGAACCAATGGGTCAAATGTCTCCTTCTGTGCCTTAACATTTTTTAGAGATTCAAATGCATTTGTATGCTGGTCATGCTTGTAAGTGCAGAAGCCAACTGCTAGAATACTTCATTTGGAATATAGGCCAACAGCAATTTGTGATCAATTGAAAGGGAACATTCTCTATTATAATCAGGTAAAAACCAACATCAATTATGAAAACATAATTTAGTTTCTTCCCAAATTCCTAACTATCTCTCACATTCGAAAGAGACATCCTCTGATTAATTGCATCTGCAAATTGAGTTTAGGATTAGGGGTATTTTCCCCTTGATATTCATTCATGGTATTCATTCACTTGTGTGAGAGAATTTTAGATGAATCAGCCTTTTCAGGTGAAGTAGGAGAATTACATTTTTTTAAATAATAGAAAATACATATTTGATAAAGTTGTGCCAAACATAACATTTTGTAAAGGAAATTTCAGACAAAGTTTTCAAATAGAGTCCAAAAAATGCAAAATTAAACATTGTGTGCAGTTAATAAACCATTGCATAATTAATTAAATGCCTCTAACTTTAGAATTTGGAAAGGGCAAGTAAAGTAAAAAAGTTAATAGTACCATAAGCAGCGTTTGCAATAACATCATAATCTACAGTAAATCAGTAAGTTAATAATCATATTGTTTCTGGTTCAGTGAAGCATACCAGGTAGCTTTTAAGACTTTTCAGATATGAAATGCAGAATATTGATCCGTCTTAATTAGTTAGGAAAGAAAAAACTATTTTTATAGAAGGTATGGCCACGGCTGTAGAAGGCTGCCCACCAAACCTGCAGAGCGTGATAGAATCCACAGCAACACGAAGGGGACAATGCAGCTCAATGGCAGCTTCTCGGAGCCCTTCGACATCCGCGGTGACGTCAAACAAGGCTGCGTCCTCGCTCCAACACTCTTTGGGATTTTCTTAGCTCGGCTCCTGAAACATGCCTTCAGCACCGCAACAGAGGGGATCTATGTGCGTACTAGATCAGACGGCAAGCTCTTCAACCTCACCCACCTCCGAGCCAAGACAAAAGTATGTGAAGCTCTCATCAGAGACATGTTGTTCGCCGATGACGCAGCAGTTGTGTCCCACACCCAGCAGGAACTACACACTGATGGATCGCTTCTATCGGGCTTGCAAGGACTTCGGGCTGGCCATCAGTCTGAAGAAGATGAACGTCCTGGGACAGGATACAGAGGCACCGCCTGTCATCACCATCGACGACTACGAACTCGATGCCGTCCATCAGTTCACGTACCTCGGCTCCACCATCACCAACAACCTCTCCTTGGACACAGAGATTGACAGGAGGATCCGGAAGGCAGCTACAACCCTCGCTCGCCTCACAACTCGAGTGTGGACCAACCCAAAGCTGATAGTGAAGACAAAGATAGCAGTCTACAACGCCTGTGTCAACAGCAAGCTGCTGTACGGCTGTGAGACATGGACTACATATGCCAGACTGGAGAGAAGACTCAACACCTTCCATCTTAGAAGCATCCGCCGTATCCTAGGTATATCCTGGCAAGACAGAGTGTCCAACGCCGAGATTCTGTCTCGCGCTGGCCTTCCGAGTATGTACACTCTACTCGGGCAGTGCAGGCTGCGGTGGCTGGGCCATGTCCACCGCATGGAGGATGGCCGTATTCCAAAAGACATCCTCTATGGAGAGCTAACATCTGGGAGGAGAACCATCGGCCGCCCCCAGCTACATTACAAGGATGTCTGCAAGAGAGATTTGAAGGCGCTCGACATCGATGTGGAGTCCTGGGAGAGCCTTGCAGCTGACCGCACGAGGTGGAGAGGTACCCTGAACCAACATCTCAAAACGGGGGAAGAGAACCTGATGAATGCAGCGGCAGACAAGCGGGCACGCAGAAAGGAGCGCAGCGACTTCAACAGACCAGAGACCACACACAAATGTGACCTATGCGACAGAGACTGTCACTCCCGCATTGGGGACTGTCATTCCCGAGGTATGGAGCAAGCAGCCAACTAGGATGCAGCACCCATGGTCAGCCATGACCGAGGGGGGCCTAAGATGTTTTTTTTTGAAGAGTGCTGATGTCATCAAATATAAATTCTGGCCAACTTACGATTTGACAAGGCTTTTGAATTTATTATTCAATCAATTGATTCCCACAGTGAAAAAAAATGAAATGAAGTCAGGTAAAAGCTTTATGGCTGACACATGGCAAATGGATTTCAGAATCAAAAATCAAGTTACCATGCATCACTTTCTATATTTTCAGTCTTGTTAGCAAGGTAATTCTTTGGTTTAGTTTATTTTAGTTTCTAGGTACTGCATAGAAACAGGCCCTTCGGCCCACTGGGTCCATGCCAACCAATGATCCCTGCACGCACACTAGGAACAATTTTTACATTTACCAAGCCAATTAACCTACATACCCGTATGTCTTTGGAGTGTGGGAGGAAACCAAAGATCTCGGAGAAAACCCACGTAGGTCACGGGGAGAACGTACAAACTCCGTACAGACAGCACCCGTAGTCGGGATCGAACCCAGGTCCCCGGTGCTGCAAACGCTGTAAAGCAGCAACTCTACCGCTGTGCCACCGTGCCGCCCTTTTGCTAATGCCTTCTTGCTGCAGTCAGTACAATGTGCCCTGTTTCTGTCAAATGAGTTTATTTCCTTCAATTTAAGTATCCCTTTGTGCTGAAACTTTGTAAATCAGGATTCCAGACAAGTTGAATTGTGAAACTGCTCTTTTTGCTATATTAATGAAAATGTCCTACATACAGATAGATGGTAAAATATTACTTACTGTTCCTAAAGGAAACTGAAATATTCTCCTACCAAAACTTGGACAGGACTATTTTACTGTATGTTTCGGCATTTGCTTCAAGTTTATTTATACTTTCATGGTTGAATTTATTTTCCACATTCCTGGTTCGAATCATTCTGAACTTGCCTGGAACCAATGGCTGTTTAATTTAGAATTTAAAGCCTTGACCTGGCATTAACACAAGCATTGTTGGACATGAAGTTCAGTAGTCTTACCAAAGAACATTCTCCATTCACTGGCACACAACATTATTAGTTTTAACATGTTTTATTAACAGCAAAGGTACTCAAAGTAACAGACTGACCTAGGCATGTTCTGTCAGACTCAACAGTCACTCAAAGCATATCACATATCCACAGACTGCACACTGAAAAAGGTCTTTTTTGACAGTGTTCTGTGGAATATATACTGCACTCAATGATACTCCATCAAGTGCATAGGTTCCCCAGTGTTAGAGGAATCAGAAACCTAATTTATAAAACATTAATAAAACATTAATAAAAATAACTAACACTTTTCTTCAAGAGGACCTAAAGAGTATACTTTTTTTCAAGTTGAGAAGCCCTTGTGCTAGATCACTACATTAAAAAAATAGGAAGAGATGAGATTAATTAGGAAACACTAATGCCACTTGTAATTCTCCACAAGCAAAAAAATATGAGGGATAATAATGAGTTGCAGTTTTAATTTCCTGGAAAATCCCATTTTGAGAACATCAGCTCAAATGTTGCACATAAATCTACTTGAGTTTAAGTGTTCATCTTAAGTAGGTGCCCATGTCAAAGTTTACAGTATAAAGCATTCCATTGCAGGTTGAGAAAAAAATTAGTCTGCCTGCAAATGTTCATGAGCTCTTCCATGAATAAATCTGCAAAGCCATTTAAGCATTATGTGAAACAAAAAAGAGGATATCACAAAACAATTGTTTAGTGGGAACAATTTTCAAAAAGTTTGGCCATTTCAGGGTTGATAATCAAAACCAGCCAAAATGTATTAATGTGATAAGACAAAAGGTAAACCCAATGAATCTTCTTTAATGAAAAATATTAGGTTTCTTCGACTCAGCATGGCGCTGCTCGACAACTGTGAATATCAGAAGAGATGAAACATTACTCTTTTCTATACTCACCTAATCCTTACCTCATCATCATTTCTGCGACATGTTCTCATAGAATGTCTTAGTGCATTGTCTGAAATCCTTCAAGTCTGTAGAAAGTAAGCATTGGTGACTTTTGGTGACATCTTTGGCTTGTTAACTTTCTAAAAAACACTGCCAAAACGTTTGTTAGATTTTCTCCTATCCCTTTGTGAATAGAAATGTTGATCTGTGAAATTCTGTTCTATTTATATTATTATATTTCTCATCTTTCAGCTACTTATTGTGAACCTTCATGAAAGTCTTACTGAAAACCCAATGCTGCAAAAAACACCTATTATGCCAGTTCTGCTGATAGTTGCCCAGTCAAAAATACTGGTAAATTCTTACCCTTCCATAAGGGTCATTGTTAGACTGATTGCATTGACTATTTTTTTTTAAGGAGCATGATCCAATATCCTTTTTAACATACCACAGCCTTCAGATGTTCACATAGATTTCCACTTGAGAAAGTTTGCGATTTATTCATCTACATTTTAGGAATGATTATATTGGCTGTTGCCGTAGATGCATTTTATTTCAAATTGCCATCAAAAGAAATCTGTGAAAGAGCCACACTGATCTGTCTGTCCAAGGTGAACAAATAAAGTATTATTTTGGCTTCAGAAACAAATCAGGTCAGCAGATTCAAATCTTTCCAGTTTTGAAGGAGCCAGCTTGAACTTCAGAGGTCAAACCAATTTAAGGTCTGGATTCAAATTCAGTTTCCATCTACCCAGAATGATATATGAATTCAATCTCTAAAATTAATGAACATTAAGTATTATATGATCCTAGAAATTAAAGATAAATAATTGTACAAAACACAACATATCAATTCTACATAGTTTGTGGAAGAACTGCAAGTTTGGAAAGATTAATGCTGGAGAAGAATTAATTTACAAGCACACTGAAAGATTATCTGAAAGATCCGATGATTCAGAAAGAGGAATACTGGAAATGATGACAATCTGATATTTACAGGCCTGAACTATTAAAGATAATTGGAGCAGGGGAGGACGATGAATAAAACTCAGTTGGGGGTAGGGGGAGGGCGTTGTGGTTTAAGAAAGCTATAAACAGAGCTGGTGGAAGTCCTAAAATAGCTTTCCATTGCCATTTCCCTTTTCACATGTACTGACTGACCTGATGTGTATTTCTAGATTTTTTCTGATTTCATTTTAGATTTTCAGCATTGTCAGATGTTTTGGTTCATTAAGCTCCTGTCAAATTTGAAACGGTAAAGGAAATTGACATAAATAAACCTGGGATGAAGCAAATTATGGCAAAATTAATAACTTGTCCATATTAAGATCATAAAATTAAGTAATAAAGAACTGTTAATCATCAATGGAACACATTTAACAGAAGATAAAATAGACTCAAACACTCCACTCATCCATGTCAACCACATAAATTTTGAAAAAGTGAAATAATAAAGAATCTAATTTTTTTTATTGTTAGTCCTAATAATTGCCAAGACTTGCATGGATAGAACTGAGTGGAATATCTGGAAAAGGATTAAATAAATGTGAGCTTTTAACTCCTTACTAATTAAGCCAAACTGGGTTAATATGAAGTTAGATGGAGACTAAACGATTCATGTCAAACTAGCTTGAAACATACAAGCCATAAACAAGCCAAATTTGTCAAACAAGCCGATTCCATCCAGACTACTTTCACTATTAACCAGCCCCATAAGTTCTTGGGGAAACTAAAAGGAGCATGACGAGATGCAACCACACTGATGCGATCGCCAAGGCAGCACACCCACACCTCTACTCCCTGAGGAGACTGAAGAAATGGCTCCAATGACACATAAACTTCTACAGATGCACCAGAGAACGAAATCTGTCAGATGCATCAAAGCTTGGTTTGGGATTAGTTCTGCTCAAGACCACAAGAAATTGAAGAGTTGTAGATGTAACCCAGTCAGTCCATCACACAGATCAGACTTCCCACCATTGACTCCATTTACACTTCATGCTACCAACAAAATCAAAGAATTGGCCCACCCACTCATTCCTTCCTTTCCCTCCTCCCAGCCAGCAGAGGGTACAGAAGCCTGAAAGCTTGCACCACCAGGCCCAGGCAAAGCTTCTCCTCTGAAATTAGGCTTCTGAACAGTCCTTCCATAAGCTTGCATTCGATCCAATTCACCTCTACCCCTTTGTAGACTTTGGACTTTGACAATGGAACTGATTCAGTACAATACTGAGAACTGTGCTCTGCCCTTTGTATCTTCTAGAAGAATAAAAGAGTTTGCAATTTATAAAGAACGATTCTAGATTGGGATAACAGAAGTTAAACAATACCGTGATGTCACTGCAACTACCAGGTCACTAGGAAAAGAGGGGTATAGGTCTGGCTTCTGTTAGCACAGAAGTCTGGTTGTTAATCCTAAACGAGCAGCATTTTACCTGTCAGTTTTGTTTAGGACTAATTTATATATGGAAGCTAGAATCATTAGGAATTGAAATTGGCTATTCAGTCCCTTGAGGTTACGCTGGTATTTATTCAGGCCATGAAAACAAGAAAAATAAAAACTGCAAACACCGGATATCTGAAATAAAAAACAAACTCAGCAAGTCTGCCAGCATCTGCGGAAAGAGAATCAGAGTTAATGTTTCAGGTCCGTGACCCTTGGTCAGCAGTCATTTCATTCAGACCATTGCTGATCTGACCCTCGACCCAAATTTCACTGTACCTTAATTGGTACATGTGACAATAAATTGATCTTGAAATCTTGAAAACTTGACCCTATTTCTCTGCCTCGGAACCATCATTTGACAGCCTCATCGAACAATAAGCTGCTCAGCTCAGCTTCCAAAGCCTTTTGGGAGTGGGAATTTCAGGCTTACTGAAATTCCTGAAGCCAGGTTTCAGGCAAACACTCCTTATGGGCGTGCTTCCTGAATGTAGGTGAGTTGTTGAACATTCTATCAAATCTTAAGTTCATTTGATGAGGTGGATACAAATTCCTCTCATGAGAAAATAACACATTTTAAACTAAAGTTTGTCCCCCTTATTCTTAAATTCCCACCAGAAAGTACATTTTCTCTGTAGGTAGAGCATTGATTTGAACATTTTTCACATAATGTTCAATCAGCTCACACAAGAGCTAACATACTCAAAGAAATATAAACACAATTTATAGAACCTGTCCTCACAATTTGACCCTCTAAGCTACAGCATTATGCAGGAGAGAGTGCAGCACCCAAACTAATAATTTGGCATCAATGGCACTTTTCACATGGTGCTTGGCAATATAGAGAAATTACCAACAGTCTGAATATGGTCCTCTGTGAGCTTTAATTCTTGTTTATTTTTTTTCACCATGTATGTTAAACAGAAACTTTAAATTTAATCACATCTGTTTTACATGAACATTGCTTCAAGCAGATGTGACTTCTTAAAAGGCTTTATACAGAATTATCAGACCATAGTAGCCAAAAGAAAAACATGGGTTTCTAATAATGCCAGTAATGCACAGAGAGAAGTTTCTTGAGACATAAATATTGTTTTGTACTATGTTAGAGATTGAACATGAAAGAAAAACAAAAACATGTAAGGTAAGCCGATATTTAATGGTACTATCCTTGAGGTTATTTCAGAAAATGTTTAACATCCCACTGCCCACATTTCCGAGCAGAATGGAGAGAGTGCTGCGTTGTTGGAGGTTTGCGTGTGTTGAACTCCACATTTAAAACACTCCCACAGTCAATGAAATCAGAAGTGGAGATCCATGAGTGTATGTTGCTATGTCATGCATTTAAACATGCGCCAGACCAGGATCTGGTGCTCCAATGTCCTTTGGATTATATGGTAATAATCTGAAGAACACCAGGGGAGTTCCTCTAATGGCTCCTAAACCAACAGCACCAAAAGAAAATTAATTGGTTATTCAACTCATTAGTCTGCACATAGACACAAGAAGTTGCTCAGCGGAACAGGCAGCATCTCTGGAGAGAAGGAATGCGTTGACGTTTCGGTTCGAGAACCTTCTTCAGACGGCCCGACCCAAAACATCACCCATTCCTTCTCTCCAGAGACGCTCCCTGTCCCACTGAGTTACTCCAGCGTTTTGTGTCTACCTTCGGCTTAAACCACCATCTGCAGTTCCTTCCTTCTTATTAGTCTGCACAATTTGGTTGTGGTGCTTACAAATAGTGGCAACATTTTGGAAAGTGAGCTGGCAGGTGTTTTCTTTGGCCAGCAGAACTCAATGGGCCAAATGGACTCCTGTGCTGTAAATTTCTGACACTGTGACTTTAATATTACATCAGAGGAACACACAGGGGACATGAACATGAATTTCAACATATAAATTACATTATTTGTTTGTTATTTCCATCCTTGCTCTTTGCATATAAAACAGTTTGTAATTTGCACTTCTAGTTTACATTTGAAATCTTAAATTACAATTTATTATCTTATTTTGGGGCAGGAATTCCAAAAGTTTCCAGTCCGATTGTTCTGTTTATGCAACTTTGTCTTTAAACTCTGAATACCTGGACTCTCCTCACTCTTTCACCTGGACTGAGCCAGATCGCGTGCACTTGAAGGTCACTTTGTCTAATTTGCCCAGAATCTATCTGGACTTCTTTGGTTGGATCATTTGGCGGAGCCTTAACTGTTCCAAATATAAGTTTACTCCTTGGCAGTGTTATAGTCTCATCCTGGGATAAATCTATACTCCATCAACAGGAATGACAGACAGAACTACGAGTGTTGACAGGCTAGAAACTGGATGACTCGAATAACCAATACAGTACTTGAACTTCTTTCTCTGCTATCAGAACTAGCTATCTAAGGGATTATCGGGCGCAAGGCTTTTTGGACGTTCCTGCACATGGTACAAGTGCAGGGCAAGCCCCATTTCTGCACTATGAAAGTCACCCGAGTCGCCTTCCATTTCATCTGGAGATCCAAAATGGATCAAATCCATCAAGGAGCGATGTTCAGGTCTCCAGAGATAGGAGGAGAAAATGTTCCCAATGTAACTCGCCGTCTTTTTGCGCAGCTGCATCAGGTTGCGCATAACATCAGTAAGTGCCGTGATTTGACCTGTCCACAGTGTTGTGAAGAGTGAGATTTAGCCTTGATGCAATGGAACATTCCATTCTGTTTGACTTTGGCTCTTGAGGAACATTTCTGTGGAAAAGCACCTTTGAATGCAAGTCAATCATATCGTTCACACAGAGGCCACGAGGGAGGAGGCGGTGAATCTTGAGGGATGTTCTCCGAACAGATTGTCAAAGTCACTTAGCGGATTGCCACATCACGACAACTCTCCATCACCAAGGCTTGTTTATTTAGTTTAGTTTAGAGATACAGCGCGGAAACAGGCCCTTTCGGCCCACCGGGTCCGCGCCGACCAGCGATCCCTGCACATTAACACTATCCTACACCCACAAGGGACAAGTTTTACATTTACCAAGCCAATTAACCTACATGCCTGTACGTCTTTGGAGTATGGGAGGAAACCGAAGATTTCGGAGCAAATCCACGCAGGTCACGGGGAGAACGTACAAACTCCATACAGACAGCACCCGTAGTCGGGATCGAATCTGGGTCTCAGGCGCTGCATTCGCTGTAAGGCAGCAACTCTACCGCTGCGCCACCTTTGTCTGACATGTAGTAAGAAAGCCCCATCCTGATTTTTTTATGCAATACCTGAGTCCGACCACCCTTGAGATATTGCTGTGAAAATGAGGCAGTTATCCATCTCTCTGCGAACAATGTGCTTGCCAAGAAGATTTGGAGAGGGATGAAGTTGAGATTCATCGAGCAGCCGTGTAACACTCTACAGGCTGTTCCCAGGGATGCACACTGCGACAAACATGGACTGATACTATCATCCACAGATCAAAGATATACTTTGGTCTGTCTAAAACATGCTGATCTTCGAGAGCAAAGAGCTGTCTGCAAGAAAATGTTGCCGACTGGCCACATTTGCCGACTGCAAAAAGTTGTGAACACTACCCAATCCATCACCGGCTCTGACCTCCACACCATCGAAGGGATTTATCAGAGTTGCTGACTCAAAAAGGCAGCCAGCATCATCAGAGACCCACACCATCCTGGCCACACATTCATTTCACCCCTGCCATCGGGAATAAGGTACAGGAGCCTGATAACTGTAACGTCCAGGTTCAGGAACAGCTTCTTCCCTACAGCCATCAGGCTATTAAACAGAAACACAGAGAGGGAGAGAGAGAGAGAGAGAGGGAGAGGGAGAGAGAGAGAGGGAGAGGGAGAGGGAGAGGGAGAGAGAGAGAGGGAGAGAGAGAGAGAGAGAGAGAGAGAGAGAGAGAGAGAGAGAGAGAGAGAGAGAGAGAGAGAGAGAGAGAGAGAGAGAGAGAGAGAGACAGACAGAGACAGAGAGACAGAGTGAGACAGAGACAGAGAGAGACAGAGAGACAGAGTGAGACAGACAGAGACAGAGACAGACAGAGACAGACATAGAGAGACAGAGAGAGACAGAGACAGACAGAGAGAGACAGAGAGAGACAGAGAGACAGACAGAGAGACACAGAGACAGAGAGAGAGAGAGAGAGAGAGAGAGAGAGAGAGAGAGAGAGAGAGAGAGAGAGAGAGAGAGAGAGAGAGAGAGAGAGAGAGAGAGAGAGAGAGAGAGAGAGAGAGAGAGAGAGAGAGAGAGAGAGAGATGGGTGCGAAAAAAACATCTTCTGGATATATATATGCGTGTGTGTGTGTGTACTTGTGAGTATGTGTATATATAAACACACTGTACTTTTTTTTCTCGTTTATCATACGGCAGTGGTGGGGAAGATGCTGGAGTCAATTATAAAAGACGAAATTGCGGAGCATTTGGATAGTGGTAACAGGATCGTTCCGAGTCAGCATAGATTTACGAAGGGGAACTCATGCTTGACTAATCTTCTGGAATTTTTTTAGGATGTAACTAGGAAAATTGACAGGGGAGAGCCGGTGGATGTGGTGTACCTCGACTTTCAGAAAGCCTTCGACAAGGTCCCACATAGGAGATTAGTGGGCAAAATTAGAGCACAACAACCTGACCGCGGGAGAGGACATCAGGAGAAGGGAAAAGACATTGTGGCCTTCCATCACAGTGAGGAGAGGACTGGAGGAGACTCACTGTGATGGATGTTTTCTTGATGGATGTTTCTTTTGTGTGTTTTGGGGGTTGTGTAATTTTAATGCCTATTTTGATGCTTTTGTTGTTGGACTGTGGGTGACTGAATTTCGTCCAATTTGGATGACAATAAAGCTATCTTGAATCTCTTGAATCTTGAATCTTGAATTGGGGGTAGGGTACTGACATGGATAGAAAATTGGTTGACAGACAGAAAGCAAAGAGTGGGGATAAATGGGTCCCTTTCAGAATGGCAGGCAGTGACTAGTGGGGTACCGCAAGGCTCAGTGCTGGGACCGCAGCTATTTACAATATACATTAATGACGTGGATGAAGGGATTAAAAGTACCATTAGCAAATTTGCAGATGATACAAAGCTGGGTGGTAGTGTGAACTGTGAGGAAGATGATATGAGGTTGCAGGGCGACTTGAACAGGTTGTGTGAGTGGGTGGATGCATGGCAATGCAGTTTAATGTGGATAAGTGTAAGGTTATCCACTTTGGTGGTAAGAATAGGAAGGCAGATTATTATCTGAATGGTGTCAAGTTAGGAAAAGGGGACGTACAACGTGATCTGGGTGTCCTAGTGCATCAGTCACTGAAAGGAAGCATGCAGGTACAGCAGGCAGTGAAGAAAGCCAATGGAATGTTGGCCTTCATAACAAGACGAGTTGAGTACAGAAGCAAAGGTGTCCTTCTGCAGTTGTATAGGGCCCTAGTGAGACCGCACCTGGAGTACTGTGTGAAGTTTTGGTCTCCAAATTTGAGGAAGGATATTCTTGCTATTGAGGGTGTGCAGTATAGGTTTACTAGGTTAATTCCCAGAATGGCGGGACTGTCATATGTTGAAAGACTGGAGTGGCTAGGCTTGTATACACTGGAATTTAGAAGGATGGGAGGGGATCTTATCGAAACATATAAGATTATTAAGGGGTTGGACATGTTAGAGGCAGGAAACATGTTCCCAATGTTGGGGGAGTCCAGAACCAGGGGCCACAGTTTAAGAAATAAGCGGTAGGCCATGTAGAACAGAAATGAGGAAAAACTTTTTCAGTCAGAGAGTTGTGAATCTGTGGAATTCACTGCCTCAGAAGGCAGTGGAGGGCAATTCTCTGAATGCATTCAAGAGAGAGCTAGATAGAGCTCTTAAGGATAGCAGAGTCAGCGGGTGTGGGGAGAAGGAAGGAACGGGGTACTGATTGAGAATGATCAGCCATGATCACATTGAATGGTGGTGCTGGCTCGAAGGGCCGAATGGCCTACTTCTGCACCTATTGTCTATTGTCTATTGAGATGTGTGGGGCAATTTTTTAAATGGAGAGTGGCCGGTGCCTGGAATGCTCTGCCCGGGCAAATGGATGAGGCAGATATGGAAGCAACATTTAAGAGGCATTTCAGACAGAACCATGATTGGACAGGGGAATGAGGGATATAGACCATGTGAAGGCAGTTGGGTTTAGTTTAAATTGACATTAGTTTAACACAAATATTGTAGGCCAAAGACCTGTTCTAGTACTGAACTGTTCTCACTTTGTTTCTCTGAAGGTGTTAGGTTACAAGAAGGTTAGTACAAAGGAGGCGATGTGAATGATTTGGACTGAGACATTTGTTATCTGTTACATTGCAGTGTTCATGGTTTTACGAAACTAATCTTGCATTTTATTGAATATGATTGTAAATCCTCTAGATATAACAGTTAGTGCATATTATTCAATTGTGGAGCCAGTAACAGTGAAAGTAAAATTGAACTGAAAGAACCTCTGCTTATTTTGACCTTAAGGAATGCAGCATAATATAACAGTTGCTGAGGAGTGTGGAAGTATTCAGCATTTGACAAGGTCAGGGCATGCCTGTGGAATCATAAACTCCAGTTTATAACCTTCATTTGTTGCACAAATTCTAATCATGTAATGTGCCAAAGCCATTCATAGCTTTATGAATATTTAGAAATTATAGTACGTTAATGAAGTTTCAACCATACAATTGCTGAGGAACTTTACAGTGACTCCCTTACTCCTTTTCAAAGAAATTAATCTGGCTGTCAGGTGAAATTTAAGCAGCATCGTCATGATGTGATCCACACGTGCGATAACCTAGACATGAGTTAACTTGACCTGGCATTCAGTATCTCCAGGCACCAGCGTCTAAAGAGATTCACTTTTAATTTTGTACGTTAAGCCTGATCTATGGGTTCGTTACAACAACATATAAAACAACAGTACCGCACAGTTAAATTAGTAGCAAATGTTTCTAAAAGTTTCTAAAAGTTACAGCAATCTTTCATTTATTGCACAGAGTTCTGCTTTAGAACTGCAATCTTTTGTTGGTGTTTGGAATTAGTAATGTCATTGTAATATGTTGCACGAGGCAGCAATGTAGTACAAGTGATCAGCGCGCAATGTTACATCTGGATTAAGCTACGTTCAGTCAACTTTTTAAAGACAAGAGTGCATAGGTGAAGAGAGAACAGGCAGTTAATCATAGAGTCATTGGGTTATACAGCACAGATACAGGCCCTTCGGCCCAACTTGTCCATGTCGACCAAAATGTCCCATCTATGCTAGTCCCATTCGTCTGCATTTGGCCCATATCCCTCAATAGAATCAAAAAATGAGTGGTGTATTGAGCCAATACACCCCTTGAATCCAGACCAGAATTATGAACGAATGTGTAGAAAGGAACTGCAGATGCTGGTTTAAACTGCAGATAGACACAAAAAGCTGGAGTAACTCAGCGGGACAGGCAGCATCTCTGGAGAGAAGGAATGGGTGACTTTTCGGGTCGAGACCCATCTTCAGACTGAAAGTCACAGGAGAGGGAAATGAGAGATGTAGATGATGATGTAGAGAGATAAAGAACAATGAATGAAAGAGATGCAAAAAAGTAATGATGATAAAGGAAACAGGCCATTGTTAGCTGTTTGTTGAGTGAAAACGAGAAGCTGGTACGACTTTGTCTTTTCTCTCTTCTGGCTAATTAATATGAATTTGGATAAGTGTCACCCACGTTTTAATGGCTAACCGGCCTTATCAAAAGAAAGTTCATTCTTTGGCAAAAATATAGAATATATTACCAGCCTTACATATAAAAAGAGCCAATGATTGATTGGAGTGGGAAATATGAAATAAATCACATTGAATGCAGAAACAGGTTATCTTACGCAAATTTCGTCTTTCCCCATCTTTGAACTACTTTCTCATCAACATCTACACTTGGCTCAATAAACATTGGGTTCTCAGACAGTTCATCATTTATGAGAACCAGCTGTACATTCTGGTGAGTTCTTTAAGAGTGAAACCTGAGCTCTATCACATCCTCACTTACATATATATTTCATAAAGATGGCTAAATGCTCATTTTAATCTCTCGAGGGACGTGAGTGCCGCTGGTAGGTCCAACATTTAGTGGCCATCACTAGATGTGAGCACAAATAGACCAAGCTCCAACTACACATCATTTGAAATCAACTAATTCCAGTTAACTAAAACCAGTCAAAGAAATGTTTTCTTCTGTCACAGCCTTACACTGTCTTTGACAATTTAGCATCAGCAAAGTGTTCTTTCATGATGAAGTTAAGGAATATTATCACAGCAGTGTAGATTGCTAATGGTGACATTATTTAATTAATTTTAATCTAGTTTAGTTTAAAGATACAGCATGGAAACAAGCCCCTTTGGCCCACCAAGTCCACACCAACCATAAATCACCCGTTTACCTTAGTTCTATGCTATCCCATTTTTGCATCCACTCCTTATACATTATGGGCAATTTACAGAAGCCAATTAATCTGCAAACCCACACGTCTTTGGGATGTGGAAGAAAACCGGAGCACGCAGAGGAAACCAAGCAGTCACAGAGAGAACGTACAAACTCCACACAGATAGCACCCGAGGTCATGATAGAACCCGGGACTCTGATGCTGTGATGCATCAAATCTACTATTGTACCACTGCGCTACTCTTAAACTGAGGGTGTCAGAGGTGGGGGTGGTGGGGGGGGGGCGAAGAGTTTCCTTTGTGCCCTAACTGTTGTCAAATTCATTCATGAGCTTTTAATATTTATGAGTTCAGGGCACATTCTCTAGAGAAAAGCATTTTCTCCCTGTGATGTTCAAATAGTTATATTAATAAAAGATTTGCTCACTCCACAAAGAACGAATACGCAAAGAAGAAAATTCAGAAAGACCTAGTGAACCTGCATGATCAATTGGTTAATGTATTACCTGATGTGAAATAAAGTCAAAAATGATCAGAAGTATCAGAGTTAATTGATCTGTGTTGAATTTGTTAATTGCAGCCAAAATGCCCGAAGCAGGTTTATAATTGGAAGAAAGATGTAGGTGTGGGTGATGCAGTGGGGGTAAAAGGGTGGGGGAGCTATTGGTGGGTGGGAAGTATGTTCACATACTGTCCTCATTTTGGAGTTAAACACAATCCCATATGTTTTACAATTATTTCCGAAAAATGACTGTGGTCAAATGAATGACAAAATCAAAAAAAGATTTAAAATGGTGTAGGTGCCTGACATTTCCAGTTATCTTGCCGACTCTCAAACAGATGCTTTCATAATGAAATACAGTTTGAATTATTGTGCTTAAGATGACAAGGAGTGCAAGTGAGATTGGCCTGTGGGAGAGATTGTGGGAGCTTTGAGAGTGGACAATCACCAGCAGACTGAAGATTTTGACAGATCACAGGCCTTGCTCTGTGTGAATGTCTGTCTCCATCAGAGACATGAGGAATTGCAAGATTTCCACCAACAGGCAGATTCCCTGCTTCTGCTCTTTCACACTTCCAGATAACAGCCGTGATTGATGCAGGAGAGAGGTGCACTAATTACAGATTTACGGAGCCAATTTGTCTATTCCACGCATTGGTTGATAAAATTCATAAAGTATGACTGCACATTTATGTACGTCTAATCTGATCAAGTTACTCTATTGTGCCTTCATTCCAGATTCCAATTAAAATAAATTGTTCTTTTAAGAATAACCTCTACCGTAGCAAGTTTTAGTTTGAACAACTCTAGTTCATAAGTACCTTCTATGTGAAATCTCGCTTTTTGGAACCAAAATATGAAATTATTTCAGGATACAGATTTGGTGATAATATATTCAGTCTAAAAGGCAAGTTTGTTCGGCATTTTGTTAATGATTTAACTAACAGCTCAGATACTGCAAAAAAATACAAAGTACTAGAGTAACTCAAGCAGCATCTATTAGGAGGAATTCAGGAATAGGATGTGGCAATTTAGCCGCTGAAGCTTTTCCACCGGTCAATGAGATTTAATTGGTAGGTCTGTGGCCTAATTCCATTTCCTTTAATAACCAGCTTATCAATCAAATATTAACATTTACAATTGACCCAGCATCGTGCTTTTGAAGGAAAAGAGCTCCAAATTTCCCTCTGTGCATTTTCATCTACTTTCTGCTGGGGGGAGTAACAACTATATTTCCTTTTATTTACTTGCTCTTAAGTGAGGGTTTAAATCTTACACTGCACAGTAATGAAAAAGTACATCGTCATCCTTATGCATGATAAAATTGCTGATAGAACCTCTGAAGGTCCATGTCTAGAGCAGGTTATTGTTCAAAACACAGTGCTGTTGTAACTCAGCTGCTCAGGCAGGATCTCTGGAGGACATGGATTGGGCGAGGTTTCGGGTCGGGTCGGGTCAGGTCCATTCTTTGGTCCCAAAAAATCGCCAATTCATGTCATCCAAAGATACTGTCTGACCCATTGAGTCTCTCCAGCACTTTGAGTAGGTATGTAGGTTAATTGGCTGGGTAAATGTAAAAATTGTCCCTAGTGGGTGTAGGATAGTGTTAATGTACGGGGATCACTGGGCGGCACGGACTTGGAGGGCCGAAAAGGCCTGTTTCCGGCTGTAGATATATGATATGATATGATATGATCTGCAGTTCCTTTTGTCTGCATGTGGTCGCACAATTAACATGCTCTAAAAAGAAGAAAACAAAGTAATTTTACTGGAGTCACAAAAATCATAAAAGTATATATGTAGGTATTCCCAATTAATATGATCTAATAAGTCATTACTTTTGTATGCAATATAATGCAGTTAATTGAACACCTTGTTGTTGGGAACATTTATCTCAAAGGAACAATTCGTTCCTTGTCCAGTATCCAGCAGTTGAGAATTCAGAAATATCAGATAAAACGAGGATTTAGCTTTCCCTGGCAAGTTTAACGTGTCAAAAATGTTGAATGAAAGCTGCCTTAAAATGTAATTAATACTTAGAATGGAGACAGGAGAGAAAATAAGTGTGAATCTGTTGACATTGAACATGCTCTGAAACTACTGATTCCACTGTGAACTGGACTTGGTACAAGTTAAACTAATTAGGACATCATTTTAACATTCAATGAAGCATTGGTGAAAGGGACCACAGGATTTTGCAAGCATGAATATGTGTAAAACTTTCTGTTCTACTTCCTCCCATTTTTCACTCCATTAAAAAAAATTGGCGTCATCCTCCTCTTAATGTTAATTTTAGCATAAACATCACAGAATTCCTAAATCTGCAAGTTATCAATTTTTCCTCGCAATTTGGCACGAACTACTTTAATGGGGTAGTTTCTTAAAAAAAGTTTTTAAAAAGTCATGTAATTTTTCTCCAGCTGCTTTAAACTATTCATGTTCAGTTTATTTAGAGATACAGTGCGGAAACAGGCCCTTCGGCCCACCAGCGATCCCCACACACTAACATTATCCTACACACACGAGAGCCAATTTTTAATGAGGCCAATTAACCTACAAACCTGGACGTCTTTGGAGTGTAGGAGGAAACTGGAGCACATGGAGAAAACCCACACAGGTCACGAGAAGAACATAGAAACTCCCTACAAATAACTCCCATAGGATCGAACCCAGGTCTCCTGCGTTATTAGGCAGCAACTCTACCGCTGCACCACCGTGCCGACCCCATGTGTTTCCGCTATTTGCACAACAAGCTTAAAGAAAATGTATTCAAGAGAGAGTTAGATATAGCTCTTAGGGCTAACGGAATCAAGGGATATGGGGAGAAAACAGGAACGGGGTACTGATTTTAGATGATCAGCCATGATCATATTAAATAGTGGTGCTGGCTTGAAGGGTCGAATGGCCTTCTCCTGCGCCTATTTTCTATGTTTCTATGTGAAAACCCACAGTAGAATGCTTTATCTATATATATATATTACTAAAACTCTCATCTTGTATTTTTATTCGTACATTTGATTGGTTACCAGTTTGTTCCCGAAATACAGCCAAAATGGTACACGATAGTGCAACAATTTTACGCCCACCCTACTCACCATTCCCCTGTGATCTCAATTGATCAAGTTTTGTTACAGTTTAAAAGCAATTAATTTAATAAACTTTAATAAATGCGCTCCCCCCCCCCCCCCGCCCGGCGTGCCCTGCGCCTGATCTTCCTCCCGTGGTGCAGTGCAGCGGCAGAGGGTCAAAGAAGATGGCCGTCACCTTTGAGCTGCGGCTGCAGGAGAGTCCAATGGGTCCATGCCTCGCTCTGGCTGCCGCAATGGCTGTCCGGGGCCCGGGGTAAGTGGCTCCCTCTTCCCTTTCCTCTCCGCCCTCGCCAGCCCATGGCCCTGGGGGACACTCCTCGGCCGGCAACAGGTCAACGGATCTCAGATGTTGAACTACAATAGAACTTGCACAGACTTAACACCCGGCCAATTTCACTGTAGATTAGGACTACACAGTAGTCCGCAAAAATCCCAATTATTTACTGATTCAACTTAATTTAATGTTCTTGATTACGTCCAATTGGATTAGATAGTTCAGAGTCATAAGAATATACAGCACACAAACAAGCCCTTCAGCCTACCATCAATCATCCATTTGCATTCATCCTACATTAATCTCATTTTTTCTTAAATTCACCCTGCATTCTAACAGAAGGCTGTGGAGACCAAGTCAGTGGATAAACCCTGTATATAAGGCAGAGATAGATAGATTCTTGATTAGTACGGGTGTCAGAGGTTATAGGGAGAAGGTAGGAGAATGGAGGACGAGGGACGGAGGGAGAAATAGATCAGCCATGATTGAATGGCAGATTAGACTTGATGGGCTGAATGGCCTAATTCTGCTCCTATCACATGATCTTATGACTATCCCCAGATTGAGCCTGGGTCTCTGGCACTGTGAGGCCACAGCTTTACCAATTGCACCAATAAAAGTTTGATAGTCTTTACTTTCTAAAATATTTGCTTCAATTTTAATAGCTTTTGAATGTCGGAAATATTTATGAATGATTAAGAAGCCTTCAAAGTTTTCAGTGGCTGAAAAAGCAGCGGAATTTGGTGTTCTGATAATTGTCAAAGGTTTTCGAGGGCATGTTGGTGGCTGGGCCCCCTCGCACTCAAGCAATATTGGAGTAGACCATTGGAATAGACCATTTGAGCCCTCAGGCTGCCTCGCCCTTCAACACAATCTGCCCCAGGCTTCATCTCCTTTTATCTTCCAGTTCCATATTGCCTGCTATTCCCTGATCTTTTAAAAGTGTATCTACTTCCTCTTTAAATATTCTAATGCTTCCACAAGCCTCCAGGGTAAAGAATTCCAGAGGTTTACCACCCTTTACGTACTTCTTACATTCTTCAGCTTTAAATGACCGCCACTAATCCTGTAACTATGTTCCCTTGTTTGAGGCTCTCCCACTGGTAAAAACATCTCTATACCCTGTCATGTCTCCTGAGGATCTTGTATGCTTCAATAAGATCACCCCTCATTCTTCTAAAACTCTAGATAGAGCTCTTAAGGATAGCGGAGTCAGGGGGTATGGGGAGAAGGCAGGACATGGGGATTTGTAAGTTAGTTGGCCCCTGTATACTGCTTCTCATGTGTAGGGAGTGGATTCGAAATTGGAATTACATAGAACCGGGTGATCAATGGTCGGCGTGGATACAGTAGGTCGAAGGGCCTGTTTCCATGCTGTGACTTTCAATCAACCATTCAATCAACTTTCAAAAAGACCACTGGATTAGAGCAAGCTTTGCCATATGTGAATAGGAAGGGCAAGTATCAAACCCCGCTCCAGAAAGTTACAATGGAAATTAAAAAATACTGCTGCTTTGTGGCAGAATTCAGCTGAAGACATCCGGAATGGAAATAGGAAACAATATCAACTACTTTTTCTTCGTAAGTAACGAATGCTTTGTCTTTAGTTGAAACCAATGAAGCCACCAAGTTTCATCATTCCAAATGTAGTTCAGTTCCCATCAATTGATCCACATCTATGGCACTGGAAAGGACAGGCTCGACTTAAAAGCAAGACACTGACTCACAAATTAGACATAAATTGCTGGAGTACCTCAGCGGGTCAGGCAGCATCTCTGGAGAAAAGGTAAGGTTTCAGGTCAGACCCCTTTTTCTGATCCAAAAGGTCACTTATTCCTTTTCTCCACTGATGATGCCCGACCCGCTGAGTTACTCCAGCATTTTATGTCTATCTTCGGTATAAACCGGGAGCTACAGTTGCTTCTTACACACACTGACTCACAAGTGTTTACTTTGTTTGAATGAGGATGTAACAAGTTAGTTAGCAACTTAGTTAGTTAGGAGAACTTTCAACAAAATAGCAGTCCGTGTTGTACATACTTGTATGTATGCACCAAAGTGAGGCATCTCACAGTGTGGTATAGAACTTAGAACGTCTGAATATGAAGTAAGGCAGCAGAGTTACTGTCCAAATCATTTCAATGAATTTTATTGTGTAATCACATTAAAATGATTACAGGAAGATATTTGAAAGTAAAATCAAAGTCTTCCAAGCATAACAAATCAATAAACACATACAGAAGAGCAAATTCTGCGTAACCCTTTTACCAGAAATACAGCCAGTACAAACATTTCTTGTTGGCACTAGATATCTGAGCCTTGATAAATTTATCAGATGTCTGTGTACTGCTGAATTTCCAAATCTTCAGATTAATTTATAAGTATTACATAACAGACCTAAATCCATTGATGGTTGGTTACAGTAACTTGGCCAAAGGCAGGCTGCCATAAGAAATCAGTCCACTCTGATTACGATTAGCTGTTCTTTTCTCATAAATTAGTTCTTTTGGATGTAACATTGTCCTGTTGATTCCTGTAACCATGTTGTCTTTATCAATATCACATCGCAAAGTGATTGAAATTGAACAAAATATTAAATTATTACTGGATTATCAATTGGAATTAATAACAGATATCATCTCGTCGATATAAAGCCAAACTGTTTAGTTTTGTTTACTTTAGAGATATAGCATGGAAACAGGCCCTAAAGTCCATGCAGTCCACGCCGACCATTGATCGATCACCTGTTCACATTTGTTTTATGTTATCCCATTTTCGCGTCCACGTCTTACACACGAGGGGTAATTTGGAGACCAATTAACCTGCAAAACACACGTCCTTGGGATGTGAGAGGAAACTGGAGAACCCAAAGGAAACCCACATGGTCATAGGCAGAAGTTGTAAACTCCACACAGACAGTACCCGAGATCAGCATTGAATCTGATGCTGATGCTGATCTGATGCTGCGAGGCAGCAGCTCTAGCAGACACAACCCGATTAACGAAGGCTACTGTTATCAATGCGAGCGAGTCACCAATTTCAGGAAGCATGGTGGGTTGCAAAACCCAATCAGCAAAAAATGATGCCAAAGTGAAAATGATGAAAGCTTCAAGTTCCTTGGTGTAAATCATCACAGTGAGGAATGTGGAGGAGTCACTGTGGTGGATGTCATGTAAAAATATATTTTGTGTGTTCTGTTGCTTTTTATTGGTATGACTGTAAAGCAAATGAAATTCCTCATATGTTGCAAAACATACTTGGCTAATAAAGTATGATTATGATGATTATGATTATGATTACACTTTATGCTGTCTCGGGAAAGCAGCCAGCATAATCAAAGACCTTTCCCACCCCGGACATTCCTTCTTCCGTTCACTCCCTTTGTGCAGAAGATACATAAGCTTGAAAGCACGCACCATCAGGCTTAGGAATTGTTTCTTCCAATCTGTTATCAGGCCTCTGAATGGTTGTTCCAAAAGCTAGGGTACAGTCTAATCCTCCTCTAACCTATTGTGGACATTGGACTTTGCCTTTGGAACTATTGCTCTGTAATGCTGAGAAATATATTCTGTATTCTGTTTCTTTTCCTTCACTCGACCTATGTTTCTTGAGTCTGACTTGATTGTATTTATGTACAGTATTATCTGACTTGATTGGATAACATACAACTCTAGGTTTTTACTGTACCTTGGTATACGTGACAATGATAAACCTAGGGTGGCACAGCCAAAATGGCATTACGGTTACTGCCTTGGCGTGCTGGAAACCTGGGTTCGATCCTGACTATGGGTGCTGTCTTTACAGAGTTTGTCCATTCTCCCACGTGGGTTTTCTTCAGGTGCTTCGGTTTCCTCCCATACTCCAAAAGACGTACAGATTGTAGGTTAATTGGTTTCTGTAAATTATAATTTGTCTCCAGTGTGTAGGATAGTGCTCGCTGGTCAGCACAGACTCAATGAGCCAAAGGGCCGGTATCCGTACTGTAGATCCATCTAAGTCCAAACCTAATTTTATTTGATCTTTGATTCCAACCAAGTTGAAACGTTTCAATAATGATCTTTGAGAGTTTGCAGAGAAAACCGTGTGTTTTTTAATTAAGAAATGTCAATATTTTATCATAAAATTGGTATAAATTCATTGACGGGCACACTTATAATTTAATTAATTGGAAACTTTAATATTGTTAACTAACTCCATATAATCTGTTTTGCAACTAACACTATAACCTGATATGCTTACCTTGGCGAGGAGAGGACAAGAAAACTAAAGTGCAATTTAATTTTAGAGAGTTTTTTGAGACCCTGACATGATACAAGTAAATATGTGACTCAGCTGTTTCCAATTATTTCACAAAATGCAACTATTTGGTTTAATTCCTGTAAATTATCCATATTTCCATTCAAAATTGTATTTCAGACCAAATGTACATTAATTGGGCAAAGTTTATGAGAGGCTAGTTTTTTCAAATCTCCAATGCAAGCAGCATCAATGCCATTGAAAATGTGAATTTTTCAGCACTGTTCCAGGAACGTCAGCTGACAGATGTGTCTGTACCATGGTCACAAAAATTGATAGAATTTAAATGCCAGCTATAATAATAAAAATACGAATTAATGTTAACTGTGCAGTGGTTCAGACCTATTACATAACTGCCGAACATTCACAGCAAGATAAAATAGCAATGGGAGAAGGGAAGGAAATTAGGACAAGGCTTTGCCATGTTAAGCGACGTGCTAAAGTGCCAAGATGCCCTCTTCACCTGTCTGTAATTCGATATTCACAAATTTAACGGAGCCTATTGTTCTGATTACAATTACCTAAGAGTTTTGGGCTTTAATGATAGAGCTAAAATATAAAATGAAAAGGAAGGGCGGTGCAGTGGTAGAGTTGCTGCCTTACAGCCCCAGATACCCGGCTTTGATACTGACTGTGGATTCTGTCTGTACACAGTTTGTATGTTTTCCCTGTGAGCGCAAGGGTTTTCTCCAGCTGCTCTGGATTCAACCCACATTCCAAAGAAGAGCAGGTTTGTAGATTAATTAGCTTATAGAATTGTCCCCAGTGTGTAGAGTAGAAGTAGTGCATGGGTGATTGTTGGTCATCGTGGACTCAGTGGGCTGAAGGGCCTATTTCCACACTGTACCTAAACTAAACTAAAAGAGAACAAACAAAAATCAGATTGGCTATAGTTTATAAAACGGGGGGAGAAATATACACTTGAAAATACATTTAAACAAGCATGGCTCTCTCTCAGCTGATGCATGAAATAGAGCTGAACCACAACAGACCAACTGGTAACGAGCCTATCCCAAACTGTCTCATGATGTATCTGCTGCACAGCATGAGCCCATCTGCTCCTTGCAGCAATGTCCCTCCCAGCCCGTACAACTTGTTTTACACAACAGTTAAAAAAATATGCAAAACCGTAGGACACTTTGGAAAATAAAACCGGGAAATCAATCTTCAATCCACGAGATTGATCAAAAATGTTACTGGCGGACATATTGACCAGCAAACGCATCTCTCAACAACATCAACCTTGAGATAGGTACTCATCCTGCTCCATTTGGAACATGTGCGATAAAATTACATGCACCGTACGAAACAACATTGCCTAAGTGCCAGTCCTTGTTGAAATGATGCCTCATATCATAATTAGGTGAATTATACAAATATCCCTCAGTCCTTCCTGATTCATCAAACTCTGTCAATTCACATACTAAATCAAGCCTTTAATTCATTACCTAACAAACAACTCCATCTCAACTTGGAAATTAAACTGAACCAGGTTGTTCACAATATTGTTTTATTTGACCTTAAGATGAGCTTCTAAACTCATAATGGCATAATCACTAAGACCACCTCTTTCCACCTTTGTAACATTGCCAAATTTATCCCAGTCGCAATTTATCCACTGCTAAAATCCCAATCCATTCTTATTCTAAAGCAAATCTTGGCCAGTTTTCCTTGTTTTATAAACCTGCACTAATTCTTGCACTAAATCCTTATCATTCAAGAATTTGGACTTGCAAAATTTCCCAATTTAATCACAGTCCCAGTTTTAAAATTCCCATCATTATTTTCAAAGCATCATTATTGTCCCTTCCCATTGCTATAATCTTCTGGACTCTAACCCTTTCAGATATTTACATTTCTCCAGTTCTGCCTTCTTGATCATGTCCAATTTTAATCGCTCCTCAATTGCACACGTACCTTCAGCTACCTTGGCTCTGACTCTGAAAGGCACACACTAATCCTCACCATCTCCTTTTTCACTAAAGGATTGTTCCTTAAAAGCTACCACTCTGACGAAGTTGTTGGTGAAACACTTTATGACATTTTGCTCAATCAGTTGTAATTGTGTCTGTGCTATTGTTTTAAAAGTTACTTCATGAATCACAGTCACAAATATTCAACTGTCTTTCATTTCCACTTCATGCACCAACTGTGAGGATGATCATAATGGCTTATGTGTAATCTCATTTTGTTAACTGTTCTCTCCTTTTTTTAAATTTAGCTTTGCTTCCAATTCGCTTCTTCTAATCTGTAAGAACATATGAACATTACAACACAAGGAACAGCAATGGGACTAGACCATGTGACACCTTTTACTTTTGACAACATTCAATAAAATCATAGGTCAGATCTTTGGCTGCAACTGAAACAAACACAAACATGGATTGATTTGAGATTGTGCCATTGCAGCTGGCAGCTGATCATACTAACCAAACCGACTGTAAATCAATCTTTTATAGCTGTGCCTGCGCTGCCCTAGCAGCTGCGGCTTGCCTGCAGTCCGTTTGTCTTTTGTGTTTTTTGTTGTTTTTTGTCTTAATTGTAGTGTTTAGATGTGATGTAGCATTTTTTGTGGTTGTGTGTTATGTGGGGGGGGAACTGTAAAACTGTAAAATTGTCTCTTCTGAACGGAGACGCGACCTTTGTTTCTGGGTCGTGTCTCCGTTACCGCTGCGGCCTACCATCGGCCAATCACCTGGAGTTCGCGGCCTCCACCTGGGACCACCTGGGCTCTGGTTCGCAGACCCCGCGGACCTGACTCACCATCTGCGGAGCTGGCTGCCTTCGGAGGTTGTGGTGGCGCTGCAGGAGCGGCTGCGACTCGTCTCCGGAGGCTTCAGCACGGGCCGCGTGGACGTCGGAAGCTCGCAGGCCCCTGGGTGGGGGCCGACATCGGGAGCTCCGGCTCCGGCAGCGTCTTCGCCCGCCCCGAATCACAGGGCTTGGGTCGGCCCACCGCGGACCTTTCACCGTCCGGCGCGGCCTGGAATAAGCCGCGGGATTTTCTCTGCCCGGCGGGGGCTTCAATATCGAGAGCCACGACCGCCCCGACGTGGCAACTTCAACAGCCTGACCGCGGGAGAAGATGGCAGGGAAAGAGAAAAGTCATTCTGGCCTTCCATCACAGTGAGGAGGGGACTGGAGGAGACTCACTGTGATGGATGTTTCTTTTTGTTTGGTGTTGGTTTATGATTGTGTGTGTTATTGCTTATTTTTATTGCTTATTTTTATTGGTGTTATTGTTGGACTGTGGGTAATTTTTCATTTCACTGCGCATTTATGTGTATGTGACAAATAAATTGACTATTGACTTTTGACTAGTACAAATAATGCCATTTCTGTTGTATAACATACTACTCGACCTGAAATGTCACCCATTCCTTCTCTCCTGAGATGCTGCCTGACCTGCTGAGTTACTCCAGCATTTTGTGAAATAAATACCTTCGATTTGTACCAGCATCTGCAGTTATTTTCTTACACTTCTTATACTAATAGAGTTCTGGCTATTAACTATTCTTACTACTAATTTGAAATTTGAAGCTCCTTATGAATTATACCATTGTATTCTATACTAAAAAAATAGTTCCCAGCATTGTAGCATACATAATATCACAGAAGACACAGAAGTTGGTGTGGGGTATCAGGACATCATTATCAGCATAAAATAGCCACGCACACACCTACCTAATGTACCTAGCATGGAGTTACTAAATGTTCCTTTGCACATAATGTTGCAATGTTCCGCATTAATATTCAGTGTTGAACAGTGCAATAGCAGGCAGACAAATCAAAGTGATGTCTGTTGTTATCATCATTCACAGTCTCACATACTAACTGCAGTGACTCTGACTGCTCTTTGAAAATTGAACATTGATAATGAGATATTTTATTAAACAGATGGTGATTCTGCCCTTCCAACCTCATGAACCTCTGCCTCTTTTTGTTTCAATGTAAATTCAGACTGAAGAATGTACCCGGCTCGAAATGTTGCCTGTCCATTCCCGCCGCAGTTGCTGCCCGAGTTCTTCTGCCGAGTTCTGTTTGCTGAGTTCTTTCAGCAATTTGTATAGAGCTTATTTTAACCTAGTCGGTGAAGTTCCATTTACAGAGCATCTAAAATGTTGGTGTGTTTGATACCCAATTCCCAAACAAAGCATCCTTGCTGATTGTTGATCCAACTTCACTCACTTAGGTCTCACTCATTCAATTTCCGTTATGTCTTGAGTTTCTGTTCTTTCAGATTTCTAGCACTTCTATTCCTCATCTTTTTGGTGTTGCTTTAGATAGACCGTCCTTCCGTTTTTTTCTTATCTCAGCTTTTCTGTTATGTCCCCATATAATTTCTAGTTCTGTCCTTTTAACTTTGTCCTTAACTTTGACTTTTTAACTCTTAAGCTTTCTGTCTTTTTATCCCTATTCCTTTCTTACCATGTCTGGATTAGATCCTGCTCTGAATTCAATCACCACATTTAAATCTGCCTTGCTACTGAAAAATTGATTCATATTCAACCTTTCCCTCTTCAAGAGATTATTATTTGCCCCCAAGCCTTTCCAATGTTGCTACCGAAATCCATTCATTTTCCTTCCATCTTTTGAACCGCTTGTTGAGACCAATTATCCTGCTCAGCTTTTCATCGCTTTCTGTCAACACCAGAAAAAAATCCAGATATCACCACCTTTTCTCCCTATTCTCAAAAGCATATTCACCATCTTTATGCACTTCCTTTCTAGTTCCTGAGACTGCCTGTCTCGAACTTCCCCAGGCCCACATGTGATACTACCAAAAGATCCTCCTCTGTTCTGTTTAAAATCCTATCATGTGTCAGTATTAAATGAATGTGCAGGTTCTGTACTGGACAACTAAAAGCATGAGACAACAGACAAGAGTTTTAATCAGCTCAACACCCCAATCTCGTTGTACCCCTGGGTACAATGACAATAAAGATATATTGTATTGTATTATATTGTATTGTATTGTATTGTATTCCAGGATGAAGCCTCCCCATACCATTTCCGTAAGTACTAATGGATCATTTAGTGTGTACTCTCCTTGAGAAACGTAGGATATATAGTAAATGCTAATAACAAAAATTGCTACTTCAAAATCCAGGCAAACTTAATTAGATTGAAGGGTGTTGAACAATACAGTCAGTTCACAGGTTTACATCCTTTAATTTGTTGACATTTGATTTTAAAGTTTAAATCCAAATGCCATCAATTTTACCTTTGATGATTTTGTAAGATTATTAGGATGATACAGGTTTCTTGGGTAAGAGGGTTTCCACTCACCAACTGTCCCCTGTTCATCCAGGTGTTAAGGCAGCACAGTGGCACATCTAATAGAATCGGTGCCTCCCAGCGCCAGAGGCCAGCTTCAATCCTATCTGTTCAAATATGCGCATTCTCCCCATGACTGCATGGGTTTCCACTGGGTGCTCCTGTTCTCTCCCACATTCTAAGAATGTGAGGGCCTTTAGGTTAATTGGCCATTGCAAATTGCCCTTACTGTGTGGGTGTGTGACAGATTCTGGAGGGAATTGAGAATAAAAAAGGTGCGGGTTTGGTGGGCAAGGGAGACTGTTTCCTTTATGAGTCCTGGCATATGCACTGGTTAGAGTTTTGCTTTGAAACTTCCACTATTGCTTGTAGTGTTTTCCCACTGTTAGAAATATATTTATGTTACTCTCTGTGAGGTTTGCGAAGATCTCCCTATCTAGGTGTACAATATCTTCACCTTCTTGCATTTTGATTTTGTTTAAAGCTTAGATCAAATTTAAAGGCTGCAAGGTACCATGCCATAAATTACTTTCTCTGTCACAAATTGTATTTCAGAGCTTTCCTGGCATTGCTCATCAATTACTAGCAGAAGGTATGCCTTTAGGGCCTGTTTCGAAGTAGGAAACAAAGTTGATTCCACCCCAGGGTTTTTTCAAAGATTGACATTCATATACTCCAATCTCTCTTTACTTGTGTACACAACAGAATTGTGCCAGATAGTCTATATTGTCTCAAATCAAAATTGTTTCTATCAAAACATATCATTTTGCAGTTCTCTGCATTGGATTACATCAACCATTTGTCCTTCTGCCAACCTATCCATGTTCTCTCGCAGTCTGTCACAATTGTCCAGTTTGTTTAACATACTTCTAGGTTTGCTGTTGCCAGCAAATTTGGAAATTTTATTCTGCAAACCCATATGCAAGTCATTAATATACACCAAAAAGGTGATCTCAGCACTGACCCCTGATGAATATCAATGCCTACCATTCTAAAGTCCAAAAATAAACAATTTCTCTTAACTCTTCTGGAGCCAATATTTTTTCCATGCTTCTACTGATCCCTTAATCCATAGGGCAAAGTTTAAAAAAAAAACCTCAAGCTTGATAGTCAATCAAATAATTTTTAATGAGCTGGAAATTTCACGTTGAACCTACTTGGCATTAAACTTTGGATGACTGAGTTTCCCAGGATTTAGAAAGACTGCAGCTCATGGATCGCAGAAAAAACTTCAGGGAAAAATAAATGCCTTCAGCACAAATTTTGAGCAAGACAAAAAATATCCTCCAGAGATAAACCTCTGATTACCTTCTTTCATGAGTGAATCCACCCTCTGCCTAAAGAGGCCCAACCTGTGGCTACATTTGATCAAGGGAGCTTCAAGAGATATCTATTATTTTTCATTCACAACGTACCATAAGGGGGGTGAACACTTCGATGGGATTATATGATAGGCACTCTCAGTAGCCAGTGGGAGTTAGAGGAGGAAATATATAGGGAGATCACATTTAGGTGCAAGAATGTTGTTCGTCCTTCGGGTTCAAAGATGACCATGACTTCACTTTCAGTTGGAGGATTGGTGACTGTGGGCCCGGAAGTGACTGGTGAGGCCAATCCGAGCCCGGAAGGCACGCTCACACATAGGATGGCTGCTGCAGTGGAAGTGGAGGTAGCCCGGGCCTTGCGCGCGGTGAGTTTCCTCTGGGCCTCTGCAGTGCGTCTGTTCTCTGCTGCACGGGCTCCTGTGGTGAGCTTGCTACGCCAGGTTGGACGGTCCAGAGCAAGAGACTCCCAAGTGCTGACGTTGATGTCCAAGTCTTTGAGGGACACTTTGAGGCAGTCCTTAAACCGTTTCTTCTGTCCTCCTACTGAGCGCTTGCCCTGCCACAGTTCTCCATACAGAAGCTGTTTTGGCAGTCGACTCTCGGGCATTCTGACGACATGGCCTGCCCATCTGGCTTGGGCTATCCGTTGGAGGGTGCGGACGCTGGGGATTCCAGCCCGTTCCAAGACCTCTGTGTCGGGAATTTTGTCCTGCCACCTGATGTGAAGGAGTCTGCGTAGGCAGCTCAAATGAAAGTGGTTGAGCTGTTTGGCATGTCTGCTGTAGACAGTCCAGGTCTCACTGGCATAGAGAAGAGTGGTGAGTACCACTGCACGGTAGACCTTCAGCTTGATGGTAAGGCTGAGTCCTCTTCGCTCCCAAACATTCTCTTGGAGTCGCCCAAAGGCAGTGCTGGCCTTGGCAATCCTGTTGTTGACCTCAGCGTCAATGTTCATCACTCGCGAGAGTGTACTACCCAGATAGGTAAAGCTGTCTAGAGGTCGAAATAATAGAGGATTTTAACTGCCCAAATATCGACTAGAACTGCAATAATGCTAAGGGCTTAGATGAGGTAGAATTTTGTAAGGGAGTTCAGGAAAAAATTCAAATCAATATGGAGATGGCTCCATTAAATAAGGAGTATGGAACACCTAATCCTGGGCGCAGATGCGGTGTAGACGAAGGAATTGAGAGCAGGGATAGTCTTTGCAGGAGATAGGGTGGGAAGGAGTGTAGTCTAGTTGTGGAAGTCAGTAAGTTTCTAATAGATGTCAGTCGATAATCTATCTCCTGTGATTGAGATGGTGAGATCGAGAAATGGTAGGGAGATGTCCCAGTTGGTCCAAATGATCCAATCCTATTTAAGAGCCTCATTATCAAGTAGAATGTCTGCAACGTGAGGGGAAATCTGGACTTCCGAGTTTCCCAACCAAAACTCCCTCATAATCCACGCATCCCACACACGCTTCTGTCAAAATTAGAACCATGTTCTACATTAAGAAAAAATATCATTTATGATAATAAGGAGGCTTCACTCTGATACATCTATCTATATATAACTAAAACTCTCATCTTGTGTGTTTGCGTATACCCGATATCCAGCCAAAACGGTACACGATAGCATAACAATTTTTGGCCTACCTTACTCACCATTGGCCTGCGGTTAAAATGGTTGTTATATTTTAAAAGTTATGAACTTTTTAAACGTTATAAAATCATTTTTTAAACTTTAATAAATTTGATTGGCTCTACCACCCCCCCCCCCCCCCCCCCCCCACGTGGGGTCTGGTGTGTCCTGATTGGCTACCTCCATGTTTGACATTACAATGAGAACCCAACGTGTTCGTGCCTGCGCAGTAGAGGCCCGTTGATCTAATACTTACGTAAGATGGCCGCCAGATCCGCGCATGCGCAGTTGGGGGAGGGTTGTCGCTCCGGGGGGGGGCGGGACCCGCCCAAGTGACGGAGTGGCGGCCAATGAGGGGGAGGGAGAGCTCTCCTGCTGCTGGCTGATGCGATGGCCGCCCGGGGCCGGGGTGAGTAGCTCTCTCTCCCCTTTCCTCTCCCCTCCTCGCCCGCCCCCGGCCCCGGGGGAGTTTTAAGGGGGGTTGAGGTGGGATGGAGTGAGTGAGTGTCGTTAGTTGGGGGAGGGTTGCCGGGCCCGCAGGAGAGGTTTGGACGGAGGGTTGCCAGGCCCGCAGGAGAGATTTGGGCCCAACGGGTCCATGCCCGGCTAGTTGAAATTAAAAATGCTGAAAAGGACAATGGCATAGAACTTTGTCGCCTTCAACTGTGCAGTGCCATGGCGGAGTGAATCACCAGACTACTGTTGGACCTGGATGAATTTGGTAATCAAGATGAAAACTGCATGTCTCTACAACAAGGCAATTCATTCAGGCAGTAAGGGGGGAAATTTTGCATGACCATTCCATTCAAGAAATGTCTTTCTGTCCTTCAGTTGTTTTGAAACAGAGTAAAGTGGGAATGAATATTCCATGTATCTCACATGAACATGTGACGTACAAAATCACAAAGCTTCCCTTTATTGTTGTTAACATCCCATGTCTACTTTGAATCACATTACAAAATAGAATGCAGACTGTTCGCATATGGCAAACTAATTTCAGACCTATAAAATGTTTTCAGTTGCAATGAAATGTGATTCAGTGACAATCTCTGCTCTGAGTCATTGCTTCTGTACTGCTGTAACCGATTCACCACCAATTTAGAAGGATGAGGGGGGATCTTATTGAAACATATAAGATAATTAGGGGATTGGACACATTAGAGGCAGGAAACATGTTCCCAATTTTGGGGGAGTCCAGAACAAGGGGCCACAGTTTAAGAATAAGGGGTAGGCCATTTAGAACGGAGATGAGGAAGAACTTTTTCAGTCAGAGAGTGGTGAAGGCAGTGGAGGCCAGTTCGTTGGATGCTTTCAAGAGAGAGCTGGATAGAGCTCTTAAGGATAGCGGAGTGAGGGGGTATGGGGAGAAGGCAGGAACGGGGTACTGATTGAGAGTGATCAGCCATGATCGCATTGAATGGCGGTGCTGGCTCGAAGGGCTAAATGGCCTACTCCTGCACCTATTGTCCATTGTCTATTGTCTAACATCAGCAGCAAATGCTGATTCTTCTGAGTGTCTGCTTTCTGTTACAAATTTAAAACTTGCATATTTTTCTTTATTAAATTATCATTTTAATTTTGTGTGGATGCCGTCTCCAGTTTTTATGAACTACTTTCACATGATAGGGGTCCCACACTATTGTGGAGCGCTGAGACTTTCTAGTGAAACACTTTTACATGGTCGGAGAAATGTGGCTGAGATTGTTCTACGGGCCATGTGATATTGTTTGTCTTAAACACTTCCAGTGTTCTCATTGTATAACGGTTTTTTCCATTTTGTAATATATCAACACAGATTTTCAGGCTGCAGTTAACTCTTGGATTATAAATTAAAGTAAGCTCCAAACTAATCATTTACTAAGTCACCATTCATGCAATAACACCAAATATAATTTGTGCCAATATCCCACCGCTCCCATGTATAGCTGACACATTCAGGCAGAGCTGAGTTACAATTCTCTTGAATTTATTGTAATTCACTTAATGAAGAATAATTATTCAGCATAGCTGTGTACCCCAATCAAAGACTTGACTACATTTATACATGTGTAGAATATATATCTCAGAAAGGTAGACACAAAATGCTGGAGTAACTCAGCAGGACAGGCAGCATCTCCAGAGAGAAGGAAAGGGTGATATTTCGGGTGGATTCCCTACTTCAGACTGAATATCTCAGAAATATCTTCTGATATATCTCAGAAATGTCTTCAAGCGATTCACATACTTTGATCTTATTTAAAGAGAGTGATTTTAGACTTTCACTTTATACTTTAGAGATACAAAGTGGAAACAGGCCCTTCGGCCCACTGCATCCGTGCCGACTAGCGATTACCCACGTACACTAGCACTATCCTCCACACTAGGGACAATTTACAATTTTTAACGAACAATATGAATGGTTGGTTAATATATTGCACTTGTATGATTTAAGGAAGGAACTTTAGCTCGGGCACAAAAAGATTACTTGAAAACATTTCAGTAGTGCCATGGATTCTTCACCACCCATGGATTCTTCCCATCCAACCTTCACCCAAAGGCACTTTTCCAGCAATCATAGAATATGTAACACTTACTCTCTCCCTTTCATTCAAAGATCCCCAAACAGCCTGCCCAGGTGAGACATTGGTTAATTTATATCACTTCCAGCTTCGTCTAATATATTAGGTGGTCCTGATCTGTCCTGTTTAACAAGGGCAAGACCGTGTAGGCTGGGCAACCATTTCACTAAACACTTGCTCTTCATCTGCCATGGTCTGCAGGGGCTCCACGTTGCCATTTTAACTCTTTCTCATTCCCATCCTACACTTTCTGTCCTTAGCCTCCTCCATTGCCAGAGTGAGGCCACGTGCAAATTGGAAGAACGCACCTCATATTTTGCTTGGGTCGCCCACAATCCAAGGGCATAACCACTGAAACCTCCAGTTTCAAGAAAACTCCCCTGAGCCCCCATCCCAAAGTATGCACAACTTTCTCCCAGTGACCCATCAACCTGTTCCTTACCCCTCCTGGTTCTGCTAATCTCCCACTCCTCCCTACTCTGAAGGCCCCATTTCCTTTTTATGTTTCCTTCTTCCCCTTCCCCATCCCCATCCCCTCCCCTCACCCCATCCCTACCTCTTCCTTCTCTTATCTGATACCTTTTCAGCTCTATCTATTGTCACTATCTCTACCCATCAGCCAATAATCCCACCTCACCTGTATCCACCTACCAGGCTTTCTCCCATCCTTGCCTCCCTTCAGCAGCTTTCTCACTTTATCTCCATCTGTCTGAAGAAGGCTCCCAACCTGAAACATCCTGTCCATTCCCTCCACAAATGCCGCTTGACTCGTTGATTCCTCCAGCACTTTGCACCTATTGTATAAATAGAGTATATAAAAACATGAATGGAATAAATAGGGTAAACGTAGTCTTCTACTTAGACAAGGGAAATCATGAACCAGCAGCCACAGGTTTATGGTGAGAGTGGCAATATTTAACAGGAACCAGAGGGGCAACTTTTTCACATAGAGTGGTGGGTATATAGAAAGAGCAGCTGGGAAGGTGAAGAGAGGGGGAATTGAGGCAGGTACTATAACAGCATTTAAAAGACACTTAGACAGGTCGATGGATCGGAAGGATTTAGAGCATTATGGCCAAACATGGGACTATCTTAGATGGGACACCCTGGTTGCCATGAGTATGTTGGACCAAAAGGCCTGTTTCCGTGCTCTATGACTTTATGATTTTATAACTTTATTTCTATTGGTATCTATGGCAATCTATCCAACTCATGAGTAGAATACAGTTTGTTTATTTTCTTTAAAGTAAATCTACCAATGTGTATGTTGGAATGAGTTCATGAAGCCTCTCGGTTCAGTAAACATTCTTAAATCACACTTGTGAAGTATTCTGCATTTCAAAGCTCTCAATTACATCTTGGCTAATCATTCCAAGGTTTCTGTAATTGTTGCTAAGTCTTTACACGTAACCAAGAATTGCAAAATAAAATCTGAGATTAAACGATGAACTATCTACATTTGATGATAGAAATGATCCAGTTTCATTTCTCACATATACTGCTTTTAGACAATAGATTAGTCTGCTTTAGTAATAACGCTGTCCAGTAACAAAATATGTTTACTTAACATATGTGCAACCTTGGAATTTTTGAGCAGCAAGGAAGGTTTTGGCTTAGTACAGTTGGTAGAATGTGTAAATTTGCCGTCACATTTTGTTTTTTAATCAAGTGTCCTGAAAATATTCCCAAAAGATCAGACAGAGCGCTTTACTAAATAGCATAACACCTTGTCGGTATGCAGTACACGGATAATTTATTTTCAGCCAAAGCTGCAGTATTTATCCTGTTTTCCTGACATGAATTTAACATCAGTTTTGCACAGTATGCTTATAAATTGTGCTATAAAACATTGGCACATGTTAAAAATCAAAACATCTTGATCTATTGGAATATGTTAAGAGCTTTGCATTAATTTTAAGTCAAAAGCTTTGCATTAATTTTAATCAGGGTGGAATAGAGTGGAATCTGATTTTGATTATTATTGTGGTGAGTGATTCAAATAATTTATATTCTAGTGGTGAGTTGGCTGGCTTAAAATTAGTGCATCTGGAATGCACATGAAATGTACAGGTCAGACAACATCGTTCTATTTCATATGTGGATGTTTTTAATACTGGATGTGCATAGTACTACCAGTAAAGCAATTGCGGTTTCATCAATAATAGAACAGTATAGCACAGGAGCACGTCCTTCAACCCACAATGTCTGTGCTGAACATGATGCCTAGGTGAACTAGTCTCCTCTGCCTGAACATGATCCATATCCTTTCATTCCCTGCGTACCTATGTGCTTAGCTAAAAGCATCTTAAATCGTATCTGCCTCCACTACCACCCCTGACAGCGTGTTTGGGCACACCACACCCTCTGTAAAAAAAATGTTCTGCACATCTGTTTAAACTTTGACCCTCATCTTAAAAGTTATGGCCTGTTGTCTTTGATATTTCCACCCTGAGGGAAAGTTTCTGGCTGTTTGCCCTATCTCATAATTTCATATATAATTATCAGGTTTCTACTCAACCTTTAGTGTTCCAAAGAATACGACCCAAGTCTGTCCAACCTCTCCTTATAGCTTATACCACGCATCATTCTGATAAATCTCTTCTGCGCCTTCTTCAAAGCCTCCACATCCTTTCTTTAATGGGATGAACTGAACTGCATGCAATACTCCAAATGCGGCCTAACCAAAGTTCTATAAATGCATCATGATTTCCTGACTCTTATACTCAATGCCCATTCCAATTAAGGCAAGAATATCCTATACCCTATGTATTTGTGTCAACTCTTCCAGAGGGCTATGGATTTAGACCCCAAAATCCTTTTATACATTCACGATGTTAAGGGTGTTGACATTAATTGTATACTTTCCCCTTGCTCTCAGCCTCGCAGTGTGGGTCTTACTCTTGTTCAGATTAAACTTAATTTGCCATATCTCCACCTATTTCTGCAGTGATCTACACCCCGCTCTATACTTTGACAGCCTTCCTCACAGTCCACAACTCTAGCAATCTTGGTGTCGCCTGCAAACTAACCAATCCATCTAACCAATCCATCTATTGTGATAAAATATCACAATATTTTATATATATTGTGATATATATAAAATCACAAACAACAGAGGCCCTGGCACAGATCCCTGTGGAATAACTCCCTTCCACCACCACACTTTATCTTTTATAAGTAAGTCAGTTCTGAATTCATATGACAAAGTCATTGTGAATCCTGTGTATCTCAGTCTTTTAGATCAGACTACCATTGGGGACTTTATCAAATTACTTACTGAAATCCATGCAGATAACATCCACTGCCCTATCCTCATCAATCACCTGTAATACTTCCTCAAAAAGAAACAACCAATTTAATAACACATAACCTACCACGTACAAAGTCATGCTGACTGACCTTTCTCTTCCAAATGGGAAGCAAATCTTATCCCAAAAAATACTCTCCAAAAACTTCCCTACAACTGGCGTGAGGCTCGTCGGGCTTACAGTTCTCTCGATTCTCTCTACTTCCCTTCTTAAACAAAGGAGCATCATGGGACGGCACTGTGGAATAGAGGTAGAGCTACTGCCTCACAGCGCCAGAGACCCGGGTTTGAACTTGACTCAGGCTGCTCTCTGTAGGGAGTTTGTATGTTCTCCCCATGATTTGCTTGGGGTTTTCTCAGAGATGTCATTGATTTTTGGTTTAATCCATATGACTTCTCAGTTACTTTGGAACTACTCTAAAATCTGTCAGGGATATTGGCTAAAGGAAATAAAATGCAGATGCCGCATCTGCCTCTGTACCTGATGCCACATCTGAATCATTTTGGCATTCTGTGAAAGCCCAGACTCTGGCAATATGTCCTACTATAGGTGAGAAAGAAGTGTTTGTTTATCTTCTTTCAAAAAGAACTTTCAGTGCATATGTTGGAATGAGGTAATGCAGCCACTTGGTTCATGAAATATTTAAAAAATTGCACTTGTGAAGTATTTCATATTTCAAAGCTCTCAACTACGTACTTGTTAATCACGGCAAGATTTCTGTAATTATTGCAGAATATATTGTACAAATATTGTAAGTCCTTCGGCTTAATCGAAGATCACAAACTAAAATTGAGATTCAATGATGAACAGTGTGGATTTGGTCACGTAAATGATTCAGGTTCATTTTTAGCAGATACTGCTTTGAGACAATACTTTAGTGTGAAAAAGACACAAAGTGCTGCAGTAACTCAACGGGTTAAGCAGCATCTCTCAAGACATGGATTGATAATTGATCAGGGCTCTTCATCAGACTGATTACATTAGGGAAGAAAGCTGGAAGAGAGGAGGGGCAGGACAAAGCCAAGTAAATCGTAGGTGGATACAGGTGAAGGGGGCAGGGAGGTGTGATGGCAGATGCCATCTGGCAGATGGCAAAGGCCTGAGATGAAAAGACAGAAGGTGTGAGACAAAAGAAGATACAAATTGTGAAGTTAGACAAAGAACCTACTTGGAGAGGAGTGGGGGGGGGGGGGGGGGGGGGGAATCCAGGCACAGGGAAAAGGGGAGAGAAGGAAAAAAAGGGGGTTGGGTTACTTACCTAAAATCAATGTTCATACTTTTGGGTTATAAGCTCTGCTTCAGTAACAATGGCACTAATAACAAAATATAATTACTAAAGACTTTGAAAGCTGCTTAACGGACAAAACTAATAGCTGCACAATAGGACAATAATGCACAAAAGGATCGAGTAAACATAGAAAATAGGTGCAGGATTAGGCCATTCGGCCCTTCGAGCCAGCTCCGCGTGACTCTCAGACTGAAGAAGGGTCTTAACCCCCGAAACATCGCCTATTCCTTTTTGCCAGAGATGCTGTCTGAGCCGCTGAGTTACTCCAGCTTTTTGTGTCTATCTTTGAATAAATATGTCTATGTTCCTGCTGAATAGCATCAAGGAACTCCAAAGTTTAAGATAATCAGCAACAAGATACATCTTTGGTGCACGATTATTTCTTCTGGCTATTGTGGCACTTCTATGCACTTTGGAAATTTCAGTCTGCAGAGAATGGTTTGACTGGTGCCTTGTTCTGATTTTGCCAAATTAAAGCATGTGCAAAATCCAGTTGCTTTCACGATTAAATGTCCTCTAGTTATGCTGCAGTAATATTGAGCATGGCTTGAAGAATAAGCTGAGACAACACAGAGAACGGGAATTGTTCAGAGAGAAAAGGGGAGAGATTAAAGAATTATCTCCGTCATTCAGAGACATTCATAAACTGGAGGTGGGTGGGGAGTAAGGGCCTGACCAAAATAATTGTTGAAAAATTCTGAACTAAATAAAATTACAAGTCCACATCCACACTTTCAATGCCACACGCTTGTCAGAACATTGAGGACAAGTATACAGTTCTAAAAGCAGTTTAACTAAAATTCCTGCGTATATCCTGCCACCTGAATATGCAGGGATATCGATCCCTGTCCGTTAATGTTTCCTCTCCCATTGTGCACCAGGGAAAAGAAAAGTGCACCAGTGCATATGCTACTCCATGTTTGGATGATATGATTATCGTGGTTGCCAAAGGGTCCAGGCTGTGGGATGTGAATGCAAGGCTTACCATTGTGTTAAATGTACAATATTGAGGTGGAGCATATGAATGTACTGAAGTACAGATCGTTGAAAGCTGAATAATGGGCATGTCCTAATCTTGACAAACCATGTAAAAGCATTAAACTTTTTCCTGTGTGGCATCCAGCTCCTTGAGACTCCTGTCTTGACATTTGCAGGTGCTGCTTCCTCTTGTCTCTACCCTCTGAGTATACATCTGAAGGTACAGGTCATCTTTCCTGCTTTCCATCTCACCCACAAAGATCTCCAGTATGGTGTGCAAAAACTTTGGTGCAAACCTGCTCCCCTGTATTACCATTGCTGAATGCAGCACAACACATATTCAGTTCAGTTCAGTTCAGTAAGATTGATATTCAATAAGATCTCGATGTATTCCTTTAAGAAGTGAAGGCCAGCTCCAAAGTGAGTTAACTGTGTATTTATATTTCCTATTTTCAGGTGTTATCCAAGTTAATCCTTCAATATATTGCTCTCTTCTAATACTTTTGCTTTTGTTAGAAAATATATCATGGCATAAAGCAAGTCTATGCAGTTTTGACAAATTTGCTGTTAAGGATATTTTCCTCCTAACTATTGAGTTAATTTAAGCAATAATTGGGAATCTTTCATTCTTATCCTCCTCTGTTTGACAAAGCACATGACATCTATTGTGTAAATCTGAGTCAATCCAAAGACATAGGTGATTTATTTCTAAATTTCAGTTGCACGAGTCAAGTGAAGGATACCTCTCATGTCATGCAGAAGACCTGAAGTTCTCTGAAGCTCATCAGAGTTCAACCACTGTCTGATAAGATGCATGTCTCACATACTAATGTGCCCATATATCTAATTATATTAAACTCCTAATGATTCTTGTAAGAAATTTCTTGAGAACTGTTTCATATAATTTAATTATACAATAATAGGGGGGAAATTCCATTTGCTGACGATTTGACTTTATTGTATTTTCAATTGATTTTGCCACGTGAAATTTAGCTTTATTGCTTCCTGCATGTGGCTTCTGAAATTGGTGAATGATCCTGTTCATCTGCCAAAAGCTGCTTCTATTGGTTTAGTCAGCAGGGAACCAGCTTGCGAAATACAATCCACCAAATATAAGGCATAATGAGCAAATCCATTTCATGTGCACACCCACCTAAGCCCAGATGCAGTACTCAATAATAAGGATGCACTAATTACTAGCTGTATTAATTTATTATTCAAATCACACCAACAGCAGTGTTTTCTGCAAGGCATTGTTAATTGCCTTTTCATTGTGATACTATATTATGAAGACAGTTGTTTAAATACCAGACAATGCCAAAGAAAAAGTGCCTACTTAGGCAGCAGAAACAATATACTATGGTGGAAGACAATATCCTTTCACTATATGATAACATTAATGCAAACCTACCAAGAGTTCTTACTAAAGGTGGCATAGTGGAGCACTGGTAGAGCTGTGAATGATCACAGCACCCTTGACCCGGGTATCGATCCTGACTACAGGTGCTGTATGTGTAGAATTTGTAAATTCTTCCTGTGACTGCATGGATTTTCTCTGAGTAGTCCGGTTTCCTCCCACATTCCAAACTTGTGCAGATTTGTAGGTTAATTGGCACATGTAAATTGCCTCTCGTGTGCAGGATGCGAAAGTGGGATAACATAGAAGTAGTGCAGAGGTGATCGATGGTCGACATGGACGGTGGGCTGCAGGGCCTGTTTCTATACTGTATCTCGAAACTAAACTATGAACTTTATTCGTAAGTCTATCAGGTGTTTCCTCTGAAGGAGTAAAATATCAGTCAATACTGATAGCCAATATGATAGCAATGAAGTTAATGTACTATTTCATGGCCTGGCTGCTGACCTTGATACAATACTTTCCTATTCCAACTCCTTTGCCATTCAGCTGGATGTTATTTAGCTACCCTCTACCCCACTGTATGTGATCTGTTGCCCCAATGTTACTTCAGAGAGTCTTCTGAATATCTGTTTTTGGCTCCCCGCCACCTATCTACTTAGCAATATAATCCCAATAAATATAAAAACTTTCTACATATATGTCGACAACACTGTTCTTTCCACTCTTGAAACATCTCCATCTCTAAATTCAGAATGTCTACCCAACATCCAGCCGTGGATGTGCATAAACTTCCTTCAATTAGAAGACCAATTTCAGTGTCTTTTGTCAAAATTAGATTACCATTAACTCATACTTCTAGTGGAAAAAAATATTCATCAAATAAATCATACACACCTTTGGTGTAATGCTCCATTTGAGTGGTCTCTGAAACAGGCAGAATTCTGCAAGAAATTGATCGCTATGCTCCTGAGCACTAGGATCCTCCTGCTGAGGAATAAATAATTATATGCCAGAAAGACTTAGAGAGACATAAAAAACCGAGCAACTCAGCGGGTCAGGCAGCATCTCTGGAGAAAAGGATTAGATGACGCTTCGGGTCTTAACCCGACAAGTTACCTATTCTTTTTCATAAGGTCATAGGTCATAAGTGATAGGAGAAGAATTAGGCCATTAGGCCAATCAAATCTATTCTGCCATTCAATTATGGCAGATCTATCTCTCTCGCCTAACCCCATTCTCCTGCCTTCTCCTCATAACCCCTGACACCCATACTAATCAAGAATCTATCAAACTCTGGCCAAAAAAATTCCATTGACTTGGCCTCCATAGCATTCTGTGGTAAAGAATTCCATAGGTTCACGACCCTCTGACTAAATAAACTCCTCCTCATCTCCTTCCTAAAGGAACGTCCTTTAATTCTGAGGCTATAGCCTCTAGTCCTAGACTCTCCCACTAGTGGAAACATCCTCTACACATTCACTCTATCTATGTCTTTCACTAATTGGTAATTTTCAATGAGGTCATCCTTCTAAATTTCAGCGAGTACAGGGCCAGTACCATTAAACGCTCATCATCTGTTAACCCACTCATTCCTGGGATCATTCTTGTAAACCTCCTCTGGACCCCCCTCCAGTGCCAGCTCATCCATCCTCAGATACAGTGCCCAAAATTGCTCACAATATTTTCCAAAGTTTGCCAAAATTCTCCAGAGATGCTGCCTGACCCGCTAAGGTACTCCAGGTTTTTTTGTGTCTATCTTCGGTTTAAACCAGCATCTGCATTTCTTTCCAGTACACTTAAACTTGCCCTTTTGTGACTGAAGTGAGGTTACATTTATTTTGTTAAAGAGGTGTAAATCTTTGGAATTCTCCCTCACAAAGGGCAATAGATACTATGTAGTTGATTGAAGCCTGCGACTGATAGATCTTTAGACACAACGGGAATCTAGGAATACAGAGAACGGGCAAGAAAGAGGTAGACGTACAAAATCTTATTGAAGAATGAAGAAAGCTCCCCTGGCCAACATTCACTCAATGACAAACTGTAGCTGCTTTCAGCATCCACTCTCTCTTTTCAGGAAACAATCAATGCACATTGTCTATTTTGGTTTCTATGTGTTACATTCGTATTTAAGATCTCACTCACCCTGATGTATGTGAGCCGCAAGGCATTTTTACCTCATTACAAGATCTGTTGGTCATCACAGTGTTTCAAAATATATTGCACAAAATAAACACTGCACTTGGAACAACCTTTTAGTTCACTAGTAGTGTTAACTGTTCTGAAATAATAGTGAAGATTAATGTCCTGGGTTCTTTATCAGTCCAAAGATAGTACATTCTCTCAGATCATGATATAAATCTGCAGATTAGGCTGACGTGACATCTTCTTCCTGAATTGTTCTAGCAGCACCACACTAATGCAGATTAAGCATGCTGGAACAGTGCTCTTCTCTTCATTTTTCTTCTCTATCTCCCCCTCTCAATTTGTCTTTTCTCTTTGGAGTAAAATTCCGTTCATGTTTACGATGGATTTCTCCCTCTGAACGATCAAAGTTATCTTTATGAAAACAACACGAATTAGACGAGAGTTATAAAAGGGATGCAAAGAACACAAAGCAAATTTTGCAAACGTTGGAAGCACAGGTAGGTCAGTCGGCATCCACAGTTGGAATAATCCCAGGACTAGTTCTATCGTCTCCTTGTTTTCCTTCTCTCCTGGCCAACACTCACCTCAATGACAAACTGCAGCTGCTTTCAGCATCCACTTCTTTCTTTTCAGGAAACAATCAATGCACATTTCCATAGGCCCCAAATGCTTTCAGAACTGTCCTGCTTACATTATGCTTGAGAACCAACAGAAGAAAATCCATGAGTTCACAGGTGACACAAGAAACTGTAGATGCTGGAATCTTGATCAAAACACAAAGTGCTGGAGGAACTCAGTGGGTCAGGCACATTCTATGGAGGGGCTGGACAGACAACATTAAGGTTGGGATTCTTTTTCAGTCTGAACCTTTCCTATCCATGTGCCTGTCCGAATGTCTTTTAAATGCTGTTATTGTACCTGCCTCAACTACCTTCTCTGGCAGCTCGTTCCATATACCCACCATATGGCAGTGGAGGAACAACAGTTCCAAGAAAATGCCGAGCCATTGAGGAAATATAAGTATGAAGATTACATAGCCTAAAGGAGTTGAGTCTTCAACAACTCCTATGCTACAGACCCTCAACATAGGAGCACTGCAAGGCTGCGTACTCTCCCCTCTCCTTTACTCTCTCTACACCAACGACTGCACCTCCACAGACTCCTCTGTCAAGTTTCTCAAGTTTGCGGATGACACAACCTTGATTGGACTGATCCAGGAAGGGGAGGAATCTGCCTACAGACAGGAAATGACACAGTTGGCGTCCTGGTGCCATCGCAACAACCTGGAGCTCAATGCTCTTAAGACAGTGGAACTGATTATAGACTTTAGGAGAGCTACCACTCCCCTCCCCCCACTCACCATCAACAACACCAAAGTCACATCTGCGGAGTCATTTGTTCCTTGGAACCACCATCTCCAACGACCTTAATAATAATAATAATAATATTCATTTATTGTCATTGCAACGAGTAGACCACCATCGACTCCACAGTCAAAAAGGCCCAACAGAGGATGTACTTCCTGCAGCAGCTGAGGAAACACAATCTGCCACAGGCAATGATAGTCCAATTCTATACTGCCATCGCTGAGTCTGTCCTCACCTTCTCCATCATGGTCTGGTTTGGCTCAGACACCAAGCACGACATCCAGAGGCTGCAACGAATCGTTCGATCAGCTGAGATGGTTGTTTGCTGCAACCTTCCCTCCATTGACGAACTGAACACTGCAAGGGCCAGGAAGCGAGCAGGCAAGATCATCTCTGACCCCTCTCACCCTGGCTACAAACTCTTTGAAGCACTTCCCTCTGGAAGGCGACTCTGGACTGTCAAAGCCGCCACAGCCAGACATAAAAAGCTTTTTTTTCCACGAGTAGTAGCTCTACTCAATAACCAAAAGTCTGTAGTCTCTTTTTGGTCTGGTTTATTTCACTCACATGTTTAAACCGTAATGTTGTATTCTTAGTGTTTTAATGTTTTATGCTTTATTCTTAATTGTTTACTGTATGTTCGTGTTGTTACTTGCGAGCAGAGCACTAAGGCACATTCCTTGTATGTGTACATACTTGGCCAATAAACCTATTCATTCATTCATTCATTCATTCATTCATTCATTCAGGGGCTTTCAGAGAAATGTGATGGCAAGAAAATGTTATTCAATGAACGTGATACTGGTATATTCTGAATTCCTGGGCTAATCATCTGCTGGGAATTATAAGTTATAAACCTGGAAATGACTGCTGCTGATGCCAATGGATGAATACACACTGCATTCATATAACAGATATGCTGTCTGCTCTTGAAATAGACACATTATCCTGTTTAATGAGCATAATGACTGCCCTGAAAGAGACATAGAAGAATGTCAGCTTCATGTGTTTACCATTCATTTTCCATTACTAGGAAAAAACCTTTTACAGACAATACTGCATTTATTTGGAGCTGTGTAGGAAATAATTTATTTGGAGCTGTTTGAATAAATCATCCGATAGAAATTTCACGGGAATCTCCTGACCTAAGATGGCTATGTTGCCTGGATTTCTGCAAAGTTGCACAGATGTAGTAAAGGTGAGAAATTGAAAGAACCCATTCAGGAATTCCATGCAACTAAAAACGAACTTTTGGTGCAGATGTGCTAAATGTCAGTAATAATATTTCCACAAATTAAAATGTGATGGAGTCAGATTCAGATTTATTGGAAATATGATAGGCTACATTTTGCCGCCTTTAACATGGCAGAAGATTTCCATCATCAGTGCTAAGAGAGTAGTATTAGAATTCATTTTTCTCAGCTTTGAACATAATCTGGAGCACACGTGCTAGGGAGATGATATGTGCCTAACCTCTCTTCCAGTGCTGACTTGCTCCATCCTGTGAGGATATCTGTGCCAGACTGAAATGTTGTGACTTTTTATCTTTACCCTTGTCAGGGCATTAATGAGTGATGGGACAAGTTATGAATGGCCTATTCTGTCTGAGGAGAACTTGGTGTCGATATCATCCTGGATTTAATGGCTTCCATCTATTCCCTGTGGATGCGGGATACTGAAATCTTCACAATTGTCACTCCCACCCATCCAATCTCACCTTCCTTTCAGCTGCCCTTTCACACTGATATTAAATCTTGTGCCATGTGCACTGTCAAAAATGAAGTAAAAATTCTAAAACTATCTACTCCCTTATCTGTTTAATAAAAGTCTAACATCTGCATTAAAATGGCACTTGGAGGAATGTCAGCTGAATGTATTTAATGGTACTTTGTTACTTGAAATGCCAAAATCACTTGATTGTTTAAATGAACCACCACGCAGATTTTTTAAAGAGAATCTCAGATCTCCTGCCTTAACGATGAAGCATGACGAATGGCCTAACGGTATAAATATGCACTTGGACAGATGCCATTGATCCTCTTCACGAATATGGATGTAAAATTGGTCAATATTTATCCCCCAGTAGTAGAGTTTAAGTATTGTTGCTTTGTCAAACAAAACCAGGAATGTATATAAAAACAAAAATATTAGTTTATGTTCTTGTCATTTAGAAAAATCATGCTTGTCTTATGATTCAGATTTGTTTTAAAGATAAATGATTTATCCATCATCTCCAAAGATACTGGTAGAAAATGGGCTTTAGTGATGAGTTTTTCTGCTTACTCGGAGCAAACATTGGTCTTGAAACTCTGTTTAGTTGTGTTATTTGATTAAAATTCAACTTTACTGCAGTGAAACATATTGACCATTTCCGAGTTGCTTTACACCATTCAGAAATTCCACGAAGCAATGGCTTCCCAATGTGCATCTATCAGGCATGGGCTGACATAATTCCCCCCCCCCCCCCCCATAATACTCCTTTAGGATAATTGGAAAGTCCCCTCTCCCATATATTATTCATCAACCCAATTCAGACCCTGATCCTAAGACAACATTCACTAGCCCCCATTCTCCCCAACTGTGCCTGATATTTCACTTGCTTAACCACATCAGCCTATGCCTCAATTCTCACATGATATTCAGCAGCCCTCTCTCTTGCACATCACCACCCTCCTTTACTGCTTATCTTGCCAGCCCCTGAACCTTATAGTCATGCCTACTGGCATCTCCCCAGGCACTTACCTTGCATGTTGATTCAACTGAAGCCCATGATCTTTGGTCTATGTCCACCAGACCTCTCTTCTATATCACCCTCCTGCTGAATACTTTGGTTATTGATCTAACATTCAGCCAGTGACTCCCAAGGTTTTCAGTGTCAGGCCCAGTGGTGTACTGCTGCAACACCCATTTGGATGCACTACACCTTTTTGACAGCAGTTTGTCCATATCCAACCCATCTCAAGTGGATAGTATTGTTTCTCTGCAGCCATTGACCTGTACAGAGACCAGCTGTTCTATCAGGTAAACAAAAAACGTATCCCAGTGTGCCATCTCATAGTAAAGTAGGGTAGGCATCTGATCAACATTTACCTACAACCACAGCACCATGAAGCAGGCACTATTTGTAGGGTTTGATTGGCACAAATTAGGTATCATCTTTTTAACAGCATTTAAGCTTTAAAAAGTATTTTATCGGCTATAAAGCACTGTACATCATCCTGAGTTAAATAGTATTATGAAAACACAAGATCAAGAAATAAAAGACAGAAGTTAAAGTAGTCTGTTGCCATCAAATCTATACTCAATGTAAAGCAACGTGGATGGCTTCTACTTGAAATAGTTCAGTGCTACAAATCATTCTCCTCAGGTTTGAAATCCAAGACTGAGATTGAATCATGTGGTACTATCAGTGATTTGTGCTGCACATGTGTAGTGCAAAAATATTTTCTGCACTATATCATGTTGCACATGGATAGATTTTTTGGAAAAATTGTTTTATATCGGCAATATTTTTTGGGATGTCTCAATATACTTCTGATGGAGGATGGTGAATCTGTGGAATTCTTTACCACAGGCTGTGGAGGCCAAGTCAGTGGATATTTTAAGGCAGAGGTAGATACGATTCTTGATTAGTACGGGTGTCAGAGGTTATGGGGAGAAGGCAGGAGAATGGGGTTAGGAGGGAGAGATACATAAGCCACGATTGAATAGCAGAGCAGACTTGATGGGCCAAATGGCCTAATTGTGCTCCTATCACTAATGACCTTGCGATATTGAATTGATTCTCTCCCTTCCAAGGATTGTCGATAAAATGATCTGTCAATCCAAAATGGAGCCATTCCAGCATCCATCGATTCTACACTGTTGGTCAAAGCTGTGCTTCACATTGCTTTTCATTTGATACAAATTTCCCAATGCAACTAAAATCTTTTGAATTGAAATTAAAAAATAGCTAAGACCCATATAATAGTAAATGAGATAAATCATGAAACAATTGCCCCATGAACCAACATTAGAAGTCCCAGAGAAAGACACAAAATGCTGGAGTAACTCTGGGTCAGGCAGCATCTCTGGAGAAAAGGAATAGACAATACACAATAGGTGCAGGAGGAGGCCATTCGGCCCTTCGAGCCAGCACCGCCAATGAATGTGATCATGGCTGATCATTTCAAGTCAGATGTTTCAAGTCAGAACCCTTCTTTAGACTATTAGAGGTGGGAGGGAGGGAACTGGAGGTGAGAAAAGGCCAGAGCAAATCAGGGCCAGCAACAAATGACCTCAGGAAGGGTGAGGTCTATAATGTCCCATTGTTGGCTGGGGAAGATGTGCGAATGAGAGTGCCATAATATGCCTGCACTAGATTTTCACAAACAGTCCTTCTAATGTTAACACCAGATGCAGCGAGCCCCACCTTATCCAACAATGCGGCTGCATATAATGATGTCAGTCCATACAATTATATAACAGAATCTCCCAAACCACACTGTCTCACTTTATCTCAGGACAGAGAAGGTCACTCTCAAAGCAGATCCCGTTTTAAAAATAGTATTTTCTTCAGGGGGTTGTGGCTTGACCAAGTGGGCCCCAATTCCACTAGTTATAGATTCGCTACCGAAAGGTCCCATGGCAGCTACCAATGGGAACGAGCAACCTGTGAATTCATTCTCTGGTCCTAATCAAATGACTTTGACTTGGATCCTCTTCCCTCGGCCAAAAATGATTAAATAAATAGTTCATTGAATCCACATCCCATGCATCCCTTCCAGTATATTCCATCTAAGATACTTTATGAGTAAACAAAAATGGATAGAGGTTTGAGATAAAATTTGTTTTAATGATCTTGACTATGGGATAAATTGGTGGCATCTGGCACAATGAATGGTAGTGCTCTGGGTAATGTTGTAGAGCAGAGGGATCTAGGAGTGCAGGTGCACTTCAAGGAGTTCCTTGAAGGCGGAATCACAAGTAGATCAGGTGGACAAAAAGCCTTTTGGCACATTAGCCATCAGCCAGAATATTGAGTATAGCTGCATTTAGACTATTGTGTTCAGTTCTGGGCACCATGTTATAGGAAAGATGTTGTCAAGCTGAATTTATGTACTTTATAAGGATGTTGCCAGGACTTGAGAGTCTGAGCTATAGGGTTGAGTTGGCTGGGACTCTATTCCTTGGGGCACAGGAGGATGAGAGACGATTTTATAGAGGTGGAAAAAATCATGAGAGGGATAGATCGGGTAGATGCACAGTCTCTTACTCATAGTAGGTGAATCAAGGACTAGAGGACACAGGTTTAAGGTGAAGGGAAAAAAAATTAATAGGAATCTGAGGAGCAACGTTTTCACGCAAAGGGTAGTGGGTGTATGAAACAAGCTGCCGGAGGAAGTAGTTAAGGCTGGGACTATCCCAACATTTAAGAAACAATTAGACAGGTACATGGATAGGACAGGTTTGGAGGGATATGGACCAAATGCGGGCAGGTGGGACTAGTGTAACTGGGATATGTTGGCCGGTGTGGGCCAGATGGGCTGAAGGGCCTGTTTCCACACTGTATCATTCTATGACTCATCTAAGTGAGTATATGAGTCAGGAAGTTATGTTTTAAACTTTGGTCCGTCTGCATTTTAGATATTGTGTGCAGTTCTGATCACTCCATTACAAGACAGATGTAGAGGTTTACCAAATTCTCTCTGGATGGAGGGTAGTAGCTACAAGGAGAGATTGCACAGACTTGGATTGCTTTCTCCAGAAGATCAGAAGTTGAGCGGATACTTGATAGAAGCCGATAAATTTATGGCAGGAGGCAGAGGTCGGGTAGACTGTCAGAACCATTTTCTCAGCGAGGAAATGTCAAAGACAAGAGGGCATAGCATTAAGGTCAAAGGGGGAAAGTGTACAGGAGATGTGTGGGGCAAGGTTTTACACAGAGAAAGGTGGGTGCCAGGATGGTGCTGCCAGGTGTGGTGGAGGCAGATACAATTATGGTTTTCAAAGAGGCTTTTATATAGGTACATAGATATGCAGGGAAGTGGAGGGATATGGATCACATGCACATTGGAGGGTAGTTTAACGGCATCAGGTTTGGCACAGACAGGTCACAAGGCCTGTTCCCGTGTTGTATTGTACATTTAACAAAGTTCAGCTAAGGAAATTTGGCTGTACACTGTCACCTCTGTTTTTACAATCTGTTAACTTTGTCAATTATTTAGAAGACAAATTACATGTCAGATCTGATTGAGGTTGTGCCAATGTTCACTTGAACATGAGTTAGGAACCAATAAAAAGTAGCCAGCACCCTTCAATGAACCAAAATCTGCATTTCTTCAAGTTAGGAAGTGCCAAAATTAACACAGATCTTTGGCTCCATAAAAACCAATGCCACAACTTTAGACTGGAATACTTTCAAAGAACTTAAATTACTGTGGTCCTTTTCTATCTTTGTGAAAATCATTGGGCTGTCGAAAGTTATGTTGGCATTATGTTATCTAAGCAAAGATAAGGTGGATTTTTCTGCTAAATCAATACATTCTAACCTTTAAACCATTAATTACCTCAGGTACTACCATTCAAGAACGATTGCAAAAACTGTTACATTAAATAATAAATCACCTGTGTGCTTTTCTCAAGCATTCATGCACTATAGTACGGAAGCATTTTATTTATTGTCAACGCGTGTAGGTGGCAGAGGGATCGTGGGTAGTTGAAAGCCATGTGAGAGGGAACAATGAGCAATAGGATAGATGGGTCTGCCTCAATAACCGCCAGGAACTAGATAGGCTTAATGGCCTTCTTTATGTCAAAAGAAAATGTGAAAATATAAAAACATGCAAGAAAAATTCATAAGATCTATAAATGAGCAAGAAAAGTCTCCCTTTAACACTGATGCTGAAACAAAAAAACACATAAACTCACAAGCCAGAAATTTTATTTATATTCCTGAAGAAGGTCAGAAACCACATAAAACTATTTCTATTCAGAAAACATTGGCTGGAGAATTCCTTTGAGTGGGATAAAGCAACATTGCTGCAATATATTTTTATTAGAGCTGTGTAGGTCAACCAGAAATGTAAATTGTTATTCAAAATTACGAGGAGTTTAGATAGAGTAAATAAAAAAAAACTTTGTTTCCACAGTTGATGGCTTGGTAATCAAAGGACAAAGATTCAATTCAATTACCGGAAGAACCAGAGAGAAGATCATGCAGTGGAAATCTGGAAATTTAATGAACTAATTTTATAACACGAGTCATTGTCCTCATTTGGGGAATGAACATGCAGCTGCACAGAGTGTAAAGGAAGGAGGTCCCCAGACTTGTGAGCTACAAGGGAAGATGTCAGTTGAGAATATAGTTTGCTATAGGTACTGTCAAATCTCATGTACATTAAGATACATCAAGTCAAAACTAGCACAACTTCAGTCACCAGTGATCTGATATCTATCTTCTACATAACGAACAAAGTTAACAGTCGGAGATAAACTGAGGTAATAGTGCACACACACATATCCTGAGAAGAACTTTGTTGAAAGCATTGTTGATTTTCTGAAGTGCTCCAGTTTTGAAGATGTGGATGGCCGCAACACTAAAATGAAAGACATAACAAATTCTTACAGGCATTATGCCAACATAACTACAGATACGACAGCCCAATGATTTTCAAATTCAATGGATTTTTAGTAAATACATTTTGTGAATATTTACCCAAGGTGCAAAGGAACTAAATCAATAGGGAAAAAAAGGGTGATTCAACTTATGCTTACCATGGGATCATAGAGCCCTGAAGAGTGCCTGCCAGCTCTTTATATTTGAGCCTCATCTCTCAAAAAGCTATTCAATTAGTCCCATGCCCCAGTCTTTTTACTAAAGCCCTGCAATTATATCTGTTTCAATTCTGAAGATCACTGTTGAATATCTCCCCACCACCATTTCAGTGCTACGTCCCCGGTAATGATAGCTTACATCATTTTTCCTTTGCTGAGCTTCTCTCTGCTTCTTCTGGCAATTAAATTAATTTTTTTGTCCTCTGATCACTAATTCGCCTATTGTGGAAAAACAAATGTTTTTTTTATTTACTTGATCAAAATTCCTCATCATTTTTAATAAGTACTACATTTTTGATTATCCTCCACAACTCTAATAAAAACAAGTTTTGAAAAGAATAGTGAAAACACATTTCTGATTTAGTCAATTTTGGACCAAACTCCTGTTTAGCGAGTTCTATTTATTTTGAGTTCACTGAGATATAGTGTTCCTGGCATAATAAATGCTGGTGGACAAAATCAAGTCTGCAGATGAACAAGCTTGGCAGCCTTCAGCTGCCTGTGTTGCATCTGCTCTCCTTCAAGCAAGTAGCTTATAAATGGCTCTTTATATTGTATATTAGACCAAGTGGACCCGTTGGGCCCATTCCTCATAGAGTGGGGGACAGGGAAGGGGAGAGGGTGCCACTCACCTCGGCCCCGTAGCGCCAGTGCTGCAGCCAAAGCAAGCCACGGACCCAAAGCCTTTCCTGTATTGGTCTAGCACCCTCACCCCCTCCACTCAATCCCCCTCCTCCTCCCCACCACCTAATCCCCCCCCACTACCCCAAGTAGTCCGGTGATTGTCCAGTGCGCTGGGGCTGGACGGGAGCCGGGACTACACCTCCCGACGGGCAGTGCACGGCGGCCGCCATTTTTGTTGGAGAGCACAAAGTGGGCACTGGAGGAGGAGCACGGGGGGTTATAGTCCGGTGATGGTCCGGGGCACTTGGCCCGGGCGGGAGCGGGGATTCGATGAAGCCGTCAGTTGAAGCAGGTGCTGGAGGAGATGGAGTGAAACGATGAGACGACGACCATCTTCCTCCTGTTCGGAATCTCTCCCGGGGCTGGGTGCGGGAGAGAGGGGAGAGGAAAGGGGAGAGAGAGCGACTTACACCAGCCCCGGGCGGCCATCGCGGTGGCCAGCAGCAGGAGAGCCACAGTCCTGGCATCGGCCATCGTCTTTTGCCTTCTCTCTGGCGCCGCGCTGCACCACTAGGAAGGTGAGGTGCGAGACATGCCGGGACGGGCAGCGGTCCTCCCGCTGGTCCTCCGTGGATGGGGGGAGGGGGGGGAGAGCATTTGTTAAATTCAGTTTATTGGCCGTGACTGCCTGGCCCCCCAACCCCCCTCATTGGCTGGTACTCGTGCGGGTCCCATTGTGACGTCACACGCTAAAGATCGTAATGAAATCGGTTTAAAAGGTAATTTATGTGTATACAAGATCAGAGTTTTATTAATATACTAGACCAAGTGGACCCGTTGTCCCAAACCTCTCCTGCATTGGTGCAGCACCCTCTCCCCCCCCTCCCCCTTATCCTCCCTCCTCCCCCCCTCCCTCCACCCCCTCCCTCCTTCCCTAGGAGATAGATTTAAACTTTAAAATGTGAATAACTTAAAAAATATAACACCGATTTCAATGAAACCTTCCATTAGCACCAAAGGGACGACGGCGAGTAAGATGGGCCTAAAACTGTTGTGCTATCATGTACCGTTTTGGCTGTAGTTTAGGAACAAACAAACAAACAAACAAACAAACGAGAGTTTTAGTATATCGGTAGATAATAAAAATTGACATATTTTTTTAAATAATAAAGACAAAACTGTTATTAATACTTCTCACTCTAAAATGAATTAACCTATTCCCAAATATAACCTGAGGCAACAACACAATTTCGAACTCAAGGCATTTTTGTATGAATGGAGCATTTCTTTTTAATGAGGAACAACCCCTCCTATTTCCTTGATGTCTTTAAACCGCACTGTGGTTGCCAGGCAATCAGCCCTGGTAGGAAATGCTGCTGTTAAGTGTGGAGGAGCAGCCTGGACCCTGGAGGCATTTTCTCCTCCATTTAGCATTGGTGATTTATTGCAGAGGTAGTTATCGATGCCCTCCATTTCTTGATTCCACAGCTGTAAGCTTTATTTACCCCACAAACTCTCATGTATTGTAAATGCAAAGAAATACAAGCTTATTCAATTCCACTCTTTTCTTTAATTTAGCATAAGCGGCATTTTGATTATACATAGTTTCTGCGATAGGCATGGGCTACCGACAGGCCATGTCTGTAATTCAAAAGGGTGGGAGGTTCAAAGCTGAGCTCCAAAGCTATCCCTTTAGTGGCATCACTTCTTTTACACTAACATAGCTCCTCAAACTCATTGGTTGTTACGCGCTGACCATTTTCTTATCCTTGTGGGTTATCGTGAAAGTCCAGCGTTTTTAATTTAAGTTTATTCATTTTAAACTACAAAAGTCCAGGTAAACCATATTCAAGAATTTACCACTTGAGTTATAACTTCTTCAAGAGTTGTCACAGAGGTGTTAGTCACAGGCGTCCTCTGCCGAATACATCCTGGCTGTCATTTACTGGCTTGCTATTGTACAACTGTCCTTGAGTTTACTCTGATGTAACTTCCACATTTATCTTTGGACACACTAAATGCAAGTCTTTTATTCGTTGATGAAAACAAGATGTAACACTGGAGAAAACGTCTGTTATTTTGAGACCACACTGTGCATGTGTATACACTGGCCTCATTACTGATTACACAATTCAACAAGTTCCATTAGTTAGTAGGATTCTGTGGATCAAGTAGAGATCACAAGATGATAATCAATGCAATTCAATCCAATTTAATTCATCCATCCTATCGGTTGCATAATCTTTCCATTTCATCATCTATTTCTTAAATAATTCACCATGGCAGCTTTTCTGTAAATCATGTAATTAATGACTCACAATGTGTGACAAAATACTTATACATTACAAGTTTTAATTGACCAGTAACTAATCTGAATCTGTACCAGAGTCATACAGCATGGAAACATGTTCTTTAGCCCAATTTGCCCATTCCGACCAATATGCCCCAACTACATTAGTCTCTCCTGCCTGCCCATATCCTTCTAAACCATTCCTATCCATGTACCTGTCAAAATGTCTTAAATATTGTTATGGTACCTCCCTCAACTAGCTCCTCTGGCAGCTCATTTCATATACCCAACCTCTGTGTGAAAAGGTTGACCTTTGGGTTCCTATTGAATCTGCCTCCTCTCACCTTAAACCTATGGCCTCTGGTTCTTGATTCCCTACTCTGGGTAAAATATTCTGTGCAACTACCCTATCTATTCCCCTTATACATCTCTATAACATCAGCCCTCATCCTCCTGCGCTCCAAGTAATGGAGTCATAGCTGCCCAACCTCTCCCAATAGCTCCGGCCCACAGGTTCTGGCAAAATTCTCGTAAATCCTCTCTGCACTCTTTCCAGCTTAACAAGATCTTTCTGAAAACAGGATGACCTAAACTGAACACAATACTCCAATTGTGGCCTCACCAATCTATCTATATACTAAAACTCTCATTTGTTTGTTTGTTTGATCCTGAACTACAGCCAAAACAGTACACGATAGCGCGACAATTTTAGGTCCACCTTATTCACCGTTGTCCCTTTGCTGGTGATGGAAGATGTTTCATTGAAATCGGTGTTATATTTTTTAAGTTATTCACATTTTAAAGTTTAAATCTATCTGCTAGGGAGGGAGGGGGAGGATAAGGGGGGTTGAGGGGGATGGAGTGGGGGGAGGGGAAGGGAAGGGGGAGCGGAGGAGGGAGGGAGAGGGAGGGGAGGGGGAAGGTGGGGGGGAGAGGGGAGAGGAGAGGGTGCTGCACCAATGCCGGATAGGTTTGGGCCCAACGGGTCCACTTGGTCTAGCGTCTGATACAACTGTAACATATCATCCCAACTTCTATGCTCAATATCCTGATTGATGAAAGCCAATGTGCCAAGAGTCTATCTACCCCCAACGCCACTTTCAAGGAACAATGTACCTACACTCCCAGATCCCTCTGCTCTACAACATTCCCCAGAGCCCAACCATTCACTGCGAAGGTGCTGTCCTGTTTTGACCTCCCAAAATGCACCCCATGATATGAAAATAGGTGGAAGGACAGGTAGTGTAGAGCAGGGACTCTGTTGAAGGACATGGACAGGTTGGGAGTGTGGGCAGAGAAGTGGCAGATGGAATATAGTGTAGCAAAGTCATGCATTTTGGTACTGGGAATAAAGGCCTAAACTATTTTCTAAATGGGGATAGAATCCAGTAATAGGAGGTGCAAAGGGCCTTGGGATTGCTGGTGCAGGATTCCCCAAAAGTTAATCTTCAAGTCACATTGATAGTAAAGAAGGCAAATGCAATGCTAGTATCTATTTCAAGAGGGATAGAATACAAAAGCAGGAAAGACAATAGACAATAGGTGCAGGAGTAGGCCATTCAGCCCTTCGAGCCAGCACCGCCATTCAATGCGATCATGGCTGATCACTCTCAATCAGTACCCCGTTCCTGCCTTCTCCCCATACCCCCTCACTCCGCTATCCTTAAGAGCTCTATCCAGCTCTCTCTTGAAAGCATCCAACAAACTGGCCTCCACTGCCTTCTGAGGCAGAGAATTCCACACCTTCACCACTCTCTGACTGAAAAAGTTCTTCCTCATCTCCGTTCTAAATGGCCTACCCCTTATTCTTAAACTGTGGCCCCTTGTTCTGGACTCCCCCAACATTGGGAACATGTTTCCTGCCTCTAACATGTCCAATCCCCTAATTACCTTATATGTCTCAGGATGTAATGCTGAGGCTCTATAAGCCAAGGGTCAGGCCACATTTGGAGTATTGTGAGGATATTTGTGCACCATATCTGAGGAAGGATGTGCTGGCCCTGGAGAGGGTCCAGAGGAGGTTTACAAGAATGATCCCAGGAATGAATGGGTTAACATATGATGAGCGTTTGACGCCACGGGCCTGTACTCGCTGGAGTTTGGAAGAATGAGGGGTGATCTCATTGAAATGTACCGAATAGTTAAAGGCTTAGATAGAGTAGATGTGGAGAGGATGTTTCCACTAGTGGGAGAGTCTAAGACTAGAGGCCATAGCCTCAGAATTAAAAGACGTTCCTTTAGGAAGGAGATGAGGATTCTTTAGTCAGAGGGTGACGAATCTGTGGAATTCTTTGTCACAGAAGACTGTGGAGGCCAAGTCAATGGATGTTTTTAAGGCAAAGATAGATAGATTATTGATTAGTACGGGTGTCTGGGGTTATGGGGAGAAGGCAGGAGAATTGGGTTAGCAGGGAGAGATAGCCATGATTGAATGGCGGAGTAGACTTGATGGGCCGATGCCTAATTCTGCTCCTATCACTTATGACCTTATGATCATTCATCCATCCCCAACGCCACTTTCAAGGATCTTTGTGCCAACACTCCTAGATCCTAGTGACTTAGATAGATTAGGAGAGTGGGCAAATGCATGGCAGATGCAATATAATGTGGATAAATGTGAGGTTATCCACTTTGGCGGCAAGAACAGGAAAGCAGAGTATTACCTGAATGGTGGCCAATTAGGAAAAGGGGAGATGCAACGTGACCTGGGTGTCATGGTGCACCAGTCATTGAAAGCAAGCGTGCAGGTGCAGCAGGCAGTGAAGAAAGCGAATGGTATGTTAGCATTCATAGCAAGAGGATTTGAGTATAGGAGCAGGGAGGTTCTGCTGCAGTTGTACAGGGCCTTGGTGAGACCGCATCTGGAGTATTGTGTACAGTTTTGGTCTCCTAATCTGAGGAAAGACATTCTAGCCTTAGAGGCAGTACAGAGAAGGTTCACCAGATTGATCCCTGGGATGGCAGGACTTTCATATGAAGACTGGATAGACTAGGCTTATACTCGCTGGAATTTAGAAGACTGAGGGGGGATCTTATAGAAACATATAAAATTCTTAAGGGGTTGGAGAGGCTAGATGCGGGAAGATTGTTCCTGATGTTGGGGAAGTCCAGAACCAGGGGTCACAGCTTAAGGATAAGGGGGAAGTCTTCTAGGACCGAGATGAGAAAACATTTCTTCACACAGAGAGTGGTGAGTCTGTGGAATTCTCTGCCACAGAAGGTAGTTGAGGCCAGTTCATTGGCTATATTTAAGAGGGAGTTAGATGTGGCCCTTGTGGCTAAAGGGATCAGGGGGTATGGAGAGAAGGCAGGTACAGGTTACTGAGCTGGATGATCAGCCATGATCATATTGAATGGCGGTGCAGGCTCGAAGGGCCGAATGGCCTACTCCTGCACCTATTTTCTATATTTCTATGTTTCTATCCCTCTGCTCAACAAAACTCCCCAGAGCCCTACCTTTCACTGTGAAAGCCCTGTCCTGGTTTGACTTCCCAAAATGCATTGCCCAACAGAACAAGATCTTTCTGTTTTTGATAACCATCTTCACTATCTACAATACCACCCATTTACTCTAGTGTCATCTGCAACCTACTAATCAATTATCAGTTGGTCGTGGTGTCTCAATTTAATATAGTGTGGCACAAGGATCAGTATTGTCCTATTTAGTACACACAAGCATTTGATTTTAAATGATACCATTTTCCTTTGCATCTTTCTCTCATAACAGTTAGCAAATTCACTAGTTTAGCTGTTTATGCATATTCTATGTAGTCATCTAATATTATCATCATATCACCATATCATATATATACAGCGCGGAAACAGGCCTTTTCGGCCCACCAAGTCCGCGCCGCCCAGCGATCCCCGTACATTAACACTATCCTACACCCACTAGGGACAATTTTTACATTTACCCAGCCAATTAACCTACATATCTGTACATCTAATACATTTCATACTAATTGCTCGCATCTCTGACAAAAACATTTTAAGATACTGAAACAGTTTACCAAATTGAATCTGTGTTTATTTATTAGATTAAAAAGTATCTTACAGGTTAAAATATATTTGCGCTGGTCATTTCTGGGTATTCTTGGTTTCCTTGGCAACCTTCTTCATCACGCCACTGAAGTATTTCTCACGGAATGAATTATGGCCGACATATGGATTATACTTTGTATCATTGAGGTGGGCAAATCGATCCTTATCCTAAGGGATGAAGAAGAGGATATTAGTTTGAAAGAAATTGTTCATACCTGTTGTGATAATGTAACAATAGTAATATTCCAATAAATAAGCTTTTCAAAAGAAGTGTTTTTACTTATTTTGTATCATATGTGCTTTCAGTCACAAAGTATAAATAAACATACATTTGTATACAGAGCCATCTTAAGCAGTAATTTAATCTAAGTAGGATGAACTATTCATTCATTTTCCTATCAGCTATAGTATAGCTGTAGTATAAGCTATTTTAAGCTGCAGTATAAATAAACATGCAAATATACAAAGTATAAATAAACATACATTTGTATACAGACTCATCTTAATCAGTAATTTAAGCTCAGTAGGATGAACTATTCATTCCTTTTCCGATCACTCTCCACTATTTTTTCTGTTCATAAGTATTTGCTTTTTCCTTGCATTCTTGTCATCTTCCACCTGAACTTATCCTTAATTTGTCATTCACTTCCTGCTAGTAGCACTTTTTTTCCCCCAGACCAATGGGCAATGACTTTCTCCCACACAAACACATCTCCTCATCTCAGCTTCTTTAGCTTTCTGTTTTCGTCAAAGACACATTGCATACTTATAAAAATCAATGTCATAAAAAAGTCCAATTTAGAAATCACAAAAAAAATCTTTCCCATCGTTCCAAAAAGGTGTTCACTCACTCCCAACGCGGTCTCTCTCAAATGCCTCCAATGCTGATCTTAAGCTTTGAGTTACGAAATCTGATGAGGACCCAGGGTTCTCCAGGACTGTAATTTCTTTCTTCAGTTCATCAATCTTTCTTAAGAAGATAAGAATAGAAAGAAGAGTTGACCATTTGACCCCTTGAGCTTCCTTTGCCATTTCGTAAGATTCTGGGTAACCTGAAGATCTCAGGTCTGCATTCCTTCTTCTTCCCCATTCCCTTAAAAAACCCATTGTTCAAACAGTAGTGGCACAGTGACGCAGCGATAGAGTTGCTGCCTTACAGCACCAGAGATCATAACTACAGATGCTGTTTGTACGAAGTTTGTGAGTTCTCCTCTGACCGCGTGGGTTTTCTCCAGGTGCTCTGGTTTCCTCCCACACTCCAAAGACGTACAGGATTGTAGGTTAATTGGCTTTCGACTTTAGAGATACAGTAGAAACAGGTCCTTCTGCCCACCATGTCCACGACCACCAGCGATCACCCAGTAAACTAACACTATCCTACACACTAGGGACAATTTTAAAACATCTGAAGCCAATTACATAAAAAGCTGGATGTCTTTGCAGTGTGCGTGGAAACCAGAGAACCCGGAGAAAATCCACGCAGTCACAGAGAGAAGTACAAACGTCATATAGACAGCACCCATTGTCAGGATCAAACCCGGGTCTTCTGGCACTATAAGGCAGCAACTTTACTGCTGCACCATTCTGCCGCCCTTCGGTGCTTCTTCGGTTAATTTAGTTTTTTAAATTTAGAGATACTGCGCGGAAACCAGGCCACCGAGTCCGCACCGACCAGCAATCCCCGCACATTAACACTACCCTACACACACTGGGGACAATTTACATTTATACCAAGCCAATTAACCTACAAACCTGTACATCTTTTGTGTTTTTGGTTAGAATTGTAAATTGCCCCTAGTGTGTATGGGATGATCGCAAGTTGGTGGGCCGAAGGCCCTGATTCCCAGTTTTTTCTCTAAACTAAACTAAATCTGTTGGTCTTGGCAATGAAAATTGCCATGTCTCTCCTTCCATTGCTCTCCAGAGTATCAAAAAATCCAAAAATTCAAGATCCACTGTGAGAAGATGTGGTTCTCTGCTTTATCCTACTTCAGATGGGTGATTAATTTTTCTGATATTCCCCAAACTTCTGGATATCCTACTGGAGGAAACATCCTCCCATCTTCTAGCCTGGCAAGGCACTTCACAACCTTGTCTCTCAAACAGATCACCTCCGATTCCTCTAAACTCCAATGAAGGGTATGGCTAGTAGAACCACTGCATCACAGAAGACCCAGGCTCAATTCTTACCTCAGTTGCTGTCTGTGCATGTGTTTTTTTACATTCTCACTGACAGTGTTTCATCCCACAATCCAAAGACATGTAGGTTGATAGATTACTTGACCCTACTGTATTGTTGAGTGGCAGTATTTGGGGTGAGTTAAAGGGAATGCGAGAAGAATAAAAAACAATTAATGAAGGATTTGTATAAATGGCCTGTTTCTATTCTGTGCCCTCTATGATTATATAGGTCCAACCTGCTCAACCTCCCTTCATAGGGCAACCATTTTACCTCAGGATTAAAGCCGAGAACCACCTCTGAATTGACTGTAAAACAAGTCAATCCCTCTGTACCCAGTATTCCGGGTGTAATCTCAGCAACATCCTGTTCAATTGTCGCCACACCTTCCCACTTTCCTACTGTATCCTATTTATAGTGAAGGCAAACATTCCATTAGCCTTCTTATTGAATTGCTGCAACTGCTTGCTGACTTTCTATGTTGAATGTACAAGAAAGCCCAGATCCCTTTGTACAACAGCATTGGTGGTCATTTTCCATTTAAACAATATTTTGACAAAGTGGATAAGATCACATTTCCCCTCAATACACCCTTTATGCCAGAATTATACCCACTTATTTAAACTGTCCAAATTCCATTGCAGGTTCTTTGTTCACAACTTGCATTTCCACCCTTTCTGGAACATCATCAAATAGGGGGCCTTCATTGACATAGATTAGTAAATCATTGGGTCCCTGTATTGATTCAGTTTGCCTCCATGAATCATCATTTGCAAATCCTCCGTCCGTGCTAATATATTACCCATTAATGCCAGGATCTCCTACCTTCTTTCAACCATTTTATAATTTACCCACCAAAAAATTCTGGTAAAGGTGTGCATGCTGAGCACTTTTTTTGTTGTATCTTCTGAACACTGTTCCCTGTCTATTTTTTAAAAAATGCTTAGCCTGGGATTTTTCACACCAGTGAAATTTTTTAACAATGAAAAGTTATTAAACTTATAGAAAGTTATTCATAGTTTCACAATTGGAGAATAGATGTATGTTTAGTTAAGATTAGTTTATTATTGTCATGTGCACAGTGTAAAGTGTCTTGTTGCGTGCTATCCAGTCAGCGAAAGGAATATACACAATTACAATCAAGCCATCGACAGTGTACAGATCATATTGCCCATGAACACCAAACTTAACTGCATGGAAATTACCCATTCATCTGCTTAGATGTAGAATTTTCATCATATAGGTATACACCCATTCATATTGGTATATCACCCATTCATCTACTTGGATGTAGAATTTTTATCATATAGGTATACACCCGTTTTTCCCACCAAAATTCTTTGTAAACTGCAGTGGAACCTTTTTTCTCATTAGTCATAATTAACATATTAAAAAATGAATGTTCATTAATAAATACATTAATTTATTCTTGATCATGCACGTTAACATGCACGTTAATTGGTCATGATCAGAATTAAGCATAAAATAGTCTTAGAAATGAAAATTATTTTTTTAAGAAATGTAACTTTAATTTGATCTGCCTTCATCCAGGAGACTGTTTTTTAGAAAACTAACATGCAATTTCATTTTTTTACAAGTACATGTGGTGGGCGTCGTTAAATTTAATTTAACATAACTAATAATTGTCACAGTTCTTCCCACACAGCAGTTAAGAATGAGGCAGTCACCGCATTTACCTCTTGTTCAATGTGTCTCAGATTCATTCCAATCAAGCATATGAATCAAGTTATCAAGAAAAGTTATGCTTGGATCAGGAATCTACAGCTAAAATCAGCCAAGTTCCAAATCCCTCTACCGCAACCCATTTAGTCTTTAATCCAGCAGTTCAATCAAAACGAGAACAGTCACGCACAAATCTTTTTTCTAGAGTCAGCAGGACATTTTATGTGGCCTTTTACCGCACTATTTACTGCTCTATAGTGCAAATCAATGCAATCAGATAGCTGGAGATACTTTGTGCTAAGATCAGCATTTCTGCTTAAATGTTGTACTTGGATCAAGAATTACTACATAATGGAATTGACTGCCAAGTGGTTTGGTATGGTGGAATCTTATCCTTGGATCAAAAATGCATTTAGTTAGACCTATCTGCAACCTCTAAATTTGATTTATCTTTTTCAGATGTTAGAGGGTTAAACAGTGTCATCTCTGACCTCCAGTGGTTTGTGCTACTATTACTACATTAAAACTTACAGGCCCTCTTCAAACGATAACATAATCATCGGTTGAGGTCCCCTATTGCAGTGCTAACCACAAGTCATTTACAACCCTTTTAAAGACCAGCTGTTTGAAGTGAGAAATGTTATCTGTAAACTTTTTGAAGCAAACATCAGTTGAAAGCATAAAACAACCAAAGAAACTTACCACTCAATGCTTCTCACCTCAGCTCTAAAACTTTAAACTAACCCTTGACAATCAGCTTCTTTAAAACAAATGACCTAAAGCATTGCTCTGGCAATTGCAATATCTAATCTGTTATTAGCTATGCTATTACCATATTATAAACAGGAAAAAGAAAGTACCAGGTAGTGCTGCATTTGCTTGCACTTTTTATAGATTCATATCCTACATTTACTCTGATGGGCCTCAGTTCAGCTTCAGGGTAATTGTCCATGTCTGTTTTTTGTTTAAAAATCCTGTCTTTCTTATCACAGCTTTTCACTGTTTTACATCTGCTGCTGTACAGTAGCTATAGAAACCACTTGTGCAAAATCATGCAGCTATAAACATTGTGAAGGACACAACTATTTCTGACATAAAACTGCTGACATGAAATTGGGAGAACTATATAAAGGGAATGTCATTCTGTAATTAATCCAAAATAAATTTCAAACCAGCAAACCAACATTTAAATGACAATACATTTATAAAATATGATACGCAAGATAGGCAAGAAAATATAATGAATAATATCAAAGATTAAACTCTCCACAGGCCAACATTTTCACAGAATCTATTGCACAAAAAAGATATGTTTATTGATAGGAGTATCATTATAGTTCCAAAGCAAAACTCTAGTTTTCAAATTTGTTGCTGTATTGGTCTTACATATGATCTACAAACATCTTTCCATTTCAGTGCCCACTTCAGAAATGTGCGGACCCAAGAAACACTTCCTTTTTTTGTTAAAAACAAAACTCAATATTTAATTATTTTCTTGGTGATGCCAAAATTATAGTACAAGATTACAGACAAATTATTTGAAACACAATTACAAGCAAAATCTTGTACAATTAAGTACTCTGACTTGATGTCATAAAATCTTTGTTGAAAAAAATAATTTTTCCATTTAGTAACTTGGCAAAATTATAAGGACAGATCAGACAAATTTGAATCGCTTTCTCTGGAGCGTCAGAGGCTGAGCGGAGACCTGAGAGAGGTGCACAAAATTATGAGAGGCACAGTCAGTCTTTTTTCTGCAAGATGTCAAATACTAGAGGGAATATTATTCAGGTAAGAGGGGAACATTTTTACAGGAGATTTACGAGGCAAGTTTAAAAAAAAAACATAGAGTGGAAAATGTCTGCAACACGCTGCCAGAAAGAGTGATTGTTTTAGATACTATAACGACATATAAGAGGCATTATGACAGGTACGTGAACATGCAGAGAATGGAGCAATATTGATCATGTGCAGGCACATCGAGTTCATTTAATTTGGTAATCTAGTAGGTAAAGTCTGTGGGTATTACTGTTCTATATTCCATGTGAAGGTTGGGTACAGTAGGCAGTTCACACTGCCTATAATGTATTCTCCTACCTCAGAACAAAATCCTCCAATTGCATGCATATTCTTACCAGGTCTTTTGTGGCTCCGATACAAATACATTTGTGAATGACATTGTACTACGGAATTGTTGTGGGTAAAAATTCTGTTAACTTTATAGTAAATCACTTCCTCCAAATAAGCAGGGTGAACATGCAGCAAAAAGAACTAGCTGGAGGAACTTGGTGGGGGTTTAGCCTCATCTGGTAGGGAAAGGAACTATTGATGTTTCCGATCGAGACTGCATGAAGGTTGAAAGTGAAGAGATACAATAGTTGGTATAAAATGGGAAGGGGGAGGGGCATCCCCGCTCACATTTTGGAAAGTCTGACCAGAAGGCTGTCTTCCTAAACCCTGCCCACAAGCAGAAACCGAAAAGCGATGATACCGTATGGAAAGTCATATAATGGTCTGAAAAAAAAGATAGGCTTCTATGTGAAGATAGACACAAAAATTCGGAGTAACTCAGCGGGACAGGCAGCATCTCTGGAGAGAAGGAATGGGTGACATTTCAGGTCACGACCATTCTTCAGACTGAAAGTCACGGGCCCTGACTCTCATTCTGAAGAAAGGTCTTGACCCGAAATGTCACAAATTTCTTCTCTCCAGAGATGCTGCCTATCCCACTGAGTTACTTCAGTCTTTTGTGTCTATTCGGTTTAAACCAGCATCTGCAGTTTCTTCCTACATTTTGTAGGCTCCGATGTGACTACTTTGAGTTAGTGGATTGGTTCACATTCAAGGACTCTACAGCCAGCCTCAATGAATATCCCACTGCACACACATACTTCATCAGTAAGTGTGTCAAGGACTGCAGCCCAAAGAAGTCAATCTGATTGTTTCCCAACTGGAAATCATGTATGAACCATGAGATCCACTCCCCAATTAAGTCCAAGTCTGAGACATTCTTGTCAAGTGATCCCAACTGATACAGGAAATCAAACTAAGACTTTTGTAAGGCCATCGGCGATGCCATGAGACAATTCCAGACCAAGCTAGAGTCCCAGACTAACTTGATACTCGTCGATTGTGGCAAGACATCTTGGCAGAATGGGCTACAAAGTGAAGTTGGGAGAATTGCTTGCAACAACACGATCATCCCTGACCAGCTCATTGGCTTCTATGCTAACTTTAAACAGAAATGGTGGAAAGGCATCGCCAGCCCTGTACCCGTGGTCATCTTGCAGATATCAGATCAGCCTTCCTGAGAGTGAACCCATGGAAAGCGACAGGCCCAGATGGAGTCCCTGGCTATGTCCTCAGAACCTATGTGGACCAGCTGGCAGGGGTCTTCCGTAAGCTGAAAACAAACTTATTCAGGCCAGACATTACTCATTATCCACTTATATATCATCACTGACCAGTCTGGAACTATCTCAGTTTGTTTCCTGCTTGTTCCTGGGGTTAGGGACAAGCAGATACTGTGCACTAGTGATAATAATTTTCTTTCTTCTCTGCACTACTTTGTATCTTATCTGTGTTTTAAAGCAGTGCCACTTTAATCAAGTAGTGTTCTATTTAATTACATTCTACTGTTTGCAGACATGTCAGTTAATAATTTAACACTCGGTCATTATCACAGACATCCAAATTCCACTCTGTATGCAAGTAGTTTTACTTTGATCTAACAGTCACACAAAGCAGTGATTACCTCCCACCTATATCTGCAGCCTCCATAGATAGAAGACTCATTATGAAACTTGCAACACCAATGCTGAAGAAAATGTCAACTGAGGTGTGCCTTGTCTAATTCTGTGCATTACTTAATTCTTTAGTTTGGATTATTTGTTTCTATCGTGATCCTTGTCACAATTTGAACATAGTTTTGCACCCCCTCCTCACTGGTTATTCTTAATCTCACATAGAGATTGTGAAATTAGTCCCAGACTTTATGATATAGGTCCATGGCTACTGGAAAATGGATTGGCATTAAACCTTTTTAGTGTTTTAATCTCTTTAATCCCTTTTTAATATCTAGACTAAATGGCCTCATTCTTTGTTACGTGTCTTATTGATTCATTCGGGTGCAGTTTAAACAAAGGAATTAGGAAATCTAATGATATTATCTAAACATGGCTTAACCAATCTATAGTGTGAAATAAAAATAGAAAGTGCTGGAATTACTCAACAGTTCTGGCAGCATTCAAAGAGAAATAGAGTTGAAGTTTCTGATCAATGACTTTTCTTCATAATTAGTAAAAATTAGAAATTAAGGAATATTTTTTTAAAGATACCAAGAAAGGGGAGGGATCATAGACTCAGAGCTACACAGCACGAAAAGAAGCTCTTCGACCCAACACCTCCACACCAACCAAGTTGCCAAACCGAGCTACATCACTTGCCTACGTCTGGCACATGTCCATCCAAACCTCTCCCAGTTATGTACCTGTCCAAGTGTTTTTTAAATGTCAGAATTGTGACGCTTTCTACCACTTCTTCTGGCAGCTCATTTGATGTACGCACTATCCTCTATTTGAAAAAGCTGACCCATGGGTTCCATTTAAATCTTTCCACTTTCATCTTAAAATTCTGGCTACTTTTAGACTCCCCTATCCTGGGAAAGAGACTGTGGCTTTCCACCTTATCCACATCCTTCTTAATTCTCTATACTTCTATAAGGTCACTCCTCGGCCTCCTTGACTCCAAGGAAAAAAGACCCAGCTTATTCAACCTCTCTTCCAGACTTAACTGTCCAGACCCTGTAACATCCTCATAAATGTTTTATGCAATTTTCTAGTTTAATGTCATCATTCCTAGAACAGAATGACCAGATCAGTATTCCAAATGGCAATGTCTTGTATATCCTCAACATGATGTTTCACTTCCGGTACTCCGCAGGATTTCTCTGTTCGACAATATTCCCCAGGGACCTAACATTCATTGTGTAAATCCTGCCCTGGTTTGTCCAACTAAAATGCGCGAGCACTCCACATCTATCTAAATTAAACTCCATCTGCCATTCCTAGGCTCATTGGCCAAGTTAATTAAAACCCTGTTGTAATCATCGTGATTCTTCACTGTCCACTACACCGCCAATGTTAATGTCATCCACAAACTTATTAACCATTCACATTTTACATCCAAATCGTTAATATAAATGACGAATAATAGTGGAGCCAGCACCGACCGCTCCCTGTTGCACACTGCACATTACAGGCCTCCAGTAATGAAAATCCACCCTCAACCACCACCCTCTGTCTCCTACCTTAAAGCCAATTGTGGAAAACAAAGGGAATGTCTGTGATATGGCTGGGACAGCAATGAGGCACACATTACATCTGAAGAAACCATAAGACATTATTATAGTATGACTGAAAAACATTTTTTAACAACTAAAGTAATTGAAAAAATAAAATTCTACAATCATACACAACTACTGAATGGAACCAAGCCATCAACATAAAAAATATCCATGTAATGAAATGGAAGAAAACTCTTTATAGTGATTGAAAGAATCATCAAGGATTAGAAAGACGTCATTTCACTCACAAAGCACAAAAAAACTCTGATTTGTAAATTTGGAAACAGTGGCCTGGAGAAAAGTAAAGGAAAATATTTCATTACTAAGATTTGTACCCGAGTCCGTGTGTGCCGATGCATGTATTAGTCTTGATTTTAAACATTTGGCATAATTTGCAAAACTTGTGAATGTAGGGGAATGGGTCAGAGAAACGGGGATGCATATTTATATAATTTCTGAAGCACCATTTTAACATTTGAAATAGTTTCTTTTATTGCTGATTTACAAAACCCTGTGGCAGATTTTCCCACATAAAATGGACAAGAGTACAACATGTCACTGATAAAGAGGAATTGGGCAACATCAAAGGGGAGGATCGATTGTAAAATAATTCACAAAAAATAACATATTTGGCAAGAAAGAAAACACGTAACATTCTGCAATTTCTCGGTAATAAATGAGAAAATCCATGCAATGTTTGCAACAATGTTCTACGATTTTCAAAGTGTTGTGTTTACGAATTCCTACAATTTTTAATTTATTTCACTTTTATTTCAAACTACCTAATTAATGACATAAACAGATTCAGCAAAGAAATGAAAGAGGTGATTTTGCAAAGATGGAGCATAAAGAGGGATTTCAGGTCTTTCAAAACTCAAACCTGGTGCAATTTTTGTGGTCACCCGAGCAGCGGATTGCACAAAGCATGATCCACGTTCAATTATGCAGAAAGTATTTTGAGTTTAGAATTTTTAATTGTCCAACTATAATGACAATTTACTTTTTTGACCACACAAAACAGATGAAGAATTTGGACAGAGTGAAGAAGGGATTCATAAGATTGATCCAGGAGGCTCTCAATGAAACTTGCCAAATAATGAAAGGCCTGGATAGAGTGGATGTGGAGAGGATGTTTCCACTAGTGGGAGAGACTAGGACCAGTCTAGGACGCAGCCTCAGAATAAAATAATGCACATTCAGAAAGTAGATGAGGAGGAATTTATTTAGCCAGAGGGTGATGAATCTGTAGAATTTATTGCCACCGGGGGCTGAAAAGGGCAAGTATTTTGCGTATTTTTAAAGCGGAGATTGATAGGTTCTTAATTAGTAAGGGTGTCAAAGGTTATAGGGAGAAGGCAGGAGAATGGGGTTAAAAGGGAATGATAGATCAGCCATGATTGAACGGCACAGTAGATTCGATGGGCTGAATGGACTAATTCTGCTCCTATGTTCTACAAATTTACTACTGTCATGTGGATAGATTGGAGACAATGAGTCTGTCTCAGAGCAGGGAAAGAAGATTTGTTAGAGGTAATTAATATCATGGGTTGAAACTGAGTAAACAAAGACATCCTCTAGTAGCTGAAGGATTACTATTCAGAGAGCACAGCCACAGCTTTATGTGACAGGCAAAAGGACCAGAGGCATCTGGTGTAGAGATGTCTTGTGTAGAGAATGAGGATGCAGAATGCATGTCCTGATGACATGGGTGGCAACATGCCAAAGTAAAGTAGATAAATATGTAGAGAAAAAAGTGAAGCAAAATGGAGAATGAAAGGGATTGGAACTGACTGGATTGCTTATCAAAAGCCATGGAGCGATCTTGATTTGTTGAATAGCCACCTTCTTTATTACACTACAAATGAAAGTAACATTTTAAGTTTCTGCTCAGTTTGCGGGTTGCCCGATTTCTGATCAGTAGATTTATAGCATTTTAACTTTGATGGAGCCATGTTGCAGTTGAGGTGAGGCGAGTCCAAATACTAATGGGACCGAGGGTGAAGACTTATGCTGATAGAAATGTGAATGTATGCAAAATGCCCTGCTGGATTAATGGATAGATATTAGATTCGGAGTGGGGGATTTTTTTAATGCGTTTGGAGATTATGACATTGTTGTCAAAGATTTTTTTCTCACTCAGAGGATTATGAGTACAAGAGCTGCCAGAGGAGGTAGATGAGGCAGATACTATAACACCATTTAAAAGACACTTGGACAGGTACATGGATAGGAAAAGTTTAGTGGGATATGGACCAAACATGGGCAAATGGGGCGGATGTGGCATCTTGGTCGGCAAAGGGCCTGTTCCGTGCTGTATGACAATGACTATTTTTCTTTCAGTTTTGTCCAAATTGTTTAGAGGCTATCAATGTTTCTACAGGATGTTCAGCACTTAAAATCATGTTATATTAACTTCATTAATCAAGTAATCCATTCTCTCTTCATCTACTGGGGCAGGCCATGTTTAATAATGTTATTTCACTGCACACTATGGCTCATTAATTATTACCATAGAGAGTTTGTTTGTTTGTCTGACTCTTGGGAATTTGCAGCCAGACTTAACTGACTAGGTAAGGATGACTAAATATTAACATTAGGAGCTGCCTCATTATAATCAATTTGTAATGTCACCTATAGTTACAATATCTTTGAAATCCTAAGACTACTTTCAAAAACATTGTTCAGGAAGGATGACAAGGATTTGATTGGCAGAAACGTTGATACATCTCCAGACCTAAAATAATGTTCACCTTGGAAGGGAAAGTTAAAAGATAGATGTTACATAATTTATTGCAGTCAAGAATCATCCAGATGAACAAGGATGAGATGCAAATGTATGTCACGGTCAAGGAGGAGATTTATATGAGTGGCACTCAAAGTGAACCTCCAAGAACATGGGCCCTTGTTCATGATAAATCTAATTTCTCACATTAATCGTTGAGGTTGGTGCTTATATCAATTCTAGTTTCTATAATTACAGTATGTCCCTTTGTTTCACTCATTCAATTTCTGTCAATAAGCACCATTATCTATCTCATTTGTTTTTGGAAAAAATGGCTTTTGCTACACAATAAAAGAAAATCAAACTGCAGTGAACAAAACTAACTTTGTTGTCAAGGTCAACTTATTCAATGTGTGTAGTGAATGGCTTTGTGTAGGCACCGAAAGAATGACGCTGTAAGTAACATGGCAAGGTGCGAGGAATGCAGACAACCTCTGCATCAAATAACCAGTGCTCTTTTATGTTAAGCTCCATGGGTTTGTTGCTGCCTATTGCAATTGTTTGCAGATATGTGACAGAATAAACTTTCAGTGATATATGTTGCAAAAATGTGATTCATTTTCAGTCCTCACGGGAAGAAATCTTTTCAAAATGCAAACCAATGTGAGCATTTGAAAGCGGTTCATTCATGGCTGCCTAAAAAAAGACAACTGAACAATGTATTTTAGGAGATTGGAGCCCAAAACCCCTATAAATGTCATGAGAACATTTATGAGGATCATTTTAACTGGGCAGGCAAAGCGTAACTGGTCAATTTTAGTACATCCATTGGAGTCAAGTGAAGATGTCAACAAAGAGAATAAAGCCTTGCCAGATAACAGCCAGAGATACACACATTCAGCGTTTGATAAACAGATTATTTTAGTGCAGAGAAACAGTCCTAAAACAAAAAAAAACACAGTTGGCCAAAGCCACAAAGCCACAAAGCCCAGGGTAATAAATAAGGACAAATGGGATTCCTGGGTTTACAACCATACTGTGATAAACAGAACTGGCCAAAGAGAGAAAGGGGGATCCATGAATGTTTCTGTTATCTCTATTTACAATAAGAATAAATGCGTTTTTCACAGGTAAAACAAACAAAATGTTTCAGCTTCATCTTGAATCCCAAGTAATTAATGGTATAAAAGAAGAATTTTCTGATAATGTCTTCCCATCCAAATAGATATTTTTTGAGAATCAGTGGAAAATTTAGACAATATGCACCAAAGATGCCTTCTGCATTTGCGCCCAAAACATAATCTAAATATTAGTGCTGCAGTTTAAGATAACCTCAATCATTTAATTTATTTGCTGAGAAATTAAAACGGGCCTTAACCAAGTTCTTCAGTAAAATCCTTGCAAACCTGGGTTAGCACAGGATTGTCTAATTTTTCTAACAGTGGCTACTTTTCTGCACTGTTGATTTCTAATATTTATTTTCTACCCTTCGTGGTCTTTATGTTGTGAAATCCTTCAGTCTCAGTAGTTGACACCAAGTTCCCTCCATCAGTGACACAATCCATGGCTGACTGCAATTCTAGTTATTGTTCAATGAGATACTCAAGATATTGATGATGTAGATCTCAGTAACGGCTGTGCCTTCAAAAGTTAGGGGGACATCATTATAGTCTCTCTCGCTTGTCATGGTTTATTCTCTGACATCAAGATCGTATGATTGCTATCTACCGCTTGTTTCTACAATAGACAATAGGTGCAGGAGTAGGCCATTCGAGCCAGCACCACCATTCAATGTGATCATGGCTGATCATTCTCAATCAGTACCCCGTTCCTGCCTTCTCCCCATACCCCCTGACTCCGCTATCCTTAAGAGCTCTATCTAGCTCTCTCTTGAAAGCATTCAGAGAACTGGCCTCCACTGCCTTCTGAGGCAGAGAATTCCACAGATTTACAACTCTCTGACTGAAATCTTTTTTCCTCATCTCTGTTCTAAATGGCCTACCCCTTATTCTTAAACTGTGGCCCCTGGTTCTGGACTCCCCCAACATTGGGAACATGTTTCCTGCCTCTAACGTGTCCAACCCCTTAATAATCTTATATGTTTCAATAAGATCCCCTCTCATCCTTCAAGTCTCAATGTTATTCTGGTCTTGTACGAGGGTTCCTTTTCAGACATTTTGCAAATCGAGTTAAATGCTGCTTAATCAGCCAAGACGAACCTGGCTGCTGATTATACAATATCAGTTGATCTATGAAAATTAGGCAGCCATGGCTAGATTGGAATTTATTCAATAATTTGTTTGTTTTTTAAGAACAATGCAGGGTTGTTCACATTAGATCAGATTCATTTATTGCCAATTAAAGACCATTTCTTTTATTGCCACTTTCTCATCTATTCCCTACAGACTCAGGGCAATTTACAGAGGCCAATTAATGTACAAATCTGCACTTCCTTGGGCTCTGCGAAGCAGCCGGAGCACTTGGAGGAGCACAGGAAGAACATGCAAACTCCACACAGATCGCACCCGAGGTCAGAATCAAACCCAGATCTCTGATGCTGTGAGGCAGCAGCTCCACCAGTTGCATCACTGTACTGCCCAAATAAGATTATGAGGAAGCTTGCCAGGGTTGATCATTAAGGATGTCTCCCCTGGGGAAATATAGAACTAGATGGCATAGTTTCTGAATACACAGAACTTCCTGTGGCTGTCATTAAATATATACAAGGCTGCGACAAACTTTTAGAACTGCAAGGGTGCCAGTGGTTATAGTGAACATGCAGGAAATCAGAGTTAAAGACATAACAATATCAGACATGATCTTAATGAATGGCAAAGCAGATATAAGGAGCTGTGTGGCCAATCCCTAGTTCATACATTTTTAACAATCCCAATCCATCGCCTCTTCCATGTAACCTTGCAAGTTAGCCCTCTTATTTGGTTTGGAAAGATGCAACGGATTCCGCTTTCACCACTTTTTCAGATCCTTGCCCATTTGGGTGTGAAAATATAGTATTTCTATTTTTTGCCTAACGCCTTCCTCAATTATTTAACCTGATTACCAACTGATATGGCAAAATAAATAGTTTAGTTCCAGCTACACTATTGAAACTCACAATTTTTAATACTTCTCTACAAGGTCTCCCACCTAACCTTCTCAAGTATTGCATCTACCCAGTGGGGACACAAGAGACTGCAGAAATTGTAGACCCAAGATTTCAGTGGCCTGAAGATAACTATCAGACTCCGTTTGATATTCTTTGATTACTTTTGCAAAGTTTTTTTGTTTTTAACATGTGGCTACCTGCATTCTCACAATGTATATTATAGTAAAACTCTAAATATCACACACCCTCAGGACTTCACTGGTGCCGTACAAGCAGATTTTCCAGACCATTGGGTGTTGTTACTTGCTTTGTCCAACACACTGAGATTTTCTTTAACACGTAAATACATTTTCAAATGAGTCCAGTGCATTCAAAGGGAATCTGGGAAATAGAACCTCGTAAATTTCACGTTCGTGATCATGGCTCCTGTCACAACCCCACTAACATTTTGAACCCCTGGTATTCCCGAACCATCTCCGACCACATTCCCAGTCCACACTCCCTACAACATATGGCCAACCCTGCCAAGGTTAGAAAAAAAAAATAGAATAAAGAGGTTTTTATACATCAGAGCTGTATGCTGCACCATCAGTATTTCCAGATAATGGATTACTGAAGTAGTAAAATGCAGCATTTATGCTTAAATGCCAGAGCTACACAGTTAATGTTATCCTTACTGATGCAATAAATTGGTTCATTATGTAAAATAAGTAGAATAAAGAATATGACTGATAGGGCATAGAATTTAATTCATGTCATTTTGTTAACTTGAAGATATAGGAAACTTTTGATCTGGCTTTCATAATCCAGATAAGACTGATTTTAAATCTAATTCAGATACCAATCATAAACCACAATGACCTAAACCTTATGAATTTTATTAGCTGATGAATACATTTTCAGTAATTCTCTTTCAATATTTAAGCATTTTCACAATGTTGTTTAAATGGACAATGTTTTGAGTTCAAGGCCAACCAAAATGTGCTTCCAACACAGTGGTCATAGCCAGCACATATTACTGTTGAAACACATGGGAATTCATACAAAAGATCAAGAACATAGTGTGCTGGAATCAGTGGTTACATCTGAAACAGCAATAAAGGGCAATTTATAATTTTATATAAATAAAGATAGATTTTAACAACCAGTACCCATGAAATTGAGTAAAATCTGCCAATGGCCAGCTTTTATTAAATGCTCGCATCAGAGACTGGTGTCATTCATAATTTATGTAGCATTCAGAGTGTCAATGAAGATGACAGCACAGATAACGAATGGGAAGCAATGATCAAAATCTAATCTACTTGCTGGTTTTGTTCATGCTTTAAGCAAATCGCAATCATTCAGCAGCAGTTGAATTAATTCACCTTCATGCAAGTGTAAACTTGAAGTGCATTTCACACTCAGCTCAAGTCAGCCAATTGTTTCAATTTATATCTTTACCCAACCATGAATTAGCTTTTTCAGAGTCCATTTACAGGAAACAACAAAGTGGATTCAAAAGGAGATTGATTGCAGCTCCCATGTGGAAATAGTCCATCATAAAAGCAGGCATAAGAAATGGAAATTGGAGGTAGGGGAGGGAGGGAGATTAAACCGCAAAAATCAATGTCGGTGTATTTCCCACTGTTCTCTGACCAAGTAATGCCAAATGACATGGCTGCCTAACACAGTGAGATTGGCAACTAAACAACATGCAAACAGGGGACAAACCCCAGCCCTTTTACTGCAGAGGGATCCGAATGAACAGTCTGGCATCTGCACCTTAAAACTAAGTAAATCCCACACTAGACACACAGGTAGTATTTCACTTTAAAATTCGATTCATCTTCTCTCTTTACTACCTCCCAATCAGCAGAGTTTTAACGTAACGCATGCAATAACTCCCACTGATAGAGCATCTCTTTTAAATTCCTCTTTCCTATCAGGGTGGAAATCCATCAGGTATCAACATGGTAAAGGAAAGCACATATCTGAAAACGCAATGTCATCTTGGGATTTCTGGCTCTATTTAGCAGGAGCAATTTCAAGTCATTTATATTAAAATATTGCTACTGAAAAAAAAAACAAGCCCCCGACTTCAACCCAGAAAGATGATTGGTTGAGAATGTGAAAATAACATTGAAGTTTCTGTCTTGATGAATCCCATTGCGATGCGAGCAAATATGTGGAGCATCAGGAAAATCATGAGAAATTTGGTCCCAAGTGATGATCACAGACTTATCATATCACTGAAACGTTCCCATCATTTTAACAAAACCATTGTCATCAATGGCAAATCTCCTCCACTCTAATTTATGCTAAAGTCTCACTCATACTTGGAGGGCACTTGGATAAATATTTATATCAGGTCAGAAGGCAGTTTAAAATATGATGAGCCTTTGACGGCACTGGGCCTATATTCACTGGAGTTTAGATGAAAGAGAGGGGACCTCGTTGAAACGTACAGAATAGTGAAAGGCTTAGATTAAGTGGATGTGGAGAGGATGTTTCCACTAATGGCAGAATCTAGAACTAGAGGTCATAGCCTCAGAATTAAAGGACTTTTAGGAAGATGAGGAGGAATTTCTTTAGTCAGAATGTGGTGAATCTGTGAAATTCTATGCCACAGAAGGCTGTGGAGGCAAAGTCAGTGAATATATTTAAGGCAGAGATAGATAGATTCTTGATTAGTATGGGTGTCAGAGGTTATAGGGAGAAGGCAGGAGAATGGGGTTGGGAGGGAGAGATAGATCAGCCATGATTGAATGGCGAAGAAGGCTTGATGGGCCGAATAGCCTAATTCTACTGCCATCACTTATGAACTTGCAATATGATGGAACGATGCAGTACATTAAAATGGAGTTGAAATATTTACAGCTGTCTAAAATGAAAAAGTAATGTTGACAGTGACTGTAGGAAAGCAGCTCAGCAAAGGTGTTCATCATGATTCATGCAATATATCTATTTAAAACACGTCTAAGATATCACGTTACATTTTTAATAAAGAAATCTTATTTTCAAATTGCAAAGCAGAAAAGCAGCCTGAGGCAAACCGCATCAGAACTAACATAAGCATCTCAGAATAATACGGCTCCTGTTACATATGACTGAGGCTTCATCCACATGAAATACCGATTTCTTATGGATAAAAAAGGTCCCTTGTGTCTTCTTAGATTTTAAATTAATTGACGTCCGAGCAAAAAGCAACATTAACACTGCCATTGGCTACAAGAAATACACGGGAAGATGATGCTGCAAGACAGTGAGATAAGAAGAGAAAGTACAAAAAGATCACAAATCCAAGTACTTTGAAGCTTTGAACACTATTTTTCAGTCAGAAAATCAGGAGAAAAGAAATGCTGGGAACTGCAGACAGACAATCCAACTGTAGTTGTTTTCTAAGGCAGAAAACTACAGGTTCTTTTCCAGGAAGACCATTTGGGCCATTGCATCACTCTCAGATCATATGCACTCTACCCTATTATGAACCCTAGTGACCTCACTTGTTCTATTGGGGAGAATTCTCGGGAGGTTTTTGTTGCTCACTCAAAATTAAATAAAACAAAATTCATGAATATTCCAATTAAGAAGATAAACTACAAGTTCTATAAATCTAAAGCCAAGAACGTGCTATCTGTATTCTCCACACATACCGCCCCGAATGTTTTTATTTCTGCTCTGGAATATCTGACTCTGCATCCTACCACAGTTAACCTGTACTTATTGTGTATCCTGAAATGGAACATCCCAACACTCAAACATCTTTGTACAAAAACATCTGTGTAATTTTCCACCCTGTTCTGACTAAAGATTTTTCCAACTATTTTAAAAAGGAATGAAAGAATTTGAGATTAAATTGGGTGAAGGGTAATTCACATAACAACTGGACAGGAGAAAACTATTTATCTGATTCCAAACCTGCTTGAGTATTTACACAAGACTCATCACACAAGTTCAATAATATGTGCATATTATTTTCTCAATACACCTATAATGTAAATGAATTATTATGAATTTTTCCCTTGATCATATGATGAAACAGATAATTAAAATCCCTTTTCATGTAATCATTTTACTTTTTCCCCCCCCGCAGTAAAGAAAAAACATAAGATAAACAGAAATTGAACCTTCATACCTCAAATTCTTTCACCTTTTCCATTGTTATTAACTGTCGTGATGTATGAGCTGTTAGAGTCTGTTCACAGTTACTAATAAGCTTCAGGCAAGGATGTTGAGGGATAACATCTTCAGTGTAGCTGAAATAAGATAAAATAGACAAAGTGAAATGTAGTCTCAGGAATGACAATTCTACAACAGAAATCTTTGGCTCGGTTCTTTTATATGCATTAACAGGAAGACAACTGGTGTGGGTCAAACAATGCAGCATCCAAATGGTACAAGAGTGGAGTGTTTTTGACAAGGCCACAATTTTACCCTGCATTTTCTACTGTTGTGATCCAGCTACTCCTGTTGTGGTATTAGTAGGGGGCATGGTGGTGCAGCGGTCGAGTTGCTGCCTTACAGCACTTGCAGCGCCGGAGACCCAGGTTCGATCCCGACTACAGGTCCTGTCTATACGGAGTTTGTACATTCTCCCCGTGACCTGTGTGGGTTTTCTCCGAAATCTTCAGTTTCCTCCCACACTCCAAAAGATGTACAGGTTTGTAGGTTAATTGGCTTGGTAAAAATTGTCCCTAGTGCGTGTAGGATAGTAGTAATATGCGGGGATCGCAGGTCGGCGCGGGCCTGGTGAGTCAAAGGGCCTGTTTCCTTGCTGTATCTCTAAACTAAACTAAACTACTAATTAGTACAATCTGTGAATTCTGATGCCATCTTTTTCATATTTACATGGTATAGTTAATTACAAATTCAAATACACCTCTTGGCTAGAATACATATCAAAACTGACATGATACAGACGGTTCTACTTCTTCCTCATTTGTATTTATTTTTAGTCATAGATGTATGGTGTGTCGTCCTCAGCAAGGAGGTTATCAATACAATGAGTGCATTTACATGTTACAACTACATAAAACTTCAGTTAAGCAACATTGGGAGTATTGTTCTGGTTGCCACACTATAAAAAGAGTACAGATAATGTTCTTAGGGAAGGGAGGTGCAGCGGTATTTAAACACTCTCGTTCGGTGTGTTCATGTGGGATTACAAAGAAGTATTACATTGTTTTCTGGAAGTACATAAATTCAGATTCAGGGACAGTTTTCCAGATTCAGGGACAGTTTCTTCCCAGCTGTTATCAGGCAAATGAGCCAACAACTAGAGAGCAGTCCTGAACTATTATCTACCTCACTGGAGACCCTTGGACTATCTTTAATCGGACTTTACCTTGCACTAAACATTATTCGTTATTCCCTTTATCATGTATCTGTACAATGTGGATGGCTCGATTGTAATCATGTATTGTCTTTCCACTGACTGGTTAGCACACAAAAGCTTTTCACTGTACCTTAGTGCACGAGACAATAAACTAAACTCAAAGGCCTGTTTCCACGTTGTATCTCTAAGGTGAACACAGCCAAGAAATAATGTAATAATATGTTCACTCTACTTTAGAAGATAAACAAGTCTCATCACATTATAGTAACATTGGTGGAATTAGACCAGCATTCAAAGCAGTTCTTTAATGATATGCATCAAAACCACAGTGCGTAGTAAGGGTTGCAGAATCAATTCTCAGTTCATAAATAAGTGAAATTACTTTGCTGCAGTGAGAGGAATAAAGGAAATACAAGATATAATCCTATACCACTATAATTTATCTGCATGTGTAGATATACATGTTATTACGACTTATACACTGCAATCCCAAAACATCAACAAGAGAAAGGACCAGGGCAGCCATATGACTGATGATAAATGTTCTCGTACAACAATGAAGCAGCTGATCATTTATGGCACTTAAAAGACACATAATCTTTGAACCTACAGAACACATTGTACCACAAAGATTTACTCTGTAGACTATCTGTAATTAAATCATAACTATAATGTTTGTAAATCAGTTTCCATCAGCATCTTGCAGAGAAGATTTACAAGAATATTACCAGGACTTGAGGGGGCTGAGCTATAGGGAGAAATTGGGCAAGCTAGGATTCTATTCTTTGGAGCACAAGAGGAAGGGGTGATTTTATATAGCTGTTTAAAATCAGTGGGGAATTGATAGGATGAATGCCCAGAGCCTTCACCCAGCATAAGGGAAGTAAGAACTAGTGGAGAACATAGGTTTAAAGTGAGAAGGAAAAGATTTTATAGGAATCTGTGGGGCAACGTTTTCACTCAGAGGGTGATGGGTAAATGGAATGAGCTGCCAGAGGAGTTAGACGAGGCAAGTACAATAACAATATATATTTTTAAACGTGAATAGGTATATTGATAGGAATCGTTCAGAGGGCTATGGATTAAATGTGGGCAAATTGGACTAACTTAGATGTTCCTGTTTCTGCACTATAAGTCTCTATGACTCTATCTTGAGCATCTTTTCTCTTAAGATCTGCAGGTCTTATAGATTGTGAGCTGATTCTCCTTACAAGCACACAACAATTAAAAATCTTGAGGCTTGATCTATGAATATACTTGTATTATATAAATTTTGCTTATACAACTCAGTATTTTATTTTCTAATGTAGCTGATTTATTGGCTTACAGCACCCCCACCTGGTATAATTTACAAATGCACACAATTTGAAAGATTAAGAGTAATCATTGCCCTTGTGAGAGATGCGGTCAATACAGATGCACAGACTCTCCACCCGCGTGTCTTGTCAGGCACTACCAAGCCTATTTGTAGAAAGGTCTGTGGTTCCCATATTGGCTTCATAAGTTTGAACAGAAGCCACAAAACTGAAGTGGAAACAAGTCATTCTCAGTCTTGAGGACTACCTAAGAAAAGATCACAGCCCAAGCATAAAATAACTTTTTTTAAATAGATACATACAGTATCTTCAAATGTGTGGAGGAATAGAGAAACCAACGTAGCTACAGATATGGCAGCCAATAAAAACAATCTTTAAAAAAAAAGTAGATAAGGAGCATAAATACTAAAACAAAGAGTTGGAGGAAAATGGTTATATGTAATATAACCATTGCATATAACAATGGCATATAACCATTGTATATAACCATTGTATATAACCAATATAACCATTGCATATAACAATTGATTTAACTCTGCATCTTTAATGATGCAGAGTTAAATCAATTCGTTTTGGGCAACCCTAGCATGAGTATTAGGAAGAGAGCCACATTGATATTTATGATGAAACATCAGTAAGTTACTAGTTTTTATGCATTAGAACAGATATGCTCAAGGTATACAAGAACAACAACAAAAAGGACTGGTGAGCAAAAAATATTAAAGGTCAATTTACTGGTTATTGAATAAATAGCAAAAGACCCAAACTCACTTAGAACTGTGAGGATTACTCAGTTTACATGAACCAGAGTTAACATCTGAGCACACGCTCAAATGTTGCCAAAATGTATATTTTAGAATGCCTGATTAAAAGACTCGGTGTTGATGTCATATTAATAATTGCTATGTGGCCTCCTCAATTACCAAAAAAATGTGCAGATAGTTTCCTGATTGTGGATAAACCATTTTTAAAATGGAGATTTTAAATGGACCTCTCTTCAAATGTTTCCTTAGGCAGGTGGAAAAAAATGTAATACCTAAAAGGTCACATTGTGTATGCAAGACTGTCAAGTGATTAGTATTTCTCTCTACACAAATAAACAGTGGGGTACGTAACATAAAATATTTTGTGGTTCTTTGACTATTACTTCAGCCAGATATTTATGATTATGCATGCTGCACCCATGCAACTCCTGGGTAAATACTTGGCCTGACGTTTATTTTTGTAGCTTCATTGCAGCATATAATCCCAAAATAAGTTATTATGTTATGCATAATAGAAATTACGTTCTCACACAGATAACAACAAAAAATGAAATGACTAATAGTGGTAATATTTGGATACATAGAACTATTACATAATATGATAAAAAGCATTAAATGCGAGTGAACTAATTACTTTAATCCATCAGTTATTCAGCTAAAGAATATATGGATCATGTGGCTGGCTCTGACCGAGCATTAGTAACACTTGAGCAAAACTTGATGTCTTTGAGCAGTAACATTTAATAGTCCTTTACGAAAGATTTATGGTAAGTTTCAAACTATGAAATCACATCATTTCTTTCTACTTTTGGTGCATGTTTGTCTTCAAAAGGAAATTTGAATGTATTTGTACATGCAAACAAATGAGGATACTTTGCACACTGCAACACATGCAACACAAACACAAGAAGATAACATCCTAAAGCTTTGAATAATATTCTAACATTAAAATAATATTAGGCAGTTAGTCTTTCTTGCGTAATGTTTCCAATAACACAATTGTAGTGGGGAATTTCGAAGGTACCAGAAACACATGCGAGATCCTTGCAGTGAACAGCTGAATATTTGTAGTGTACAACAATTCAAGCAACTCACACACCCACCTTATCAAACACCACCTAATACACCTCTGTCAGGATCTGCAGATCACACAGTGTCCTCATCAGTCACTTCATTACCCAAAGAACTGGAGCAGAAGCAAGTCAAGCAGAACTGGAGCAGAAGCAAGAAGCAAGTCACCTCTGTCAGAGAGTCTCGACCCAAAATGTCACCTATTCTTTTTCTCCAGAGATGCTGCCTGACCCGCTGAGTTACTCCAGCATTTTGCGGCTATCTTCACTATCTACAATACCACCCACTTTAGTGTCTAAAGGTATGTTTTGCTCATTCCCATCTAAATAATTGATATGAACTACAAAAAGCAATGGGCCTAGCACCAATTCCTGAGGCACACCACTAGTCACAGTCACTCAGTCCGAAAGACAACCTTCCACCATCATCCTCCACTTCCTTCCATTAAGCCAGTTCTCTACCCAGTCAACTAGCTATCCCTGGATCCCATGTGATTTAACCTTCCAGGTTATCCTACCATGCAGAATCTTATCAAATGCCTTGTTGGTCCACGTCTACAGCTTTGCCCTCATCAATCTTTTTGGATACTTCTTCAAGAAACTCATTCAGATTCATAAGACATGGCCTCCCATGGACAAAACCATGCTGACTATGCTTTATCAGCCCCAGTCTATCCAAATGCATATACATCTTATCCGTCAGATTACACTCCAGTACTTGCTTACCACAGATGTTAAGTTTTCCGAAGACAATACCATGGAAGTTAAAGTATAGACACAAAATGCTAGAGTAACCCAGCAGGACAAACAGCATCTCTGGAGAAAAAGAATAGGTGACATTTCAGGTCGAGACTCTCTGGGAAAGGTGACTTGCTTCTTGCTTCTGCTCCAGTTCTGCTTGACTTGTCTGCTCCAGTTCTTTGGGTAATGAAGTGACTGATGAGGACAATGTGGGATCTGCAGATCTGACAGAGGTGTATTAGGTGGTGTTTGATAAGGTGGGTGTGTGAGTTGCTTGAATTGTTGTACACTACAAATATTCAGTTGTTCACAGCATGTGTTTCTGGTACCTTCGAAATTCCCCAACTACAATTGTGTTATTGGAAACATTACGCAAGAAAGGTTAACTGCCTAATATTATTTTAATGTTAGAATATTATTCAAAGCTTTAAGGTGTTATCTTCTTGTGTTTATGTTGCATGTGTTGCAGTGTGCAAAGTATCCTCATTTGTTTGCGTATACAAAAACATTCAAATTTTATTTTGAAGCCAAGCATGCACCAAAAATAGAAAGAAATTATGTGATTTCATACATCTTTCATAAAAGACCTTTAAGCTGCAAATGTAACATCAAGTTTTGCTAAAGTGTTACTAATGCTCGGTTAGAGCCAGCCACATGATAAACATACAGTATTGTTTAGCTGATTGGTCAGGCAGCATGGTAGATAATGAAGATGGTTTCAAAAATTACAGCAGGAATTTGATCAGCTGGGAAAATGGGCTGAGGAAGGATTAATGGAGTTTAATGCAGAAAGCTGGGAAAGAGGAGAGGCAGGACAAATTGTGGCAGATCTGATGTGAACACAGGTGAGAGGTGAACACTATGATTCCCACCTACTGTAGTTCTCACTGTGGTAATATGATAAGATACATCTCTTGATGATCCTGAACACATCATCAGTGATGTAACCTGATACGATCAAGATAGAATAGTATTAAAGTATCCAAAGACCAATTCATTAAACATAAAATAGTTGACTCAGATCAAGTTTTTTTTTTTACAGGTTTCAGTAAGTGCAAAAATAAGTTGATATATACTCAAGTTTATATACAGGTAGCCAGTAAACTAGGCGACCATTCATGACCAGGTTCTCTGCAGCCATGTTCAGCAGGTCAATAAAAATATCACTCAGGTGATAATTCATGGAGACTGGGACATGACTTTCAATACTGAAAGACAAAAAAAAACCATTTCAAATAATCATTCTTCAGATAACATACACAATTTTATTCACAAATACAAGAATCACGAATTTGATTCTTTTATCTACTTCTACATTCTGATTTTTTTCCGCCAGTTTTGCAGATATTATTCCCAAATAAATAAATCTAGTTCATAACATTTAAATTCCATCTTGTTACCTCGGCTATCTATTGCACAGTTATGCAGAGTGTAATGCAAGTAATGTGATGTTGTTTGTGGTGAACAAAAGCAGAAGACAATCACGCAATTGGAAAAATCCTTAAATACTGTAAAAGCCTTTACTATTCAGTCAACAGATTCAATGTCAACAGGAAAGTAAGCTGTCTTGTGAAGTTGCAATTGATGCAAGCAAATTCCTGGATCAAGCTCAACATCAGGATTCCATGCAGCTGAAATGGACCCAAGGTAACAATTTGGGAAGTTGACAGTACTGAAACTGATGGTATATATTCATCAAGAGTCAGAACATGCAGGACTGGTTTTATTAGCATCTATCTGGAAAAGAATTCTCTGCCTCAGAGGGCAGTGGAGGCCAATTCTCTGAATACATTCAAGAGAGAGCTAGATACTCTTAAGGATAGCGGAGTCAGGGGGTATGGGGAGAAGGCAGGAACGGGGTACTGATTGAGAATGATCAGCCATGATCACATTGAATGGCGGTGCTGGCTCGAAGGGCCGAATGGCCTTCTCCTGCACCTATTTTCTATTGTCTATTATCTATAAAGATGGAGACCTTTGAGCATGGTAACAGACTCTTTGGTAAACGGTGTCCACGCCGACCAGTGATCACTCCTTAGCACTATCCTACACCCTTTTACAGAAGCCAACATGTACAAATGTGTACATCTTTGGAACGTGGGAGGAATCTGGAGCACCTGGAGAAATCCCACGCGGTCACAGGGAGAATGTACATACAGACAGCACCCGTAGTCAGGATCGAACCCGGGCCTCTGGAGCTATAAGGCAGCAACTCTATCATTGTGCCACTATGCTGCCCGTTTGAACGGCTCTTGGTTTTTTTTAACATTTATGCATTGGTTTCGTATTTGTACCATTCTTAAAAATCTTCTCTATTTCATGTCAATGACATAAACATCTTTTACTATGTGCATTCCCATGGCATAATGAGGAATGTACAGTGGCAAGTACAACTTGAAAGGAAATTATCAATGCAATGAAAAAAACATCATGCATTGGAAAGGGTGTTTGAATTAAGATTACTCAAAAATGTTTGCAAAGAAAGTCAGAAATTTTCGTCCCAAGTAGAAAACTAAGTATTTCTGTTTAATAATAAATAATTAACAGAATGAATACCAATTAGGAAGATAATTACGATCCACGACAAGTCAATTGTTTCTTAGTTAATTCCAGAATTCTCTCATCCACTATTATATAAATAAATCTGTATTTATCAATCTTTCTGGGAAAAGACCTCTGGCACATTTTTTTCTCCTTTTTTAGTCATAGAGTCCTACAGCGTGGAAACAGGAACCTCCAGTCCAACTTGTCCACACTGGCCAACATGTCCCATCTTCACTAGTCACACCTGCCCGCACTTGGGCCGTATCCTTCTAAATCTGTCCTATCTATGTTAAGTGGGACAGGCAACATCTCAGGATAGAAGGAATGGGTCACGTTTCAGTCTGAAGAAGGGTCTTGACCTGAAACATCACCCATTCCTTCTATCCAGAGATGCTACCTGTCCTGCTGAAGTTACAGCAGCATTTTGTGTCTATCTTTGGTGTAAACTAACATTTGTTGTTCCTTCCTACACTAGCCATGTACCTGTCTAATTGTTTCTTAAACATAGCAATAGTACCTGCCTCAACTACCTCCTCCAGCAGCTCGTTCCACACCACCCTTTGCATGAAAAAGTTACTCCTCAGGTTCCTATTAAATCCTTGCCCCCTCACCATAGACCTATGTCCTCTGGTTCTCGATTCCCCTACTCTGGACAAGAGACTGTGCATCTACCCAATCTATTCCTCGCTTGAATTTGTAACCTCTATAAGATCACCCTGATCCTCCTGTGCTCCAAGGAATAGGACTCCTAGCCTGCTTAACCTTTCCCCATAGCTCAGGCCCTCTAGTCCTGGCAAATCTTCTCAACACCCTTTCCAGCTCGACAACAGCTTTCCCATTCTTTCCAACATGACCCATTCCTTCGCTCCAGAGATGCTGCCCGTCCCGCTGAGTTACTCCTGCATTTTGTGTCTATCTTTCCTATAACAAGGTGCCCAAAACTGAAGACAGTACTCTAAATGTGGCCTCACCAACATCTTATACAACTGTAATAGGACCTCCCTTCTATACTCAATGCTCTGATTGATGGCCAATGCGCCAAAAGCCTTTATGACTACCCCATCTACCTGTAATGCCACTTTCAATGAACTATGTACCAGTACACCTAGATCCTTCTGCTTTACAATGAGCCGTACCGTTCACTGTATAGGTTCTGCCCATGTTAGTGCTCCCAAAATGCAACACCTCACATTTCTCTGTATTAAATTCCATCAACTGTTCCTCAGCCCACCTGCCAAACCGCTCAAGTTCCTGCTGCAATTTTTTAACAACCATCTTCATTATCTACAATTCCACCCACTTTTGTGTCATCCGCAAACTTGCTAACCATACCATGTATGTTCTATTGATATAGATGCCAAAGATCAATGGGCCCAGCACCGAACCCTGAGGCACACCACTAGTCACAGACCTCCAATCTAAAAAGCAACTCTCCACCATCACCCTCTGCTTCCATCCATGAAGCCAACTTTTCTTGCAATGTTTGAATTGACCCAAAACAAAAGTGCAAATTTCTCCAGTCGTTCTCCAGTATGAAGACTTCACCCATTTAGCAACAGTATCTGTACTAGCTTCAGCACCTGAATGTCTCTCTCAATGCACTAACCAGAACATGCATCTGACTCCAACCTCGGTTCTGCCAGTGCACTTTGAGTTATGCATGAAACTCTTGCTTATTGGGTACAGGATGTTATTATATATTTTGCTGATTCCTTTTCTCCAGTACCCAGAAACATTGCAACTCACAGAGCACACTAAATTTTAATTTTCGCCACTTTCAACATTTCAACACTCTCAAGTTTCGCCCATTTCTACAAATGAAAAGAATGATAAACCTGAATTTGTAAATTATAGATTAGTTCCTACCTCCCTTCCCAGAGTTAAAGGCACAAAGAAATAATATCTAAGAAATAAGAGTGCCATCTGGTGGTTTAAGTTAACAAGACAAAAATAACTTTTAAAAAATTGATGCTGCATTGGGAAGTCAAAGAAAAAATGACCCAGGAAAAAAGTTACTCTCCAAAGTTTATTTAACATCAAACCATCCAAAATTTCACTCAAAACTTGTATTTACAGGTGGCCTAGAGGCTTCAGCTGACCGTTATTTAAGTCGGAGGCTGTACAGCACAATATTACAGTGAGAAATGCAGCACAAGGAGCCCAAACTTCCTTTTGATCATTGGAAGCACAAATTATTTTTCTGGCCACAATTTAGTTTCGTTTTAGTTTAGTTTAGTTTATTGTCACATGTACCGAGGTACAGTGAAAAACTTTTGTTCCGTGCTAACCAGTCAGCAGAAAGATAAAACATGATTACAATCAAGCCATTCACAGTGTACAGATACATGATATGGGAATAATGTTTAGTGCAAGGTTAAACCAGCAGTCCGATCCAGGATAGTCCGACGGTTACCAATAAGGTAGATAGTAGTTCAGCACAGCTCTCTGGTTGTGGTAGGATGATTCAGTTGTCTGATAAGAGATGGGAACTATGCACAAGGATACCATTTGAATAAATCACTGCCTTTATGGGGTTTTATTTCTATTGCAGTGAATAACTTTACATTTATCCTTGTAAGACAGTATCTGGCATGTTTTGCCTATCCCTTCAATCTATGTCACTTGAAGCCTCATTGCATCTTCCTCACATTTCACAATCCCACCTGTTCAGTGTCATCAGCAAACTTCAAAACACTGCTTGCTGTTCCCTCTTCCAAATCAATAATAAATCCTTTTAAAAGTTAAATTCTGAAGTACATAATGCCAAAGCTTCTTTTTAATCTCTGAAGATGGCAATAGCCCCCTTTTCAATTTACATTACTCAGCAGCCAAGAAGAAAATATACCAAATTAATACATCATTGAGACTGCTAGCTGATTTTCCAAGAAGCACTGTTATGAGGTTTTCTAAAGTGATTTAAAATATTATTTAATCTTTGGTCTGTTAATAGCAGCATAAAGTATTAAGACACAAATGTCAATTGTATTTCAAGATCCATAAATGTTTAATTCAAATTTAAACTTACTATTCCTCTGCTGATTTTATAATTCCTTTCTGTGATCCTGTTTTCCGTGTAGATTCCCTTACACCGTACGGAGCTTTAAAAAAAAGTCCCTGAAGTCATCAAAGAGGATCTGTAACTTCATACATTTAACAATTAAGAAAGTTAACTCTGCTTTATTCTACGGTCAATTGTAAGACTAAAACAAATTCAACCATCCTTTGGTGTCTGGACCTTTTTAAAACCTCATCGTGTGTAGTTTATAACATATAACATATAACAACTACAGCATGGAAACAGGCCTGTCCGGCCCTACCAGTCCACGCCGACCATTCTCCCTGACCTAGTCTCATCTACCTGCACTCAGACCATAACCCTCCAATCCCCTCCTATCCATATACCTATCCAATTTACTCTTAAATAATAAAATCGAGCCAGCCTCCACCACTTCCACCGGAAGCCCATTCCATACTGCCACAACCCTCTGAGTAAAGAAGTTCCCCCTCATGTTACCCCTAAACCTTTGTCCCTCAATTCTGAAGCTATGTCCCCTTGTTGGAATCTTCCCCACTCTCAAAGGGAAAAGCCTACCCACGTCAACTCTGTCCGTCCCTCTCAAAATTTAAAAAACCTCTATCAAGTCCCCCCTCAACCTTCTACGCTCCAAAGAATAAAGACCCAACCTGTTCAACCTCTCTCTGTAGCCTAAGTGCTGAAACCCAGGCAACATTCTAGTAAATCTCCTCTGTACCCTCTCCATTTTGTCGACATCCTTCCTATAATTTGGCGACCAGAACTGCACACCATACTCCAGATTTGGCCTCACCAATGCCCTGTACAATTTCAACATTACATCCCAACTTCTATACTCGATGCTCTGATTTATAAAGGCAAGCATACCAAACGCCTTCTTCACCACCCTATCCACATGAGATTCCACCTTCAGGGAACAATGCACAGTTATTCCCAGATCCCTCTGTTCCACTGCATTCCTCAATTCCCTACCATTTACCCTGTACGTCCTATTTTGATTTGTCCTACCAAAATGCAGCACCTCACACTTATCAGCATTAAACTCCATCTGCCATCTTTCAGCCCACCCTTCCAAAAGGCCCAAGTCTCTCTGTAGACTTTGAAAATCTACCTCACTATCAACTACTCCACCTATCTTAGTATCATCTGCATATTTACTAATCCAATTTGCCACACCATCATCCAGATCATTAATGTAAATGACAAACAACAGTGGACCCAACACAGATCCTTGGGGCACTCCACTAGACACTGGCCTCCAACCTGACATACAATTGTCAACCGTTACCCTCTGGTATCTCCCATTCAGCCATTGTTGAATCCATCTTGCAACCTCACTATTAATACCCAACGATTTAACCTTCTTAATCAACCTTCCATGTGGAACCTTGTCAAATGCCTTACTGAAGTCCATATAGACAACATCCACAGCCTTGCCCTTATCAATTTCCCTGGTAACCTCTTCAAAAAATTCAAGAAGATTAGTCAAACATGACCTTCCAGGCACAAATCCATGTTGACTGTTTCTAATCAGGCCTTGATTATCCAAATAATTATATATATTGTCCCTAAGTATCTTTTCCATTAATTTTCCCACCACAGACGTCAAACTAATAGGTCTATAATTGCTAGGTTTACTTTTAGAACCTTTTTTAAACAAAGGCACAACATGCGCAATGCGCCAATCTTCCGGCACCATCCCTGTTTCTAATGACGTTTGAAATATTTCCGTCATAGCCCCTGCTATTTCTGCACTAACTTCCCTCAATGTCCCAGGGAATATCCTATCAGGACCTGGAGACTTATCCACTTTTATATTCTTCAAAAGTGTCCGTACCTCCTCTTCTTTAATCCTCCTAATTTCCATCACTACTCTACTTGTTTCGCTTACCTCACATAATTCAATATCCTTCTCCTCGGTAAATACCGAAGAAAAGAAATTGTTTAATATCTCCCCCATTTCTTCCGGCTCAGCACATAGCTGTCCACTCTGACTCTCTAATGGACCAATTTTATCCCTCACTATCCTTTTGCTATTGACATATCTATAGAACCCCTTGGGGTTTACTTTTACATTACTTGCCAAAGCAGCCTCATATCTTTTTTTCGCTTTTCTAATTTCCTTTTTAAGATTCCTTTTACATTCTTTATATTCCTCAAGAACCTCATTTACTCCCTGCCGCTTATATTTATTGTATATCTCCCTCTTTTTCCGAACCAAGTGTCCAATTTCCCTGGAAAACCACGGCTCTTTCAAATTATTATTCTTTCCTTTCCACCGAACAGGGACATAAAGACTCTGTACTCTCAAAATTTCACCTTTAAATATCCTCCATTTCTCTATTATATCCTTTTCATAAAACAACAATTTCCATTTCACTCCTTTTAAATCCTTTCTCATCTCCTCAAAATTAGCCTTTCTCCAATCCAAAATCTCAACCCTTGGTCCAGATTTGACCTCTCCATAATGATATTGAAACTAATGGCATTATGATCACTAGACCCAAAGTGCTCCTCAACACATACCTCCGTCACCTGACCCATCTCATTTCCTAACAGGAGGTCCAACACTGCCCCTTCTCTGGTAGGCACCTCTACTTATTGCTGCAAAAAACTATCCTGCACACATTTTACAAACTCCAAACCATCCAGCCCTTTAACAGAATGTGATTCCCAGTCTATATACGGAAAATTGAAATCAGAACAAAAGTGACCCATTCCTTCTTTCCAGTGATGCTGCCTGTGCTGCTGAGTTACTCCAGCATTTTGTGTCTATCTACAACAAAAGCAAATAATAATAATAGGAGAAAAACATGTAGAAGAAACGAAAGATCTAACTTTTCGAAAGATTATGTGCAACCCTTTTAGATTTTTTGCTCCATGCTGCACTGTTTGCATTGCTTTTGCCCCTAATAGTGGTAATGTAAAAAATGCCCTGCAGGGAAATGTCAAGGCCAAATTCAAAAGAAGGCACAAAATGCTGGTGTAACGCAGTGGGCTAGGCATCTCTGGAGAACATGGATAGATGATGTTTCGGGTCAGACCCTTCTTCAGACTGATTGTGAAAGCTGGAAGAGAGGTAAGGACGAGATAAAGCCTGGCAAGTGATAGGTGGATACAGGTGAGGTGGGGGGGGGGGGGGGGTTGATCGGCAGATAGTTATAAAGTATGACCATAACCAGTGTTATGAAGTATGTAGGAAAGAACTGCAGGTGCTGGTTTAAATCGTTGACACAAAATGCTGGAGTAACTCAGCGGGACAAGCAGCATTTCTGGAGAGAAGGAATGGGTGACAACAGTCTGAAGAAGGGTCTCCATCTGAAACGTCACCCATTCCTTCTCTCCAGAGGTACTGCCGGTCCCGCTGAGTTACTCCAGCATTTTGTGTCTATCATCCATTTAAACCAGCATCTGCAGTTCTTTCCTACACATCTGCAGTTCCATGGTCCTTCTTATACAGGCACAACATTAGCCACACTCCAGTCTTCTGGCACCTCATCCATGTCTAATGATGATTCATATTTCTCACCCAGGGTCCTACAACTTCTCTAGCTTCCCACATTGTCCTCGGATATATCTGATCAGTTCCATGAGATTTATCTACCTTCGTATGCCTTCGGACTTCCAGCACCTCTTCAACCATAATACGGGCTGTCCTCAAGACATCACCATGAAGTGTTCCAAGTACCCCAGCCTTAATGTCTTTCTCCACAGTACAAACGGAGGAAAAATATTAATTGAGGACCCTACCCATCTCCTGCAGCCCCATACAGAGATGACCATTTGGTTTTGAGGCAACGTATTCTCTCTCTAGTTGCCCTCTTTCCTTGAATGTCTTATAAAATATTTTTTGATTTTTCCTCAGATTAACTACCAGAGATATCTTCTGCCCTCTTTTTACCTTTCTGATTTCCTTCATAAATATGCTTCTCAGATCCTGGAATTAATCCAAGGATACAATTGATCACAGCTGCCTTTACCTATCGCATGCTTCCTTCTGTTTCCTGACCAGAGCCTCAATTTCTCTCATCATTCCGGCTTCCTTACTCCCACCTGCCTTGCCCCTTACTCTAACCAATGGCCACCCTTCACCTTTGTCCACCCATTTCCCAATCAAAGCCCTCCTCACCTGTATCTACCTATCACTCGCCAGACTATGCCGTGCTCCCACATTTCTTCCCCCTATGGCGGTTTACGGTCCCGCCCCGAAACAGCGCCTATCCACGTTCTCCAGAGATGCTGCCTGACCCTCTGAGTTACCCCATGACTTTGTGTCCTTTTTTTATAAACCAGCATCGGCAGTTCCTTAAGCCTACAAGGGTAAATTCAAAACTGGCTCAAGCACAAATGCAGTACTGCCTCTAGCATAATTTAACACTCTGTTGAGCAAGATTATGGGACAGCTGAGACAGTAAGAAATGTAAAAGATTGGTTTTAGAAACAAGGAATTGCAGATGCTCGTTACTTGGCCGTTTTTGGCACATAAAAACTTCAATTAAAATATATTTTCTTCAACATCAACTTACGATCAGTAATGATTGCATCAAAAAAATTGGCCTTCCTCCATACATTTTTTGAAGCATCTGAAACAAGTACATCAACATAGAATTGCTCCAAGCCATACTGCCTAAGGTTAGCCCGAATGTTCTCATCTGGTCCTCTCCACTTCTGGTCCTTCCTACTGGCCTTGCCTGCAGAATTAAGGAATGAATATATTAATCAATCCCAAAATCTATTTTAGTCAAGGCTACCCTTAATCTTCTAACCTACTAACAAATGTGAAGTTGCTTTTAAAAAATATTTAATCAATTTTTTCTTCACTTTACACATTCTAGTTATTTTGTTTCATTGTTTCTATGCTGCTGCTCCCAACTTTATATTTCATGCTAGACTGTTTCTCATTCGTTATTTCCATCACTTGATTTTCCTCTCTTTAATCCTACGGAGGGAATTTTCCAGCCTCCGCCCACCACCTGCCCTCTAATGAGGTGACGTGCTGCTGATTTTAAAGAGCCTGTCCCACTTAGGCGATTTTTAAGGCGACTACCGCCGGCTGTCAAAGTCGTAGCAGATCGCCAAAATTTTCTTTTACCCTACGACAATGACCACGCTAATGCCAAGTCAGGTCGATACAAGTTACTTTTTTTGTGAGACTAGCACCTGGCTAAGAGATTACACCGTCTTCGGAAACATCGCAAAATTCCCGCACTTACCTGACCGTCAAACTGTCGCCTCCAATCTACCTGTCAAATGTCCTGACGGTAAATAAATTGGTTCAACAAAACTATCTTCTGGTATCTTCAAATGCCTTTTCTTAATTTAATATTACGTGCTTCTAAATGCATCTGCGACAACCTAGCAAACCTGGGGACAGCATGCGACAGCGCCCGCAATAAGCTACGATACCTGGCGACAAGCCAGTTGTCGCCGAGAAATTTCTATCTAGAATTTTTTTCCGTGACATGCCGAGATCCGCTACGATTCATTGAAGACTCCTCATACCCACGACACCCCGGCGAACGTTCGGCGACAGCCTAGTCGCCAGTATTCGCCTTAAAATCGCCTAAGTGGGACAGGCCCTTAAAGCATTCAATTAAGCTCAAGAATTCATAACCAATTTTCGGTCAGGTATATTGCAGGTAGATGCAGAGGGCAATCTTTCATATTTCGCAGTTTTGCATCAAACAGTGGTAAATTAAAGGTTTGCAAATATTTTTGTATAATCTTTCAACTCTTGCCCCTTTGATCTAACTACCACTTAACTTTTAGCCATGCCTCTCCCCTTATTTCTTTCTTGCAGAAATGCACATTGACAGCTTTTTCTTTTCTCAGGCACCATTCTACATTATCATCACCATCCTCTGCAATTGCTTGAAAATCTCCAATTTAATTTTCTTCTCTGATATTTAAAACACATCCTTATCTCCCAGTTGAAACATAGAAACATAGAAAATAGGTGCAGGAGTAGGCCATTTGGCCCTTTGAGCCACACCGCCATTCTATATGATCATGGCTGATCATCTAAAATCAGTACCCCGTTCCTGCTTTTTCCCCATATCCCTTGATTCCTTTGGCCCCAAAAGCTAACTAATTCTCTCTTGAAAACATCCAGTGAATTGGCCTCCACTGCCTTCTGTGGCAGAAAAGTTTTTCCTCATCTCAGTCCTAAATGGCCCACCCCTTATTCTTAAACTGTGATCCCTGGTTCTGGACTCCCCCAACATCGGGAACATTTTCCTGCATCTAGCCTGTCCAATCCCTTAAGAATTTTATACCTTTCTACAAGATCCCCTCTCATCCTTCTAAATTCAAGTGAAGAATTATTCTCCTTGATATAAAAGGCTGCATACACAAGAACACAAGAAAATAGGAGCAGGAGTAGGACATCAGTCCCTTCAAACCTGTCCTGCCATTCAGTATGTTCATGGCTAATCCATGATGGCTAATCCATGATGGCTAATCCATGATGGCTAATCCATGATGGCTAATCCATGATGGCTAATCCATGATGGCTAATCCATGATGGCTAATCCATGATGGCTAATCCATGATGGCTAATCCATGATGGCTAATCCATGATGGCTAATCCATGATGGCTAATCCATGATGGCTAATCCATGATGGCTAATCCATGATGGCTAATCCATGATGGCTAATCCATGATGGCTAATCCATGATGGCTAATCCATGATGGCTAATCCATGATGGCTAATCCATGATGGCTAATCCATGATGGCTAATCCATGATGGCTAATCCATGATGGCTAATCCATGATGGCTAATCCATGATGGCTAATCCATGATGGCTAATCCATGATGGCTAATCCATGATGGCTAATCCATGATGGCTAATCCATGATGGCTAATCCATGATGGCTAATCCATGATGGCTAATCCATGATGGCTAATCCATGATGGCTAATCCATGATGGCTAATCCATGATGGCTAATCCATGATGGCTAATCCATGATGGCTAATCCATGATGGCTAATCCATGATGGCTAATCCATGATGGCTAATCCATGATGGCTAATCCATGATGGCTAATCCATGATGGCTAATCCATGATGGCTAATCCATGATGGCTAATCCATGATGGCTAATCCATGATGGCTAATCCATGATGGCTAATCCATGATGGCTAATCCATGATGGCTAATCCATGATGGCTAATCCATGATGGCTAATCCATGATGGCTAATCCATGATGGCTAATCCATGATGGCTAATCCATGATGGCTAATCCATGATGGCTAATCCATGATGGCTAATCCATGCTAATCCATGATGGCTAATCCATGATGGCTAATCCATGATGGCTAATCCATGATGGCTAATCCATGATGGCTAATCCATGATGGCTAATCCATGATGGCTAATCCATGATGGCTAATCCACGATGGCTTCAACTCCTCTGCTGTGCCATTTCCCTTCACCTACAATTCCTCTGAAATTGTCTTTATCTCCAACTTAAATACATCTAATAGTCTGGCCTCCATCAACCCCAGGGGCAGAAAATTACAGAGATTTAATATCTGCTGAAAGAAGAAAGAGTTTTAATAGCCAGCCCCTTCTTTTGTAGCCATGCCCCCTTGTTTGACTTTGCCTCTAGTGACAACATATCAGCATTTACTCTTTCAAACAGCCTTAGGATCTTATATGTTTGAATAACCTAACATTCTTTTAAACTTCAAAGATACAGACCCAAACTGTTTAGCCTCCCTTGATAGGCCAATCTTTACTTTAGTTTACTTTAGAAATACGGCATGGAAACAGGCCCTCCAGCCCACTGAATCCATGCCAACCAGCAATCAACCCATCCACACTAACACTATCCTGCATACTAGGGACAATTTTACAACTTACGGAGCATGGGAAGAAACCGGAGCACCCAGAGAAAACCCACACGGTCACAGGGAGAATATACAAACTCCGTACCAACAGCATCCACAGTCAGGATCGAACCCCAGTCTCTGCTGCTGCGCCAGTGTGCTGCCCAAATCCTGTCATCCCAGGAATAAAGTAATAAAAGTTTCAGGAAAGTACAGAAAAAAATAAAGCTGGGGCAACTTAATGAGCAAGAAGGTTGAATTGTGTGGGCTTGTCACATTGTAAAGTACAGTATAAACTATTAAACTTGGCCCCCATGGATGTATTGAATAGCAAACTTTTCAGGGGTTAAAAACTACAGTCTGTATGATGAGATAACAATGGAGACCCAAGATATATAGTCAGAACACCTTGCAATCAAAGCACTGAGAAATGTAGAGGCTTGACTGCCAATGCAGTAGCTGACCACAAAAACACAACAGTGAGAAATGCGAATAAAGAGCATCAGGCATGGGCAATCACCCAGCTGCATTTGGCAGCTGTGGGAACTGCAAGCAAGGGCAAGAGGTGGTCGCATCAATCCCCTCATATGCTTTGCTGAACGTGCCGATCATGACAGCTTCCAAGTGTGCACAAATGCAAACATCACTTTACTTTAGATATACAGAGCAGAAACAGGCCCTTCGGCCCACCCAGTCCACGCCGACCAACGATCAACCCATACACACTAGGGACAATTTACAATTGTTACTGAAGCCAATTAACCTACACGCCTGTACGATTTTGGAGTGTGGGAGGAAACCAGAGCATCTGGTGGAAACTCACTAGGTCACAGGGAGAACGTACAAACTGCGTACAGACAGCACCCGAGGTCAGGATCAAACCTGGGTCTCTGGCGCTGTAAGGCAGCAACTCAACCAGTGCAGCACTGCCACCCGACATCATTAGCACTGCAGTTCAAAGTTTGGATAATCTTGGTTCTGGAGTGTAGCTGTCGTCAGTTGAACGGCTTCCCATGAGTTCCAAAGATTAGCTCCACTCCCACTGTAAATTTGTTGAAGAAGAGGTACGAATCAGAGGTGAGAAAAATTGTAAAAAAATTTGGGACAATGGTGCAGCCATATTTGACACCACTGAGATTAATTCTGTTGTAGACCAACTTTTAGTTCTGGCATCCTTGAACTAATTTCTGTGGGTCAGTGATTTTGAGGAGGGTGTTCCACATTCCGTCCACATTGGTGGTCAATAAGGTCAGCAAAGAATAAGGTCAGCAAACGTCATGTATAGTGGCTGGTGCTGCCGCCTGCAGTTTATCTGATACTGTTACACAGTGCAGATCATATCCACTGTGCTTGCCCCATTCACAAACTATCTACCAAAAACTCTCCATGGTTCTCCACTCCTTTCAAAAATGAACTATTTTTCTTAAATTGTGCCTTTCTAGTCCACACAATGTTTCAAAATGGAGGGGTTCCCAATGTCCCAAAACAGAGTACAGGAAGGATAAAAAGAATTTAGCAACATGATGTCAAGACCTCTCCCTTGATGTCAGCAAGAGAAAGGAGCTATTTGTTGACTTCAGGAAGCATGCCCCAATCAGCACCAATGGTGCCGGTGGAAATGGTTGATAGCTTCATGTTCCTTCTCATTAATATCATCAACGTCTCGTGGACCAACCACACCGATGCAACATCCAAGAAGCCACACTGCGCCTCTACCTCCTGAGGATACACGGCATGCAAACATTGATACATAAATTTCTATAGACGCACCATAGAAAGCATACTGTTGGGTAGCATGACAACTTGGTTTGGGAACAGCTCTGCCCAAGACCACAAGAAATTGCAGAGAGTTTTAGATTTAGACCAGACTTCCCACCAATGACTCCATCTGAATTTTACTTTGCCTCAGAAAAGCAGTCAACATAATCAAAAGCTTGTCTCACCCCTGTCATTCCCTCTTCTCCCTGCTCCCGTCCTGTAGAATGTACAGAAGCTTGAAAGCCCACATCACCAGACTCGGGAACAGTTTCTCACCATCTGTTAACAAGCCTCTAAATAGTCTTTCCATAAGCTAGGATATTGTCCGATTCAGTTATACCCCACACACACATTGGACTTTGTCTATGGAACTGATGCGCTACACTGCTGAGAACTATATTCTGCACTCTGTACCTACCTCTTTGCTCTATCCATCATACTTGAGTTTGACTTGATTGTATTTAAGTATAGAATTATCTGATCTGTTTGGATAGCTTGTAAAACAAAGATTTTCATTGTAACTTGGTATATGTGAAAATAATAAACTTAAATCTAAGCCTCCCTCCAGCTGATCAATTACTTTTTAAGTGTAATCATTGTTGCAAATTAGGCATAGTGAGATCACATTAGAAGATTAAATGAATGATCAGATAATCTGTTCATGGTGAGCATGCGATTGATATTTGGAGGGTGGTTTCTGTCACGTCACTGGACCTTTAATCAGAGGTCTGGACTGATTCAAAATCCACCACAACAGCTGGACAATATAAAAATATAATTGAAACACATATCTACTATCTGACATAATGACAAAATCATAGATCTTTTGCAAAGAAAAATATCTGAATTACTAATATTCTTCAGAGACGGAAAAATGCTACTATATCTGATCTGGCCAACTGTGGATCCAACCCACAGAAATGCGATAGACTTTTAAATGCCCTTTGAAACTGCTATGTAAATTACTAAGGCTAATGCCCTTTTGGAACAGGAATAAATGTTGGTTTAACCAATACTGCGTCAACCTGTGTGAAGGAAGACATTAGAAATCTTTTCTCGTGAATTGTGCTGTGGATTGGTGTCACCAGGGGCCATGCAAATAGGATTCCAACACAAGACAGCACCTTCAGGAGTACCACTCCCCATAAGTGCTGCACTGAAGAACATACAAGCTTGTAGCTTAGAGGCAAAGAAAGTACAATTGAACCAAGCCTTCTCCAAACCTTATCAGACTGCCGATTAATTTCTCTCCATCCAAGTCCCTATCCATTATATTTTATGAACCGCCCTGGGGCTTTCATTTAAAAATTAATTAGCTTTTATGATTCTTTGTTTAGACCATAATTATCCAATTTAAAAATTAACTCACTTGACTTTGTCAAAAAAGATAATCAGTGGTTTAAAAAAAAAGAATCACCAATTTATTTAAAGATGCATCTTGTTTTTATAAGAAAGACTAGCAAAGCGGGCCCGTTGGGCCCGTCCCCACACCCCCCATTCTCTCCTCCCCCAGCCCCACTCTTACTCTCCAAGTGTGCCCGTTGGGCCCGTCCTCCTGATCTGTGTATGTCAAGTGACTTGCAATAACAAAAAACACTACTTTAAAACAATCAGTGCTTTTTTGGAAACTTTTCGAAACAATGTAGCCGTCACAAGCTGAAGACTAAATCTGCACCGCAGCGCCCCCCTGAAAAGGGGGGGGGGGGCAGCGCTTTAAAAGCTCTGTAACTTAAAAAATACGCGACCAAAGTAAATGAAAATATCACGGCCGACCGAGCTCGAGATTGGCGATTAAGGCAGTGTGAAAACCGTCGCGCTACGGTTCACCGTTTTGCCGCAATCGCTGTTACGTATATATCAGGTCAAACCACAAAAAAAAACATATACAAGATCTGAGTAATATAGATTACATGTGCAAGTATGACCAATGTTTAAAAATTGAAATTTCTTACCACGTCCATGAATAATGTTGTAGTTAATATCTGCCCCGCAGACATATGCTCCAAAATGTGCACAAGCAACAAGAAGACTGCCTAGAGGAAACAAAGTGTGACTATATAACATGAACTGCTGCAATAGAATATTACGGTCCATTATAGAACATTATACTGAAACTCAGCCAGTCTGTCCACCTCCCACTGCTATTGTGAAGGAATTCTGAAAGACTGTCATAAGGTCATAAGTGATAGGAGCAGGATTAGGCAATTCGGCCCATCACGTCTACTCCACCATTCAATCGTGGCTGATCTGTCTTCCCCTCTTAACCCCTTTCTCCTCCCAATGACCCCAGACACCCGTACTAATCAAGAATCTATCTATCACTGCCTTAAAAATATCCATTGACTTGGCCTCCACAGCCCACTGTGGCAAAGAATTCCACAGTGTTTCTAAAAACATCATAGCCAATTAAATAGTGGATCTTTTGTTTGAAAATTATTTGTAATGACTTGATATGGCCCTGAAAGATGCTCAAATTGCTTCTGGACATACAAGAAACTGCAGGTGCTGGAATCTTAAGCAAAAAACAATCTCCTGGAGGAACTCACTGGGCCAGGCAGCATCTATGGAAAGAAATGGACTTTTCAACTTTTCAATACCGGATCCTGCTTCAGACCGATAAGAGGAGATTTTGACAATCCCATCGTTTAAGAAACAGTGGACAGGTACATGGATAGGACAGGTTTGAACAGTTATGGACCAAGCGCAGGCAAGTAGGACTATGGTAGATGGGACATTGTTGGCCGGTGTGGACGAGTTGGGCCGAAGGGCGTGTTTCCACACGGTATCACTCTATGACTCCAGGAGGGGACAGAAAGCTGGTTGAGAGGTGGGAGGAAGGGTGGATCAAGAACTGGCAAGTGATAGGTGGATTCAAGTGGAGGGATTGATTGGCAGCAGAGTGGGGGAGAGTAACCAAGGGTTGAAAGATGAAAAGTGGAGATGACTAAAAGGGTGCAGATGTAGAATCTGTTAAGTAAGGAAGAAAGTTGCAGAGTGAAATGTTGCACCAGAGGAATAGTGCTGGTCACCCCATTACAGGAAGGAAGTTAAGTAATGCAGCCTAGAAACGGGCCCTCCAGCCCACTGAGTCCACATTGACCATCGATCACCTGTTCGACCTAGTTCTATGATATCCCAATTTATCATCTACTCCCTACACATTAGGGCCCATTTTACTCAGGCCAATTACCTATAAACCTGAAGGCTTTGGAGAGGGCGCAGAAGAGGTTTACCAGAATGCTGCCTGGATTCAAAGGTATAGCTATAAGGAGAGGTTGGACAAACACATATTGTTTGCTCTGAGCACGAAGGCTGAGTGGAGACCTGATAGACGTATATAAAATTATTTGAGGCACAGATAAGGTAGACATCTTTTACCCAGGGTGGAAATGCCAAAGACCAGAGCACATAGATTTAAGATGAGAGGAGCAAAGTTTAAAGGAGATGTGCAGGACAAGTTTTCTTACACGGAGAGTGATGAGTGCTTGGAATGTGCTGTCAGAGGTGGTGGAGGAGGCAGTTACAATGGTGGCATTTAAGTGGCTTTTGGATATACACACGGAAATGCAGAGGTCGGAGGGATGTGCATCACATGCAGGTTGAGGAAATGAATTTTACTTGGCATCACGTTCGGCATAGACATTGATGGTCTGTTCCTGAGCTATACTGTTCTATGTTCCCAGGAATCACAAACAAGCTCCACGCAGACAGGACTGGAGGTTAGGGCTGATCCCCGGTTACTAGGCCTATGAAGCCATCGGTGGCATCAATATCCTGCCATAAAAAACATGACATTTCCTTAAAATCAGAAACTACTGTTAACATTCAACAGATTAGGCGTATTTGTGGAAGTAGAAATAGAGTTGATGTTTTATTGAAGATCCTTTATCAGAATTGGGAAAGTAATAGAAGTTTGATTTAAGTTGCAGAGAGAGTGATAGAGGGTGGATAGGGCAAAGGGACTGTCTCGATAAGTGTAGGGCCACGATTGCCATGGTGATCAGATGTGAATAGATTAAAAGGATGGCGGGAGAATACACAGAGGATCATGCAAAAGCTGTGTAGTGCAGATCAGAGCTGTGGGAAAATACCTGCATAACCACAATGATATCCCCCTCATATCAACAAGCAACACAAACAGAGACTTAGACAGTCCTTTCAGGTGAGGCATCTATGTACTTACAGTTCTTCTCATCTGGTACCTAGTTAACTAAACCCTTATGGCACTCCCTCATGCAAACGCAGGAGATGCAATGCCTGCTCTTTTACCTCATTACTTCGCACCATCCTGGGACCCTTGTCCTTTCCAGGTGAAGCACTTGAACGCCTACCAAATTTGTTAATGCAGATTGAGTGATTGGTTTACAGATTACCTTTACTCTGTCTGCAGGGGCAAATATGTCTGCCCAGTTGCCAGCCAGTTTAATTCTCCCACCGAGTGGGATCAGTGACCCTGATCCCACTCTGACCAGTTTGTCTGTGGTCTTTCGCATTATTCTAATAAGGCCCAATGTAACTTTGAGACAGCACCACATCTGCCATCTGGACAGCCTTTGGGACCCAATATCAAATTCAACAATTTATATAACTCACTTTCTCTAGTTGTACCAAAACTACCCAGTTCAGTTTTATCCATGTACATGAATAACCTAAAACAGGCACCTGGTTAGGAAATGTTTAGAGGGATATGGGCTTAATGGGGGCAAATAGAACTACCTTAGAAGGGGCACCCTGGTCGGCACGAAGGAGTTGGGCCGAAGGGCCTGCTTCTGTCATGTATGACTCAATGATTCTACATAGAAGGTATCACATTATTTTTTCTATCTTCAAATTGACAGGGGGAGTGCAGTAGATGTGCATTTTCAATGATTTCAGTATAACTTTTAACAAGTTCTAAATGGGAGACTGGTTCAAAAGTTTTGCCCATTGTGATTCAGGGTTTTGGTAAATTAGCTTGGCAATAGGAGATAGAGGGTGATGGTAGACTGGAAGCCTGCAGCAAGTGGTGTTCTGTAGGGACTGGTGCTGGAACCCCTGCTTTTTGTCATATACATGAATAAATCAAATAATATAGATAGAGGTGGCATGATTAGCATGATTAGCATATTCATAGATAGCAGGGAGATAGCAGGGAGATTACTGGAGTTGTTGATAGTGTTGCGTGTGGAGGGTAGTCTTAGGCTGCAGAATGATAATGCTGTGTTGGTAAATTGGACTGAGAAATGCAAGTCATGTTTAATCGAGATAAGTGTGAGATGATCCACTTTTATAAATATGAAATAAGGATAGGACATACATCATGAATGGTAAGGTGCTTGCAACTTAAAAACTAACTTGGTTTCCCCCCATTATGATGAAAGGTCATCAACCTGAAACCTTACATTTCTTTACCTCTCCTGGAATGCTGCTTGCCCTGTCATGTTTCCAGCAGGTTTGGTTCTTCAGATTTTTTGCATTTGCAGTTTAAAAAAACAACTTTGTTGAGATTGCCTCACTTGCCAACTAAACATGCAAGAAAAATTATGGCTTTTCTTTTCAAGTGAAATTGAACTGTCAACAATGAGATACATCTCAACAACCTCACTGGCACTGAAAATGTTTGGGAGTGCAGAATAGTTTTCCTTTTGATTTTAATTCTCGTTGGAGATATAAAATTTATCAGGCGATCGGTCAAGGTCCACACTGATCTGCTGACAGCTAAGCTAATTACTGGGCTGTGCCCGAGTCTAAGCTGAGGTGGAACCTGACACTCGCAGAAACACCATCTACTCACGGAATCTGCCAGGTTTTGCTGATAACTCAGCGAGAGTTCTGGAAAATCTGTCTGCTGGTCTGTGCCAAGTTACATCCAGCAAAAGTGCAGAATCAACTAAATGAACAGGAGAAATCCACTCTGTGCAGAAAGGCAAATCGTTTTTTTTTTTGTCTGAAATCAGTTTAAATGTTTTACGTGTGTGTGTGTGTGTGTGTGTTTGTTTATCTTACTTTCTGTCGGTCAACAATTTTCAGATATTTTTAGGTTTGATTGATTGATTGGAAGCTGCAGCATGGAAACAGATTCTTCGGCCCACCGAATCTACACCGACCTTCAATCAACCATTCACACTAATTCTGTGTTATCCCACTTTCACATTCACTCCCTACACACTAGGAGCAATTTGTAGGGGTCAATTAACCCACAAGCTCACATGTATTTGGGATTGCTGTGTGATTTTGAATGATATGAATGTTAAATGTATTCCATAACCGAGACAGCTTTGGGAGATAATCTGTGCTCTGCTACATTTGCTAATGTGCAGGGAGCTGGTCTCAGTGGTGGTTTCCTCCTTACCTGTTCCCACAAATGGGTCAAACACCAAGTCATTGGCTCCTGCTTTGGCATGATTTGCTATTAGAAAGGAAAGACCGGCATCCATGCTGGTATTACCAATGAAGTGACGCTTCTTCACACTATACAAGTTGATTAGGTCCCTTTGACCATCAGCAATCTAAATAGGAAACAGAATGAACATTTATTTATTAATTCTCCAAATTATTTTTTATGGATACACAATTTTTTTCTCTTCCCGATCAAAGAAATGTTATCAGTCTTGCAATTCAGATTTCAGGCTTTCAAATTGATGAATTCACCGTCTCTACAGCTGGAACGGCTAATATTTAGTGCCATTCCCTCATTGCCCTTCAAATGATAGAGTTGAGCCACCTTTTTGAATCGCTGTCTTTCTTCTGTGAAAGGTACCTCCATGCTTTTGAGCTAAATCTTACAGAATTTAGACCCAATAACGATAAAGGAATTATGAAATATTGCATTGAGGATGGTTTATGACTTGACGGGGAACCTACAGCTCATGGTGTGTAGGAACGAACTGCAGATGTAGTTTTATACCGAAAATAGACACAGAAAGCTGGAGCAACTCAACAGGTCAGGCAGCATCTCTGGAGAAAAGGAATAGATGACGTTTCGGGTCGAGATCCGAAGATGGGTCCCGATCCGAAACATCACATAGAAACATAGAGCATAGAACATAGAAAATAGGTGCAGGAGGAGGCCATTCGGCCCTTCGAGCCAGCACCGCCATTCATTGTGATCATGGCTGATCATCCACAATCAGTAACCTGTGCCCAACCTCTCCCAATATCCCTTGATTCCACTAGCCCCCAGAGCTCTATCTAACTCTCTCTTAAATTCATCCAGTGATTTGGACTCCACTGCCCTCTGTGGCAGAGAATTCCACAAATTCACAACTCTGGGTGAAAAAGTCCTTTCTCACCTCAGTTTTACATGGCCTCCCCTTTATTCTAGGACTGTGGCTCCTGGTTCTGGACTCCCCCAACATTTCTCCAGAGGTGCTGCCTGACCTGCTGAGTTGCTCCAGCATTTTGTGTCTATCTGCAGGTAATGGTGTTCCAATTCACCTGCTGAACTTGTCCTTGTTGGGGAAGACACTGCAGCCTTGAGAGATGCTGACAGATAGTCCAATGAGTAACTGGAGTACATTCCTTATATAGGAAGTAATGCAGATATGGTGCTCAGTCATGGAGAAAATAAATGGTTAGGGCAAATTCCAATTGTTCTGTCTGCAGGGTATTGAGTACTTAAATGTTGCTGGCGTTGCACTCATTTAGGCAAGTGTAGATTGGATGGTGGAAAGACTTGAGTGTCGGAAGATGAGTCATTTGCTCTAGGATATCCAACCTCTGGCCTGCCTTTGTAACCACTCTCTTCATGCGGCTGATCCAGTTGCCATGTCAATGGTAATTCTAATGACAGTTAATAATGTTGGTAAAATCAGGGACAATTGGTTAGATCTCAAACCTAAATAATTGGCAAATAATCCATTTTATGGTGTTTTAGGAATTGTCACCAAGATACTGCAGATAACACCCAAGCTCTTTGATAGTGTCATGCCGTAAATTTTACATTCACCTGAGAAGGTATCAGTTTCATCTCTTCCAAAAGACTGCACTTCAACCAACTTGCTCTTTGAAGAGGATTTGGAGTGTTAACATAGATTTTTGTGCTCAAATCTCTGGAGAGGAACTTGAACCTACAACCTACTGACTCAGAGGAGGGGGGGGGCTCCTATCAAATGAAGCACAACCAACCTCACATGTACCTAGGATGGCATATACTGAAGATTCAATATTCAATCATAACTTCCACCATAAGTCACCGTAAGAATCCTGGATAGCTCCCATTCTGTTTAGGTATAGAGGCCAATGAAAGAGTTTGTTTGACTGACTAATTTACCACTGATCGAAGTTAAATATTTGACATTTTCTGGTTTCTGACAGTTAGTTTATTTCCACAGGAATATAGTTTAAAAGTTTAAATATAAATTAATATTCTATTTCCCTAAATCTCACCCATCTTCCAAAATAAATACAAAAGGGTTCCTCTGGAGCGTTATTCGGATCTGTACCGTAGTCTTCAAGTAACCAGAACTCATGTTCTGGATTCTTTAGTTTTACTGTTCCTTGAAATGGCAAGAATCCTAAATCCTGTATAAGACAAGAAATAAAGTTAAAACAATATCATAGGCAATACAGAAGGAAATTTACTAGGCAGAACTGATATTTTGTTAAGAGTGAAAACATTAATTAGATCAATATACACTTTCAATGTACGAGGTGAAATGAATGAGCTTAGTACTGTTACAATTATCTTACTTTCCATAGCTCTTTTATTCATCCATATGTAGAATACATAAGATCTTTCAGATTTCTAAAAACATTTTAAATACATATTTATAACTCAGATAAAATAAACATAGCATATTTTTCTGCTGATTTTGCAGCAAAATTAAGGGAAATTAAATTGCCTATTTTTAAATTGAGTTTGTGGGAGCAAATTATAAATGTGATATATCTTCCTAACTAAATTGACACTGATTAGATTCGCTCTCACTTCCTCCACACACTTTTTTATTCATAAGATGTGGAAGTTATTAGCAATACCATTCCCCACTTGCTCTGTGATTTAGAGTCAGCATATATAATAATAATAATAAGCATTTATTTTATATAGCGCCTTACCAGAAGCTCAAAGCGCTTTACAAAAACAATCATAACATAAAAACAAACAGACAAACTATCCTAACGGAGAAGCGGTGAATAAACAACACCAGCGTCCTCTCACGTCAGGGTCCGGCAGTAGACAACAAAAAGCACAGGACGCACAGATACAATTTTTACACAAACAGCCATCACAGTGATTGCTCTAGGCACACCCTCACTGTGATGGAAGGCAAAGAAAAGTCTTTTCTCCTCCTCATTCTTCTCCCGTGGTGCCACGAGGTGATCGAGGCTCCCAACTTTTTGAAGCCCCCACCGGGCGATGGAAAGTCCCAGGGCCAAGCCGAGCAGGCCGATGAAGGTCTTGAGCCCCCACCGGGCGATGGAAAGTCCCAGGGCCGAGCCGAGCCGAGCAGGCCGATGAAGGTCCTGAGCCCCCACCGGGCGATGGAAAGTGCTGCGGCCGAGCCACGCAGGGCGATGAAGGGCCTGCGAGCGGGTCGATCGTACCTCGCGCTTTGGGGCGGTCGAAGCTGCTACGGCTGGAGCTCCCAAAAGCCGGTCGCCAGCCAGGGACCTGCGAGCTCCCGATGTTGCGGTCTGCAGGGCCCACGGCCGAAGCCTCCGAGATGGTAAGTCCAGGCCCTGCGACCGGAGTCTTCAAGGTCGATCCCTGCTGGAGGCCGCCGACTCCACGATGTTAGGCCGTAGCGCGAACGGAGATACGACACGGTAAAGGTCGCATCTCCGTTGAGGAGGAGATTAGAAAAAAGGTTTTCCCCACCCCCCCCCCACATACACAGAGTTTAAAAATAGAACAAAACTTACATTAAACGATGACAATAGACAAAAAAACAAAAAAAAGACAGAGAGACTGCCTTTGAAGTCATATATAAGTAGTTCAAGTAGAAAGGAGAAAGGAGATTGACAGATTCTTGATCAGAATGGCAGATGGACAGATTCTTGATTAGTAAGCATATCACAGGCTATGGAGAGAATGGGGTTGAGAGGGAAAGATAGATTAGCCATGATTGAATAGCGGAGTAGACTTGATGGGCCGAATGGCTTAATTTCTGCTCCTAGAATTTATCAACTTACGAAATGGCAGTTTCTTTACCTCAGAACAATAGTTACCTAATTGGGTTTCATTGATAAATTAGCTGTTGCACAATTGTCTTTCTTTGATGAATTATCACTAGCCAACTATGAGTATACAGATTTCTAGGTAAATTCCTATCTGTTGCCATAATGGGATTGGGAGTGCAACTACCAAATGATTTGCCTCACATGTCACCCACTAAGATGTCTCAATAGACAATAGACAATAGGTGCAATAGGCCATTCGGCCCTTCAAGCCAACACCACCATTCAATGTGATCATGGCTGATCATTCTCAATCAGTACCCCGTTCCTGCCTTCTCCCCATACCCTCTGATTCCGCTATCCTTAAGGGCTCTATCTAGCTCTCTCTTGAATGCATTCAGAGAATTTGCCTCCACTGCCTTCTGAGGCAAAGAAATCCACAGATTTACAACTCTCTGACTGAAAAAGTTTTTCCTCATCTCCGTTCAGTTATTAAAGATGTGATAGCATTCAGTTATTAAAGATGTGATAGCATTACATTTGGAAAGTGGTGAAATCATCGGACAAAGTCAGCATGGATTTACCAAAGGCAAATCATGTCTGACGAATCTTATAGAATTTTTCGAGGATGTAACTAGTAGAGTGGATAAGGGAGAACCAGTCGATGTGTTATATCTGGACTTTCAGAAGGCCTTCGACAAGGTCCCACATAGGAGATTGGTGTACAAACTTAAAGCACACAGTATTGAGGGTTCAGTGTTGAGGTGGATAGAAAATTGGTTGGCGGACAGGAAGCAAAGAGTTGGAATAAACGGGTCCTTTTCGGAATGGCAGGCAGTGACTAGTGGGGTACCGCAAGGCTCAGTGCTGGGACCCCAGTTATTTACAGTGTATATTAATGATTTGGACGAGGGAATTGAATGCAACATCTCTAAGTTTGCGGATGACACGACGCTGGGTGGCTGTGTTAGCTGCAAGGAGGATGCTAGGAGGCTGCAGAGTGACTTGGATAGATTAGGCGAGTGGGCAAATGCATGGCAGATGCAATATAATGTGGATAAATGTGAGGTTATCCACTTTGGCGGCAAGAACAGGAAAGCAGAGTATTACCTGAATGGTGACCGATTGGGAGAAGGGGAGATGCAACGTGACCTGGGTGTCATGGTGCACCAGTCATTGAAAGCAAGCATGTAGGTGCAGCAGGCAGTGAAGAAAGCGAATGGTATGTTGGCATTCATAGCAAGAGGATTTGAGTTTAGGAGCAGGGAGGTTCTGCTGCAGTTGTACAGGGCCTTGGTGAGACCGCACCTGGAGTATTGTGTGCAGTTTTGGTCTCCTAACCTGAGGAAAGACGTTCTTGCCTTAGAGGGAGTACAGAGAAGGTTCACCAGATTGATCCCTGGGATGGCGGGACTTACATATGAGGAAAGACTGGATAGACTGGGCTTGTACTCGCTGGAATTTAGAAGACTGAGGGGGGATCTTATAGAAACATATAAAATTCTTAAGGGGTTGGAGAGGCTAGATGCAGGAAGATTGTTCCCGATGTTGGGGGAGTCCAGAACCAGGGGTCACAGCTTAAGGATAAGGGGGAAGTCTTTTAGGACCGAGATGAGAAAACATTTCTTCACACAGAGAGTGGTGAGTCTGTGGAATTCTCTGCCACAGAAGGTAGTTGAGGCCAGTTCATTGGCTATATTTAAGAGGGAGTTAGATGTGGCCCTTTTTGCTAAAGGGATCAGGGGGTATGGAGAGAAGGCAGGTGCAGGCTACTGAGCTGGATGATCAGCCATGATCATATTGAATGGCGGTGCAGGCTCGAAGGGCCGAATGGCCTACTCCTGCACCTATTTTCTATGTTTCTATGTTTCTAAATGGCCTACCCCTTATTCTTAAACTGTGGCCCCTGGTTCTGGACTCCCCCAATATTGAGAACGTGTTTCCTGCCTCTAACGTGTCCAACCCCTTAATAATCTTATATGTTTCGATAAGATCCCCTCTCATCCTTCTAAATTCCAGTGTATACAAGCCTAGTCGCTCCAGTCTTTCAACATATGACAGTCCCGCCATTCCGGGAATTAACTTAGTAAACCTCCTCTTTACCCATGAATTAAAGGATAATTTATCTCTTTGTCAGGTAATATTTATTTTCTAACCAGGTGCTATTGTCTCACTGTCATTTACCCAGAACAAGAAGGTGACTTCCCTTTCAGTTTTCTTAGTTCATGTTCATCTTCTACATTCTTACTCCACCGTCATGGAACTCTCATTTGTCATCTTCTCAAGATTGGGACAGTCCTGTGATGGATGTATTAATGCCCATTTCAAGTTGTATGAGGACGTGGTTGTGAGCCATCCCCTTGAATCAGTGCAGTCTTTGTGATAATTAAACTTCCAGGAGATTTAGGTAGGGATATGTTGGCGACTTACAGGATATTTAACCAACAATAACCAAAATTGAATGGCAGCACAAATCCATTTAGCTGAAATAATGGTGCTCAGTGGTTGTCATCACAAGGGTGGGAACTAATATCAACATGGTATTGATGTATTCTCTTGGTTGAGAACACAGTAACCACCATGAGGCAGCTCATAAATATTGCACAGTAGACATGAAAATGGCTGACTACGTCATACAGAAGCTTGAGCAAAGTGAGCTCTGGTTCATTGTTACCTAAACAAAAGTGAACGATTGATTTACTAAAATAGGATGTACAATACATTAGTTAAAGAAAAGTTATAAAGAATGCTTTAAGAAATTGTTATTAACATTAATGGCTAGAACGGAAGCTAAATTTATAAAAAGGCAAAATTTCTAAGACCATTAAAAAATCAACTATTTTGTCAAGTATCTTTTATATCTGGGACAATTTATTTTATTTTCATAAATGTTGCGTAATATTTTCTGAATATATATCCTCCTGGGGCGTCAGATGCTATCTGAAACCTATTGTTGTTATCCATGTGTGTGACAATACATTAGTGTGTCAGATGCAGATCTAAAGTGAAAGGCATCAAAACAGAACTTGAGCTCGTGTTCACAATTCCCCCTGAAATCACTGGGAATAGTTACACTGACTTAACTTTCCCCTCCAAGCGTGGTTATGCTGAGATGAACTACAAAGCCCCCCCGGCCATCTAATCTATTGAAAACTGGGAATAAGTCATTTCTCCTGTGCATAATGCAGTGCCACACTTAACGTTACAGTTTCTCTCTATGATATTGAGAAAACTTCTTTGTTAGATACAATATTCTCAGAACTCTGAACAAACCACGTCACATTATAAACCTCAAAAACTAAAGAAATAGCTAAACAAAAAAAGGTTGATACATACATCTATCCTTTGAATCCTCTCATTGTGTGACAATGTTTTATTGAAAGCATACACTTTTATCTGATATGTTGAACCATGCTGAAGGTATGGGATCTAAAGCAGAAAAAATAAATATGGTTAATGAATCTAGTTTTAGCTGCATGCACAAAACTATGTGGTTGATTCCTGTGCATACATACCATTTTGTCTGTGGGATAATTTATCAGTGAGTTATGCAGATCTTCATGTGTTCTTCCCTGACCCCATAATTCAAATATTGATCTGCAAAGTAAAGAATGAATGCTATGTCCAAAACAGCCACTTTAGATGCAGATGTTCTAGCTGAACAGAGATCATGATGCAAAAATACCAAAAATTATTATTTTGTAAATTGTCATAAAATTAAAGAAAAACTGCAGATCCCGTGAATATTAAATGGCAACTGAAAATGCTGAAAATATTCAGCAGCCCAGGCAACATCTATGCAAAGAGAAACAATTAAAGTTTCAGGTCAAAGAGCCTTTGTTAAGTCAAATCAAGTCAAGTTTATTTGTCACATACACGATGTGCAGTGAAATGAAAGTGGCAATGCCTGCGGATTGTGCACAAAAAAGAATTACAGTTACAGTGTATAAATAAAGTTACTATAGTGTAGACAAAATTTAGTCTCTGGAGTTATAAAAGTTGACAGTCCTGATGGCCTGTGGGAAGAAACTCCGTCTCATCCTCTCCGTTTTCACAGCGTGACAGCGGAGGCGCTTGCCTGACCGTAGCATCTGGTCTAAGTGTTTCCAGGATTTTCTAAATTTATTTCAGTACACGCAACAAAGAATATAGAACAGGCCAGTTCAGGAATAGACTCTTTGGCCCACAATATCCAAACTGGATATGATGCAAAGTTAAACTAATCTCCTCTGCCTGCACGTGATCAATATTCCTCCATTCCCTGCATATCCACGTGCCTATTTGGAAACTTCTTAAATGCCAATATCGTATCTGGTCCCACAACCACCCCTGGTAGCGCGTTCCAGGCACCCACCACTCTGTAAAAATCTTGCCGTGCACATCTCCTTTGCACTTTCCCTTCTGAACTTAAAGTTAGGCCCACTGGTCTTTGAACGTTCGACCCTGAGAAAATAGTTCTGACTCTCTACCCTATTTATATCTCTCATAATTTTATAAACTTCTATCAGGTCCCCCTTAAATATATGATACTCCAGAAAAATCAATCCAAGTTTGCCCAACCTCTCCTTATAGCTAAGGTGGACACAGATTGCTGCAGTAACTCAGCGGGTCAGGCAACATCTCAGGAGAGAAGGAAGGGGTGATGTTTTGGGTCGAGACCCTTCTTCAGTCTGAAGAAGGGTCTCGACCTGAAACGTCACCCATTCCTTCTCTCCCAAGATGCTGCCTGATCCACTGAGTTACTCCAGCATTTTGTGTCTACCTTCGATTTAAACCAGCATCTGCAATTATTTTCCTACCTCCTTATAGCTAATACCCTTGAATACAGGCAGCATTCCACTAAACCTCCTCTGCATCCTCTCCAAAGCACCCACATCCTTCGTGTCATGGGGCGACCAGAACTGTACAGAATACAGTAAACCCACTTTATAACTAGATAGCGGACTGAATCTGTTGTAGACCAAGTTTGTTGTTTCATGTTAAAGCCACTAGGTGGACTGAGAGAATCTTAGTTTAGTTTAGATTTAGAGATACAGGTACTGTACACTGATGTTGCTCTGTTTCTTCAACTGTCCTTACTACTGTACCAATAAAAGTGTTTTGAATACTTTGGAGAATCACACATTTGAATAGTGTTTTGTGAACCATTTTAGCTTAGTTTAGTTTGGAGATATAGCATGGAAACACCAAGTCCACGCCGACCAGCAATCACCCGTTCACTAGATCTATCCTACAAACTGGGCACAATTCACAGTGGTTCGGATAGAACTACTGTAGTGATTCTATCCTTCCTCCCGCATAATTACTGCAGACAAAGACCACGTGGGAGGGAAGATTGAACCACCACAGTAGTTCTACCTACACACTGAATTGTCCCTGGACTGTAGGATAGAACTAGTGTCAGAGCACCCGGAAGAAACCCACACAGTCACAGGAAGAATGTGTAAGAAGGAACTGCAGATGCTGGTTTAAACCAAAGATAAACACAAAAAGCTGGAGTAACTCAACAGGACAGGCAGCATGTCTGGAGAGAAGGAATGGGTGATGTTTCGGGTCAAGACCCTAAACTCCATACAAACAGCACCCGAGGACAAGATCAAACTCGGGTCTCTGGAGCTGTAACATAGCAGCTCTACCTCAAATTTTCAATTTGAAAAATTCCTAAACAGCTGTTTTGCACAGTAAGTATCAGACTCTTTCCACACTTATTGTCAGGAAATGCTTCCTGGTTCCTACATGCATAAGTGGGAATATTTCAGACTTTTCATTTCCATATTTCTTTGCACTTCTGACTTATTTGGGTCATGAAAAATCTTTTTAAATGCTGATTTCAATTAGAATGCAAGTAAACTCGCACATAAGCACTGGGATAACTTTATCATTTTCTTGAGTGAGCAGATGACTAAAAGAGAAAACATGAGGTATGAAACCTAGAAGAATAGTGAAGCAGTGGTGGGGAAGGATTACAGAAGCAACATATGCAATCTTTCTCGCTGATGAAATAAAACATGTATGTTGATAAGGATGAAGAACCCTGAATTCTTTGAAATTGCTTTGGAAAGCCAGGGAGAGAACCAAGAATTCACATTTCACAACGGAATCCATTACAAAGAAATATTTGTGATGTACTGCAACAGATGTTTTATGATACTGCCTGACCTGCTGCCTGTTTCCAGCATTTTCTGCATTTATTTCAGATTTAAGATCTGAAGGATTTTTTTTTTTTTTTCAAATTCAGAATGTACTCTTGTTACAAATTTTGGTTTCAGAGTTGAGTTATGCATTTAAAGCAGAGGAGAAGGTTTACCAGTCACAAAGAATATAGTGTAGCAATCAGCACGAAGATGCGGTTTACATGTAAGTGCCAATGTTTAAGCGTTTTAGGGACAGTCATAAAAATGTGAAGACTTAGTTTAAATTAAACATTCTGTTAGATCACTAAAACACAAGGACATTCCAGTTGGATTAATGGACAATAGATGAGGCAATATGAAGAATGGTCCAAATAGAGCATCCTTTCAACAGTATATCTATAAAGGTATGTTACTAGTCCTACTAGGAAAGAAATGTTGTTAATAAAGTTCTTAGAACTAGTGAGCAATTAATATGAAGACAATGGTGGAATGGTTAGCTTCAATGCATGAAAAGAATCATAGATAGAAGATAGTGATTTTGAATTCAAAGGACATGTTGACCTAAATTAAGTGGGCAGAAAATTTACAAGATAAGTTAATAGATATGGGGAAATCTTCCAATACAAGATGGACTGTACCAAATAAATAAATGCTCATTTCAATCAAATTAGAAGCTGATATAACTCTTGTTCAAAAGAGCAAGATCAAATCTAGGTGCAAAGCATAAGCTCCATTTCAGATATGCAAAATCCATAGAAAGCAAGTTGGGTGTAGAGTTGAATAGACAAAGAGAAGGTAGTAGGTTTAACTTGCTCTAAAGAAATTGGAAGAAAAGAAAAACAAATAAAAACTATTTTCACCATCAACTTCTAAAAAGCATAACTACCAAAATGATCAGTTAAACATTGAAATAATTAAAAAATTTAAACAAGCAGAGCTTTCCAAATGCATTCAACTGAATACCGATGCCGATCAAAATCCTGAAACAAAACAGCAAACGTTGAAAACTCTGAACTGTCTTTTCTGTGAATGCTGGTGTTATACCCTTTCACAATAGAATCCTCTCTGCTCTGCCACTAAAATCCAGGGCTCCTGGCAGACAGATTTCAAGTACAGTGGTTGCAACACATTTTGATCTATACACCAGGTCTATTCAACAACTGTCATAAACTCTAGTTATAAATAATTACAAGGGACCCAAATGCCTGAAGCTGATACATGAATAATCTTGAACTAAACATTTATGTGATAATTACAGCTGCAAGAGCACTTACTTTGCACATACCGTCCGCCTCATGACTGCTTTTGCCACCTCCTCAGAAGGAATGTGTACAATCCAGAATGGAGACTGAAAAGCAAAATATATATAAAATCAGCTACAATGATGACAATAACAAATCACCAAATTTGTGTTGATGAACCCATAAAAATACTTAACTAGCTTGTGATTGTGTATCAAAATGAAAAGACCTTGGCCTGACCGGTGACGGCAAAAGCATGCCGAATGTTTTCCTCACAGCCTTCTCCAACTCAAGAAACTTTCATGGAACTATGTACCTGCACTGCTAGACCTCTCTGTTCTACAACAATCCTCAGGCCTCAACCATTTACTGTGTAAGTTCTGCCCTATTGTCATCTGCAAATTTACTGACCCTGCCATGTAAATTCACATCCAAATTGTTAATATAAATAATAAACAACAGTGGACCCATCATTGATTCCTTTGGCACACCACTTATTTCAGGTCTCCTCTCTGAAAAAAATTCCCTCTTCCACCACATTCTGTCTTCTGTCTTCAAGTCACATTTGTATCCAATTGGCTAGCTTGCCCTGGATTCCACATGATTAAACCTTCCAGATCAACCATGAGATAACTTGTCAAATGCCTTGCTGAAGTACATGAGGACAAGGGATACCGCATTGCCTAATCAATCTTCTTGAACACCTTTTCAAAAAACTAACATGCACACTGACGTTTGTGAAATTGTCTGAAGTAAAGTTTTACACACCTATATGTTTTTTTCTTGCAAAGAGATGGAAAGTAAAATCAGGAATTAGAACTAGTAATAAAACCCATATCTGACAATTAGGAAGAGAAGTTTCATCAAAACGCACAAATATATGAGGTTTGTGCACTTTGATATGATAGTGACAAATTCAAATGCTATCACGATCTGCTAAACATTTTATGAATCAAGAAGTATAATAAAATAAAACAGTGCAGTGATAGAGTTGCTGCCTTACAACGCCAGAGATCCGGGGTCGATCCCGTCTATTGGTGTCGTCTATATGGAGTTTGTACGTTCGTCTTGTGACCACGTGGGTTTTCTCTGGGTGCTCCAATTCCTCCTTCACTCCAAAGACATACGGGTTTGTAAGTTAATTGGCTTTTGTAAATTGTTCCTGGTGTGTAGGATAGTGCTAGTGTATGGGGTGATCGCTGATTGGCACAGACTCGGTGGTCCAAAGGGCCTGTTTCCACAATGTATCTTTAAAGTCTAGTCTAAAGCAATAGTTAAGAAAGCAAAAATAGATCAATACTTTTTGTTGCATTTTCACTTTATCCAGGCTTCTAAACCTTCATCGAAGAGGCGAGTAAGAAAGGAGTGGTGCGAATTATAAGAGTGAGTTGAGGAAGACTCAGAGTCTATCAAGTTGCAGTAGCAGCAGGGAGCCTTGAGCTTTAAGACAAGTAAGAGCAAGAAAAACAATATTTTCTGACTTCCCATCACAACTTCATACATCCATAGTATATAAAATTATGAAGGGAATAGGGTAAATAATTAAAATCTTTTTTTCTCAACAGTGGGAATGTATAAGGCAAGATGAGTGGTAGTTGATCTAGAGGGGATCTATTTTCACACAGACAATGTTTTGAGATTGAAAAGGTGGCATATACTCTCATAACTAAGAAGCATCTGAGACAATTATTTTTATCATCAAGGCTCAGAAGGTTGTAAATTTAATGTGGGTAAATGGCATGAGTGGAAATAGGCAGCGAGCATGGACAAGATGGACTGATGGGCCTGTTTCCATGCTGGATTACTCTAAGATTATATTAGGCATATCAGTCTTATTCCATGTCAGAAATACTCTCAATAAATAAACAATTTCCTTCTGAAGATCACAAGGCTTGGAGCATTAACTGTCACTTCTACTTCAACAGTTGGAGTTTAACTAACATAGTGATAATAGCAATGTTTGCTTCTATATCAGATTTTCAACAAACATGCTATTTTTATTTTGCCTTAAATAAAAAATCTAATTTTGGAGGCATTAGGCAATAAGAGAACAAGATAACAAAATATTTAGGAAGAAAACAATCTGTGATTTTACACATAATAATACTAATAATAAACAAGTCTAAAAAGTGTTACTGTAGCTCTTATTTATGTAATATTACAAAATATGAACATTACCTTCACGTTGAAGTTCTCTTCATATTTTAACTGGCTTTTACATAGGGAGAACAAGGATTTGACTTCCTATAACAAAAATAGAGATATTTAGTGTATGCAGAGATTTTTAATAAAAAATATTGAGAAACAGATGCTTCAAAATTTGTGTGCACATTTGTGCGACATTGCGTGCAATGGGGTCTGTTCTTGTGCTGCACTATTCTAGGCGCATCGTCAATTTGGTTGAAGTCAAACAATGACATTCGCTTTAAATGTTTTTGCTAATAGATTTAACTTGCAAAAAATACAGATTATTCATTGTCCATTCAGCCTATGATCCACTCAGAGTGGTGCAGCGAGCCTAACTGCACCAACGAGGAAACTGCACCAGTGTTCACCTTCAACATGACAGATGATTGATTTCTCTTCACTGCACTGGATAACTTACCAGAACTAAATTATTTATTTTCCACCACAAATATCCCTCTCATGCTACAACACACACAATGACGATGGTAGTAGTGAAGATTTACACACCATGAAATAAACAATCTAAAATGAGCACACTTAAGCCCACATAAAAGCTTTGTCACAGAGATTAATTATCTGAGAGCAGAGAATAATGGTACTAGGAGGTAACAACAGTGTTTTAGCCCATCAAATTATCCATTCAAGAAACACACATGATGGCTTCATTAGTAGAGTTTACAGCAGGATGAATACTGTAAATATTTTTGGATTCAAAGAAAAAAATACACACATATTCATATGATACAAAAAAACAACAACAGTACTAGTATGGGGGAGGGCTCGAATTAACTCAGCAGAAAAACACATACCAGGTTCAGGGAACAAAATGAAAGGATTTTATCGTGGGAAATTTCAAGGGATTCTAAGATGAGTGTGGACTACATGGATGCAAAGACATGTGTGATAAATAAGTTAGGTGAGTCACAGGTATGTTACTATCTTATATTATGGTAATAAGAATGACCTGGCTAATGGAAGCAGAAGGATAATAACTTTTCATCGAGCTAAAAGGAATTCAGACAAAATAGGAAAGAAAAGTACAGCGGGAGGTGACAGTAGTGATCATGAAAACTACAAATACAGCGGAGAAAGTTGGTGTAATGGAGCGAGCTGAAAGCAAAGTCAATTTGGTTAGAACTAAGAAACCATAGACGAGCTATAACACTGCTGAGAGTTTACAATAGACAATTAATTGAAATGTGATGCAACGGAAAATTACAGAAAGATCCAGGTTGTGCACAATAGCAATCAATGGGGCTTCAATTATCCAGTGTAGATTAAGAAAGTGACAGTGCAAAGGGAAATCAGGGTAAGGAATTCCTGATTGTGTATGAGAACGTCCTTGATCAATGTCTTTCCACTGGTTCTGAGAAAAAAAAACATATGAAAGGACAGCATGCTTCTGTTGGACAGTATTTTAGGGAACACACTTTATATCATAGTTTGAAAATAACATAGGACAAAGGAAGGTATCTTAAAGTGGAACTCCCCGGATGAGTAAAAATATTGAATTTAAAATAAAATAGTAAAAGGTGGCTTGTGACACTGGTAAGGTTCACATTGCAGTTGAGAAGCAAGCTGTATTTATCAAATGGAGTCGTGATGTAAACAAAGCAATAAGTGAATTAGAGAAACTTTAGTTAGTCTGACACAGAAAACAAAGGTATTTTCCAAACATAGAAACAGCACAGTATTTAGATCAAAAGGTTGCTACTAATTTGTCGTATGTAGTAATAAAGCTGGAGGTTTTCAAAAATGTAACAAAGGAAAGTGAGGGGGAGGAGAAATCAGAAGCGAATAAACTAACTTCTTGTTTTACATTATAGTAACAAGTATCTGAAGATCCTATTGAATTAAGTAAGGGGAGGCGTGTAGGTACAGCAAGTAATTGCGGAGGTTAATGGGATGTTTGCCTTTATTCCAAAAAGTTTGGAGTACAAAAGTAGTGTCGTTTTGTAATTTTACAGGTGAGGAGGCTGGTAAGATTGCACCTGAAGTTTTGTGCACATATTTAAGGAAGAATGCATTTGCACTGGGCAGAATAGAATTAAAAAACAATGTTGAGTTTATGCTCATTGTTTAAGAGAATGAGAGGTAATCGTATTGATATATTTATGATTCTGAAGGGATGAGACAGAGCTGATTGTTTCATATAGAGATGAGGAGGAATTTCTTCTCTAAGATCATAACTCTGGGATTGTTTAGTTCAGAGATATAGAGATGGGATCATTAAATATATTCAGGTGGAGTTGTGAGTCATTTGAAATACAAGGGATTCAATGACGTATGGAGAGATTGGGACAGCAATCTGAGGGCAAGATTGGATCAGCCATGATTTTATTGAATGATGAAACAAGATTGTGTGGCCAATCGGGGTCCTCGTGCTTCTTTTGGTTATGCAAATCGAAAAAAAAACTATAGGAGCTGGAAATCTGAAGTATAAACTGAAAATACCAAAACCATTCAGTGGGTGAGGCAGTATCTGTTGGAGATACTTCCTGAGCTGCTATTTCTTATTTTTAAAAAGGCACAAAGTTCTGGAATAACTCAACAGGTTAGGCAGCATCTTTGGAGAACATGGAAAGGTGGTGTTTCAGGTCAGGACCCTTCTTCAGACTGATTATGGTGGAGGGGAAGATGGATGAGAGGTGTGGGCAGATAAAGCCTAGTGAGTGATGGGGAGAGGGGGAAGGGGAGAAAACCACGTGTAGCACAAAGAGGAAGAAAAAAAAAGCAGGTTGTTTATAGATAGTTACCTAAAATTGAAGAATTTAATGTTCATACATTTAGGTTATAAGCTACCCATGCGGAATTTGCATGTGGCCTCACTCTGGCAATAGATGAGACCCAGGACAGAAAGGATATTATGGGAATAGGTAAGGAGTTAAAACGGTTAGCAAGGCCTTGGCGACTGAATGCAAGTGTTCAGCGAAATGACCAAACCTGTATCCACCTCTTCACAAAATGCTGGAGTAACTCAGCAGGTCAGGCAGCATCTCGGGAGAGAAGGAATGGGCGACGTTTCGGGTCGAGACCCTTCTTCAGACTGATGTCAGGGGGGCGGGACAAAGGAAGGATATAGGTGGAGACAGGAAGATAGAGGGAGATCTGGGAAGGGGGAGGGGAAGAGAGGGACAGAGGAACTATCTAAAGTTGGAGAAGTCGATATTCATACCACTGGGCTGCAAGCTGCCCAGGCGAAATACGAGGTGCTGTTCCTCCAATTTCCGGTGGGCCTCACTATGGCACTGGAGGAGGCCCATGACAGAAAGGTCAGACTGGGAATGGGAGGGGGAGTTGAAGTGCTCGGCCACCGGGAGATCAGATTGGCCAACGCGGACCGAGCACAGGTGTTGAGCGAAGCGATCGCCGAGCCTGCGTTTGGTCTCGCCGATGTAAATAAGCTGACATCTGGTGCAGCGGATGCAATAGATGAGGTTGGAGGAGGTGCAGGTGAACCTCTGTCTCACCTGGAAAGACTGTTTGGGTCCTTGGATGGAGTTGAAGGGGGAGGTAAAGGGTCAGGTGTTGCATCTCGCGCAGTTGCAGGGGAATGTGCCCGGGGATGGGGTGGTTTGGGTAGGAAGGGACGAGTGGACCAGGGAGTTACGGAGGGAACAGTCTCTGCAGAACGCAGAAAGGGGAGGGGATGGGAAGATATGGCCAGTGGTGGGGTCCCATTGTAGGTGATGGAAAGTATAAGAAAATAACTGCAGATGCTGGTACAAATCGATTTATTCACAAAAAGCTGGAGTATCTCAGCAGGTCAGGCAGCATCTCGGGAGAGAAGGAATGGGTGACGTTTCGGGTCGAGACCCTTCTTCAGACTGATGTCGGGGGTGGGACAAAGAAAGGATATAGGTGGAGACAGGAAGATAGAGGGAGATCTGGGAAGGAGGAGGGGAAGGGAGGGACAGAGGAGCTATCTGAAGTTGGAGAAGTCGACGTTCATACCACCGGGCTGCAAACTCCCCAGGCGAAATATGAGGTGCTGCTCCTCCAATTTCCGGCGGGCCTCACTATGGCACTGGAGGAGGCCCATGACAGAGAGGTCAGACTGGGAATGGGAGGGGGAGTTAAAGTGTTGGGCCAACGGGAGATCAGTTTTGTTAATGCGGACCGAGCGCAGGTGTTCAGCGAAGCGATCGCCGAGCCTGCGCTTGGTTTCGCCGATATAAATAAGTTGACATCTAGAGCAGCGGATGCAATAGATGAGGTTGGAGGAGGTGCAGATGAACCTCTGTCTCACCTGGAAAGACTGTTTGGGTCCTTTGATGGAGTTGAGGGGGGAGGTACAGGGACAGGTGTTGCATCTCGTGCGGTTGCAAGGGAAAGTGCCCGGGGTTGGGGTGGTTTGGGTAGGAAGGGACGAGTGGACCAGGGAGTTACAGAGGGAACGGTCTCTGCGGAACGCAGAGAGGGGAGGGGATGGGAAGATATGGCCAGTGGTGGGGTCCGTTGTAGGTGACGGAAATGTTGGTGGATGATATGTTGGATCCGCTGGCTGGTGGGGTGGAAGGTGAGAATGAGGGGGATCCTGTCCTTGTTGCGAGTGGGGGGAGGGGGAGCAAGAGCGGAGCTGCGGGATGTAGAAGAGACCCTAGTGAGAGCCTCATCTATAATGGAGGGGGGGGAAGCCCCGTTTTCTGAAGAACGAGGACATCTCGGAAGCCCTAGTCTGAAACACCTCATCCCGGGCGCAGATGCGGCGTAGACGGAGGAATTGGGAGTAGGGGATAGACTTTTTGCAGGGGACCGGGTGGGAAGAAGTGTAGTCCAGATAGCTGTGCGAGTCGGTGGGCTTGTAGTAAATGTCCGTCACTAGTCTGTCTCCTGTGATGGAGTTTTTGTGATGGAAATGTTGGCGGATGATTTGTTGGATACGCTGGCTGGTGGGGTGGAAGGTGAGAACGAGGGGGATTCTGTCCTTGTTACGAGTGGGGGGAGGGGGAGGGGGAGCAAGAGCGGAGCTGCGGGATGTAGAAGAGACCCTAGTGAGAACCTCATCTATAATGGAAGAGGGGAAGCTCCATTTCCTGAAGAACGAGGACATCTCTGATGCCCTAGTAAGGCCAGTTCATTGGCTATATTTAAGAGGGAGTTAGATGTGGCACTTGTGGCTAAAGGGACCAGGGGGTATGGAGAGAAGGCAGGTACGGGATACTGAGTTGGATGATCAGCC